>NC_050596.1:25359596-25979596 GCF_013368585.1 Megalops cyprinoides
TTGTCCTAGAAAGCTCTGATTGGCAGGGGCACTTTATTGGTTTACTGTTGTGAAGACGACCAGCTCACCAGAAACCTCACATAGATAAATTCTTCTCATCTCTGCTTATTTGTTCTCAGGGGAACTGGCACAATTTCAACCAGGTGATTTAGTACTGGCGGAGGTGGAAACTCTCTGGAGACTCTCCCTTTCTCTCTCTGCATTTCCCAATTACTGCTCTCATTAAAAACAGGCAGCCCCTCGTCTCCTGTGTTCTGTCGCCTGTCTGACCAAAGGGTGGACACAGGAGTGGAGAATAACAATCTTTCCTCACTCGCTCTCAAGAAAAGGGCTCTGAATCTCCTAAAGCTGACATGGCTTACAGGAAACAAGACCAACTCCCAATGATTTTTCACCAGCTAATACGACACTGCTGTTCAAAACATCCGAGTAAACCATGAAGCATGAAATTAGCAGAAATAACACATAATCAATCACATTTTGCATCCAGGAGAGGGTGATTATGATTCCATATATGAATGAGCATGAATATTACTACTTCATACCTGTTAAATAATGGAGCCAGGCACTACAGAGGGCTAAGAACAGAAGGATGGTAGTCAATTGGGCTGGCTAGCCAGCTTGGTACTTTACAAGCAAGATAAAAAATGCAAAAAAATGCTAAAAATGCTTACTTTCAGAGAGAGGAATCTGCAAAAGTATCTCTTATGATTCTTTATGGAATAAATGTGATTTTAGCTGTCCTTTTAGACACATGTATGCTTATCTGTACTGTATACACCACACTGACAATGCACCTGCTCCTTTCATGTTGCTGACCATCCAACTTAAAGGCAGCTTTACACCACATCTGATACAGCATTAATCCTGGTTTGTAGGTTTCTGGCATCTCACACTTCAGTGAAGTTGACTCAAAAGGTAGGGTGAACTTGGCTTTGAGGCACCTTACTGTGTGGTATGGAAACTACTTTACAGACACTACTATAATGTGAGCTCTGTGTCTGATCCAGGTGTGTGTATGTGTGTGTGTGTGTGTGTGTGTGAGAGGGCCAGTGGACCAGCGGGTGGGTCTGAGGGTGCCTCATCTAACTGACTGATCTAGATTAAGTGGGCAACTGCAGTTTTCCATTATAAAGCGCATCTGCTTTCCAGTGAATGTGATGAAATGAATTAACATCAAACACACTGAGGCACAGGCTCATTTATGACTTGATATGAACTTCTGACACCCTGACACAAACACTCACGCACGCACACACACACACACACACACACACACACACACACACACACACGCACACACACACTGATACTCACACACACTCAAACTCACAGTCACAAACAGACACATACACTTCTCTGTTTTTTTTTTTTTTCATTATCTCTAAGTCCTACTGAGATGAACAGGGCTCTTTGTAGTTTTAAACTCAGGCCGGTGTTTGATTTCCCTATTCTCTTTCTCCCTCCTCAATAATGGAAAGCGGAGCAGCCATATTTCAAGCCCCCGCACGCGCTCAGTGCGCTCCTCCCGCCACTGCCTTTACCGCCGTGCGCAGTGTGCTCACGACCTGTGGGAGCTCATTAGAACAGCAAGACGGGCGCCGCCGCTGCTGCCCGTCTCGGCTCCTGTTATCGTCACCGTCACCCCAGCCGTCGCCAGCCCTGACTCTGGGGGCCAGGTGCCCTGGGAGCGAGGGCGCAGGTATGAAGGGAGTGGGGGTTTGGGTGGGTGGGGCTTTTCCAGGGGCCGTTTTGGCCTCTGTCACATTTTCGGGAATCCGCTCAATTTAACCGGTCTCCGCGGTCCCGGCGCCAGTGATGCCGCGTATCATGTTGGCACGCCTTTTCCCAATAAGTCAATGATAACTCTTTTTAAAATGTCATTAGGGAAGGGCGCCCGACCTTTCGGCTGGTGAAAACATGCGCATTGATTGATGTTAATTAACCTCGGATTCAATGGACGGGCAGTGTTCACGCCGATTGTCATGAATTTTTATGCACTTTGAAATGATCAGTTCCGGGGAGGAGTGTTCAAGAGCATCCCTTGGCATTCCAAAGGATATGGAAATGCACGATTTCATAAGTGACCCGGGCTCTTAATAAAGCATGCGAAGGCAGCTGCTAGATGACTAACGCCTGCAGAAACTGATGGCAAACAGGATGTGTCTCAGGTTCATGTATGTCGGCTGTGTTACCGGAAAATTGGAGGGGGGGGGGGGGCTTTTTCATGTGTGTGTGGCATGTGGTGGGGCTATTATTAGACTGTAATTAGTCTGTGAACACTGGTGGTGCTGGGGCTTGTTTGTCACCCCCTGCTGTGATCCTGCAACACACCCTGTTTGCTCTGTAGCATGTCCTCCAGAGTTTTCCCGGGCCCACGACCTCCTCGTCCCTCGCACCCTCAGCCTCTGTCACGCCCGCTGGAGAACAGACCTGCTGACGGATGGGAAGGAGTCGCAGAAAGGGCCTGTGAAAACTCCGCTGCCCGCTTAACAATCTTGGCGATGTCTGTGAATGTTCCGTTGCCATGAGCTGTGCAGAAGGGTCCTTCTCTTGTGAGAGGACCCCAAATGGTAAAGGTTTGTGCAAACGGGAGCAGCAGCGTTGCATAGTGGTAAGGAGAAGGACTTGTAACTAAAAGGTTGCTGGTTCAATTCCCTGCTGGGGCACAGCTGCTGTACCGTTGGGCAGTGTTCTTCACCCAGATTTGTCTCAGTAAATATCCAGCTGTTTAAATGGATAACATCTATAAGTCGTATGTAAGTCGCTCTGGATAAGAGTGTCTGCTAAATGGCAATAATGTAATGTATTCAGAGGAGGCTCAATATTTGCCTGTCTGACCCGTTCAGCTCTCTTAGCCACATGGTACAAACAGCATTTTTTTTTTATTTGTCTGGGGTTCCAACGATTGGAATGAAATTCTGGAGCGGAGGGAGTTAATAACACATTTTTTCATACTTTTATGCTGAAATTCAGCACTGGCCTGATTTCATCACCTTTTTAATGCTTCATTGTCTTCTCAGATGCCTCCTCTGCTGAAACCAACATTTCTGAAATGTTATTCCAAAGGTCTGGTGACATTGACAGTGTTAACTATAGAGAACCTGTAACAATGGGTATTGATGTCTTGCAGTTACACCCAGAGAACATTTTTTTTTCTGTCAGGCGGTTCCTCTGAGCCACCATACATAACAGAGCCTTGAATGATTACACATACTCTATCACTTGAAGGTGATATGAGAAAAATGCTTTAGTTATCGTTCAATGTCATTTTTGTAGTTATTGTTGTGGTTGCGACCATTTATTTAAAAATGAGCGAATTACATGCCTTTATCATTGTCTCATTCTCAGTATCATGAATGACAATGGACATGTTTTTTTCTCTGTTGATTTACATGTAGGATAAGGTGCTTGAGAAAGAGGGCTTGGTCTCTACCTCAGGTGGTAGGAAGGAGAGCCATTTCCTGCTGAAGGATAGAGATACTCCTCTGTAATGGAGGGCTGTTTTAGTGCACTCCTCATCAGCCATGGTGAGTGGCTGTTGACCTTCCTATGGACACTCTGGAGAATCTTAGGCAATCACCGCTCAGCGTAGCACATCAAAAAAGAGACAGGCTCATCCGAAGTTCACGTGCGCTGTCTGACCTGGACACTGTGCATGCGTTCAGAAGATAAGTCAAGGAGAAATATGGCTTTTGTTATCTGAGTCAGAGTGGAGAATGTGCAAAGGTGACCTCAGGAGCAGAGGGTGGAGGCTGTCCCTGTTTTGGGGGCATGCCTTGGACTGATGTCAGCTGCAGTGGTCCTTTAAATCCGGCTTTGGGTTAACAGCATCATCAGCAGCCCTCCTCCTGGTTCCCTCTATGCAACTATCTCCCAGGCAACCGGCTGGGCCGCTAGGCAACGGGCGAGCCCGGCTCTCCGAGGACCCTCTTTCTTTACAGCGCGGTGGTGCTTTGTGTCTTGCTGCTCCTCGCCGGTATCATGCCTTCTCCTCCGCTCTGACAGGTTTGCCACTGTCCCTCTCCCTCCCTGTCTCTCGAAAGCCGTTCGGCCTGCTGGTCCACCGCAGGAGCTGCGCTGGAAGGTTATAACCGATTGCCTCCAGCTGTCTCCGCGTATGGAGGGCATTTGCATATCCAGAGCTGTCCACGTGGGTTTGCTCTGTCTGCGGCAGCCTACGCAGTGCCTCGGGTCTCCTCCCCTGCTCCATGTATATGTGTGTGTGTGTGTGTGTGTGTGTGTGTGTGTGTGTGTGTGTGTGTGTGTCAGCCTGCCAAAGACTGACTGCATTCTCTCACAGACTGCGGCGGCCACGGTGCTGATATACTGTGCCTTTCCGCTTTGTGTCCTGCCAAGAGAAGTCTTCAGCCTGCAAATAAAAGATAATGGAGGCCAAATCAATACTGAGGGCCCGGATCCGAGTCCAACCGGTTAGTCCTGGGCTCTGCACACAGACAGCAATGGGCTTTTAAAAAGGCGTAGTCTGGCAGGGTCACAGGCTATCCTTGCACAGCAGCTGACGGGAGAGAGAGCTTCACAGTCTACTTACTGAGACAATTGGTACCCATGTCTTCAGTGGATCCCCCTGTTTTTACAATGAAATAATCATAGGCCTGCAATATACCAATAATCCTACAAGTTTTGTAATAAATACCTGTAAAAGTGTATTAACATAACACGTTACTACCATTAAACATATTTGATGTATGATGAAAATCATTTGTTAAACCTGGATATTGTGCAGTGGTGTTGTCTGCATGTAATATGCAATTATAGTATGGACACGATGCCATTAATCCTGTATGCTGTGAGGTGACAGTCCAGGCTTTGCGAATGTCAATAAAGATATACATAAGCGTTCAATTATGTGTTTGTTAAGCGATGAAATATGGCTGTAATGAGTCATTGCTGTTTCACAATCAATCATTCACGGTGGTGTGTGTTTTACCATGTTAATGACACTCTATCAATACTTTTATTAATATCCGCCAAGCTGCAAAGCAGTTGGAGGTGGGATGAATGTCTGTGTAACTTATGCAAGCGTTCATAACAGATGGGCTGGAATGAGTTAGAGGGAAATGATGTGTAATGATAATAAGCAGGGAGCCACCACAAAACACAGCACATAAGCTCTCATGTACCGTATAACAGCAGAGATGCCTCAGAAAACACAAAGATCAAGTCATCTCTGCTGTTATACGGTACATGAGAGCTTATGTGCGGCCACCCAAGTGATTTCTAGGTGTTGCTGTGTTTCTGTTGTTACTGTTTTGCTGGATTTTGGGGTTGTGAAAGGAGAGAAAACCCTGATTATTGTGATATACTGGTGACTGTCATTTTTTTCTCCACGTTTTTGGCACTGCTTACATGCTCTGATCTGATGTAAATTATCAACGTGCATTTTATGATTTTACTTTCTAGAGGAATGTCTGAGGGGGTCAAAGGTCATGTTTATGCCTTCAGCATTATCATGTTTGTGTTAATACAGTGGTTCAGGATGCAGACGGGGTTGTAGACAAGGCCGAGCCTCAGCAATGGTTAGGGCTGGGTGTTTGTCACAGAAAACACTGCTGAAAGTCATGAGGCAGTCACAGCATTTTTGCTGAAAATCATGGAAATTAGACCAAAAAAAAAAAAAGAAAAAAATAACTTGAGTGTGTATGAAAACCAGCTTTGTGTGCAGGACGGGCTGAGACTGCTTGTTTCACAGCTACAACCAGGTCATTGAACTTCGGAAATTTCCCTCACTACGTGTCACCCACTGAGCTCAGGAGATCTGCTACACAAGGACTGTGATCTGCATTCGGATACAGAAGTTCCAGACCCTGCTCCCACACCTTGTCGTGTAAGTTGCATTGTCAGTGACAAGTGCTGTGATGTGATCGAAGGGAACCTCAGGCTGAGTGACCGTGCCCTGTATGGCCTAACTGTCTGTGTTAAAGTTCACAGTCGCTAGAATGACACAGTTTTGGAGAAAAGCATCCAGCTTTAACTTACTCTCACACTGTTTTCTGTTTTCTTAAAAGAGGCAATATATTGAGGACATCCCTGTTCTCTGCTTGTGTTGACATCTCAGTTACAGTGATGATCCCACCACATTCTCTAAGTGTCTCTTTAATTTTGTTAAAATTACACTTACAGCTGAGCAGCAGTTTTTACTCCTATGTTTTGGAGACTCGTCTCCAAGCATGTCTTGATACTCTTGTTCAGGGCATGTAGGTAAATATTTGCAGCAGTGAACACTCCCCTAAGTTTAGAAAGTTCTGTGTCACTTGGAAACTGTTCTTTTGTCTACTTTTTTTCTGCTTCATTGACCAGTGCCTCAATTATCCTTTTGTCTTTGAATGCTTATTGCAACTTCCTTTTTGCACATAGTCCACTGCAACATTGCAAGATTAGCAAACTAGCATTACACTGCCTTCATGAAATGCTTGGCAGGTTATTACAGTGTTCATGTTGTTCTAGAGATATTTCCTTTGCTGAGAATCATGGCGGGTGCATACAATTAGACCGTTTATTGCCTTAATTCAACAAGTTATCGGCTACAACTGTACGCAGTCTGTAGCCTGACTTCTCCCAATAACATGCAAGTGACCTGTGGAGTAAGCATTGGTCCAAAATACACATAAGGTATTTGTTGTATTTAAAAAACACCTCTCAAAAACACGTTAAGATGTGCAAATGTTCAGTGACCAAAATCACAGAAAATCACCAAAAAAAAAAAAGCTCAGAGTCATCTAAATTACCGGGAAACACCCAAGTGTAGGAACTTTTGACATTAGGACAAAAAGGACAGGAGATCAAGCCCTCCTCCCCCTTTACGTGTCCAAATACACCCCAAATCCAGATTCACTAGAGTGTGTGTGTGCTGTAGTGCATCTAGTGTGTGTACATGATTTTATATTTGCATATTAATATATGTATAGTTCAAACACTATCATAAAAATGCCATTTTTATTCATTATAATACACATCTAATGACAGTATCATTTTTCATGTTTTTAAAACATCCCTCTAGATGAAGCTGTAACAGCACATATAAATCTTTCAAGAGAGCCTTCAGTAAGTCCTTGGTGCCCATTGCACTTTCTTTCATTTTGATAGTTTTATGGCGTGAAGGACTTTGAATGTTTTGTCTCATTCTCGCCCCTTCTCTCTCTCGCTGCCTTGATCTCACACACTCTCCAAATCTCTCCTCTCTCTCTCTGCTTCCATTGGTGTATTCCTCAATATCTTCCTCTCTCCCTCTTTCTCTCTTACCGTGCCTATACAGCGCAATCTCTCTCACTCTCTCTTTTCCCCCCTCGGCTCTCTCCCTCTCTCTCCCTCGTTTCTCGGAGGAAAGAGCAGCCTGTCACACGCATACACACACAGGTCTCTGAATCTGTATGATTAATTCCCCAGAGTTCCCCCCTGGACTGGTTCCCCCCCAGCCAAGCCGTGGTCATCTGACACTTCGTTGTCTCCCTGTATCGCCAAATGACTCCTCTGTGGAAGTGACCTAATTTCCCTGCCACCGTTTCGCTCGAGTCGACAAAGACTCGCCCCACGGCCGCCACCGCTACAACACCCCTAAAGGGAGTCATTCCGGCCTGACGGCCTGTTTTACGAGCGCTTATTTTATGAACACTTTCTTGGATTACTTCAGCCTTCTAATGTAATAATGGAGTTTTTTTTTCATCCCCCCCCCTCCCCTCTGATACATACGGTATTACAAAACGTCTTCAGTAGTGCAATGTGGCTCTCTGGATATATGAATATTGCACCAATAAAAAAGATATGCCGCAACAATTTATCAACCGTGTTCCCAGTGCAGAATTCTCCCCTCCCGTTGTTTGGAGCCGTGGTTTAAAGAAGCTGTGAAGGGAATGGCCCATGATACTGCAGCATTGAAGTGAAACCCACCCCATCCCGTTCTATACATAATAAATAATAATAATAAGTAATAATAATAAAAATGCAATTACCCTGAGTAGTCATATAATTTAGACACAAAATACAATACATACTAATAATTGCAAGAAATACGCCATTAACATCGAAGAAAATGTGCTGCATAGGTTATATATCAGCTGCAGCTGCCATTTTCAAATAAAACATTTTACAGTTTCATATACTGTGAAATATGTTCTACAATAAGGAGTGCAAGGGATTGTGGGAATGCTTGGCTGGGGTGCAGCTGTAATTAAGATTGTACCTGTCTCGGAATGGAAGTGTTAGTGAGTACGACTCACCTGGGCATGCAGCAATCTGCCATGCTGTAATAGCCTCCGATCTCCGGCCATCCCCTCACCCTCATTCATAGGATATAAATTCCCACACCATCCCTCTCTTTCTCTCTCTCTTTCTCCCTCCCTCCTCAACCTCTCAAGCAAGATACAGTAGCATCAGATGAAGGTCTAACAGCCCTATTGCCTCACCCCAAAAACCCGCTCCCCATCCCCTTCTGTGGAAGCCCACGCTACAACAAAAGGGAGCTTAGGTGGGATGGTGTGTGTGGGGGGGGTTGGCATGGCAGCTACCCGTCCCTCACCCCCACCAGTCTCCCGGGGGGGCTGTTGGCCATCGCCTCAGTCATGTCTTAATGCACGTCTTCCACAACAAATTGGCCAGTTTACTTAAGGGTCTGCGAAGGCCCATGAATATTTGATGGCGCCCGGCCCCCGTTGATGAGCATATACAATGACTTCCTTATCTTATTTGGTCAGCCTGCCAGCGTTATACCTCCGAACACCTCCCTCGAGAGAGGGCCTTATGGAGGAGGCGGTGGGCTCTGATACCCTAGCTGGAGGGGCTCCCTTTTCTCGCTGAGCCACACAAAACTGCGATAAAGGAGGAAATTGAACTTTTCTCCCCCCCCCCCCCCACCCTTCCCCCCGGGCGGACCGTATATCAGAAAAACTCATGTGCGCGTTTATTGCGTCCGGTAATACAGTGGCCTCCAGATCAATGTGGTAGCCCCCCGCTCACTGTCTGTTCTCTCAATAATGGGTTCAAGATGCTCTGGGTTTTTACAGCGCGGGGAGAAAAATGTGTGACTGAGACTTCAATATTATTTGGCTCTGGCTGTAAAAGCGCCGGGCGCACCTCTCCCGGGAGCGGCGTGATTCGGCGGGGGCTTTATTCGCTACCTTGACTCCATTTAAAAAAGAATCAGCCGGCACCTGGGCTCTCAGTTCAGCGGTGAGGATAGTGCTGAGTGGACAGGGCCCGGGGTGGGTGTGGGGGTGTGGGGCGGGGGGTGGGGGGGGTGGGGTGATGGTTGCTGGATGATTGGATACGGCGAGCGGGAGATAACCGCGCGTTTAGAGAGGGTGACTGGGGGGGATGTGCGGCTGAGATCGGCGGTCAGTAGCGGGATCATTACCTGTCCGCCTCAGGGACAGCTCCTCCTGACAGCTCCTGAGCGACAACCTGCACTTCTTCGCACTGCAGTCGGAATAAATTGCCTTTTTTTTATGCTTTATTTCTCTTCACCGGCAACCAGCGCGGGCTGGATGAGGGGGCTGTTGAGAATGGATGGTGCTCTCATTAGCATCATACTCACAATGCTACATTATCCACTCCAGCCACTCCAGGCTGAAAGAAAACTCTCCTCAGGAACCTCCCCCCCAAAACGCTTGCAGGAATAAAAGGAAGGCATATTCCAATCACCATAAGCACGAGTCAGATGAATGCAAGAGATAAACGGCCACATTGAATTAAATTGAAGCAGACTCTTTGTTATGCCTGAATGCAGTTCTTCATTCATAAACTAATTCCAAAACTGTAGGCATAGGTATTAGTTTTATTCAAATAACATACAAAACTTACCATACATCAAGTGATTATGTGTCTGTGCTCCCAACACCCTCTCCTTTCAAAATGTAACCCGAGTCATTTTACACGCCTATATTTGATTCTCCATGTATATTCACCTGTCCAGCTCAGCTGGCCTCATTTTTGTTAAACTACAGCGCCTGCATGCACCTCTGATATTTCAGTTTAAGCTAAGTAATCTGCAAAACTAAGCTGCATGTGCAGGGCACTGCTGGGCCTGATGATTGCTTTAGTCTAAGACTATTAGCATACAGAAAGACCTCCTAATGTCCTTCTACCACCATATTCTTTTCTGACTCTTCAGACTCTTCACTGGGGAAATGGATGCATTTGTCTTTAAAGCTCAGGCCTCGGTGCCTGAACCCAAAAAAAAAACGACCTAATTTCATCTGCAGATACATGGAGGGCGCAGGTCTGTGCTGAGGTGACGGTGAGGTGCGGACGGCAGGTGTTTTACACAGGTGTGAGGAACGTGTCTCGGCCCAGTCACGCAGGACACAGCTATTGCATGACTGGGGGGAAAGACAAAGGATGCTGTCTGTTTGCCCCGATTCAAATCTGTTGCTTGTGTGTATACGCTGATATCCTCAGAGGCCCACATCCCTGTCTCACCTTTGCTGCAGAGCGGCAACACCCTGTCGATATCGCTTTGGGTCCCGCGGCGTCCCTTGTCACACACCTCGCCCGACACCTTTTTGCTGTGAAAGGCCCCGGCCCTGGCACCGTCCCCGCATCCTCCTCGACCTCGATAAATGTGGGAGGCAAGAGAGGAGACGCGAGCTCCGAGCGGCGTTGGCCCCCGTCAGGCCCCTGATTAAATCACCATCTATTCATTTTGTGTAATGTGGGTTTTTAATTGCGTTAAGGGTGGGGTCAGGAAGACGGATTCTCGGAAGCAATAAAGGGAAGGGAGGGAGAGAAAAGAGAGAGAGAGAGACAGAGAAAGGGCTGTTGACATTGGGCAGAGAGGGTGTGCGTTGTGGTTGTTATGGCGATAACTGCATTATGTTACATCTGGCCAAGGTTAAAGAACAGGACAGAGGTGGGGTGAGGGAGAGGGAGGGAGAGGAAGGGGGGAGGAGCACAGGAGCAGTGCAAAGCACGGGTCTCAACACAGCAGGCTTTGACACAGAAACGGCAAACCGGTGAACGATGATTCTAGAGGGCCACTGAAGGCAGCACTGACAGAGATAAAGACAGGGAAATGTGCTTTATATGTCGGGCTTTTCCCTGAAAGCACGGTGCGCGGGGGGGAGGGTGGCGACAACATTCCCCCGGACCCTTCTCCCTGTGATGAAGCATTTCCACCACTTTGGCTCTGATTGATATTCACTGCATCGTTATGATCCCCGCATACTAAGGACCCCATTTGCATAGCCTCCGAGCCGATGCGCCTTAAAAGGAGAAGCAGAAAGTCTTCGTTTTGCACGAAATAAATAAATAAATAAATAAGCGCAGGGCGGATCGATGCGGGACTCGAGGCGCGCCTCCTCTCGACCGTTGGCGCCCGCGCTGAGACGCCCACTCCCCTCTGCACCCTCTCGTGACAAATGGGGTGCCGGCACGGCTGAGAAATTTCCGGAACCCCCTCGTCCCGGCATGCTGGACTGTCACACACTCCACTCCCATGAGCATCATGTTAAATTCATCACGGTGTTACAGTTTAGAAGGGGGCCCCTGAAACTGCATAATCAGGTACTTGTGTTGAATTGCGGTGTAAAAATTCAGACAGTGGGCAACTGGGTTCGTTGATCAATAGGGGATCCAAGGAGATTGCCACCGCCTCTCTACAGCCCCTACTGGACAGCTATTTGTGTGGGCTGTTTTGGGAAGGGGGGGGGGGGAGTTTGGGGTGGGGGTGGGGGGTGGAGTCAGCGTGTGTGGTGTTATTCAGCCAGGGCAGCTGTGCTTGGAAGTGCTGCTCACCCAAACGCCTGGAATCTCTCTGACAAATGTTCCAGCCCGGCTGTTTCCATGGCTGTGAGAACCTGCCCACACTCAGCAGCTGAGGCTCCGAAAGCCGCGGGTGACAGAAAAAAAAAACGTAAAAAAAAAAATGTAAAAATGCAATCGATGCAGCTATCGCCCGGTGCTTTATTTCCAGGGCAGTTAAGATAAATGGTAATGACGAAAAACAAAACAAAATTCATAAATGATTAAACTATTGATACGGGGCCTCGTAATGGTTATCTGAAATCCATTTCCTCGGGCTGTTATGTGAACATAAGGATTATTGAACGACACCTTGGCAATGCGTGGGGATTGGTGACTGGGACGTCTTAATGCTTAGCTCATCTAAAGGAGATGTCAAAATCAATAGCCAATGTCAGCGGGAGGGTCTGCGCAGTAATCCATACAGACAGGGGCACAAATGCAAAGTGCAGTAATATTGCAATTCAAACAGATTAGAACAGGCATTGTGTGAATCGAAATAATCTTTCCCACAATTCTAATCCAATTGAATTGACTGGAACCGTGAAATAGAAGACCAGTGGATGCATTCATGACTTTTATAACACTGTTGTAACGCCATTATAATGTTATTATGTTAACATTGTTAATACGTGCTGGTAAGTACTGATGTTATCAAGCTAGCAAATGGACTACTTAGTGACAAACGTACAAAAGTAAAATAATTTATTTTTTCTTCCTTGAAATGAATATTATGACTTTGTGTTTTGAAAATCATATCTTACTGTCCTCTCCTTATTTTACTGTCCCCTGGTAAGCTCTAGCTAGCGCGTGCAGTTGTTTCTCGGTTTGCAGCTCACTGAAATCCAACTCTCCCTGAATCCTCACTGGATTAGCTGTTATTCGGTTCGGTCTGATTTGTTACATTTCTAAATCCTCCAGCCCCGTGCCACAAAAGCCTCTCAGAGCAGGGGCTGCGGATTCGGTGTCATTTAAACGATTCGCTCCTCTGAAATAGGAGACTTCCATTCCTCCTCCTCACCACCCCCCCCCCCCACCACCCTCCGACTCAAAGCTTGTGTCTACTGCCTCCCTCTTTCTTTTCCTGTGATCTTTGAATCGCTGTATATCTCCGCAGCCATCCTGCTTTCTTGTCATTTCCTTCCCATCCGCTAGTGGTACTGCATTTCCCCAAGCCACCTGCTCTCTCACTGATGGACCACTGTACACATACTCACATTTCCTCTTTCCCCCTTATCTGTCCACGCCACGTGCAAGCCAAAACTTGGCAGCCATTTTGTTATAGAATTTTTGTATTACTCGGCCAAATTGTGACTCATCATTTTGAGAAATACATCATTCATTATTAAATGATTATTATTAAATGGCACTGTTAAAGGATTGAATTACTTCGACAGGTCATTATTGTAAGCATGTCCACACTGTCCCACTTCCATTTGACCCTCTACACCTCTCTGGTCATCATCACCAGCTTCTCTGGGTTTTCCCACAACCCCTCCACCCCTGATCACACTCTGTGTAATACTGGCCTGCTCAGAGCAGCTCCTATCAGACGGGTGAATTGACCGTGGTAGGCCATCCTCATTAAAAGGATTTTATTATGTCACAAAGAGGGAAAATAAATACAGCCATGCAAGGAACAGGAGAAAAAAAACAGCCTGGCACTTGTGTTTGCTTTTTCACGGGGCAATGGAGAATAGAAAATATTAGGGCCATAAAAAAGGAAACCAGGAAACAGAGCCATTATTTTTCCGGCCTAATTGATCGCATTTCCCTCTACAAATTAATTGGCCGGAAAATGTCTAATTGCTCCGGTGAATATCATAAAAAAAAGCGGGTCGGCGAGCTGCGGTCAGCCCAGGGCCATATTTCAGTGTGTAGCTTTTATGCGCGGAGTCGATATTTGATCATTTTGGCTGGCGGCCCAGTCTCGTACTGACCTACAAAGAGATACATCTGTGGCATCCATCTCAAGGTTCATTTTTTATTTTCTACACGGCGGAGTCAATTTTCGCGCTCCCTGTCAGAAAGAAAGAAATAATTTCCCGGTCGAGGCGGTGGTGGCGGGGGGGTGGGGGGATGGTGGGGGGGAGGGAGCAGGCGGGGAGCGGCAAGGATGGGCCGAGGAGGGGGTGACGGTGGAAGAAGGGGCCGATCTTCTGGTCTTGGGACGAATGCTAATTTAATCAATGTGCTGTAAATCTGACTGGATGCTGACTCATGCGTGTCTGCTGCCCTGGGGGACTCAGACAAAATCCTGCCATTGCATTTTGCTTCCTCACATATACACACACACACACCCATACACACACACACACACACACACACACCCACACCCTTTTCACACGCAGGCATGCATGGGAGCATCCACAAGCACACACACACACACACACACACACACACACACACACGCACACACACACACACACACACACACACACACACAGAGCTCACACACCTGCATTTCCACTGTGTCCGTTAGCATGGCGAAATTGCTGAGGTGGCGCTTTACAGGAGGGGGAAAGGGGGGTAAACTCCTCTCCCTCTCTGTACGCCCCCACCCCTGGGACCACGCTCCGCATCCTCTCCATCCCGCATCTCAAAGTCATCAAAAGGTGACCGCCACCACCACCCTTGTCTCCAGGACGAGACGAAGCGGCCAAGACGTGAGGACGGCTAGGTTGCCCGCGCGGCGAATAATAATGATCCGTTCCGACGCCACCGCTGAGAAGGGGGGTAAGGGGGGGGGCTGCCAGGGAAAACGGGCAGGGTGTGTGTGTTTGTGTGTGGGGGGGGCGTGGGGGATGGATAATCCTGAGGGACAGATTTTATGGCTGCATAGGACTGTATTTCGAATAAATCCGCAGTGCCCACCACGCGCAGTCAAACGGCAGGGGCTTAATTAACAAGTGCGAGCGCTTGTCGCAGCTTAAGAAGGGCTTTTAAATCACGCATGCAAATTGAGCAACCGAGGCTACGAAGGCCTCTCTGGTGTAGAGTTCCACCCCTACACACACACACGCTCACACCCCCGTGCGCTCAGGGCTGGTGTGGCGGGTGAAGGGCCTTCACAGGAACACTCTCTTATCAGCAGATACGGCCACCGAGCCCATAGCCTAAACTCCAGAGGGAGGGCTGCTGAAGGACAAACACTGTCTGAAGGAACGGGCCTTAATTGCCCCTTTGCTGAAATATGTGAATGGAAGCTTAGAAAATACAGTATCTCTCTTGGTCGATTCACAGGAGCTGAAGGGAAAAACACACAGGCGCACACACACACACTCATACATATACAGACCCTTTGAATTTGTGTGGAGGTCCCCCCTCAAGAGAGTGAATAAAAAAAAAAAAAAAAACCCTGAAAAACGTCTGCATCAAACTAACCAGGCTCACGGGCTCCTGTGGGTGCCCGGCCACCGGAATTCTCCGGAGTTACATAACCGGGAGCGGTAACCATGGCAACCCCGTCCGCCCCGCTGACCCGCAGCCAGCAGGATGAGTTACGAGCGGAGGGGGTCAGAGCTAATGGTGCTGCCGCTGTCTGGCGTCCGCGCTCAGGGGCTCCGAAGCCACACTCTCTCTCTCCCCGCATTTAGCAAATGGGGCCCATCTGACAAATGTGCCGCGTGCCGAAATGGCACTGTCTGTATCACTGAACCTGAATGTCTGTTTGGATTAAATGGTGCTTACGGCGATGACATATTGTGACAGGAAGAGCACTGGCGGGAGTCATAGCACCTCTTAAAAAAAATGAAACGGGAAAGAGGGGGTTAGGGGCGGGTGGACGGGGTTTGGTGGGGTGGGGGTGGAGGTAGGGGGGGGGGGGGGTGAGGGGGGAGGCAATTTTTTTATGTTACAGAGTGCTCATGGGCTGTAAATAAAAGGGTGATGTCATGTCTGCTGATGCCCCCCCCCCTTCCCCCTGCCCCCCTTCCCAACACACTCCACCAAACCTGCTCCTGGAGCAGCCATGCCGCACACACACACACACACACACACACACACACACACAGGAAGCGCTGAATACACACTGCCACTGCCGTCCCTGGCACTGAGTCATCGGCAGACTGGCACTCACTCTTACTGTCATACATATTCACTGATGAACTGGCACCGTCTCTCTCTCACTATCACACAGTCACGCTGACTCTTTCTCTCCCTATCACACACTCGCACTGTCTCTCTCACCCTCACACACACTCACTGTTGTGCTGGTGTATACACATGTATGTATATGTATTTGCTATCAGTGGCGTAGACTTTTTATAAATATACATAGACTCTGCATACACTCTGTGCTCAGACACAGTGCTTTGTAATGTCTGTGTGTGGCTATGGTTCACACACACTCCCACAGTAATCCTCTTACTGTCATTTTTACACTGACACACATGCATGACTCTGAGTAAAACACACTCAATACATGCAAGCTCACACTCTAAGCCTTGTTTCACATGTCCTTATCAAGTAATCAATGTATATCTAATACAATGCCCTTCAGAACAAGTGGGCCCTGAGCACAATGTCACTCCTGCCATGCCAAAGCCACCCTTGCCGTCTAACTGTCTTTACCGAGAATAATTTAATCAATCAGCTGAAGCGGATCGATAAAAATGTGTGGCAAAGACACTTTTGATAAATCATCAATTGGCACAAAACTGGAAATAAATGACTGTGGCATAACCTCTGTGATTAAGCTCAAATGCCACTGATAATAGGGAAACGGGTAAAAAAAATAAAACAGCATGTAAAATGTGTCACAGACAGCAGAGGAGTTTATAGCAGTAATTCACTGTGATTTTGATCGGGCAATGTATTAGTCACCTGGGATGCTAAAAGGCCCTCGTGCAGGCAGTTCAAAAGCTGGGCGTAAGAAGCAGAGGGAGCGTGTAGACAAACAGAGAGAAGAAACAAGAACCACAGCCTTGCATGTCTCCTTTAGATCAAAGTGAGCTGCGATTGACTCCAAAGCTCAATGATTCACAGTGGAGCTGGTCAGATTGAGGCAGAAAAAAGGCAGCTTTGCTATTGTTTCTCTACCCTCACTATCATCTCCCCCATGCTTAAACAGCACCTAGGGCGGATCTCTGAAAAGATTTAACTTTACAAATATCAATGAATGGGTATACCTAATTTGAAATTCACCATAGATATTTGAGCTAGCTTTATGAAACTAGCTTTATATTTTCCGGATAAAGTAAGCATTCATTTGAAAATGAACATTATGGTAAGTGCATACATTGGAAATTCCAGAGCACACACTGACTCAGTGGCAAGGTTACAAGGTTGATTTATGCTGGGTTTGTGCAAGGTTTGTTTTTCCCATAAACAATCGTAGGTGTGTTTTACTTTAACTGCAGCACTGAAGACAGCTGCTGCACAAAACAAAGCCAAACATCGCCAATGGTCCTGCTTACACATTCAGAATTTGTTTTGGCTGGTATTTAGCCAGCCAATGGGCTATGACCATTCCACAAACACGGAGGAAGCTAATATAAGTTAAACCTCTTAGGCCGATTATTGCAGGGATCAGCGCGGTTTGACTCTCACACTGATTGGTTTGGGTAAACAGCTCGTGCAGTCACTCCCTGCATGTGCCAAGGCCTGGAGAGTGACTGGCTCCGTGTCTGAGGCTCCACAGCGGGGACGAGAGGCGAGATTCTGGGGGAAAATGACTGTCGGAGGAAAATCAAGTAGGTTTTAACCGAAAGGATGATCATGACGAGGCCACCCGCTCTCCCGATTACTGTGCCTGAGGGATAATTGCACTGGGATGCCAGCCACCATGGCCAAACAGTCATGCTGATGTTGAAAAGCAGGAGGAAGAGGAAGAAAAGGAAGAAGAAGAAACCAAACATACTGCATCTGCTCAGCCATTTTCAGCCTAATTGTTGAATAACAGATGAGCAAAACGAAACAGCC
Organism: Megalops cyprinoides; assembly: GCF_013368585.1. Classification (NCBI taxonomy): domain Eukaryota; kingdom Metazoa; phylum Chordata; class Actinopteri; order Elopiformes; family Megalopidae; genus Megalops; species Megalops cyprinoides. The sequence goes on from NC_050596.1 coordinate 25,377,273, forward strand.
GCTTTCCAAAATGCATTGTGTACAGGGTTGTGTAGTTAGATTTCTGTTCTGTAATACAGCCTTAGAATATTAAAATAGTCACAGGTTGAAAAGAAGTTATCCCTTCAGGTGTGTGGAGTGTACTTCCTATTCCATCACAAGCTAAAGTCATCAGCCTGATACATAGAATCCATATGGCTGAGAGAGTGCACTTGTAGTGAGGTTAGATCCCTACCCCACTGCTGTATTGATAAAGGTTGTTAATCTGAATTTCAAGAGCAAGTACACTCAAGTACGCTCTGTATCTGAATAATATTTCATTTTGCTCTGGATAAGGCTGTGCTGCTAGGCAAACATGGAAGGATAGTGATGAAATATGCACGGAAAATACACAGGAGAAGCGCAGTGGGGTTTTCCCGGGCCAACAATAGATTATTTCAAGGAATTCTGAGTGGCAGCACAAAGCTGCTGTTTTATCCGTAAATTTCCTGCGATCGGCAAGGTCAGCCTGTGCTTGTAATGGCCACCGGGGCTTGTGTAAACCGAGACTAAATACAGGGGAAAACGCTTCACTCCCCGCTAACCCCCTGGCCGGTTGATTAGTCCGCAGCCTGCACGCCCATCGACCTCGCATCCGCGTCTCTCCGAGAGATCAAACCGGCCGTGAGAGGGGAGTTTTTGCCCTGATGGATTGATTGAGATTCTCCAGGAGCGGCCCCTGCGGTCTGGTATATCAGAATGCCCGGGTCAGCAGATAGAGCCTGCCGCACTCATCACAAAACTGCAGATCTGCAAGTGTGAGTCCCCCCTCCCACCCCCACCCCCAATCCCTGCTCCACCCCCCCACCCCCTGTGTGAAATATTAAATAACATGGCCAATCCATCTCTCTACACGGTCAGAGAGGCAGGAGCTGGAGCAGAAGTAATCCTGGACGTTAGGCGCACACTGCCTGCCCCTGGTGAGACAAAGAACTGCCAAGGCTCACTGCCGAACACCCGGCCCTCTCTGAACGCTGGAGCCGGGATCAATAGCTACAGGCCAAGAAGTAGCTATGTAGCACCCCCAAATACTGATCCAAGATGAACTGCCCAAAACCTAATCCTATTCCCAAACATAAAAGATGGGAGTATAGCATAGCATAGCAGCATTCATAACCAAAAGGTTGCTGGTTCGATTCCCCGCTGAGGCACTGCTGCTGTACCCTTGGGCAAGATACTTAACCCAGAATTGCCTCAGCAAATATTCAGCTGTATAAATTTGCAACATGTAAATAAAATTGTAACCTATGCAAGTTGCTCTGGATAAGAGCATCTGCTAAATGCCAATAATGGAATATAAATGAAAGCATCTGAAACTGATTCAGGGTCAACGCTTATGTATAGAATGTATCGATTGAAAATGGAATTTCTGTCATCACAGCAGAAGGCTATGGCAGATCATTTTGATTTGATGAGTGAAAGTCCCTTTGAATTGGGTGTATTGCCTCTCAATAGTCAGTGAATGCTGAAATTTTCACCTCTGTTAAGTAATTTTATTAATGATGACTTATGCCCAGAATTCATGTGTGAATATCAGTTGGTAATCATCTGAGCAAGCATTATGGGAATGGAGATTTGTCTTTATTGTTTGCAGTGTCTGGGTGGGCTCAATGATGTGTTCTGTACTAACCATTTCAATTATGTATTCAAAGGACTTTTTAATGAACTAGTGTAGTGTTCTGGGTGCAGGCTTAAAGTGCTCTCTACTTTGTTCGCTAGAAATCCAAGATAGTCTTATTATTTTCCTTGGGTAGTATAGGCCAGCTTCTTCAGAGCATCAAAGGAAAATAACACTGTGTGACACTCGGTTCTTAAACAATCAACAGTTTCGAGGCACAGGTGAAGGCTGTCCTTCACAGATGCTTAAACACAGGGGGTGGGTGGATCACAGGCCATAGCCAGATGGTTCAGTACTTTCTGTTGGTACCTGTGCCTGTAGTCTTGACCTCCACCATTCGCTCAGCCAGAGGAAGTCCCCGGTGCGGAGAGTTCGGACAGGCACTGGAGAAAAGTGAGTGTGGCGGAGCCAGCAGAGGGCGATGCGCTGAGTCATGCTGACTCTGACGGCCATGATCGCCCTATTGATTATCTGTTCCCGATGTGGCACGAGGCCAGGGAGACAGGCCAACGGCAGCGGGAGGAAAAAGCACGTCTGCTCTGATCCAACGAGTCCAGTACCTCGTGATGGCTCCTCTTAGCCAACATTTTATCACTGGGTCCTTTCTTCCGAGATTTTTTCACCTAGTGTGTAAGTATTTGAAGCTAATTTCATTCCCACTTCTACAGGCAGCAGTGTGGTATAGTGGTAAGAAGCAGGGCTTGTAACCAAAAGGTTGTTGGTTCAGTTCCCTGCTGGGGCACGGCTGTTGTACCCTTGGGTAAGGTACATAATCCAGAATTGCCACAGTAAATATCCACTTGTATAAATGGATAACTTGTAAAAACTGTAACCTATGTAAGTCGCTCTGGAGAAGAGCGTCTGTTAAATGAGAAAAATGTAAATGTAATGTCAATACTCACAATGTCAATTAAATCGAATTATTGAATTAGAATTAATGAATTAATGAAAAGATTGCTTTCATTCTGAAACTCAGCTCAGCAGATGAGAAATAGTGTCAGGACTCCTAAACAAGAGGAAAGGTATATGATTGAATGGTATGTGTGGGATATAGGTGGCACCCAGGTGTGCAGCTCTAGGGTTTTATTTTTCAGATTCCAGTGTGGAATTGCTTTTTTTTTTTTTTCCTCCGGACAGCCCCAGTTTTCTCACCCCTTCCTGAGGCAAGCAAATGCCGTGATTGGATACTCTTAATCATGCTGCTTCTAAATTGCTTTGGGAAAAGGACTGCTCACATGTTCTTAGCCCCTCCCCCTTACACAGGTTGCCAAGATACGCTCTGATTTCATCGCCACGCTAGACAGGGAAGTGGCTTTTTGGGAAAGGAATGAATGAGCCCTCAAGCAGGTGTACTCCTGCAAAGGAAAAGAGCCGGACCACATGCCGCGCGTCTGTGAATGCCAGCAGCTTTGCAACTAACGCGTCACGCAACCACTTCACAATAAAACGCCACAAATCTAAAATGTTGCAAAGAGGTGTTTTTGAATTCGGCATTGGGGGGGAAAAAAGAGTAGGGCTTTATCAATCAGGGGGAAAAAAGGCTCATTCAATCCAACAGCTTGGAGATAATGATTTCTCCACGGAACCGTGCTGTGCTATTAGCGTGAAGTTGTGAGACGGGGCTGTGATTCTGGTTTCATTTGGAGAGATGCGTGGTTTGACCCCCGGGGGCACGAGAAAATGGTTTCCATTTCTGAGCAAACACAGAGACGGCTCCTCGGCAGCCCTGGGCCTTCCTTCTTTGTGTACCATTCATCATTCTCTTCCGCTCCGTGACACCGCGAATCATCACAAATAAACGGCTGCTCTGAAGCCGCCCCGCGAAGCGTGCGCGTGTTTTTTTGTGATGTGGCTAATCGCTCCTCGAGTTCAGACTGGATCCGTTTTGCCTTCACAGAGCGTTTTTTTTTGTGAGATGTCACAATGCTCTTGTTTATTTTCTGTTGGGATGGAAACCTCCTTTTGCCATGTGTAGTCGTGGTGTGAATAAAATATACTTAAAGGAAAAATGTTAACGACTAACATTTACACCTGTACAGGTTGTGTGTCCGTGTATGCATTTCTAGAACCACCCATTCCTGATGCATGCGAAGAATGCTTTGGCTGCAGCATGCTGTATGGCGTTTAGAATGATTCTTATCTTATTGACACTTCCATCCAATCGGATGGCTGGAAGAAGATGCATGTCTCCAGGAGCGAAAGAGCAGCCAGGCATCAATCTCCACACGGCTGGCCATAAAGTGTGTGTCAGGGTCTGCTCAGAAGAAGCATGGCTCAGAGGTCTTTAGGAAATGCCATTAGCAAGGTGCTTAGGGACTGGCATTCCACACACGGCACATTAGCGCACACACAAAGGTGTGACTGTGGAGAGCAAGGTCAAGTCAAGGGGTCATTCAGCTCCCAGGCGTGCAGAGACATTCCAGGAGACAGCGCAGTGGCACGGGAAGTCCACATAGGACCAGTGGGACCGGTGTTGCCATTTCTACGGCAGGAAGGAGGCATGGCTGTGATTACCCAACAGCGGAAGCACACAGCAAGGGGTGCAGAGCGGTTCCAGGGCTGGGGTGGAGGAGGGGAGAGGCATGGCGGGGAGCAGGAAGTGGGGTATGCTCTGGTACACTTCCCTCCCCAAGAGAATCCTCACTGCGAAGGAACAGGAGAAAACACAAGGGAGAACCCCCACAGGAACCAAAGATCCAGATCTTTTCTAACACTTCCCTGCTGCCCTCAATTTCTCAGATCCTAATTTTTTTTTCAGACCGTCTTTATTACTATGCTGGGAGTTGCTATATGTCCTCCTGGCATATTATAAGCCCAAATATATTGTAATTCTAGTGTGTCAAATTTGCAAGGGCCCCTGTGATTTCCTCCATCCAGGACTGAGGATATATTTTACCTGCATGTTCACCCCTCCAACCTCCTAGTCCATTGAGAAATTGGACATGGAGTTATCAGTGCTATCATGGGTCTTACTCTCTCTTTCACTCTTCCTCTCTCCCTCTGTCTCCTTCTCTGTCTCTCTCCCTTTATCCATTGCTAGGTACCTGTGCAGCCGGGGAGCCACAGATAGCTCTATCTCTTCACACCAACCTGTCAGCTCCCGTGGTTGCTATGGTGACGGACCATTGTCATGGCAACCCCGGCAGATGGGGGAGGAGGGAAAATGAGACTGAAGGAGGGAGGAAAAAAAACGGAGAGAAAGAAAGTCTGCATCTTTTCTCATTAAACGATAAAGAGACCACGGCGCTTCTAATCCGTGTCCCACCATCACTTTATCAGCACAAAAATCAGCCCACTTCCCTTTGGAGTAAATAGCAAAGAGCCGGTCCATTTGGTAGTATAATGACAGCTATTTATTAACGGTGAAGTCAGCCCCCCAAATGAGCTTTGCTTTGGAAATCACAATAGCTTTTTTTTTACAGCGTTCTTGTGGATACATAAGACAAGTGGATACGTGGACAAGTCATGTTTTGTTAGGCCCCTGAATTGTTTTCCTCCCTGTTGAAGACTCAAGGTGGATTTTCAATATGGCTTTAACAAGAGTGAGTGGATGCAGGTCACCGGTTCTGGGTAAATACGTTTAACCCCATTACTGGTTGTGTGAATGTGAATACAGCTGGCTTGATTCAAAAGCACCCACCCCCCCCGCCTCCTCCCAAGGGGGTAAGACTCGCTCCTCCACCAGAATAAATTGAAAAGGACCACAGAAAATCAATGTCAAATCAATTTTTCTTATTCCACACATCTGGGTAACAGGGCGAGGATTCTGCCCCGGCGCTTTTGATGTAGGTGCCTTGTGTTGAAACAGGACATAATGAAAATACACCGAAAAGACTTTCAGGCTGCACTGAAAACACCATCAAGGAGCAGTTTTATAAACTGATGAGCAGAAATCAGACAGCATGAATTTTAAAACTGTTTTTATCTGTCAGCATTATGAGCCTATTCTCCGTCAGCTGATGTCCTTTTCAGTGTCTTTGTTGAGCATAAAAAAGGCAATCAGATTCTCTCTCTCCCTTTTCTTTTTTGAAGGTCCTTGACTGGGAATGTTCCAGCCCTGTGTCATTTCGCCCCTGTCTCCAAATGACATTGATCTGAGAGTTCGCCCGGGTGACTTTTATTCTTCTCTGATAGCTGTTGCGCCGCGCTAAAAGTTAATTAAACCTGCGAGGCTAACAAGGTCAGAGCCCATCAACCCCTGATATGTTAACAAAGGTCAGCAGGAAGGTCAGGAGAAGGCAACGCCCGGTTTATTTTATTACCATTGAGTCACAGTGGCTAGGGGCTGGGGGGGGTAAGGGGGGAGGGGAGGGGGTCGGGGTGGAGATTTAAGCCTGGTGAGCGATGGCCAAGCCTGAACTTTATGGCTTTTTTTTTCTGATTAGTAAGATTAGCATCTAAGGGGACGGCATTCATCTTACCGACCCACGTGAGTCCGCCCAACATTAACTGGCAAATTGTGCAATCGGGGATAAATAAGTTAAATTAGCAGGCTCGCCTTTGATCTAATTTGTTTCAAATCCATTTTCTGTCCCCGGTGCCAATATCCATTTCATTCACGGGGAGACTGAGATTTCAGGCCGAATCCTAAATCCGCCGGAGAATGGGACATGGCAGGGCATGTTTTGGTTACAAGTTGAGCTGAAAAACAGTCACACGGCGCGAATCCGTGGAACCGCTGTTGCGCCGGCTTATGATAATCTGTAGGCCAGAGAAATCCTTGCCAGGGTAATTTTTGGTAGGGTTGCTCTCGCCTGCTTTCACTGTGCCGTTGCCTTTGAAGTTCCCCCACCGAGAGAAGGTCTCTGTTTGCTAAGCGTCCTCGGAAGAAAGTAATTACATGAATACCTACAAAGGCTCCCTTTGCGCGGCCCTCTTTAGTGTTCCTCCGTATCTGTTGCTCCCACCAAGTGCTTTGTAAGGAAAACTGGTTTCTGCAGGCCGGGAGCAGACATTTCCACCAACAGCGCCCCGAAACCCTTCCTCTGATGCGATATTGAAAAAAAAAAAAAACACAGCCTGCAGTTCTAATCAGTGCGTTAATTAGAATAAATTATGAAAACTGATTCAATTAACCTTTTTAAAATTTGTCTTCCCACTATGTACAGGGATGGTTTTACATCCTGTCGACACATGTTTCAGCTGCAAAGGATATCAATCAGGCAGGGATGCTGGTGTGTTGTGGGACAATGGAAAGGATGAAGCTGAAGAGGAATTCAATGCTGTAATTCTCCCCTGGATTCTCATGGTATTTATGTGCCGTACTGGAAAAGCTAACGAAACAAGCTCAGACACTTAATGACCCTGGACCTGTGCAACGTGCTATTTTTGTCAAGTCTGTACTTTCCCAGCCAAGAGAGACACTTTATTCTCAGTGCTGCCATTGGCTGAAATTTTATTCTGGGGTAACTGAGACAGCAGCCACTGGTTGTCAGTTATCCTCTCTTGTAATAATTTTTTATAAAAACCTGAAGTGTTTGAACAGCAGTTATATTACAGCCAGCAAGTGTGTCAGCTGTCCACCCATTCTGTGACATGGAAGATGCTTTCTTTTTGTGAACAACTGAAGAGTGTGGGTTTTAGCACTCTGTGCTTGTCCAATAGTGGAGGGACATGACTCTAAATTACACTGAAGACTGAAACAACTGAGCACAAGAATTCTTCAGTTTTCCACAAGCGCCAAAGAGAACTGGATGCCTTTGCCCTACCTTTGCACACAGACATATTGCCAGTTCACTGGTATGAGGAATGCGTTGGTGTCTCAGCTGTCAAGCCCTAAACGATGCATCTTACCTAGTTGCATTCCGATGATTCATTCTAATCATATCAACGGCGCATTACTTTGCAGCCCGTGATGCATGGCTTGTCTTTAGTCAATCCATTACATGTATATCACACACTCAGGCTCAATTGGGTACCCCCCCCCCCCCCCCCCCAGCCGCCCCCCCCTGCTGTCGCGATGCAGGGGCTGATCAGGGTGATTGATTGGATAGGGAGGGGGGTAGTGGGAGCAATTTGGGGCAGTATGGAGGTCCAGGCCTCGGCCTACACATCTGAGCAATGCATCAGAACGCAGGACTCATATGGCCCCACTGAGAGAGGAGTCATCTAATGGCTCCTATTGATCAGCGGACACGGGCCAGTGACTGATGGCAAAGTAAAAGCCCCCTAATCTCCCTGTAGCCCACAAGAGTGGCCGTCCAGAGGACTGCCTGCTGAAATTTTATCCTAGGACACTTCTTTCTAGGTCTGAGCAGAACTACATCAGAATTTTACTTTGAATGACTTTGAACAGTGGCAAGAGCTGCGACTATTTTGTATTGAGGTATTAAAGACCAATAGATTAATAACTTAAAACAGGTTATACAATTATACAAAAAGCTGCTTTTTCCATAAACACCATTTCTGTTCTTTTTTAAAATATCTTTTTTTCATTTAAAATTTCCTCTTAAAATTGGACTTTTGAATTGCCATTTTCCTAAACATGGCACAGCAAAAACGTCTGCCATTTTGACCTAAATTGAACATATTGAAAATATTAGCCCTGAACATTAATTTCAGCTGTTCTCTGTTTTATTGTTATTATTCATATCAAAATTGTTATAGCAGGATGTATTTTAATGGAGAGCTCTTCTCTCTTGTTCACGTAGCCGCTGTAGCCACTTTGGTGTTTAGGATCCAGCAATTTTATCACATCATTCAGCAACAAGCAAACATGAAACCGAAACAAAAACATACTGGAGAGCTAAAACTCCTTTGTAATTGAGATAATGGCAGGAACAAGGCTACTCTGAGGCTATTATGATTGCCGTTGTTGTTGTATTAGGCCTAACATTATCAGATGAAGGAATCGGGCCAATTTTAAATGCCTCTTTCAAACTCTCTCCCCCCTGTCTCCATCCATCCCTGTCTCCCTCATTCTCTCTCCTTTGGCTGCTGATGGCTTTCATTTTAAAATCAAATTAGTAAGAGGTCAGCTACCAGGGCAACTCACTCTCTCTCCTACTCTCTCTTTCCTACACACACACACACACACACACACACACACACAGACAAAGACACAGACACACATGCAGACGCACGCACACAAGCACACACACACATGCATGGTCACACACACATGCACAGAATCTCAAATAAAAAAAACAGATCCTCAGCAAATATCACTCCACCCCCCTGCACGGACAACATTAACTTGCTCAGATTTCATGTTAATGAGAGATCCTGTTCCCGCTTAATAGCGGGTCGTGCTCAAACCGCCACGAAAATCAATTTGGAGTCATTTCCACCAATGATGTCTGCAGCAGCATCTTCTGGAGGAGCTCGAGCAATGCCGTCAGCAAAAATCTATTATGGCGAGATGGGGAGAGAAAGAGAGGAAGGGAGAGACAGAAACGGGGGTATTTGTCAGGGAAAGAGAGGGATGAGGTGATGTAGAAAGACAAGAGGATGAGGGCAAAAAAGATCAATCTTACACCTGCCAAGATACAGAGATTAAGAAGGGATGGTGGAAGGGGGGCACTGATACCCCAGCCCCCCTGGACTCCTAAACCACTTTCCTCCACCATATAAGAGAAAAGGACAAGGGAGGGAGGGAGTCATTGTACACACACAGTACTATGACAAGCGATAAGTCTGCAAAACTTAGCAGCAAGTAATCCCACCTCCTGTTATGCAATTGGCATTAAAAATTCATTCTCTGGAAATGCCGGTAAACTGCGTCACACGTCGGTGGGTGATTAGCCACAGGACATGACAAGAGAAGCTGCACCGAACAGCCTCTCTGCCCCCGTAATACTTTATGCGCCCCCCCCCCCCCACTTCCCAGCAAAATCATTGCGGCTCATTACAGTGTTCTGTTTGGCGCTGCTTGAGCATTCTGACCAAATGAAACAGTCGGTCCTTATTTGCGCTTGCGGTTCCAGAACATGTTTCTGTCATAACGCGGAGTCTTTCAGTCATAATGACGAGCATCAGGAGAGCTAATCACTCGCCAGAAGATTGGCAAATTGTCCCCCCGATCATGAAAGCATGTCTCATCTCCCTGCACGGGTCTTCTAAAGATCCCTGGCAATGTTTTATAATTACCCGCTGGATCAAATTGTGCTCAAGGGGTAGGGTGCTGTGTTTGCATGCTTCTTTTTGAAAATAAAAATGAAATTCACAGCATACATTACATTCTCAAATGACCCCTATTCATTCAGCTTTCTTCAGCTTTTGTTGGATGAGATAAGTTTTACCAAACGAAAAAAGAGAGTCTGCGTGATATTTGGAACTGGCAGCGGGAAGAGATCATCTGAGATGATTCACAATAGGTAAAATGTGATTCTTTGACCAGCACAACACACCAAGATCAGCCCAGCATCTCATTTTTGTTGTGAGCTGGTAACCCATGTGATGTCGCTTGAAGGCTTTCTGAACACCAGCTCCTGAGCCACATGTATGTTTAGAGTAAGGAGGCAGAGAGAATGGTGTGGATGTCTCCGGCAATCTGCTTCTCATTCCGCCTCCCGCCTCACTTAGACCTAAATCACTTGACACTTCTTATCTGAATAGGAAATTCGGCTGCCTTCAGCCGTAGACTATTATATTACATTATTTATTTGCTTATCAGGAGCCTTTATGCGGGTCACAAATTTATATTTTATACATCATTAATTTATAAAGCGTGGCTGTTCTAGTTAAGCTCGTTGGTCAAGGTATAATGGCAGAGCCCCACATGAGATCTGATCCTACAATACTTCTCCATTCTCAATATGCCACACTGACTCTCCTTCATTCTAAGTGGTGTATTTTAAGGGAATCCATATAACAAAAATATTGAGGTCCTTGAGTGTCACAGTTTCCAGTCTACCAGACAGCAGGCCTTATTTGGCCGACACTGCCGCTGTGTCAGGGAATCAGTGCTCTGCTCTCATCATATGGTGCATTTACTGATTTCACAGATCGGGGCAGGAAGGAGGTGCAGACTAACACGTGAGAGTCAGATCAGAGGAGACTTGACAATGACCCTACAATAACAACATCTCACACTAAAAGCAGATCAGGAACCCCTGCTTGGAGTTAAGCATTGACTCTCCCAGCTCAACCACCGATGGCAAAGGAATGAAGATCACTTGGTCAAGAATTCATTCTAACAAGATTGCTGGCCTTGAGTTATTGGACGGATTGCACCACGGAGGGGGACGTGAGAAGGAATGTTTGAAGGAGCATTGGAGGCCATGTTCGCTATCATAGCAGGAGCAGCAGTGTAGCATCGTGGTAAGGAGCAGGGCTTGTAACCGAAAGGCTGCCAGTTCAACTCCCTGCTGGGGCACTGCTGCTGTACCCTTAAACAAGGTACTTAACCCTCAATTGCCTCAGTAAGTATCCAGCTGTATAAATGGATAACATGTAAAAATTGGAACATATATAAGCTGATCTGGATAAGAGCGTCTGCTAAATGCCAATAGCGTAACGTAATGTCTGATATGGACTGTGCACGTTCATGTGTCTGTTACGTTGATTGCTGATGTTAAATGACAATAAGGTAATGTATTGTGGTCTGAGCACCCCCACGCCCCACATCAGGCACATAAGTGGCAGGTGCTCAGGTGCTACTGATATGAGAATAAGTGGTCTTTGGGAGTTCTAAGCAATTGCAGGAGGTGAGACTGTGATGAACATCCTCTACAGGGGGGCCTACATGTGCGTCAGGCTGGCTCACACCACAGATATCAGAGGACACTCTGGCCCCGCACTCGTTCAAGGTGAGAACAGATCTCCGTCTACACTGTCATCAGATGCAGTGCGCTTTCAGATGCTGCAAGGTGGCAATGACCATAACAGTGTATTTGGTATTCTCCGTCACGAGATGAGACCGAGAGATTCATTAATAGACATTAATAGAGTTTTGTTTACCAGTCTTAAGGAGGATTTGTTTTACTGTTAAATCAATGATACTGTTTTATATTGATGTCGTACACAAGAAGCAACCCTGAATAAGGGCTTCCTCTAAACCATATACTACTAATATTATTATTATTAATAATAACAATACAGAATCATAAACTGAATCAATCTAAGTTATCTCCCAAATTCATTTCTCCAAATTCAGCGACGTTGGTGCTGCGGAAGTAAATAGGGACCAGCTCTTCATTGTGCCCGGCTGGATCGCAAACCCAGCCTCAGTGGAGGACGGAGCCTCAGTTCTGGGACGGGCTCCAAGCCGAGTCAGTCAGACCGCCCCGTCTTTCATTTCCAGGAGGAAGCCCTCATTACTGGAAAGGCTCTTTTCCACGGGAGCTGAAAGGCTCAGTGGTGCGTCTGTCATTGTTGGGCTCAGCGCAGACCCAGCACCCCACCGCGTGATTATTCAGCCCGCTGTGCCGCTCTGCTGCCTGGGCACAATCAGCTGCCAATCAAAGCGGCCCCTCCTACAAACAAGCGCCCCCGGGCTCATTACAGCCGCGCGCAAGCCCCGCCCCCACGCCTTAATTACAGTCACACACACACAGGCCCCTCCCACATGCACAATCTCTATCCGCAACAACTACAGGCAGGGTTTTTTTTGTTATCATAGCCAATCTATAACTTTGCAGATACCATACTCACCATCCTGCATTCGTTTACAGTCTTCTTGTTATGAACATTTCTGAAAATATAACTGAAAACACAATATCGCAGTACAAATAATGAATGTTAAACATTCACACCAATCATGTTAAATGACCCATTAGATGCACATATGGACAACATATAGGCTGAAAGCATGGTGTTAAATTTTTATGTATCACTTTCTGAACTTTAATCAAAAAATAACAATATTTTGGAATTGAGAAAAATGCAAATGTAAGATTCCAAAACATTGTTAGAAGGAGCATGTACATCAGAAGAGCATATATACTACCAGATGTAATTTCTACAGGCATTGTATGTGAAAAAACCTGTCATTCATAAGCAGTGCAACAATTTACGGCCGGACTCTGATCACCGAAACATCACCCGCACCCTCACGCTGGCATTTCATGGGTTATTTCCTGAGTTATTATCCTGGGGGCAGCAGTGTAGCATAGTGGTAAGGAGCAGAGCTCATGACCGAGAGGTTGCTGGTTCGATTCCCTGCTGGGGCACTTCCTGCTGTACCCTTGGACAAGATGCTTGTCTGCTAAATGATAATAATGTAATAATGTAAATGTAATGTGTTAAGAGTTGAGTGTATGCTGCTTTGTGCAATGAAACATGGGTTCACTGTAATGGCAATATACTGGCAATGCTCTCATAAAGGAGTAATGACAGTATGATATGGCAGTTTTCAAAGGCAGTATGATGAACTTATGTTTATACCCATACAATGTTTTCTTTACACACAGACCAGCACTATACCAACTGGCATACTGATATATGGTGCAAGAGCCTGAACAGGGATTTATGATACAGTGGAATAAGATAAATCACAAATTTGAATTGATAAAGAAGAGGAGGTTCTCTAATGTGCAAATTTTAGGTTTCCGTGGCCGTAAGGGGAAATTTGTCTGATGCATGCATAAAATCTCAACCGTTGGAATGAAGTGAACCAGTGGTATGGAGGAACATGAGAGCTAAACCTTAATCAATTGCTCCCTGGCACAGAAACTGAGCTGCTCGGGATCAGGTTCGCAAAGTTCTTGGCAGGCCTGAGCCTGCACCAAGAGGGCATGTATCACTGCCTATATTGGTGTTTCCTCCCAGCTGACTAAGGTGAATTTCTTCACTGACCCAAAGCACATCTTTTTAAGCTTTTTGGTCTCTTTTTAATAATCAGAGAGCAATAGTTGACGATTTCTCTCGCTCACATGACAAGCAGACTGTCACGTGTCAGCAGTGTTTATTTTTATCAAATCAGTACAATCTTCAGTACAAGGTCACTTTGCTATGCGCCAGAGGCACAAAATAAATGTCAGCAACGCTCTGCCAGGTATGCCTCGAGGTTGGTGGTTCCCTTCACCAAGTTTTGATGGACTCGGTCCAGCTTGTCTCAGGGTCAGGCTCTGCGGGGGTGAGACACGGAGCGGTGGGTCTCTGATCAGGCAGACTCTGCCAGGTAGCAGTATGTGTTGTGAGTGCTGGGCAAACATTACCTTAAATAGATATGACGCAGGTGCCAGTGGTGTAGTATTCTCCCTCTCTGCACTTCTTCTCAGCCTTAACTCCCTCCGCACTGACAGGCACGAGGTGCTTCACCTCCGCTGCCCCGGTTAGCATCCAGCAGCGCAAAACTCTTAACAGAGGAGCAAGATGTAACAGTGCAGATAACTAATGTAGCACAATGCAAAGGGCACCCCAGGTTTTTACTTCTGCATTGTGTGCCTGTATGTGTGTGTGTGTGTGTGTGTGTGTGTGTGCGAGTGTGTGAAGACCCGAGAATCAATGCGATGTGAATAAAAAAAAAAAAAAGCCTCAATCTCCATGCTTGTACTGCTCTGCCCCCTAATGGACAACTGCGGGTATAACCCGTTCTTAAAAGGATGGACTGTTAGCTAATATAGGCAGGCAAGATCAACTGCAGTTGTCTTCTACGAGGCCAACAATCTTTCTCTCTGCCTGTGTCCTCTCAAAATATCTAGCCTCTATTGCTGAACCAGATACACTGATCACAGACACCAGCTGAGAGGGCCGGAGGAAGGGGAAGCTGCCCATTTGTCACACTTAGCTAGACTCCTTTTTATTATGCCTTTTGCACCAAGAACCACTCTGAAATACAATGCAGCCGTATTTTAATTGCAATTTTGATTCTGACTCTTTTCATTTCTTCATAAATGAGTCCGTTTCAAGAGACCTTGATTTGCACAAAATAGCATAAACAGTGTTGTTTCTAGTAGTTGTCAGTCTCTATGGTTTGGGCATTATTCAGTGTGTTGTGAGGTTCTGATTCACAGCCATGTCAAAAAAAGAGAAAATACAATACATACAGAAGAGTGTTCAAAAGCACACCATCACCACATAACTGAGTTTCTAAATTTGTGTGCTGAAGAGGCTGTTTGGTGCAATACTACCCTCTGCTGGTCATATACTGTATGGAAATGCTTAAAAACAATACTAAAGAGTAAAATAACATTTATTTACATATTACATGCTTAAAGCTTTTTCATGATTAAATTTAAAATAGAGAGTCATTAAGAAGAAACAGGCAGAATTTCAATAACAGAGTAAATACAGTAAATTGCTTCTGATCGTTTTGCTTCCAAAAATTATATAACTAGCATAAATTATATAACTAGCATTTTAATATATTATTCTTGAAACATTCTTAAAATATAGAAATGTAAGCACATTCCTGAGACAAGGTGTGTGTGTGTGTGTGTGTGTGTGTGTTTCAATGTCATCTCATGTTGCTTTGATGCTTGAATAAACCACTGCGTCGCTCTCTTCTTGTTTCTGTAGAAATACAAACAAAGATTAGAGTTTATGTTCACGGGGAGTTAAAAACAGAACAATTACCACCTAAACAATTAAAGTTAGCTGGGTTAGCCAAGCACGGGCCAAGTACAGTAAATGCGATAACTGCCCTAACACTATAAAAAATATTGAAATTATTATTTATTCATTGGTCACATGTGTAAAAGTGCAACGTACAGCAGCTAACAGTTCAGCCAAAAGTTTACAATAGTGCCACTATTCAAGGGACACACATGGATCTGTTTGGGCCAATGTTTGTGTAATTACAAAAAAAAAAAAAAAATGATGCGATCATGCAAGTATTTGATTCAAACTCTTTTGCACGTGTCTTTGTTTTGCATTTTGCACTTTGCACCAACAAAGCCATAAAATTTTCTGTAACAGACTATCTCAGAGAATTTAACTTACAGAGTCTGACTGCGGTTTAAATCGTCTCTGTTGTCTGTTAGAATCTGAAAAGGCAAACAGCAGCAAAACAGTTAATCATACACAGCACAGTCGTTATCATCAGATGCAATACCAGGATTAAGTATTACTTTGTCAATCGAGCATCGTCAATCACAGTGGCCACTGTCATGAGCAGCTCGGACACGATAGGGTCAACTTAACGACGTCATCTGGCACGGCACAATCGCGAGACTTCGTATGACTGGCCACGATGTTTAGGTGTCTGTAGTTTCGTAGGGGCTTGCAGGTTGCCTCAAAGCACCGACAGGTAACTACTCTTACGTTCCACAATTTTATAAGTGCGAGAGTTAGTGTTATTTTTGCTTGAACAATGCATACAACTCAGTCACACAGTGAACACTGATGTCGATTGGCTGATCGGAAACAGTGCTTACGGATTTCTCACGTTTTGCGTTTGTGTACTTAACAGCAGCAATGAAATGCATTTTCTACCTTGATGTTCATCAAGTTAAACCATAAACCATTTTCCCCAAACGCATTTACCGTTACGTCCCTTTGAACCACCAGTTCGACTCGCTTTGCGATCTGTCTAGGAACACTGAGAGACGTTGTGATGTTTTCTGAACACATCATATATCGGGTGATGTCTTGTATCGGATCCACGGTGTGCCGTGTAGTTGCAGTTGTTGGGGAAACTCTCAAAGACAAGATTAATGACAGTGTCACAACTGGAACGTCAGTGAACTCACCATAACTGTGATTTTTGAAAGAAAATGAGGCGTAGTGGCCCTCTTCACTTTCGTTCTCCTTCGCCGAGGTACCTGGGTTTCCTGTTTGTGGGGTAAATTTAATTTAATTCCAGCACACCTGTAGCAATGGAATATTCTTCCAGTATTATGGAGAGATTCTGTTTCTGGGGGTGTGCGGATGTTGGTTTTTTCCTTCCTCGCGGGCAGCATTTGGCAACCCCGGGTCTGCCCTGTCCCGGGGGCAGTGTTTAGTAACTCGGTGTCATCCACCTACAGGGCAGCGTAAATCACGGAAACTGTTTTGGCAGCGTGGCAGGTGTAAGTGTAAGCTCTGCTCTCAAAGAGGCATGTCCTGTTAAGTGTTGACATTCTAATGGAGCTAGCATCTGGTGGGGGAAAAACAAGTGGGCTGGGGAAAAAGTCTTTAAATGACATTAGGCAAACTTTGATGAATAGAGTAATGCTTGTTTAAAGGAAGTATGTCTGGCATCTAGATCTGTTCGTGAACAGTGACACCTTCATCATACCTTAAATTCATGAAAGTGTTGTTCTCTGCCTGTATGGTACTGGTGCTGTGTGTGCTTGTGCTTTTATAATGGCAAAATTAATTCAAACATACCTCTTTAGATTAACAACAGTTAATCTGCAGTTTAATTAAGATTAATTTGCAGCTAGCAAACTGGCATACAGCAATTTAGCTACAAAAGTGTGGATTTTTTTGAGTCTGTGTTCACAAATAAGGACTTACAGTTATTAAAACGAGAGATCAGTAAGTCTACCAATATCAAAATTCCTTCCTAAGAGCTGTATGTGGATTAGCTGCGTTTACACAGTGCCTGCTGGGAAAGGGAATGTAGTTGATGCAGAGAGAACGATAACGTGAAAGCCATGTTATTTTCATGGCCCCTGACCCCAGCAGCATACCCTTACAATGTTTTTGTTGCAATTTCATGGCCATTTTGAGCCTTGGATACTATGCTTAGCTACACAACATTTGGGGAAGGCGTCCAAACACTGGATTTTAATTGAAACCAGAACACAGCTGTCAGGAATTAATAGTGGAAGCCTTATGTACCCTGAACAGACCATAATTCCAGATGTTCAGCTTCAGTAGATAGTTGTGTTCCCAGAGGCATTTGGTGCATCAGACCTTGTGGTGATAGCCTTCCCTTACAACAGTTCACTGCCCTGTAGTGCTTATCAGCCTCACATACTGTATGTTGTCCCGCACATTACCTTTGTCACCTTTGACATCTGTGATGTTACTGTAGATGGTATCAGGTGGGCTGGACTCACTAGTCGTTGTCACTGGTAGTGTGCATGGAGCTGTGAAAGACAGGCAGGTTTAAGAAGTGTTTCATCAAGAAGCATTTAAATTTTATGTCGTCTTTTCCACCGAGGTGTCTATGTGGGGAAAAAAAACACGTAAATGTGA
The DNA here is from genome assembly GCF_013368585.1 of Megalops cyprinoides. NCBI lineage: Eukaryota > Metazoa > Chordata > Actinopteri > Elopiformes > Megalopidae > Megalops > Megalops cyprinoides. Next base: position 25,394,917 of record NC_050596.1, read on the forward strand.
ACAAGCCATAAAATTCCACACAGTCTTCTTTTAGTATTATTATAAAAAACAACATGAACCATTTTTTGCATTGACACTGTAACCATCAGCATCCCCACTAAGTGCCCTGGCAGTCAATACCAAAAGATGGCCAACAGGCTGCGTTACATTAGAAACATATCCATTTATTTCTCCATGACTCCAGCATAAGACCTCCAGCTGTGAGATCTCAAGGTGTAGCTTTATGGGCAAGCTGGGACGGGCCTTGTCCACCCTTTAGGAAACTGTAGTGCATTTTCCCCCTGTTATTTGCTGAAGTGGAGGGCCAGCGTAGAATTGGGAATCCCATCCTGGCATTGAATTTGCTCTCCAGTTTCTCCATCATCACCAGAAAGTTCAAGGAAGTGGTGTGCATTTCAGTGTCTAGTTCTGTGTACTTGGAGGAACTATGGCATGCACTTTGCCTGCCTCTCTCAGGACGCTGCAGTATGTCCTGTGGGGAAAATGGGGAGTGGACTGGATTCTGCTCCTGTTGCTTTCTCATCTGTGTTTCAGAGCCTTGAACAGACCCTTAAACTGGCACTTGCTAACTTAGGGTTGTCTGCTTCACCATCCAATCTACAGATCACATGCAATTTCTAAGTTCTTACAGAACATATGAAGATGGTGTTCTGCTCTCTGGTGTCTCCTTTGCTGCCTTGAACCTTAACAATATTAAGTTGTGGGGATCAAGACCATTTTTTTCCTGGTAACATACATGTTTTGGTTCCTTTTCCCTGACAAGCACATAGGGCACTACAACATATCACCAGCTGCAGGTGGTTAATACCTGATTCTCAAAAAGGCATTCATCAAAGATTTCAACAATGCCATTTTAAAATATCCACTTTAGGAATATCTGTCATGATGAATTTTTACTGTGTAACCTAAACTGGAGCCCCCAAAAAATTGAACTCCATTCAGTGTTACATATCCCAGTGTTGTTATCATCTTCTTTTACATCTGACTCATTTTCCATGTTTGTTTATTACTACCTCCCTTGTTTAAAAATTGTGTTTTTATTTTTGACGAGACGTGCCTCTTTCTTTCCAGGGTTGGCAGTGCGGCCGTCTAGATGACCTGTATCTGCCTATGGGCCTCCAGAAGCTGCTTAACAGGTAGGCCCATACAGACGTGGTGCCCCTCCTTTGGTGTCCACCCACAGGACAAGCTGTTCATGGTAACTATTCCATGGCTGAAGTCCCTGGAGTCCCCTGGTGCTGCACGAGTGGAACCTTTCCGCAGATGGGGATAATCTGCCGCCACTATAATATCAACAGGGGCCCTCCTGTCGGGGGTCGGGGCAATGTGTGATAGCAAGCCAGCGAGGAGGACCTAGCACACACCTAGCGTCCTCCCTCTGCCTCAGCGTACTGAAACTCGAGACCACACTTCCATTTAGATGCCATAGTTTTTCCTCTCTCTTTTCCTTTGAAATGGCTTGTGTATTGGCTTTCATGTCACTGTTTCCAATTTCCTTTTTTTTATAACTACTTAACTGTCTACTTTACTCCAACTAGTTAGCTAACATGATTATGACACTGAGTAGTGCTACGCTCATAAAGGTTTTTCTCCAGTAGTTTTTAGCAGTGAAGCAGGAACTATTGTGGAGGTCAACATACAGTAGGCGATTTGAGGGGGGGGGGGTGCTATCCCCCTTGTTAACCTGCCACCCCCCTCTCCATCCCCTAGTTAGTAGCAGAGAGAGTGCTGCGTGTGTATCTGCCATCCCCCCTGTTAAAAATGAACAAATCACCTACTGTAAACATATACGCCATTTTTAGCATGTAAAATGTGAATGTGTTGGGGGGACTTAGAGAAGCTGCGTTTACTTTTACCCCAGCAGTGGCCCAGGGGCGTCTTTTACATAGATGATAATTAACCATAGATCAGGTTATGACTGGTTTTTTGCTTGTCTCCTGTTTTGTCTCACTTGTAAGTCGCTTTGGATAAAAGCGTTTGCCAAATGAAGAGTTGTAATGTAGTGTAAATGTAATGACAGGTGTCGGGAGGTCATAGGCCCGTTGTCAATAACAGAAAATAAGAGTGAACAGCTACCACAGGAGGTTTGTGCCATAAAATAAATAAAGTGTAAAAAAAAAAAGTTGATTGATCAATTGATTGGAAAATAAATGCCATAGGGTTACCCTGGATAGCTGTGGGGCTCTGGGCAGCTGCATACTTGCAAATGGTCTGAGTGCAGTTGAAAAATTTTTGATGCACAAATGGACTAAACAAACATGAATTTATTTGCAAATTAGTGTAATTTTTGTTTGCAAGTAAAGTTAAAAATTTCCTGATCTGAGTGAAGCAAACCTAAGCTGGGAAGAAGAATCTTTGGAAAGTGCACTGAGCGTACACATCACTTGTATATGATCTTGGCGCGAAAGTGGTCTTACTCACCGTTGGTAGAAGGGTCCCTGCCAGAGCCATCGGTGTCGGTCCTCTTACCGACTGCTGCTTTCTTGCGGTAGAACAGTAAAGCTCCCAGCAGCATTCCGGCACACAAAGCCCCAATGCAAGCCACAATAACTTCTGTCAGCCATCCTTTCCCTGTATTGGCACAAAAAGGAAGACGTGACCAGAGGCCACAGTACGCAGCATATTCAAGGCAATACTACCACAGATGAAAACGGTATTGTTGCAGCTCTTTATGTATGTTATATCTTGTGCAAGTATAAACCGATGTTAATCCTCTCCATGTCACATGTGTTGTGTGAGTTTGACACTGAAGACATAATATCACGGCCGCTTCCATGCTGGACACCATACTGTCTCCGCTCCTTCACTGCATTAGGGAGTGTCTTTAGATTTGGAAAATATTTTTTTTTTTTACAAAATACACAGCATAGTGGTTTTACATTGATTCAAGGGTAATCTATCTGTACATATGTGTCTGGGATGTGTTTTGAGAATTTCTCTGTGAGGAAATGTGCAAAATTGTACCTTTTGAGACCAAAATTTTAATGGGGAATAGAAAGAAAAGCTGGCTTAGTAGACATGACAATAAGAAATTTGCTATATGTTGTTTTAATAGTCATAATAATTATTTTATTATTACATGTTAGGTTACTGTGTAGTGTTTTATCCAACAGTTAGATGGATAACGTGCATAGGTTTAGATGCTATACTTATTTGTTATGCAGCTAGAAAATCCCCTTGCTCCTCTGCTACCTTTAAGTAGATGCCTAGCTAACTAATAGCATCATGACATCTACAGGCAGTTACTTTTAAGAAAACAGGAATAGAAACGTAATTGAATACCGAAACAACCCTCAAGTTCATAATAAGCAAATGTTAGTCAATCAGTAAGGAATGCTATTAAGAAATGGACAGGCCTTCACACTGGCTAAAGATAAGATTGTCCAGACACACCCCACTTATCAACACTGCTAAAAACCACCCAAACCAAGTAAAACCACCAGGCAGTTTTTCATAAAGCCCAACACTGGAACATCCTTTCTCTTCAGCAGTTCAGTTCCTGTGAAGTTTTGAAAATGTGAGGCTGTGAGGTCACAAATGAGGTCACTGATGTTTTTATGAGGCAGTATTCACTTTGGCAGTTACATTGGCTACTCCAAGCCTTAAGGCCCCAATTCTTGTTTTTTTTTGACACACAAAAAACTAAAAACTAAAGCTGTGAAAGGGGATAAGGTACTGCTTTCTTGGGCTGAATGTTGAAGTGAACCTAAAGCTGAAGTGAAGGAGGTGTGTAGGAAAGGTGTTACGTGAAGATCCAGGTGGTTGTTTCAGCATAGGCGGTGGCAGCAGTGTGAGATGCAGAGGGGCCAGCACTCTCAGCATGCTCTCTGTGAAGACCGCACACGTCCAGCTCAGCTGGTCTGTACGGAGGCTGGAGAGGGTCAGATTGAGCTTCCTGTTGGAGGAATGGAGAACTTCCTGTTTGACCAGCACACCCTTGTCTCCTTCCATACTTAGCCAGGCCAGAGTCACTGAGCCAGTCACTTCTGATACCTCACAGCTCAGGACGACTGACTGATTCCAGGACAGACCACCAGGGGGCTCTGCTGAAACTGAGATAACACAGGTGAACATTAGAACAACATCAGAACGTTAGAAAAATAACACAACTTCCACTGTATGCAGACATGGTCCATACATGTGAGTAAATACCATTTTTGTATTTATTTTCTTTCTTTCTTTGGTGACTAGAAGACTCCTACAATGCGCTGACTGAGAATCAAGCATAGTTTCAAAAAAAAACAAAAAACAGTCAGTGCCGCGCAGCGCTAGGTTATGTGCTATACTTTACATTAACATGATACCTCTGGCAACCTTTCACACTTTTGCCTGAACCTGGATATTCTGCCACCATATCATGACAGAATATCTCAAGTCCAGAACTGGACATCTCAACTCTGAAGACCACTGTTGAGAAAAATGTTACTGTACACGTAATGATTGTCATGTTGACAAATACAGTTATGTTCATCTATAGTGAAGTCTTGGCTGGAATTGAATATTGACTCTCCACTTACCCTGAATAGTTATCAGTCTTACGGAAGCCATGGCAGAGCTTTCAAAATGACAAGTGTACTCCCCACTGTCTCCAAACCTCAGTGGTGAGATGCTCAAGGGGAAATAACATCCATCGTAAATGTCAGTCGAGAATTGTTCTCTATCAGTCTTCTTGGAAACAGCAGTAGGATTGTTTCTCTGAGCTGATGCCACAGTTACTGTTGTTGTCCCAGACACCGATACCCAGGCCCAAGAAGCTCTGTTGTATGTTGCTGTGGACCTGCAAATCAGCACCACCTTACTGCAGTTGCAACTCACTCTGTATAGAGTGTGGTGTGTGAGATATGTACCTAAAGAGTAAATGTTATAGTTTAGAGGGACGACTTCATACGGCTATAAGACAAGCAAAGTAAATTCAGCTGTAATTTTTCAGTTGTTCATATAAAGAATAGAAAGTGATTCAATTAGGAGTAGTAACAGTACATTACAAGCATTTCAAAATTTTAACAAGTACAAACCCAGCTCAACGTTGATCGTTTTGTTAACGGCATATAAAAGCTGCCCATTCTTTCTAAGCGTGCAGCTGTATCGCCCCTGGCTGTGTTGACCAGCGCTGTGGATGATAATGTGGGCTGTGTTGTTGTAGAACAGCGTGGTGTTAGCGGTGGGATCTCCTTCCTTTTCCCACTGCAGTGTGGCAGATTCAGGCACCCGAGACACCTCACAGCTCCAGGTCACATCAGAACCTTCAGAAATTTTTCTCCATAGCGACAGATCAGCTGCAGAAAGAGAGCCGTGAATATGGAGCTGTTCTGTATCTTGAATCGTATTTGGTACGTTTCAAAATGCAATCACCCAATCCAAAGACCCATGCCGGTCTCTTCAACTATGCAAGGAATTTGAGGAGATGGAGCAGTGGAAGTGGAACAGTGTTTAGGACTAAACTTTTTAGCTTGTTCTTTTGTGCTGCATGTTCTGTTACAGTGGAGATGGTTTAATTTTAATCTGGCTAATCTGATTTAAATTTCATTTAAATGATTTTCCAGTAGAGACAAACTAGAAAACAACTACCTACAATTTTACAGCCACAAGTATGTAGAGTGTACTCTACTCTGATTTTTAAACGTGGAATTCCAGGTGAAAAGGGTAGATGCAAATTTGTGTTCTAAGAAATCTTTCTCTTAATGAACACAGTGTAGACTGTGGAATGTTAAATTTCTCAGATTCATTTTTTTCAAGAGTCTTATTTTAAGTCTGAGGAAGGCAAGGTTGTTTTCATCTCTAACAGGCATCCAATGTCAACTGATACGCTGACACACTATTTTTTTCTTAAAATATTTAATATGCTGTGTTCCTCAATAATTAGCATGAGATGAGAGATGCACTGCATACAAATTTAAATTAATTATGTACCTTTGCTGTCCATTAATTACTGTATTACATGTTGTAAATGAGCACAAATTGGTGCACAAATTGATTCCTATAGGTAACTGAATGATTCTTGCAGGCTGAGTTTTAGATACAGCTGTAGTACAGGATTGATACCAGCATTTTTGATGACTATATGTGACTGATTCTAATATCAAGCTTTTTTATTTGAAGAACACCCTGTATATGCAAATAAGTGTCCCTCTTTGCGCTTGTACGCTGAAAATGGCTGTCCCACACATAAAAAAGATATACCAGTGAGTGGAATGGAAAACAGAAGGTAAAATGTGTGACTTTGATGAGGGTGCACACGCCCCTGAGAGCATGGGGGCTAATCCACAACCTTTCTCCATGGGTACTAATTGCAGAACCACTTTTTATATGGAAAGACCTGAGACTTCCGAGTTCTGACAGCACTGAAATATGTTTGATTGATTTTACTTGGTCGTACTGCTGAACAGACATAAAACTGCAAACAGTTACACCTATGAGCAGATCTGACACAGCAAGGAGATGGTCATTAGAGGAGGATATATTTACATCGAAAGTGTCGTTGGTGAGAAAGCTCTTTAGCCTGAAACTGACACCCATCCACACCAAAATAGTACTTCCCTCAAGCAAGTAGGCAAGTGTTATCAGTGCTTGCAGACGCATCATAAGCAAAAAGCAAAAACAATCAACTTAAGAATAAATGTGTCATAAGCATATTCCATCATCATTTTATTGGGTATGCAGAAATTTAAGTAAGTGTTACTTACCTTTTACAGCAAACACTTCAAACCAAGATAAATTAACATACTGTGGTTTAGTTTGTGCAAGAGAAAAAATTCCTGCGTTTCCAAAATGTGGTTTTAGAGAAAGGCCATTTTTGTTGAATGAAAAGATTGCCTTCAAATCCATATTCCAGTCATAGTATCCAGTAGACTTTATGTTCAGTATTTTAGCATTTCTGTATCTTCCATCGTGTGACGTCCACGCCCACCTGTATTCTGCCTTATTGGCAACAGGGGCTGGTAAGGTGACCTTATCCTCCTGTTCACTGTCGAAGAAGATATTCTGCATTACCGCTGTAGAGGCAAAGTGAGATGCCAAATGCAAAGATCCGTTTGCGTAAGCGAGATCATTTAAATCAAACACAGAGGTGAAATGCAAAAGCTTGGTGGATATAACACAAACACAAAACAATAATGTCAAAGTGCATCTGGGGTTTGTCGAGTCCTCTGACACATACTTATACAAATAAACAAGCATGATGATTTTAACTTTATTCGTGTAGAAGCACTTGCATGTGTGGCTTTCTTTTAGCATGAATGTATTTACCGAAGCACTAATTATTACAACATTGTGTGAGGTTTTCACACATTTTCAAATGTTGGCTTTTCTGGCCCTCATTCAAGGAGGTTTATCAGATGCACTTTGTCGTTTTATGTCACTCTGGATAATACTACCTGCTTAATGAACAGTTAAATGTAATTGTAAACGCATGACTGTAACTGAACTTTACATATGTCATTTCTTTTTTTTAGTCTGAAATACTTAAATGCAGAAGTGGAATATTGCCTAATCTCCTCCGCTCCTCTGAGTTACCAAAAGCTTATGACGCATGTTGCTATTTCTGATGTTGTGCTTTTTGTAATTTTTATGTATATATTTTAATAGAATTCTTGCTTCTTTTATATTATGCATTTTGCCATTTTCTAGTGCTTATGTACCCTTTTTTAGGTATTGCTGTTTGTCAGCCAGTTCTTCTCCCATAGAAATACAATATTGGTAGACATAGCTACCTACAACAGTCTAATATACTACTGAATCACTGACCATCTGACCGTAGACTGAAGACTCATCTGATTCTTATATTTTGGATGTATGTATATATACTTGTATGTATACAGAACCAGTTTGGAAAGAAATTCATATGTTGGTGTCAGCTTCACTGTTCATAATTAATTTCAAGCATTCCAGCATCAGCCTTTAGATCAAAAATGTCTTTGAATGCATGTTTCCCATTATCTTAATCAGCTGTCTCAAAACGTTTGAGTGGTACTTTATATTTGTGCAAGAATTAAGACCAAAATTTGTTATTTGTCCTTGTCCATTTGTTTCGTTTGTTGAGATGTTCCAGATACATTCACAATGAAAGACAAGAAGAGAGACTTGCCTTCAGCTGAGAGTCTGTAACAGTACCCTGTCACCCACGCCAGAATCCACCACCGTGCTGTTCCCATAGTGCTGTGGTCCAGTAACATGGTCCTCTACTCACTCTGGCTTCATTTAGAATTTAGCTGCCATCTGCCAGCTAACTTCCTACTTCAGCATGATCTGCTGCAGAGGAAATTTCTAAGAGGAGGAAGTGAAAAGAGCAGTGGCTGACGTGAGCAGCGTGAAAGTCGAAGTGTTTTCAGTCCATCTTTCCACGTAGTTCTCGTTATCAAACGGCCTGCTGTCATTTACAGTGGGGAAATACTAAAAATGTAGTTACCTATGAAAAAGTTACCTATGAAATTTTAAAAGCTGTACATACATCAGCTGGATGAATTCCGGTGTGTGCAGTCTGAATCTCTGGCTTGTGGTTGTAGAGAGTGTGTGCTGCCAGCTCAAAATGTCACTCTTTTTTAGGTTTGAACACAATTGGATATTATTGTTTAAATTAAATGATAATTGTTGTATTTATCAGCTATACGGGAATGCCCTTGCATATGAATAATTCTTTTCCTGTGATTATGTCAGATGAAATCAAAATGAGACATTGTTTTGACATGCGAACAGATTTTCATTTTGTTGTCTCTGATTCCTGCTTAACATAATATGAGTGAACAATTGGTGAAGTTTTCGTAAACTGGAGATTCTCAGAAACTGAACAAAACGCCTGCTTTGATCTTCCACGGCTTGAGGGTTGCAATTTACGATACGCCCCTAAGCAAACCATGTGGCAGAGCTAGCCAAAGAGAATGAACATATTTGAAATGTTTAATGATATAGTTATTGCAGTTATGGATGAAATGCAATCAAAGACACTGACAACAAAATTGAGGATTCAAACTTTTCTTTTGTTAATTGTTATTTATTAGCCCATCCCTCAGGTTAGCTAATCAATCATTATATTATGCAGTGTAGCCCTGCAATCACAATACTCACACAATGTGTGTAGCTAGATCAACTCAATGTCTACTACTACTACTAATTATTATTATTTTTACAAGAAGAAGAAGAATTAATATTTATTTTATAGCACTTTTCAAACATACAGCACAAAGTATAAATACAGAAAAAAAATACAGGAGTGTAGAATGGCAAATGGATCCAGGGAGTTTTTCACAGACCTAACAAAGACCTCCGAGAAATGTAGGGTGTGAAAAGTGATATGTTCAGGTGCATTTACACCCCAGTAAACGATTAGGTTTTTAAACCTATTCTAAAAGTCACAGGCGGCCAGTGCAGATAATTTAAAATTAGGGTAGTATGTGTAACAAAGCAGCAAAACAGCTACATTACATAAATGACTGGAGTGACAAAATTTATTCGGCATTTTACTTTCGGAATTGATGCCTGGGGTGACATTGTGCAACACACAGTGGTCGTTAGGGACGTGCCCGGAAGTAACCCCTCGGTGGCCGGGAAGTAAGGCTGGCTGTCACCCTCACAGCAGAAGCTGTGGGGAGGGATCGGGTGGGATCAGGTACACATCAGTTTTGGCTAGGATTATCCTTACTGTCCACTTAAGGAAGAATCCAAGCCATTTACTGCATTATAGTTATTTGTGCTAATAAGTTAACATGCAATGTGAAGTAATTGAACATTCAGATTGATAAATTAATTATTGAAGGAGTGTAGAAGATGTATATGATAGACTTGGCTGACACCCTTCATTCACATGTATGCTGTGGCTTAACTGACAGAACACTAAATTCTCAAGGGATGTGGAAAAAGGCCTCATAACATGTAAAATGCAACCACACCATATGTATAAAAATGTGTTTGTGTTTTGAGATAATTGAGGTGAAATGAACATTTTATTGATGATTAATTATTTTATAATATAATAATGTAATTTTTAAAATAGTTTCTAAAGCTGCACTTTAAAACAATTTCCTCGCTCTGGTAATCAGTGATGGTAGGGTGGAGCATCCAAAATGAGCCAACTTTGAGCACCTCTGTCTCCTGTAAGGCTGGACTTTCAGCTCCAGAAATTTCAGCCTAACCATTTCTCCCTTTGGCAAACATGGATGCATTTTTTTTGTTACTCAAAAGTTAGGACAGACATTTCTTGATAGATTTCATATGGCGTGACCCTATATGTATTTATATGCGCACACAGACATCAGTGAGTTAGCAGTGAATTAACTTGGAGAAATTGCACATCTTAAAGGCTTCTCCTTCACCACAGGGCTCTGTGCAGAGCAGCTGACCAGTCATCGAGAGCTCTGTGTCTCTTTGTTCATGCTGCATGCTTCCCCTCTCTGCCTCTGTGTGGAATCAGGTACCGACAGCTCAAAGTTCTCATGCGTTGACCCTTGGGTGCCTGGGGTTCCTGTTGCGGTGAAGATATTAAAACTCTTAGTCTTACACGGCGTTAGTCACACACTTCGGCCCATCACTGTAGCGGAACCACGAGGTGCAGCTGTGTAGGGGTATTCCGGTGCTCGCGTCCTCACCTGTTTGCCTCCTGCTGCAGCAATGCCACAGGAGGGCGCCGAGGAGTCCGAGAGTGGCAGCCACCACCACCCCCACTCTGATCACTGTCTCAGTCCTGCACCCTGTGTGAAAGGGAGCACAGTATATTATAAATGCATCTGTAAGTTAGTCTCTTACATTCAATCATAGCTGTATATAGCTGTGTTGCTGTAGCTGGCTGATGCTTTTCTCCTACATAAACGACTATGGGGTGATTTACTGTAACTGTTTCCATGCCAACAAATCCACCTGAACTGTGGCATTTTCAGTACTTCTGGGATTCCAGCAAGTCAACCTAACTGGTGCATGGAGAAGGCTAGCTGCTGGACTAAGAGCATGTGTTCACTTTATAACTGGCTTGTGTTTCACCTAAATGGAAAAGTTTGGAAATACATTTCCATAATGTCACACTTACAGCAAGGCAAATTTTTAATTGAATGTTTCCTATCATGATGTTACTTGTGAATTGTGATATGACTCCATCTATTCCCATCCCTGCAGCACAGATGTGTGCCTCGATGATTGGCAGTCTTATGTCATGTGAAGTAGAGACATTCAGGACGTTACCAAACAATGGTTTGTTTTTAACTTTTGTGGCATTAAAGGCTGACAACTGTCAGTGAAGGAGCTGTGCTTGTAAGGTGTTACCTGGTTGTGCAGGCGGTGGCATCGGTGTGAGGTGCAGAGGGGCCTGTGCTCTCAGCATGCTCTGTGTGAAGACCGCACACCTCCAGTGCAAGTGGCCTTTATGGAGGCTGGTGAGGGTCAGATTGAGCTCTTTGTTTGGACGATGCTGACTCAGGACTTCCTGTTTGACCAGCACGCCCTTATCTCCCTCCATTCTCAGCCAGGCCAGGGTCACTGAGCCAGTTACTTCTGATACTTCACAACTTAGGCTAACTGGCTGATTTCTGGACAGACCACCAGGGGGCTTTTCAAGGACTACACAGACACACATGCAAATGCAAAAGATGAGTTTTGATTCATTGAAAGTTTATGGTTTTGTGTGGATTAAAAAGAAATAAGCGTGGATCACAGTTTTAGCCAAAACAGACATGTCTTTGTCAAAATGAAGCTTTAACGCACAGGAGTACAGCTTTAACAATGTAGTTCAGGGCAGCAGTGTGGCATAGTGGTGAGGAGTAAGACTTGCAGCTGAAAGGTTGCTGGTTCAATTCCCCGCAGGGGCACTGCTGTTGTGCCCAAGGTACTTAACCCAGAATTGCCTCAGTGTAATGTTGCTGTATGCTGTATAAATGGATAAATGAATAAAATCGTAATTGTAAGTCTGCTAAATGACATAAATGTAATATAGCAAATCATAATATAGTTTTTTTTAAACTTACCCTGAAGAGTCACCAGATGAATATCATTGAAGTAGAAATAATCAACATTACAGGTGTATGTTCCAGTATCTCCAAATTTTACAGGTTAGATGGTCAAGGGAAAGAATTTTCCATCGTAACCTTCAGAGAAGAACCTTTCTTCATCAATCTTAGTAGAAATGTTTACAGGCTTGCCTCTCTCGGCTGATGCCACAGTTAGTGCTGCTGTCCCATCCGCGGCTGCCCAGGACCATGTAGCTGTGCTGTGTGTCGTAGAAGACCTGCAGGTCAGTGCAAGCTCACTGCTGATGCCGCTGTTTCTGTACAGAATGTGGGAGGATTTAGCTGTGTCTGCAAAATACAGTGAAAAAAGTATTTTAGAAGTGTGGAGATTGCAGTGCAGCAGATATATACTAATATATACAGATATATAGTATATATATATAGTAAATTATGTACAAGTTTAGTCATATTTGAGTGTTGATGAATGGGTGTGCTTCCACTGTGGAAGCAGCTTACTGTTGAAGAGTCAAGAATATTCCTTCCTCATACCTTTCCTGACCTCTAGCATATTAGTGGCAGAGTATAAAAGCTGCCCATTCTTTCTGAGAGTGCAACTGTAGCTCCCCTGGCTCTGTTGGTCAGTGCCGTGGATAATTATATGGGCTGTGTTGTTGTAGAACAGCGTGGTGTTAGCAGTGGGATCTCCTTCCTTTTCCCACTGCAGTGTGGCAGATTCAGGCATTCGGGACACCTCACAGCTCGCACTTACATCAGATCCTATAAGAAAATCGAGCCACTGGGACGGTTCGACTTTAAATGGAAAGAGTAAGAGGATTAAAAGAAACATTATGATGTTTTCTGTCAAATTGCACAGTTCATAGGGTGGAAGTATATAAGTATCCTCAGCTGCATAAACAGGTCTCTAAGAGAACTAGCTAGAACAGTGATGAATAGAAAACACTTTTTTCCCAGTGAATAGTGGCCATATTGGTGACCAAGTGTTAGAATAAATATGTGTAAATAGAATGTATGTTTTTTAAAAGTGTCATATGCTCCAAAAACATTTCTCAATTGTTAAATAGTCCACCAAAATCATATATTCATATCCACGGAGCTAAACCAGCCTTTTATCAATTTTTCAATCCAGTATTATGAAATGAAAAATTTATAGTTGGTGTAGTGTTTTTACATTCCTTCATTATGAGTATTTCATGTGGAAGTTGTAATGCCTCTGCTACACGCAAAGAGATATTCATATATAACATTATATTATGTATTAATAACTGTAATATATATATATATATATATATATATATATATATATATATATATATATATATATATATATATAAATATATGATATAACAACTTACTTTTTAAAGCAAATACTTCAAACTTTGCGAGAAAGGCATGGTAAGGGTTTGTTTGTGAAAATGAATAAATGCCTGCATATTTAAACTGTGGTGCCAGTGGAATGCTACAGTTGGTGCCCAGCCAGAAGGAAGACTCGAAATAGGTCCATGAGAACTTTCCATTACTGTATTCTATTTTTGCTATTATGGTCTCTTTGTATTTGTTGTCATGTGATGTCCATGTCCAGTTGAATGCTGTCCCGTCTGTTACAGTGGGCACAGAGAGAATTATCCATTCTTTTTGTCCATGGAAAAAGTACATGCTTCTCACTGCCACTTTAGAAAAAACAGAGAGGGCATATTTTATGAAAAGGAAAAGAAAGGTAACTGATCAGTTAATCAGATGTGTGCTCCTATCTGATTAGTTATAGCTAGAGGACAAGTCGGTCGTTGGTCTCAACTTTCACTAATGTTTTATCTTAGTTGATGCCTACACAATATTCTCTGTTTATTTCCACATTTCCACATAAAATGAAAATAGACTAAATCTATATTGTTGCCTCTACAATCAACAGTCTGAGATTTGTCATTAAGTTGAAGCCAAATTTTGTCTAAATTTTTCATTATAATATGCTGAAATGTATTGGTATCGTCTGTGATGTACTATAAATGTATCACTTTAAAACAAATGAATTTCAAATGATATTGTCCAAAATTATGTGAATGTATTAGCCATTTTACAGTATGTATTGATTGTACCACAATGCACTGATTTATTTCAGATCATTACAGCTGAAATATGGCTTGATCCACACAGATATAAAGAGAGACTCACCCTCAGCTGAGACTGTATGACACTGTCCTGATATCCACACCAGGATCCACCACAGTGTTATTCCAGAGGAGTTATGGTTCTGTAACATGATAGATCAACTAACTCTGCATCAATTTCGGGTTTCCAGGAGATAACTATATTAACATACGTCTCCTGTTGCATGGCACATGATGTATGGTTGTATGCTAGAAGAGGAAGAGTATGCTTACAGGAAGCGCACCAGTGTTGTGTCAAAAGTACAGTACTTGCGACAGAATTCTGTTATACCAGAAGGAGAAGGCGCAAAAGCGCATAAATTCTTACATGGGAGTTGACTTGTGTGACCTTTTGGCATAGCGTCTGCTTTAGCCTGATGGGACTACAAGCTGAAAACCCCTAGAAACTCACCTGAGGTGAGGGACGTCATCAGGAGTCTGTAGTCTGAGCTTGTCTGCAGTTTAGAGTTGATCACCTTGAAGAATGGCTGTGTGACCTGTTAATTTGATCTGTGATCATTGGATAAAACATCCTCAGCCCCACAATACTGTAGTTCCAGCTAATTTGCCTCTCCCTTGTATCTGCAAGTAAGATGGGTCACGGCAACGGTATAAACTTTTGTTTTACCTATAAACTTCTAATGAACAAACTTGTTCAACAGTCACACATGCCGAATTGTCTCTTAATTGGGCTTGAGGTTAGGGATTTTTTTTTTCTTTTGCATGGAATTAAGAAAATGGTGAAAAGCCCATGAATTTTCAGTGACCTTATCCTTGTTTTAACAGAACACTTACAAATCTGAAAAGCAGTCAGGTTTAAGGGAAATCAATGTCTGGTCACGAATTTTGAGTGTAGCGTATTAGAAGGAAAAAAAAATCTGACAATCTGCTCTAATGTTATAACAATTATAGCAAAACTGCAGTTGAAGAAGAAAAAGAACACAATTGGTTGCCCTACAGCATTCCTGCTTGACCAACTAATGATGTATCTAGTGTCAGTTCAGCCTGTGATCAGTTTCAGAACTTAGTATTGATTCGGGCTGACTGGCTTTGGACATGGCACAGAACTGAATTCAAAATAGTGAATGGAGTGCAGCTTTTTGCTTGATGAAATTCCAAGCCTGGAACTGTGTTTTGCATAGTTGCTGTGCTGTATCTGAAAATGATCAATTCCTGTCGTGTCCATGAACAAGTTCATTGTATTGTGTATTAGACAAGACATTGGGGAGCAGGTTTGCTGCAAAAAGATCTTAACCCATTGAAGCCATTGGTGTTAGTTGACAGACCACAAATTCATACATTTAAAGTGAGTATGAAAACTACAGTACCTTGTGTTGTTATATTAGCAGCTCAAGGATACTTTGAAATACACTTTCCAACTTTTTATTTGCTAGCATATGACTTTAATTGCATGAGATTAGCGATATTTGTTTATTTATATTTTGTTTTTTTCTGGTAGCCAGATTGTCCTACAGGTCAGTGTGCATACAAGGCTGCAAGTAAGACAAGGCTGCAAGTGGAAAATGTTACAAAAGGTCTTTCTCATCACCGCCTCATATATTTCCCTTACAGCAAAGGCATGACTAGTAAACAAAAAGAAAAGTTCCCCATGCAGCTAAATGTTTCACCAACATGGCCCTCCCTTCAGCTTTGACTGTTGGTAAAGGAAATAGATGTGGTTTCTGGGACTCTGCTGTCATCAGGAAACATGTATGTGTCAACCAGTGTCCTCAGGCACGCTTGCTACAGGATATTGTCAAACTTCTTGTTGCACCTGCTATGGCACTTAATGGAATATGACAGATAATGTTGGACTGTGACACTTTTGATTCAGTATCACATTACACTACATATGCTGGTTTAATAAGAGCATAAAGGGAAGCATTTCATTGCTTTTCATTTGTTTTCGACTTTATTTGATGAAGCTATTAAAATAAGCGCGTGTGCTATAGGCTACCTTCCTCATCTAAGTGTGATTGAACAGGAGGCACATGCTGATGAGTAAATGTGGGAAAAAAAATCTGAAACATCTGAAAACACTTGCACATTTGACATACATTTCATCACCTTCACATGAAATGGTTTCACTAGCTGTAGCTGTTGCTAGTTACTGTTTTGTAGTGTGAGATTGTGAGAATATCCTGCCTATGTACTGAGCATTTATTATCAGCCGGGACCCATACCACCATCTGACTTTGTCTTGCCAAATAAGTAAGCAGGGCAAGGCTTGATAGTGCTTGGATTTGTGATCTTTGTTGAAATGTGCTGTGACTGGTATATTGTGCTGTAGGTGGTGCTGTATTTCAGAGGAGACCTTGAACTTCTCCAACCATACAGTCATCTCCAGTCTACGTAGCTACATTTTACCTCATCTCTGCAACAGATACACAGTATCATTAGCATTTTGGCCTGGTAGCATCCATGGGATTTCCTGGAATGGTTAACAAACTCCTCTTATTGCTCTGGGTGATGATTGACAGGACATTGACTGGTGAAGTCCACCTGTATCGGCTGAGTCACAGAGTATAGCAGAGCTTTGGGCGTGAGAGCAACATGACCCACAGGCTGTTCGAGGAGAAGCACCATGCCTCCCTCTATCAGAAGTACCGCTTTGTCCCCCCTGAACCACTCAAAGAGCTCATCCTTCAGTACCTGGACAATAAGGTGAGCCCTGCTGAGTCCTGCGCATGAACTCTGTAACTAGAATCTCTCTCATTAATTATAAGCTGACTCTTCACACACAAGTTCCTCAAACTAATATAAACTCATTGGCCATTGTGTTGTGACAGTACAAAATTGTATGGAATTGATTCATATCTGTCTACATTGAAGAAGGACGTTGAAAAAGTAGTTTGTCCTTTTTGGGGGATCTGTGCATTTTTCTTGATATAATTAAAAAAAAATGTACACTCATCAGCTTCCCAGGTGAAAGACCCACACTAAACCTTAGCTGAGCAGTGAAATATTAAAATAGGTAAAAAAAGACTTTCTCCACAGTTGAACAGAATGGCCTTAGAACTTAGAACTTAACTGTAGTTTCCAAGATTCTCTTTTCTTTGTATTAGCAAAGAAAGATTGTTTCATGCTTGTGAAGAATAAACAACCATTGTGCATAATAAGCTGTCACAGCTGTTGGATGCATTCACCAAAAATGTATTTTAATAATTATGGCTGTGTTGAAAACCTAACTTATAACATCAATAAATATTTTGAATGGACATATTAAATTAAAAATGAAAAACAGCTCTGAATTATATTGTGACTAGGAATGCACCATTGCATATAAAATTTAAAAATCTGTTGAAATGTATTTGTATTAATAATAGTTAATTTAGTATTTTACATATTGCTTCTAGCACACTGTATATTATATGAATTACAACATGGTAATATACAATACACTGTATCATAGAGGTTACAACACACTCTGCTGTATATCCATAAAATAACATTGATGGAAATGGCAGTAGTGTGCAGTATGGCATATATTTTGACAATACCTGTCTGCATATGATCTCTCTCTTGCTTTCTCTGTCTGTCTCTCTCTCTACATGTATATATATACAGTGTGTGTGTGTGTGTGTGTGTGTGTGTGTGTGTCTGTTCACCTCTAATGTTTTTTTTCCCTTCCCATGATGCACCATATCCTTCAGAAAGGGCAGCCTCATGTGTTAGCTGTGGACCTGGGCTGTGGGACAGGGCAGAACTCGCGCCTGCTGGCTCCTTACTTCCAGGAGGTTGTGGGCATTGACATCAGCGAATGCCAGCTGGAGCAGGCCCGTGCAGTGCCAGGGTTTCCCAATGTCACCTACAGGTCAGTGTGGGAACTGCACCACAACCAGTCTAGATGCACAATCCGTGTTCAGAGTCAGAGACACGCCGATGTGGCTTTATATGCACAACTGTTGTCACTGTTGAAACAACAGACTTCGGTCATGATGCAGCCACTATGGAACCCGAATCCTTACATACGCTACAGAATTTAGGTCTTCAGAGATTCCAACAGTATTTTTGGATTGTAATAAAGTGGGTGTACATGCAGGCAATATTTTAAGTACTCTGAAGAATTCTGAAGATCTTGAGTGAATATTCTAAATATGCTGGTAACTTGCACGCAAGTTTATAGGCAGTTGAGCAAACAGAAAAAAAATGTTATGAGCATAGTATCACTTTCTTGCTGGAAGATATTGGGACAGTAGTGCATTAATTTTTTGTTTAAATATCAGTCATATAATTTCTGAATATATTGAACTTAAAATACTGGAAGATGACATCTTAGGCTTGATACTACCATCTTCATTTAGAAGTTATGTTTATATGACTGTTATATTTGGTCTTTTGGAACGTTATTGGAGTATACCACTCCTCTTATTCTGAAGCATGTTTTAAGACTGCATTACTGCCAATATTTTATTCAGAGTAAGATGATCATAGGTGCAGGTCACATTCCTATTACTTGAATATTCAGATTAAAATAGAGATATTAGGCTGCATGGCATGGCCTCCACAGACACGCAGTGATTGGCAAGGACTCTGGCCCTTTAGGGTGGGGTCTGCGGAGGAACTGCCGTTCGAGGACAGCTCGGTGGACCTGCTGACCGCGGCGTCAGCGGCCCACTGGTTCAACCAGGAGCGGTTCCTGAAGGAGGCGGTGCGGACCCTGCGGCCCCGGGGCTGCATGGCCCTGCTGGGCTACACGGACAACCTGGGGCTCCACTACGGCTCCTGCGGGGACAGGCTCAACTGCATCTTTGAGGAGGTCAGGGGGAGCCTGTGGCACCCGTCATGCAGAAGCACTTCCCCGGCGAAAAGATCTTTTTCACTTTCACAGAACGTCACAGTGTTAATATGGCCCAGGGCACACCTACTCAGAGTTACCAACAGTGCTCAGTGTACACTCGGCAAAGTGATGTGGTACTGTAACATAGTGGTAAGGAGCAGGAACTGAAAGGTTGCCAGTTCGATTCCCTGCTGGGGCGCTGCTGTTATACCCTTGGGCAAGGTACTTAACCCAGAATTGCCTCAGTAAATATTCAGCTGTGTAAATGGATAACATGTAAAAAATTGTAACCTATGTAAGTGGCTCTGGATAAGAGCGTCTGCTAAATGCAATGTAATGTAATGCTGTAATGTAATGATGCACTTACTGTACACAGCTGAACATTTACACTTACATAAAGTAATTCAGTTTACATACGTAGTTCAAAGCCATGCACCACAACCAGTGTCCCAACCACTACGCCATACTTGTAACGCAATGGTCACTCACATGGAGGATGGAATAATGTCAGTGGACTCTGTTGAAACCTGACCTATTACTGACCTCCACCAGGTGAAGACGTTCCTGTCGCCCTATGTAAGCACACCGGTGGCAGTGGCAAACACCAAGCTACAGGATCTGTTTGATGCCATACCTTTCCCCGACAAAGAGAGGTAACACACAGCATGGTCTTCCCACCCAAGCACTAACCAGGCCTGACTCAGCAAAACCTCCCAGATCAGAGAGGACCAGGCAGGAGCAGACTGCTACAGCATAGCCATAAACCAACTTCATGGTGTTGAGGAAACAAATCTGGACAGGCAGGGAGCAGAGGAACGCACAGAAATGGTTAAACAGAATAAAAACACACAACGGGTGCAAAAGCTGTTCCCACATATCTTTTTCAGACAGTGCAGAGAAACAGTGGGTTCAGAGCTAACATTAAAATGAAGGAAGGTATGACAATTGATACTTTGTGTATAAAATTGACTGTTGTCTGTGTGCTGGGTGTGACTGTTTAAATATAAATGCTCTGGAAGCTAGTAAAACAATGTATTGCACCCTTTTCAGGAAATTCTATAGAAATGGTTAACTACTGGGATTTGATGAGTGGGGACATGTCCCATATGAACATTACCTTAAGTCTTACTCCCTTACACAGTATGTCCAACTTGCTGTACCATTGATGCCATTCGATGAATGGACTTCAAGGCACCCAGCCCAGTCTTGCTTAGTCATTTCAATTTTTTTTTTTGTTCAACCCCAACCCTCCCTGTTCTCTTTTTTTCTCATGAGGATTGAGAGTATTGAAGAAAGGAAGCGGCTCTCTGTGAGTAGTCTGGTGGGCTTTGTTGAGTCCTTCTCCTATTACCAGTCCTATCTGAGAGCAGATCCTGAAGCAGCCACCTCCTTGCTGCAGAACATGCAGAGCAGGTACAGTCTTTGCTAACACAGAGCAGCACATAGCATGTAGACCAGGTTAAAGCCTCAGCTAATGCAGAGCTACACAGTGTAGTGACACCAGTCGAACTCTCAGTTAATGCAGGGCTACACAGAACAGTTAAACCAGGCAAACCCTCAGCTAACACAGAGCTACACAGAGCACTCAGACCAGGTGAATCCTCAGTTGACGCAGCTACTCAGAGCACTCAGACCAAGCAAACCCTCAGCTAACACAGAGCTACACAGAGCACTCAGACCAGGTGAATCCTCAGTTGACGCAGCTACTCAGAGCACTCAGACCAAGCAAACCCTCAGCTAACGCAGAGCTACACAGAGCAATGAGATCAGACAAATTCTCCACCAACGTTGCTATACAGTGCTGATTTGCTAATTGCCCTGTTAGTTTATGGTCAAAGCATCTGTCATTTATTTTCCAGTGTCCCAGACTTTGCTCCTACCCTGAGAGCTTTTCTCTCTGATTGTAAATATCTTCTGAAGTTGTAATACCTTCCCTTTCCTTTCTTGTCACTGTTTGTCCTCATTTCCAGTAAAAATCCCATCTACTAAAACGCAGGTGAACAGTGCCCATTAAGCGCACACTGGTGACATCGTTCAGTAAATGCAATTATTTGCGGCCTGAGAAAGCAAAGGCCCTTCAGGGTATGTCAGGACAATCAGTGGCCCTGCCCCCTTCTGCTACGGTCCACCTGTGCTGATCGGAGCAGGAGAAAGCAGCTCTTTCTTTGTTTCAGGTTCCTGGAGGAGATGGGAGTGTCATCCCCGGACACAGAGGTGGAAGTGCAGTTGAAGTATTTCTGCGTGCTGGCCTGCAAACCACAGTGAACAGCGTTTTAGATTCGGACCGTGACTTTTGCCTTCGTGCAACTCCCGCCCACAGCAGCAGGGGGGCGTCAGTCGTCTATTCCTGGCTGAGGCGATTTCGTTCAGTTTCTCCGTGGGGCCCTCATTGTAGATGCACTGGTTAATAGAGTAGAGCCCTCACACACTTAATGTGCTAATTTGTTGTAATCGGGGCTGTAGCAATTAATGGATTAATTGGGTTGAACAGAAGATTACTTGTGCAGGGAAAAAAAAAACCTCTAAGCTCTGACCTCTGATTCATTCAGCCTTGATATGTTTTAATGACGTTTTGTAGTTGCTGGGTATTAAAGATGCTATGATTATTATATTCAGCAGATATGAAAGCTAACATGTGCACTGCTCAGTATTATTACATCACCAGTACTCCTCAGAATTATTGATTGAGGTTTAAAATTGTGGTTATGTGGTTGGAACAATCAAGCAATACAAAAATTAAAATGATTGATAAACAGCTTTTTGTGTGCAGTGCAGAGACTTGTTTTCGGTCTGTATTTCAATGCCATTTCAAATGAAAGGATACCTGTTATTCCTGTCAGAACTCAGGCAGGGACTCAAGCGCAGACAGAGAAAACTGGGCACATGGGTTTATTAAGTCCAGAGGGCAATCTAGAAACGAAGTCAAGGCAGGCAGAGTCAAAAAACCAGAGCAGACACGGCGACCAAAACCACAGGGCAGGAACGAGGAGCGAAGTCGGGAAAACAGGCACGAAAACAGAACCGGCAGGCAGACACGACGAAAAGGCAAACAGCAAGTAACAACACAGCGAACCGGGACGAACCAGCAACAAGACAAGACACAAGCAGGACTTAAATAGGGCAAGGCTGATGAGAAGATGGGATGCAGGTGCGCAGGCAGGCAGGTGAAGACAGTTAGGCAATCAGGTGGGCGGCAACAGGGCGGAGAGCAGGGCAGGGCTGGAACACAGGGAAAAACAAAAGCACATGGCCAAGGAAAACAAAACAACTACTTGTTTTTTAACACATTGTGTACAATGTATAAAAAGTACTTTTTGTTTGTTATAAAAGCAAACATACTAGAACTTGACTCTATTTTGGTTGGTGTAGCATAGTGGTAAGGAGGAGGGCTCATAACTGAAAGGTTGCTGGTTCAATTCCCCACTGGGGCACTGCCGCTGTGCCCTTAGACAAGGTATTTAACCCACAATTGTCCCAATAAATATCCAGCTGTATAATTGGATAACATGTAACAATTGAAACCCATGTAAATCACTCTGGATAAGAGTGTCTGCTAAATGACAATGATGAGAAACGCGTAGAGGCAATCACACAACCTCTAATCTCTAATCAACCTCTAATATAGTAGTGGTAGAGTTTACAACAATTTTGCAGGTGATGCTATGAATCAGGTTGTATAGAGTAGAGACCTCTCCCACACTTTAGTTATTGCAGGCAACAATGTCCTATTTAAGCTGCAGTCAGCATTTGTTCTGTGTCTCAAAGGAAATGATTTCATGAAGTGTCATCTAGTTCATCCACAACTTTTCCACTTGTGACATTCTCTGGCTGAAAGACAGGTAGGGTTGACCGCACTGGGGTGACCGTATAATCACAATTCCACCTACCTGTTATGAGGGTAAATGAATTACAGTGCAGTACTGTACATTTTTGCTGTTCATGCCCCACTTCCATTTCACAGTATTGCAGGACGTGCTCTTCCTGGGCTGGAGTGCCAGATCCTGCAGGCTACAGAGTTACCTTTAAGTTAGCAACTGAAACACCAGGCAGGTTGATTTCTTGTTCAAATAATGATTTTAATTGTACAATTAAGCTTGAGATGAAAATAGCCTTGAATGTGTATTTGTGGCCAGTATCAATAACCCTTTAACAACATGAATAACTTAACTGCTTGATTATGATCACATGCAGCCAGGATTTGTATTAAAGTTCCAATTATATGTAACAGCAGTGAACTACTGGTGAAATTTAGGGTATGGTCTGACCTAACAAGTGTTAACCAATGCATGTAATTTACAACCATTTATATATTGCTTTAGAGTCCTCTGTTCAATGCTATAACATTTTGTTATAGTTCAGTATTATTCATCATTATAGTGATGTAACAAATGTCAGTGTATGGTTACAGTTGCAACATACAGTGATACGGTTGAGTTAAAAAAAAAAAAAACTGTTTGACCCTGGGCCTGAAACTGGCCTTCTCTAAGTTAGTGTGTCCCTGCACATGTCTGGAAGGTCTTGTAGAGTATGCCATAAAATACAGATAATTTCCCAGCCTGGAAGAGTCTGGAAAAAGCAAATAAAAGTCTGGGAAAACATTTACGATTCCATACCTTTGACATAGTCTACCCACAGGTTCAATAAGAATTCAGCACTTTTACTCATTGTTCTAGGATGCAGTTAACATGGATGTGGATCTTTGGGTCTGTAGCAGAGTTTCACAATGGGGGCATTCTTCATCATTGAGACTTTATCCACAGTTCCAAGAAATAAGATCAAAACATGATGTCACGTCCTTCTGTCCATTTGCAACAGTAAACAAGCTGATGCAACTGGTGAAGAGGTATAAAGAGTATAAAGAGTTATATAAAGAGTTTAGACTATAGAAAGAAGGAAATGTTTTGATTGTCACCATTAATACCCAAGTAGCACTTAATTTGTGCATTGCGAGTTGGCAAAACAGCTGAATTCCATGATGCAATTAAATGGCATATATGCCCTTTCCTCATGCTTCAGTGTCCCATAACCCTTGCTGTCAAATGTATAACTCGCATCCCATTTCAGAGTAGCTTATGATGCAAGTAAACCAGTTTAATGAGTAGCTATATGAGTTTTAAAATGACCTGACAGCAAGTGAAGTATTGTGCACTGGTTCAAGGGGAGAAACCAAGGGGCAAGTGAAAGTTCAGTTAGCAAATTGGCTATGCTATATGGCACATGACTCATGCCATTTTGAGGGGAATTGCTCAGGGTGAGTGAGAGAAAGTGTGGACTGGGACTCAGTCCAAGTGCACATCCATGCACCCTACATATTCAGTGTGATATGCCCAGGTCCCTTTTGTCTTGTATGCCAGGATGCACATTTGCATAGAAAACTTTTTGAACTCGTTTTGCAAATTTCCAAAAGTCATGAGTTGAAAGAAACAAAAAAAAAAACCCAAACAAAAAACAAAAAAGTTATGAGTTGAAAATCATGAGGGAAAAAAAAGATCTCTATCAAACCCTAGTCTTATTTGCAATAAAATATTTTAATTGTTATATTGATAAAACTGGAAGATTAATGTAACTCTTATGTTAAAGTAATGTTTTGTGCCTTGCTTTATTTAGACGTTGTTTTTTGCATCTAACATCACTTTCAGCAGATTGACCTGTCTTCCTTAAATTGCTGCTGCGCTGTCCCTTAGTGAAAGATCAATGTGGGAGAAGACACGATTATTTTAAAAAAAAGCAGTGTTAACACCTATTTTCAGATTTGTATTTAATGTTTTTCAGCATTGCCAGCATTTTGATTACAGCTCGATGTCCATTTGGCATTGTCTGTGCTGTCCCCATGGTTTCATGTTTTTTAATTCCCTCCCGTTTCCCACTTGTCTCCAGAGCCCCAGTGCTGGAATGACAGTGGCGGAGTGTGTCTCAAATAACATCTATCCCCTCCCTCTGCAACATGACATCACATGACGTAGCCAGTCACACGCTTCCTTTTCTCACTGGCAGATTAGGGCACAGCCACTATCTTCCTGCACTGTGTCGCGTGACCGAGGGAAAGATTACATTAGCTGCTGTGTTTAAGTGCTTGACCTCAGTTCAGCGCAGGAGGTGCCAGCGGCTCCGGGGGTGTCAAGCCAGAGGTCCTCCTTCAGAGCAGCACCATGGCTAACCGTTTGTTTGAGGGCAAGGAGCAAGCTGTCGCCTACCAGAAGTACAGGGTCTCCCCCTCGCAGGAGCTGATCGGGGAGATCCTGACTTTCCTGGAGAAAAAGGTGGGAGCTGCAAACCGACAGACTGTTAAGAACCAAGGTTATGTGAACACTGCTGTTATTGTTCTGCAGGATTAAGGGCAATGTCCTTTCTGTGGTTGAGCTGAATACCAGTGGGTTTTCTTGTGTAGGTTGCAACTTGCTGCATGTATGTCTTTGTTTTTGAGCAGTGGAAATGTTTTGTCAGTTTCTGACTTGCATGCATTTCCTAGCTTTTAACAGGCTCCAGCTTTGAACCCTTATACTAGGACTGCTCATGCTCTGGATTTTGCTGAGTCCAGCATGTCTTCAAAAATGACTTTCTCTGTAGGATCTAAGATTTCTTTCTATTATCTTACACTGTAACTGCCTTACAGATATGTATATGCTCTGTTTGCTTATAAGCCTGTATTGCCTGTCAACGTCCCATCCTGCTTGTGTCTTTGTAGTCATGAGTAATAAACTTATTTCATGGGTCTTAAGTTTCATACTGTATGTATACTAAGTTGACATGACAAATTAATATGCGTCTGATATCCAGCTACAAAGATATCCAGCTACAAGGTTAGCTATAAGCTAAGTGGCTACAATGGAATGTAAATGGAGCCTCTGTAGTTGACTGTGGCAGTTTAAGCCTGTAAATCGTGCAGAGGACAGATAAAGTAGCACCCGAAAATGAAAGGTGCGCCTCTCTTAGAGTGATTACTCATGTCTGTTCTGTGCGCTGTTGGTTGTGCCTGTCTCGTGTTGTGTGCGACGGCAGAAGGAGAAGCCCTTTGACCTGGCGGTGGATGTGGGCTGTGGCTCAGGACAAGGGACAGTCCTCCTCACCCCACACTTCAACCAGGTAGTTGGCACTGATGTCAGCCCCGCCCAGCTGGAGATGGCCCAGACCAACAACCATACCCCCAATGTCTCTTATAGGTCAGAGCCAGGACTGACTCAGTCTTTTCACACACAATACACATCCATCAAAGGTGCATAATGGAGAATCTCAAATCGCAGGAGTGCTTACTTTTTTTTTAAAAAAAGGCAGAGCAACACAACCAATCTGAATGTTTCCAGCATTGGAAAGTACAGTTCTGAAGAATGGTATTCACTAAAATTACACAGACGCGTTTACAGTTTTGTCAAGAGGGTTGCAAATGCACTTTTAAAAACTCTGAAGGCATGGCTCACAACTTGGGACCACTGTGTATCTATATTTAGCAATTTCCTGTCAGCAGGACAGGATTCCGTAAGAAAATCTGAAAAGGGAAATGCATGCACTAAATAATGAGATGAATATTATTGGAAGAATCACAGGGAAAAACGACTTGCACACTTATTAATAAAAAATGCTTTATTTGATATAAATGTATGAATAAAGCATTCCTGAAGTCATCACAACTACAATAATATTCATTTGTTAAACCCTTTCAGTACATGCATACCTAAATGTGAACCTAAATGTAACGTGAAAAAGGATACAAAATACCATGTGTGCCCTTTAAAGTATATTAATTGGAGCATGCTGTAGGAACCTTTAAATAAGTGAAGTATGTTGCGAAATAGATAGTGTATAAATAAATAAACTAATGAATGAATATGACATATGTTCCTAGGAATGCATGTGCCCTGGTTAGGGACTCAGTGCAGTATAATCATCAAACCATTATCTGAATGATGAAACTTGGTAAATGATAAATGTATTCACAAAGGCTGTGTTCAGTTCTGTAGAGGTGGGGAGGGGGTGTTGAAAGTAGGCCAGGGGGTAAGGTCTGAACCTCTGTTGTGACAGTGGGGCCCTTGTCCCAGTGAGGTCACCATGGTTACAGCACATGCTAAGCTTGGGGCTGCTCCTAGCAACCAATCAACTGTTTTTGCTTCTTTTGTGCAATTCTGAGTCTCCCCTAATCAGTGTGAGTGCATACCAAGGTGAATGATGTGATCATGATGATTTAAATGTTTTTCATGCTTTATCTAAATGTGTAGTAGCCCAGGTATTATACCAACACAACTTTCAATGAGCTGCTTGTTTTTATAGCCAGCATTATTTTAGTATCTACATCTTTCACGCTTTCTGAGCAGTTAAATAACTAACCTATGTCTCCGGTCTATGCTTCTGTGCACTCAAAATCTTGGTCTTTGAGGTTGTTCTCTGATTCTGGGCAGGCTTACTCATTTTTGTAGTATGTGGATTGGCTGACACAGAGGGATCAGTGAACCAGCAGAGTCCCGAGGTCTACTCTCTGCATTCACAGATCCAGTCCTGATGTTCATATCTGTTTCAATCATACACAGACACAGTCCCAATGTCTGTTCTCTGTCTGTAGACAGCAGAGTCCTGATGCCCCTGTTTGCTCTCTGTATGCGCATACGCAGTCCTGATGTCCGTATCTGCTCTCCGTATGCGCAGGCACAGTGCTGATGCTTTTGTCTGCTCTCTGTATGCGCAGGCAGAGCGCAGCCGAGGAGCTGCCCTTTCCGGACACCTCCGCAGACCTGGTGACGGCCATGTCAGCAGCGCACTGGTTCGACCGACCACGGTTCCTGCAGGAGGCATACAGGCTGCTTAAACCCCGGGGCTGCCTCGCCCTGCTTAACTACACCCTGGATATGGAGTTGCAGTACGGAGACGACGACTGCTCCCGGAGACTCAATGAAGTCTGCAAGGAGGTCTGACTCGCTGTGAATCACCCACACACGCTGTTCACATGAAAATGCACACTCTGGCACAGACTCAGTAGTAAGTCAAAGTACCAGCAGTTTTACATCTCAGTGATTCAAATGATATGGAACATATTGGATATGGATGTTGTTAAGATATAGCTGTTTTTTATTGATTTGATTCTGTACATCAGTGACTACTCATAATGGTATTTTTGGCTTCTTTTTGAATAGTTGTTAGTAGTTTACCTTTTATTAAGAATTAGGATTTTGCATGTCTTTCTACTTTGAGTTGAAAATTGATAGTAACACAAGACCACAATGAAGGTGGTAGCAGAGACCTACAATCCAGCCCAGATGCTGGATGTAACTTGGCACTTTCCCTGTGTTCCACACCTGTTCTGCATGCCGAGATAACTCCACTTTATCCCAACAGTTTTATGCCGCCCTCCAGCCATATCGCAATGCTTACCTGGGCCCCAGCTCTGCCTTGCTGTACAAGGAGATGTACGACTCCATCCCCTATCCAGAGAAGGAATGGTAAGAGCTGGGTAGGACAGTGTTACCCTGTCCACACTAGAGAGACAGAAAGCAGAGGGACACATCCACAGCTTACACTCATAGTCAGGCACCGTGGCTTAGCGGTACATTGGGCTATAAATGAGGTGTGCTGAACAATTTTCGGACAACTGGAGACTGGTGCTTTATTTCATGGCAAGAAGTACAGAGCACTGCAGTTCTAGCGCTCAGAGTGTAGACAAAGTCATATATGTAATGCCATAATAAAATAAATACTGGGGGTAGAGTAAATAAAACAGGATCCATCTGCTAGGTACATCCTGGCAAGGGTAGAAACATAAGCTACATAATATCACCGAAATAAGCTAAACAATATCACATAAATAAGTTAAACAATATGGTGTGCCTGCAACATCGGTGGGGTCCTTAAAAACATTTTTGGTTAATATATCGATTTTTAAAAAGAGTAAGCAGAAGTCACGTTAGTTACGTACAGCTACAACGCAGGAAGCTTGTCTATATGAGGTTAAAAATAATCATATTAATGCAGCGAATTTCCTCCACAAGGCGTTATGTGAAGAAGTCAAGCTTGTCATAACATGGTGGTCCCAGGTTTGCTTTAGTGTGCATACCCAGGTTTGCTTTAGTGTGTATACCCAGGTTTGCTTTAGTATGCGTACTCTGAAATGACTCATGCTGCTCTGCTGCTGTCTGCAGGCATGAGTGTTTCTGGGCAAAGCATTGCGTACCTCTGTGCAACTACGTGGGCCTGGTGGAGTCCTTTACCAGCTACCAGGCCCTGCTGGCAAAAGACCCAGAGGTGGCCAGGAGACTGTCCCACGACATCACTGACAAGTAAGTGAGGTGATACCAGCCATGCTTGACAACTGGACTCTGAAGAAATCAATGTAAATATTTGCACTGAAATAGCATGCAACATGCTGTTAGCATGTAACTGCGGGCCGCAGTATAGCGTAGTGGTAAGGAACCGGACCCGTGACTGAAAGGTCGCCAGTTCGATTCCCCGCTGGGGCACTGCCATTGTACCCTTGGATAAGATACTTAACCCTTAACCTGTATAAATGGATAACATGTACAAATTGCAACCTATGTAAGTCACTCTGGATAAGAGCTTCTGCTTAATGCCAAAAATGTAATGTAACATCTTTCACAACTTAGAGAACAGATGCATTGGCAGCTATAGCTGTGGGGCTATAACAGTTGAAATAATAGCACTGTATTCTTCTCCATGTTTCCTTCTCATCACAGACGAAGCTTTGAAAACTTTACATCTAGTTGCAATTGTCTCTCTCTCCAGGCTGCTGGCAGTGATGGGCGTCTCCTCTAAGGACACAGAGGTGGTTATGTCAGTGAAGTATTACTACCTACTGGCCTGCAAGCCTGCACTAAACTGAAATATCACTGATCTGTGACTAATGGAGAGGGACCAGTTTCTGTTGAGACACTAACAGTAGTGGTTTACACGCGTTAAAATTATAACACACTGCTGCAAAGGTATTGACAGTGGTTTCGTAATTTATCTAGCACATTAGCCTGATGTGATCCTACTACGGGATGCCCAAAATCATGTATAGGGTGCTATAGACGTAACATAATGAATGTGACTGGAATTCAAGCCCACAGTGAAAGTGCTGAAAATGATTTGGTTCAGGGACTGTCAGGTTGCTTACCCCTTTTAAAAATAGACTGTTTGGATGATAAAGCATGAATCTTTGCTAACCATTTGCTAATGATTGGTAGTGGCACGTATCCTTACTGACCTAGTGGGCATGTGAACCCAAAGCTCCCATATACTACATCTCCCACCATGCACCACAGCAGAGTAGCTGTAACACTAGCATGCCATACACTAATACAGCAACAAGACAGACCATTACACAGGCAGACCATGAGTGCAGTGCCATATTGTGCAGATAATTTCAGTAATATAGCTCAACATGCCCCTTGATACAGAGTTATTTTGCATACTAGATGTAGATGGCAGCTGAATGGTACCATGACGTCAAAAGTGTGAGGTTGGGGTCGCAAGAATATGATGGAGAGACTAGAACGTTCAATAACTCATCTCCCAATTCAAGAGATTTTATAATGTGGTTATAACACTGTTATTACTTTGCTATAACATTATTTTTTACCATGAAATTGACAACAGGCCAGTTGTAACCACACCAGAACCTTTCACCCATTTGTTATTTGCTAAGGAGGTTATTTTTAAGCATCTGCTTTCATTAGCACGGCATATGCACCTCAGAGGAGCCTCCATTCCTCAAACCGTGTCGCATTGGACCTCTGTGCGGAACGCATGTTTGATGCTGCGTAATCTTTCCACCCCATTCTCGGGCGCTTCAGAGGTAAATTCCTGTGAAATGAGGCGTGGGGGATCTGAGTAGCGTGGCTCTTTGAAGCACCGGGGGCGGAGGTGCGCTCGCCTCGCTGTGCGCAGCGGGTCCTTAATCAGGGGCGGTGAGGAGGAAAATGAGCCAGGATGATGCCCAGTCAGGTACGGGTCAGGGCGCAGGCCCGAGTTCTGCCACGCTCATGATTCACAGCTAATTTGAAAGATCAACACACAGGGCCCTGCAGATGAATTATTTAATCAGTGATTATGATTTATGGACCAGGTTTACAGGGCCCGGACCACCTCACGGTGAAAATGCGATGCCGTAAGTATCTGTAGCTTGCGCAGAATCCCTGGTGTCGCTGAGCAGAGATGGATGTAAAGTTTATGAAACGTCATTATTGATTCGTGTTGGTCAGCATTCTGCAGCGGCTGGCTCACATCATGTGGCAGCCCAACGGCGTGTATGAAAAATGGATTGAGCGCAGGGTTAATGAGGAAAATGATGAATTGCAAGTTTCCCCCTAATTGCTCGGGAGTGTGTTTTCAGAAATTAATCAGAGAGGATTAATTCTTGAACCCAAATCTGGGTCATTTTTCACAGAGACAACAGGGCATTGATTCCTTGCCTTGTTTCTCCAAGGCTTGTGCTATGGAAAAATTTCCTCATATTTATGTGTACAGCTCTTAGAGTCTGTGTTTAGAGACTGCTTATTTTTGCATGGCAGTGTTTTACTCTGCGGTTTAGGAAACCGTGTTCAGGGTTACTCTACTAACTTTGAAGGACAGCAATCTTCTGGAACATTTTGGTAAGCAATATAATTATGTGTTGCAAATACATGTGCGAGAGCCGATAATTAAGAGTACAATGTTTACGTAGGAAAACAAAGGAAGTGTCAGAACTCAGGCAGGGACTCAAGCGCAGACAGAAAAAACTGGGCACACGGGTTTATTAAGTCCAGAGGGCAATCCAGAAACGAAGTCAAGGCAGGCAGAGTCAAAAAACCAGAGCAGACACGGCGACCAAAACCACAGGGCAGGAACGAGGAGTGAAGTCGGGAAAACAGGCAAGAAAACAGAACCGGCAGGCAAACACGACGAAAAGGCAAACGGCGAGTAACAACACGGCGAACCGGGACAAACCAGCAACGAGACAAGACACAAGCGGGACTTAAATAGGGCAAGGCTGATGAGAAGACGGGATGTAGGTGCGCAGGCAGGCAGGTGAAGACAGTTAGGCAATCAGGTGGGCGGCAACAGGGTGGAGAGCAGGGCAGGGCTGGAACACAGGGAAAAACAAAAGCACATGGCCAAGGAAAACAAAACAACCGGCTAACATGCCGCATTCCTGACAGGAAGCTCCAACCAAACGATAATTCATTGCTAATGTACAGAAAACAACTGTGAGATCAGTGTAAAATAAGGCTACACTCACACAGGTGAATTATCTGTCTATTCATCACACCTGCTACTTAAGTAAATAGGAGTGTAGTTCCAGTGAAACACTACCTGACCTATATAAGTACACTGGTTGGACAAAAGAAGGAAGTATACAATGACCGTCAGTCAAGATCAACGCCGCGCAGCATGTTAGACTTTCTGGCCTACACCACATTAAAGGTATACCAAGGACCTTTCTTGCTATTGTTATTTTGCCCACAGATGTGAAATGGAGGCTGCAAGAAAGCAAATAGTTTTGACCCATCAAAACCTCACCAAACCAATGCACTCAGATGCCAGCATGATTTTCTAACAAACTACCAAAGCGCAGATAGAAAAGGTAGAAAAAATGGAGAAAAGAGGAGGGAACATTTGTTCTGCTTGAAAGTGGAGGCAGAGAGCCAGGAATGACCTGCAAAGAACAATGTACAGTGACAAAGGTAACTAATGTTTTATTGTAATTTTAACCATTTTTTCCCACCAGTCTTGCTTTCTTAATTTCTTTTTTGGGGCAAGGGAGATCTCCATCTCCAGGAACATCGCTATCCTCCATTAATTATTGTTTGTCCATTAAGTATTGACTGTTGATCTGCAACAAGATACATTCTTGAAAAGGCAATTGCACAATAATGACAAACATGCACTTCGTGAATACCACATCAGGTGTGTAATAGTTAACAGCCAGCAAATCTAATAAATCTCTGTATGAAATGAGCAGCAGAGGCTTGCGTTTGGTTGGGGTTATTCTGACTCATCAGCCTGATTGATCACACCAACACTACAAATGCCTTCTGTGCTTTTGGAATGGCTGTAAGCCACCAAGGTTAATTTTAACTACAGTTCTGACAGCAAAATATTTTATTATGGCTGTGCGCAAATTTAATAAACCACTGAGCCAAAAGGAATTAAGCCTGTATGACATAATATTGCTATGAGCAATATTATGTCTCCATTGTATTATGTATCCATTGTTGTTAAGGTCTCCATTGTTGAAAGAAACCACTTGACGAATAAACACAGACTGAAAATAGTTTAACGTATATTGAACAAGCTTTCTCCTCCTTATCAAACATTTTTACTTTATTAAATTAGTGCAAAATTACCAGGTCCCTATTGCATTCCTGGAAGTGAATGGGCTAGAGCATTGAGACTCAAAGTCGCAATTTGCTCTTGATGCGTTATTTTGTCACTGTAAACAGAAAGAGCAAATTAAATACATCTCTCAATCTCATATGGGACACAGTAATGTCTAAACGATGATACCTAAACACTTACTTTGGTGTAATGCTCAGAATAGCCTACAATTTCTGTATCATACCTTAAGGAAGAGCACTGTGTCTGGTGCAAAAAAACATGTCACAAGAAGTTTATTGAGTAACAATATGTCCACTAGAGGGCAAGCAAGCACAGTGCTTTCCCAGGCAAACACCCCCTGCGCTAATTTTAAAGGTTTTAATCAATTGAATTCAAATGATGTTCATTTGGCTGTAAAAAACATTCTGCACTGCACCTGTAAACCTCTATTTTACCTCACAGAAAATGAGGAGTGCAACTTTGTTTTTGTGTAGCACAC
This sequence comes from Megalops cyprinoides, assembly GCF_013368585.1. Taxonomy (NCBI): domain Eukaryota; kingdom Metazoa; phylum Chordata; class Actinopteri; order Elopiformes; family Megalopidae; genus Megalops; species Megalops cyprinoides. The sequence goes on from NC_050596.1 coordinate 25,428,559, forward strand.
GTTGTGTGCAGGTATCCCCTTTTTCAAAGCATCACTGCTTGTGATGGCGGAATATGATGTAAAGCGCATATTACACCCCAGTCTGTGTTTCTGACTTATGTTCCTTTCCTCTGGGTAACTGTGTATAATACATTAATGTCTTGTGTATCCAGTGATAGACACATTTATGCTGGAGGGGGCTGTAATGCCTGTATCCATGCGATCTGCCAGTGGAAAGCCTGAAACAGAAATAAATGTGACAAAAAGGGATGGTTAACAAGGCATTTATATTTATTCACTTCACAGATGCTGTCGTGTAGTGCAACGTGCGTATTAGAGAGCACTCAGTTCTTACTATAAGGAGCATAATTATCAACATTAAAATAGAAATAAGGCAGCAACACGTTCAACACATTGTAAATACATGTACAGTGCTACAATAAGGAATCCTAGTGTGTAGAAATACACACTAAGGCTACTCTGCAAGTGCAAAATGGTTTCAAGTGCTAAGAGAGAAGGGAGAAGTCCTCGGTTGGGGGCCCCAAGTTGCTCCCTGAGATGGTGACTTTTCGGTCTGTGGCAGATGATTGCAGGTGACTCAGTCATTCTAATGGCAATGGAGAGCTTGTTCCGCCACTCAGGGGGCCAGAGTGTCCCAGCAGGGAAGGGACAGACAGGCAACCTGAAGAGGTGGAGTGGTCCAGCAGGGGTATACAGCCAGATAATTGTCTGTTAGTAAGGAGGGGGGTGACCCTTTAGATGCCCTTTAAGCAGGCACCGGTGTGTGGAATTCGAAGCGAGTGACGAGCAGTTGCCAGCGGAGGGTTTGGGGGAGTGGGGTAATGTGAGAGGATTTTGGGGGGGTTGTAGCCTGTGCTGGCAGCAGAGTTCTGGATCAGACGAAAGGGAGTGAACATGTCAGTGTGTGTACTGTGTGTTTGTGTGCATGCCTGTGTGTGTGTGTGTGTGTGTGTGTGTGTGTGTGTGTGTGTCTGTTCACGTGTGTCAGACCCACAGCAGAGGACAAACCTCTCCTCTTACTGCCAAGTACTGTGCATGTGGACCGCCCATGCATCATAATAGTCCCTGTGTGTACTGTCACCACGACACATAAAATGAAGGTATGCAGAGCTACTGACAGCTGACGTTTGTTAAACAGGTTTGCTAAAGTTTCTCCCCTGCTGCATCTATGAGACTGCCTCTGTGCTTATTGCTCTCTAACATGGGATGCTTCCTTATCCCAACATTCCTCCAGTGTTACTGTAACATTGTGGTAATGTCACGTCACACACACACACACACGCACGCACACACACCCACACACACACACACACACACACGCACACATTAGCTGGCTCTGCAGATGGATCACTCTCTCAGCCTCATTAACCCGTGTACCTGCGTCCGTGGATCAATGGGCGTGATGAATTACAGTGAGCTCCGATCACTCTGATCACATCCTCTGAGCACCGCAGTCTTCATTACCTCCGGTTTGCAGTTACTCCGTGGACAGCACGCACAAACCTCCCAGAACCGCCCCCCCCCCCCCCCCCACCCAGTCAGCACAGCTAACACGCAACACTCTCACCCCATTTCAGTCATGTTACCTTAATGTGAAAATCGCCCCATAATTTCGAAAGAGCGTCTCTGACAATGTCATGTGCTGGCTGGTGTGTCTCAGAGGAAGGAGATGACCCACTCAGAAGGTGAAGGATTCTGATGGCATCATGGTGGAAGGGTGAGTAAAGATCAAAGTGTTACATTCAAGTTCAGGGAGTTAGAGATAGAGATTCCAGGGACACTGATGTTTCCTGACGCTTGAGTACTTTGATACAAAATATAACAGATTTGATAACTTACTACACTGGATGCTACAAGGTCTGGACAGATACAGGCTCCCTATATGCAACATTTAAGCATAATGACCTAGAGTTTAATTTTGCCCACACAAAAGGGACAGATATCTTCTTTTCTAGCACACTACCACCCATTATACTGTTAACTGTTGCCTTGACACAAATGTTACCGCTTCCAGAAACCATTAAATGTCTAATGTGATTCTGGAGGATCTGTATGATGTCATGCTGTGTTTTCAACCTCCTGGCAAATTTGAGCTCCTCCCTGCAACACCACTCTCTTTCCCAACAGCATTCTCAATGGGATTTCTTGTTTCCAATGCACAATGGATTGAAGCTACCTTTTGTCATTTAATGGACTCATATGTTCCACTAACACACTCCATCTGTGCCGTGCTTGATTCAGATCAAAGCCAGAACGGCACGGTGATTGAAGATTGTTGGCTAGATTGACATTAGGCCACACCACTCAAGGGAACCCCTCTACACCAAGGTGGCACCACCCCAGAGTCATTACATTGTCAGATACTGTATTTATTTCCTACAATAAAAGACAGCAAACACTGCTCCAATTTTTTTTTTTTTTGGATTGGTGGTAGTGGAGGGGGGGAGGTAGTGGGGGATTCTGGGTAGAGCACCCAGCATTCAGCCTCTGGATGTAGTACCGAAGAGAGAGGGCAGACAGATGGGTGACGAACTGTTGTCACGATGAGGCCGGAGGGGCATCTGTGAGGAGTTGGCGGCTGAATCATTGTTTTCGCCGGGTAATGAAGCGTGCAGAGCTCAGAGGAATGGCGCAAACATGCAATTGGGTCTTGGTAAATTGCATCACTGTGCAGGAAGACCAGGCACGTCCTCTTTGCTTAGTTAGGTGTATTTTGAAAGGCTTCCCACTTCTCAGATTTCTTCAGCTCAGAGTGTGGGTTGCCTGTGGTGACAGTTAAAATGTCTACATGAAAGAACACACCATGATTGTACCACTCCCAGCCTTGCTGCCTTTTTTTTTTTTAAAGAAAGTGTAGTCCAACAGAGGAAGCGTGAAACTGTTGCTGTATATTTCTTAATACTCATACCTGTCAATTTTATTTCTAAGCAACTGATTAAGACTGTCAAGAGATTTGAAGCAGCCCCTATGTATCTCTGTTTGAAATGACTCATGCTGTTATTTATGTGTCTGCATGTGTTAGTGTGTTTGCTTGAGTGTGTATGTGTGTGCGTTCTTCTCAGAGCTCATTATCGCTGAGACAGTGCCAGTAAGGAGTTTAGTGCTTGTGACCTTTAGTGCTCCTGTCAGAGTCAGTTTTATGCATTGCACAGATCTGCCTTTCTCTGCATAACAATACGCATACAGTGATAATAATTTGAATGAAGTGCTCTTCTGTCTCCCAGATGTGTGCTTGCTGACCGCTTTGATCTCATAGCCTGTTTTCCAGTTTTGCAGTATCTCCAGTGATTCGCTGACTGTTTGATTAAGGCTTTTAGTACATGAAATGTAAAAGAAAATTCAGTATCTCACACAGCATAGCAATGCAAAACCTCACGTACGATCCAGATATATTTCTCTTTAGGCTAGGTTCTGCTCTATGATGGTCTAACTCTGGAGGGGTCTGGAACTGGATTTCTGAATTACTTATAAGTAGTTTTTATTGTTTGTGAAGGAATGAATTTGGAGGAGCTGCACAGAGCACTGGTCCGCCTTGCTGTCTTTGAGGCAGGCTGTTTTATTTTCAAATCCCCCACTGGTTCTGCAAGAGTAATAGCCTCACTCCGAAGCAACCTTCTCCTAAATGTCCATGTGGCTCCTCATGCTGTTAATCAGGTGCTTCTCGGTCCTCTCTCCCTGTGTTCTCTGGCATGTTGCCATCTGGCAGTTCTTGCACGGTGCTTTTTTTTTGACAGTGGACCCTGTGACTCAGAGCTCTGTACCCACGGCCCTCTGACGAACGGGTCGGCTGTCCGACCACGCATCCGCGCTGACCCGCGACACCGCCGCGCTGGCACTGTCCCTGCCGGCGCGACAGGCCGATGTCAGGTCGGGCGAGATTCCATTAGACAGCTCCATTCTGCTTGAGGAGGAGGCCCTGCCCGCTGCTGAATGCCTGCCAGTGCCTCTCTGTCCTCTGCACTACACGCGCAAGAGGCTGATGCTGGCAAATGTGAAAACGCTAAGGCCAGCTGTCACTCCTCTCTCTTTCCATCTCTTACTATGGTGTTGGATGGGTGCGGGGAGTATTTAGTGAGCAGCAAAACAGGTCATCAGTCGCAGCCAGACTACCATAAACACATTCTGATTGATGGGGGAAATTATGATGTCATGGTAAGTACAGGCTGTGTCTGCTCTAGCCTACCTGTCTGCTTGTCTGTCTGTCTGTCTGTCTGTCTAGTATAATTATAGTGGTCCTCAGTGTTGGAAAATGGCTGAGTGTGTCTGTCTGTGATAGATGCATCGCTTTGAGTAACAACCCTGGTCCAATCCAACTTCACTCTCTCTGTTCATCTATTCCACTTCTGGCCAATGCTGTGCAGTGTGGGCCAGCAGAGCAGCTACAGTACTGTTATTGCATGGATCTATGGTTCCCCGGTGACACAGCTGGCCAAGCTGAGTCTTACAGCTGTTTCTTCAGTTTTGTTCTATTGGGATAAGGTTTTGTCAGTCGGGGCGCCGTCGTCGTGCCGCTCTCTGCTCCCTGAGACCGATCAGGTGTTAATGAGTTGCTCAGGTAATGATAAGCATGTCAAGGAGTTGATTATCCCCCCCGTCTGAGTTTTGCCCTCCTGGTGCACTGTAGGACTTGAGGCTGGAAAAAAGTTGTGGTTGACATGAAGTGGTGTGTGTATTGGAGCATTGCATTCACTACATCCCCACACTCCCAGGGAAAAAATGACATATATATTGTGTGTGTGTGTGTGTGTGTGTGTGTGTGTGGCAGACAGCTTGCCTTTAGAGAGAGCGCATAAATTGACAGTGTATCTGGTAATCCAAAGACCGAGCATCAGTAGTTTCACTGGCTACTTTCCTGCATGACTGCGTGAATCTCCTGTCAACCTGAGCTTTTGGATTTTTTTTAAACATTGGTGGTGAAAGAGGTGTATTTACAAAGCAACTGAAGCCCCATTTGGAAAATAGACCAACATTGTCAAAAGTATTGAAAAATAATCTACACACATATAAATGCCAAATTCCCCCAATCACATGAAACAAATCCCCACTCTTCTGCTGGTCTCTCTCTTAATTACCTTATTTAGCATTAGCAAACACACACATGAAGGAGTGCTGACCATATGGTTCACTTGTAAAGAGGGTATAAGAGGATTTGAAATAGATGGTGTGTATGTTTTTGAAGGTTTTTGAAATGAATGGTCTGTGTGTGAGAGTTTGAATCAGCATTAGAGGTTACCTTTTTTACAGAAACATATTTTGACATCACCTGTTCCTGTTCATGTTTATTCATACATTAACATTATATGAATTTGGCATAGAGCAAAGAAGTTTCATTTTTACAGGGTAGCATGTGTTCATGTAAAGATAATAAGGTACTAATGTTCATCTCTGAATTATCCTGTCAAAGTTGTAGAGGTGAAGTGGGAGCAGTGGACCATGGAGGGATATGGATACTGGTATGGGATTGTATCCGTTATAAAAGATATTCATGAGAACATCACATGTAAACTGCTTCAGTTCAAAGGTGGTGGGAATTATTGAGCATTAATTGATGAAAATCAAGAGCAAATAGTCAGAGAACATTGAGGTCATCAGCAACGGCTAATCCAGCTGAATGTTTGATGAGATATCAGACACATACAAGCAGAGAGCTGTCACCGTGGAGATGCTACCAAGGTGAGCTGACATCCAATAAGATTGTGCTAAAGTGAGAAATATTTAAAACCTTATAGGAGGTGTTGAATTGAAACTCCCTGAATTATCTCAGTACCTTCACCTGTGGAAGCTCAGCTAATGAAAAATAATGACAATTTTGCTGCCTGCTACCAAGAAATGATTTTACGTGGGAAAAAAAATCAGATTTTTACTTCAGAAGAGTGATAGCTGTGGTCAAAACTGATTTTGTGTTTAAAGTCGGTCTCTGGTGCCAGTTCTGAAGAGCCAGGTTTTAAGTTATTCAATCATGTTTCTATAGGATAGGTACAACCTTTAACTGAATTAGATTTGATTGAATTTGCAGTCTGGTTGAAATGGGCCTCATAAAATAAACATCATCTTCTCTTAAATGCTAATGCTGTCAGTACCTGAGCTCAATGTCAAGGGAAGATTATTGATATCTAATCCTTTCATTTGATAAGGATCTTGCAACAAATAGAGGGCTTATCTGCTGTGGACATGAAGTTTATCCTAGCAGGATGAAAAATTCAGTTTTGTTTTTGGAATTTGATAGAGAATCCTCTCCCCTATTTCCCCTCCCCTAATGACCCCACCCACCCAACCTCCCAAAAAAAAAAAAAAAAAAAATCAAGCGTCAATCGCTATGAGTAGAGCAGGACTTGTTCTGAAATGTTTCTGAATGCGTCTCTTCTGAAGTTCTTGATACAGATGGTAGGGTGTGCCAGTTCCACATCTCTCCCCTTAAAAAGACCAGACTGTTCAGACCAGCCAATGGACGGCATTCAAACAAGAGAGCCATTTTGCTGGTTTCTCACCTCCCTCCTCCATAATGGCCTCCAGAGATGAGTCAACCAGAGCACAGAGCTCCCACACACAAGGAGCTCTCCCAGAATACATACACTGACACAGAAAACCACATTTTATCAGGCTGCAGATATAATGCAATAATGTACAGCAATGTAATGTGTTATCCAGCATCCAATTCTTCCCTCATAATGGCTTTACATCTGTGTGTGAGCAGATGCAAATGATAGCGTAATCCCCCTTCCGCTCATATCCCTGCTTTTGAGTCTGGCAGGTTGTGTCTTTTGCCTCCAGTTGCCAAACTGGTGAGTGTCACCTGCTGGATTCTGTTGGAAATGGTGAATGTCGCAATAACAGATGCATAAGGCTTGTCTTGGCGCTGGTCACAGCCATGTCAAATCCAGACTGGATTATGAAAGTATAAATAATTCAGATACACTGTAGATTTCCCTGCTAACTTGCTCCGAGCCTGTCTAAATATTTTCGTGACAGCACTCAGAAAAATTTTGACTGCAAAAAATGTCAACAGTGGCCAAAATTTAAAAAAGCCCAGTACAGATACCAGGATTCCAGGATGTTTCCTGCTCTTTGGAACTGTCCAAAAAATCACCCTCGTTATGTAACTTTACCAGAAAATGGCAGACGTTTGTCATCAGTGTCAGGATAGCCTATGGAACTTTGAAAATTCACAACAAACTCAATTTAGCAAGCCAAAAACATATTGATAGCTAAACTGAGAAATAGCATGACAGAAAATGATGTATTCCCCTCTCCGGTTTGGATGTGATTGAACCATCAACTTAACCCACGCAAGCCCCCCTAGAATAGAGGCCTCACAATATACTCTCTATTAAAGGCAAAATAGTGTTTATATCTGCAGAACCCTGGTGTGATTTTTGTTTGCCTGTTTCTTTTATTCATTCAATAAAGCATGATTTCCCAGCCCCGAGGCAACGTTCCCACGCAGCGTGTTTTTATTGACTTACTGTCTCTTTCTCTCTTTTCTTCTTTAGCGTCATCTTTTTCTTCAGCTCCAAGTTCAAACGCCTCTATTGGAATGAATTACATTTCTTTATGTTTTACCAAATGCTAGCAAGTTATTTATATGGCCAAACAAAAAATAACAGCACACGGGTTAAATGAGGAATTAGATACACTTAGAAGTATATGGGGGGACCACTTAAGCATACTGTCTGTTCCTTTTCTTCCTTAAATATAGTAATTTAAAAATGAATAATTCTCTTTCTCTATCCCTTGTTCCCCATCTGTCCCTCTCTCTCACTTGCTCTGTCTGTCTGTCTGTCTGTCTCCCTCTCCATCTCCCTCTCATGAAGTCCTTCGTGATTGAGCGGTTGACCACTCTCTTTGTTGCATTTGGCAGGACTGACAGAACAGCCGTTGCCTGGCTACAGCTCAATTATTTCTGTTTCCAGAAGCCACAAACACAGCATGCTCTCATTTTAGGAGTTGAAAAGATGGAAATGTGTAACGGACACAGCCTGTATTTACGGAATTGCTCCAATATTCCCTTGTCACTCCTAGGCTGAATAAATTGAGTTTAAAGATAAAGATGATTAGAGCAAATCACTATATTTCCTTACCTTCATTAGCATCATTGGATCTTCAACTTCATTTAATTTTCAAGAGTGACGGATAGCATAAATCACAAGTCCCGAATGCAAATGAATTCACTATCAGCATTTTAATCATGCAGATCTAAGTAGCCAGTTCCCACAAGTACTGATCAAGTATTAGGAAAAACCCAGACTAATCCAGACTCCAACCACTTAAAGTAATCCTGCAAAAGGAAAAGACCTCTAAAGTAAAAACAGAAACTTTAGGAAGGTGTGGAAGGCCCCTGATATCTAAGTGATGATCAAAATTGGTTAGAGGGCTTACATCTCTTTGCTACTGGAAATGATGACATCTTGTGGACATATTCATTCACTTTGATCCAGATCCCTCAGACAATCATATAGCAGGATCTGTTTTGTGCGGTATGCTCATGGCTGTGTTGATGTTACAGTAATTACCCTCATCAGCATGAGTTCCTGATAATGCAGCATTTTGCATCCCTGATACTCCCAGGACTGCTGCATGCACAGGTTTTAGTCCCAGCTGGTTTTGACCGAGCTTTATATTGGAAAATGCATTCACACACTATACACAACAGGGTTAAAGTGGAGGGCAGCGCAAATCGATCCGTGGCGGTTTTGAAGTGAGCTCTCGGCCCCCACTCTGTGCTGAGCATGGGGGGGGTGGGGGGGTTGCAGAGTGTGACTCATCTCCTGTTTCAGGCAGTGCGCTCGCCCAGCTCGGCACTGCAGGGACTTAATTACCTCCATCTGTTAAAACAATCAGAAAAAAAACTAAATTGGTGGACGGGGAGGATGCAGTGCTCAGTTCTAAGGCTTCATTAATGACACGGTTTTTAGAGGGTTCTGGTTCTGCCTCCAACGTTCATGAGGAAAGGATTTGTTCCTCACCAGGTGCAAACACTGCACCCCCCCCCCCCCCCCAAGCATCAAGGCAGACTCACATTTCTCATTCCCCTCTCAGTAGTGCAGTTCTGCCTCCTTAAATGAGGGGAACGCGAAGTTGTCTCAGACATCCTGGAGGGACAGGCAGAGGGTGCATCCGAAATATAACCCCAGCCGCCTCAGCTGTTTCACAGAACGAGTGCTGGAGGTACTCTGTCAACTGGGGCTCTGAAAGGTTGCAAAACACATGAGATAACGATAGTCCTTATCCTTTCCCTCACTTGATATTTGATGTCAGGAGTCTTGACAATGGGCTGAATCCAGAATGTTCTGACTAAATCAGAACTTTGACCTATAGATCACAGATTCAAGCAAACAGGAAATTGTGGATAGGGTAAACACAGCTTCGTCAGAGTAATACATTAGTGCAACTGAATTGGCTGCAGATGTCTGATCACTGAGTGGGTTGGAGATTTTTTTTTTTTTTGAAAATCCTGTTTGGGCAGCAGCTCCACCGTGGAACAATGTGTATGACTACCTGAAAGAGGCACGTACAAAGGTAGCGTTAGAATTAGAATGCACCTACAGTAGCTCTATTTCTGCATAACCCAACCTGCCGTGCTGAAATGTTACACAGTGTGCAGCCTGTTGGTAAATGATTCATGAATACTCTCTCCTCTGCTGCCACACGAGGCGTGGGTGGTTTGTGACTGCAACAACAAAAGTAGGTTTAGAACAACAATCCATATTAATAAATCATCTTAAATCAAGCTTCAAAATCCAGAACATTGCAAAAAAAAAAAAAAAAATAGCTCAGCCCAGGTGGGCCATGGTAATGAGCCGATGGGCTGATTTTGGCAGACTTTTGGCAGATTTTTTTACGGGAAAATGACAACCAGTCGATGTGTAGTAGCCATCCATGTTTCCCTCAAGGAAACAGGTTACAGCTACAGGAAGAGAGAAAGAGAAAATGATGAATGGGATAATCAATTGATTGTTTTTGCTGTGTCAAATTAATACACTAATACATAGCTCACTTGATCATTGTTCCACAGAAATCATGCAGCATTTATAAAAGTCATGCTTGGAATAGTGGAACAGGTTTTCCAAATCAAGCACACAATGGAGATTGCCTTGTCAAAAATTGATCACAAAACTCTTGTTCAACAAAATGGAAAACTGCAGATTTTGCATTATGGCATTGTTCTACATGGATGCATTGTTGTACAGACATACTGCAGATGTTTCTGTAGTGCTAGGAGGAGAAGGAGGCCATTTCAAAGTGTATTATTGTTTCAGTCTCTGTCTCTGTGGCCGATCATGCCGCAATGCTTGGGTAAACCCAATTAAATCTAGGTTCTTTAGGTGTAAAAAGACAATCTAATACCACTCACCACACTGAAGGGGTCAAACAAAATCAGGTAGATTTGACTCCAAGTTACAATGAATAGATTGAAATTACAGAATTGTTTAGTAAGTTTTAATGCTTGAAGTCAGTCTGTTTCTCTCCCTCTGTCTCCCATATTGTTTATGAAACAGAACATTAAACACTGACTACAACCATGGGACCATGAGTAATGTCTCACAGTTCTTCTGTCAATGGTTCACAAGCTGCCAGCTTTCAAACTTCTGCATCCATATAAACTGTACTAAAACTGTACTGAACTGTACTAAAATAAATTTTGCTCCCAAAACATCTTTAAGACGGTTTTAAGACATTTGGCCTCCACCAACGTATCCCCTACATATGCTAAATGTATTATGCAAAGCACAGGAAGTAAATACATCTCGACGGAAATTCTTTTCAAGACCATATTTTTATTACTTTTTCAAAAAATTGTTTGCTTGGTATGCTGTCCTTTTCTGTTCTTGTAACTCGACAAAGAAATAGAAAGTGATTCGTATAAGCTGTGCTCCAGGAAGTGTTCCTCTTTTAACAAGTCAGGCTGCCTTCCATTCAGCCCTTTTAGTGAAGGTTATTTGTAGCCACAGGCTCCCCTGGACCACAGATGGGAGAAGAGGCCTGTGTCTGATCTTTTCCCGACCAATTACTGCTAATGCCAAACTCCCATCCCTTTGGTTTATTCGCATCTTTCGTTTTAGGCGATCTGGATGGGTACGGAAAAACTGTCTCAAAATGATGTGCGCTTTGCTTTGTAATGTACTGTCATGCCAGCCCTTAAGATTCAACTGTATATCTGACACGTTCCAGTGTGGGCGTGATGGACATATTAATGGTTTAGAGTGTACCGAACTGACTGCTCTTACCATGGCTGAGTGGTTCATGCTCCAGCGGGTATCTGTCTTTCCCTCCTTTGTCAGAGGAGGGTGATATTTAGGATGAGCGAGATGGTACAGCATGTACTGATCTGTGCATGTGACAACACGTATGTGTATCTGGGATACAGCTTGGATAGGGCAAGGGTATGCTTTAAATTTATTTCATTTTTTTGTCTTTTTTTTTTTAACAAAATACATCATTTTCAAATAGCATTTGCTTTAGAAAACCAGAATACATCTAACATTTTCACTAGGTATAAATGCCAAATAGTAATGGAAAAGTAAACAGTTAAACATATTAGGTGCTTGTCAATATGCAGCACCTCATATCTCTCACTGCAAGGGATAGCAGTGAGAGATATGAGAACATTACATTTCAGTAAAGAGTGCCTTTATTCTGCAAAAAGCGTCCAGCTCTTCTGTTATTACTACAGAGGGTCACACTTTCTGGTGCAGAATGACTGACAGGGAAGAGTATATGTGTCAAAGGTCCCTGTCTGATTTGGGAAGTGAACTTATAACTTGACCAGTTATAATTACAGTTTCAAATTCCTGCTTGACCACTGCTGTTGTTGTTCCAGTAAATGCCCATATATATGTACATATAAATGTATTTGTCTGGCTGAATCTTAGCTCAGATTGCTTGTTCCAACAGTAAATTTCATGTATATGAATTGGAATAGGAAATGATTTCACACTCTGCAAAATACAATGAAGTGAAAAGAATAATTATGGGAATAATTTCTGTTATTGTGACAAAAGAAAGACTGCCTCTTAACTGATGTAATGTTTTAATGCAGTGCTCTACTTATCTGCTCCGTTCCTGTATGCTTTTAAATACAAGCAATTAAAAAATAGTCTGACTCAGCCTCTTCACAATGAGGATTTCACCCCATGGCTTCACTCTCCCTTTATATAAGAATTGCAGTGATGTCATTTCTATTGTGGGTGTAACCACACTCAATACAAAATGTCTTTAGGATCATATAAATTTGCCACAGTGCATGCAGAATGTTCACTGTGTGGGTGAATCACATGTTTGGTGTGGCAGTTCTGCCTGGTAACATAGCATGCCTGCCTTTTCAGTAGTGCTGTTTGTAAATTTTGTGTCATACAGAGCTTTTCACAGAGCTTTGTATCAATACATGACTGTGTCAAAATTATGTTATAAAATATACAGTATCTGTAAAAAACATATTATCCAAAACAAAACACTATTTCTGTTCCTTCCTCAACACCTTTTGGTAAGTGGTTTCTGCTATTCACGTGAAGACTGTTTCTGTGTGGTCTCAGAGATGCTCTGTGTGGCTTCAAAGTGACATTGTTCTGTGGTGAGCAAGATCCTCACCTCACCTCCTGGATGCAGTTTAAATTACTGTGCAAACAGAAACCCTGACATCCAGCAAAAGGGTAATGGAGTTCACCATCTAAATGCAATATATATAAAAAAATGTTAAAGTGATAGTTTTAATGATGTGTCTGTGATAGTCTTTCCCATAGTACACTATTAGGTTGGGGACTTGCACACATAACTTGCACACGGAGCTTTTGTCTCTTTGAATCCTTTTAAGTTCTCTCAAAAGTTCATACTTTATACATTGCATCCTTATTGCTGATCCCAGCTTTGTAACACATAAATGATACTCTGGCTTAGCAATAATGAGTAAGGAAAAAAATATCCATGGTCAAAATAGCCTGAGTTACTGCTAAAGATCCGCTTGTCTGTGGCCTCCAGACCTGAATGCCTGGTTCAGTAACAAGGTCACATTTTATATGCCATGTTTAAGTCTCTGCCTGAGAGAGAAGGAGAGAGGTAAAATGAGAGGAGATAGGTAAGGGAGAGTATCTGTCTGCAGGACCCAGGAGGACACACTGTATTCCTTCACCTGGTTTGCAATGGTCACCTTGTTCAAGAACTGGAATCTTACGTCAAATTAACAGCTGAGAGAAGGAAATGTGGAGTTTGTGTTACTGAATTCTGTGTGGTGAATCTGCGGCACGAGTGTGATACATGTACGTGTAAATGCAATTTGCAAGGTGTGAATACATTTACATTTAGACCACATTTTTGACAGCCAGCAGAAACTCTTATCCAGAGCGACTCCAAAGTCGCGCACAAAGTGCATCCAACAAAACGACACAGAGTATTATAAAATAACGACATATCACAGTCGTTGTTTGTATTTCACTTTGCTTCAGATATGACATACGCCTCATAGCTAAAAATTAAAGCGGAACTACAGCGAGGTCCCTGAAATGTGGTCGGGCAAATTTCTAAGACGAAACGAACACTGTACTTCCGCTTCTAATACTGGCCCGCTGAAGCGGCGTTCCTGGGAGTTAAACCCTGTCTGAACGAGTAACTGAGGATTTCCGTAATATTTCCTTTAGGTCGCCGGTGCGTGAAGTGCAAATATTGATCTGGCGCTGCAGTGGCGGCCGGGACTGTTTCCGTGGACTGTTGATTATGATGTAAGACGGAGCTCTCTCTCAAACTCGGAGCAGGTAAACAGCTAGCTAGCTAGCTAGACCTAACAACAAGAGAACCATTAGCCTGCTGCATCCCTGTATTACAGCTAATTTCAGCGAAAACAAAGGAGACATGATCATATTATGAAGAGCTGCTGCACTTACATCTTGTTGTGTTAGCGGAAATAACTTATAACAAAACTAGATGTGTTTTGCTTTGGTAACGTTAACCATTTAATTGCTCCTTTCCTGGCTAGTACGCTAGCTGGCTTTCTCGCTGATGGGATTACGTAGTTAGCCAGCTAGCTAGCAATGTTTCCATCTAGCTACAGTTTGCAGTTAGCAATGTTAGTTAGCCAACTAGCTAATATGTTAGGTTTGTCACTGTGATTTGTGAGGCACAGATTTCACAAGAATATAGCACAAATTGTTCTTGTCAGAATGATAATCCCATTTAAAATCATTTACGTGTGACTCAGCAATAACACAATTTACTGTCTTGATTTTTTTTTATTAGCTAGACCTTATACCCTCCGAAATTATGACTAGAGGGGTTGGGCAGGTAGCGACTTTGACTTTGTTAGTTAAATGTTGCACCTGCTTAGCTGTTTCTTTTCTTTCACCCACACCGTTCTTTTAGATATGTTAAATTCTTGTTCTCATATTCTTTTCAAAAAGAAGTTTGAGAAAGATCTAGGAAGTTGTCTGCCACTAGTTGAAGCGTGCAGGTTTCAGTGTGGCCTACAGTGGTGCAATGCAGTCTCCCCCACACTGTAACTACAGCGGTTGTCCCCTGCCAAGGCTTCCTGATCATCGCACCACATGCGTTTGTAGGCTGTCGGCGCCTCTTCCCCTATCTTAGTTCGCCGAACAGTTTAATTCCACTTGTCACTGTTGCAAGTGTGTGAGATCCAGGGAGCCAGGCAGGGTAAGTCTGGGCTTGATGCTGGTGGGCAGCCCGGGGGGGAGGGGGAAGAGAATGCCAGGACTGGGCAGTCTTTCTGACATGTGATATGCAGCTGAGCATGTGTTCTGGGTCCTAGGGAAGCTGCCAGATAGCTCAGTGAGTGCATTTCAGAGTAGGGTGCCCAGGCAGAGTGAGAGGAGTATTCCTTTTGTTTCAACCCATTGATCTGATTTTATTATGACTGTGCTGTGGCAGTGTATGTTTTCTCCACGTTATGTGACAGAGAGAAAAAACATGACCAGAAAGTTTGGGTTTCTTTATTTTTGTGCAGTCACTTCCAGGTCACTTTAGATGGCTGGCTGCTTCAGAACTTTTGTATTGCTATGCTGGTTCATTCTGTGAATTTTTTTTAACAGAATCGGGTGGTTCATTCAGCCTGGCTGACTGGCCCTAATGCAATACCATTTCTGTGACCCTGCTGCTGCTTACATCTCAAACTGAAATTCCATTTCCCTGTAGTCAGGAGCTGGTTCACTGATAAGTCAGTGGTAACAACTGGGGTAACACCATCATGGTTGCATGAGAAAACTCTACCAAGCCAGAGTCCCTATATCCTTGACTGTTTGCTGTACTCAGTACAGATGGCTGAGGAAATTCTCTCTTCCTTTAAAGGTAAATGTTTCCAAAACCAGTCCTCACTGACAGGGCTATTTGCAGTAGCCATTTGCCAGTGTGCAGAAGCAGGCCTGGATTTTGTTTCTGTATGTAATGAAGAGTTATGAGGTAGACACTGTTCAGGCTGTTCCCCTAAGCAGGAAACTGTCTACATGTTTTCTGTTTTTTGTGAAAGGACAGGCTGACCTGTCGGTCAGCTTCGTCAAATATATATATTTCTTGTGGGTGTTTTTCGTGGTTGCTCTCAAGATGTTCAGTGACTCACAGAGAAAAGTAGGGTTCATCTTAGCCAGCGGGGGGCGACGTATCAACACCCCAAGCGTGTCTGCAAGTCTGCTGATGCAGACTCCCCCCAGCTCAGCTGGCATATTTTGGCAAATTATTGGAAGGTTGCCAGTTGCCATCCAAGCAGAACTTTTTAAAAGGATTTATGAGTTTTCAGAAACTTATGTTTCAAGGACCAGTAGTTCGCTAATACATGGAGTGCTATTATCATAGTCATTTGCATTAGATTACAGGTGTTTAGCAGGCCCTCTTATCTAGCTCCACTTATATACCTTACTGTTTTCTTATGTTATCAATTTATACAGCTGGATATTTAAATTCTGGTTAAGTACCTTGCCCAAGGGTACAACAACAGTGCCCCAAGAATCACTCAGCTGGAGAATCAACTAGTTAGCCTTTGGGATACAGTCCCTTTTCTTTAACACTACCATCACACTGCTTCCCATTTAGGCTAGTACGGGACTATGTACTACACCACTACCACTTTTGGCTTTGGTGCTGTGCTGTGCTGTGCTGTGTGTGTGTGTGTGTGTGTGTGTGTGTGTGTGTATCCATGTATAAAGTAATATGCTCACAGACATTAAAAGGGATTCATTAAAAGTAGATCAAACTCTGATATCACCAGAAAGGGTAAACTTGGGGACTTTTGCCTGGAACCAGCTCAAACTCCATATTCAACCAGTAATCTTACACCAAGACCACAGTGGAGAAACTCAGTACTTTGAATTTCCTTACTGAAAAGACAAGCGTCTAGAAAATAAGCCTTATTTTTTTATTAAAGTCATGAAAATACTTAATTAACTGGATTTTTTGTGGAACAAAAGCCAGAAGCATATTCAGCATTTCATGATTAAGGTGAGCACAATATGATTATTCAAGACCTTTCTTCATACACTCCAAAAACATAAATGGTACCCTTTTGTCTGACTATGGAGAAGCTGGCCAAGACCTCTTACAAAAAGAAGCAGAAGGAGCAAACCTTCAAAAAAAATTATTTTAAATACCAACAAACAAATGAAACCAGCCTGAACACACAGTCAGTTGAAAAAAGAGCCTGGAGCTGCTCTCCAGTGACACACCTGTGTTTAACATGCCTTTAATTAGGCAAGTGAAGCCTGTTAACCAATGGGCTGGCTCACACAAAGACCATTTTCAACTGACAAACAATCAATCTGTATGAAATGAAATTGATCGATGAGTTCAGTTATTGGTGAGGTTGGAAATGGAAAGCCAACAATCCTTAAAATGTAACAAAGTGACAGTTTAGCAGGGAGTTTTGGGGGAAAGATGAAGGGTCTCCTTCACACTGACTCTTAGTAGATCTGTGAGGACAATTTCAGACTGCCTCATTCTATTGAAACAACAAAAGGAGAATGAAAGTCACAGAACACGATCCTAACATTGCTTTTGCATTGTAGACGCTGCTGCAGCGTTGCAGGGACGTTGTGAGAATGTTGGCCGGGGTTTCAGTGGATGGCACAGAGTGGCCTCGGATGATTTGAGAAGGAAAGGCAGATTTAACGTGCCGTGTTTGTGGCCTCAGTGGATCGATGGTCTCGGGTGGGCCCTCTCTGTGGCCGGTCTCAGCTGGACTCCTCATCCCTTGAGTGCCGTACATTGTCCGCTAATGGAAGATTGATCCCTTCTTGGTCCTCGTACGCTCACCCCCGCCGCCGTCATTTTCAACCCGGGGATCGGTAGTCTTTCCTACCTAAGTGGCGTAAAGAGGATTGATTGAGGATGAATGGAGGTAAATGCAATGACGTCAAGTTTCAGAGAAGGTGTGTTTTGAGAAACCCTGGCTTTCATGTTGGACAGCTGTGGGGTGTTTCTGTTGTCTTTTCTCAAATATTATTTTTCACTTTGAGAGCCACCAGTCCATGGCAGTGTGCTCTTTACAGCTGTACTCTAAAACAAATGGAATTCTACAGAAAACTGGAGTCCTCTAATGTCTAACAAATGTGTCATTAAATCCTAGTAGGCCAGTACTGGGTGCTTGTGTTTGTGCTTGCATTTTCAGATCTACGTCAGTCCAAAAGTTCTTTGTCAAACGCTGCTTGTGCGGTGAATGGGAATGATCTGCAGTGATAGCAAATTATCAAGCAGTTTTCTTCACATTAGTTTATGTTATGTGGCCATATTTTGTCGTCTCCTTCTAATTGACTGCCTTCAGCGGTGTAATGTTTCCCTTACTAGAGGCTGATATGCAATTAGCGCACATAATCTGCGTTAAACCTGCGGATTTGCTCTTCACGAGCCTGCCTATAATTAGTCTTCATTACTGGAAATGGAAACATCTGGAGGAGCTGTCTCTCCCTCTGCCTCTCTCCTCCTTTCTTTGCAGCACAACATCCTGCACTTAGAGCCCCACATGGTGGGCTGATTGATTGGCTGTCCTGTTTTTGGATAATTAGGTGGTAGCTGGGGGCCGACTTATTATGAGTCTGCTAGTTCAGGTTTAGATCAGTCATTATTTATGAGAACATGTTGATACCACACGGTTTTGAGAGATGTCTTAGTTCAGCCTGTTGCTCACCCTGACAGCGAACTGTCAAAGTCTTTGAGCACTTTGACAAGTTATCCACCACTGTTAGAATTTAAATTAATATTCATAAAAATGGAACTTAATATCATGCTTAATAATAGTAAATAAAAAAGAATTTATTTAGAGTTTATGGCTCTCACTGCATTACAGGATAAAGGAAAAAAACAATTCTATCTGTAGTTTAAAGAAGTCTAAAAAAAAGCAATGATTTTTCCAGTGGCTGGGATTTTGCAAAGATCAATAGAACAGGGCAAACGGTTTTCAATTTGTGTGACAGCACCATCAATATTGTTTAGCTGTGCTTGTCTTTGTTGCATATCTGGCTAGCGCTCGTGTTTGCAGCTTGGCACGTTCCCGTCAGAAGCTGGAAGGCTGTGTTTGCCTCTCCCCTCGGCTTTGCAGAAACAACCAGCCTGAAGTGATCAATGCTTTAGCGCTTCATTATTGATGTCCCTCACTCAGTTCCACTCCGCTCTCTTGCCATGCCCATAAAAGATTTGTAGGGCTCCCCTTTTTGCAGAAGCCCTGTCCTTCAAAGGGAATACTCACAGCAGAACACCGAACGCATTCCCGGCCGTGCCACAAATTTACCAAAGGCAAAACGCGTGGAATTTGACAGTCAGAAATGTAGGCTGTTTGTTTGACCTGTTTTACATGTCAAGCATTGTTCGGTAGTCTGTATTGTTCACATAGACAGCGGTGTGAAAGCCGTTAAATTCCCGTAAAGTAATTCGCCCGGAATGTAATTTACCCCATTCTCTCTTTATAGTGATAGTTAGCTACTTTTATCAGTGTTATGCCATTGAAGATATTGTACATTTGCAGCATCGGCAACGTAACTGAAATAAAGGAGCAACTAGAAAATGACTGGAATATGGAGCTTTGTCACGTGGAAGCGTCTTTATTTTTATCTCTTTGAAGTCTAATGTTCCTGTCAACTGAGATCATTCCAATGCAAAAATGATTAAGCTAAACTGTTTGCCTGTCATAACTTATATTTTCGTTGGTATAAGCTCATGGTAATTTGATGCAAATTAAGCAAAGCCAGTCTCTCAGGAGGGCTAGACTCCCTGACTGGGGCAGATGCATAATTCACCACAGTGCTAGCATCAGCAGTGTTGTGTCGACGTGAACGAGAGCTTGTTTCAAATGTGCATTTTCCAGTGTAGCCTGTGACCAGCCCCACCCAATTGCATGCCAACCTCCTAAGTAAGTGTATGTGGATTTGAGCTGATTGCATGGGAACTGGTCGTTATGTTAATGTCATGCAAATCAGCTCGGGCAATCAGCATATCTGGCCGAGTGAATTCTGCTCCTCGTGCTGTGTGCTGTAGTTTGCATTCAGTGAAACTAATTGTATCGGCCTCTTTGTGGACAGCAGTCCCGGGAGAGCGGGCAGTGAGGGGGCAGAAGAGACCGCAGACAGGTGTCCCAGGCTAACCCTGTCCTCCGTGTCCTGAATGGGAGAGTGTGGGAAGGGAGAGCTCGATTGTGCACTTGTCACGAACACATCAGCTAGCACTTTGCTGGCCCAGCGCTCGCGCTCTTTGTTGGAGGGTTGTGTCTGCATTGTCATAAAGGCTTCGGCCTTTTTATGGAATGAGCCATTGCACCCTGTTGACGGCTTGGGTTTCCACAGGCCGTGGAATGTTTTTTACTTGAAAGTCCGTTCCTGAGTTCTCCAGTATTCTGATTCCCTGATTCTGAAGTGGTTATGTAAATTCAGCCACACCCATTTCCCCGTCAGCAGTCCGTGGAGCATGCAGTCCAAGTGCAAAAAAAAAATAGGTGCTATTACACGCTTATTTCTAGTGGTGTGTGGTTGAGGACAAAGCAGAGCAGCCATACTGTGCATGTGTTTGTGTATGTGTTCATGTATGTATGTGCGTTTCAGGTCTCATTGTCTATGCTGCTTGTGAGAGGCAGTGAGGTAGCCATACTAAGTCTGTGTGTTAGTGTGGGTCGTGTGCATGCATATGTGTGTCCATGTATTTCTGTTTCACATCCTGTTGTCTTTGCTGCAAGTGAGAGAGTATGGCAGCTGTACTAAGCCTGTCTGTTTATGCGGTTGTGAGTGTGTGTGTGTGTGTGTGTGTGTGTGTGTGTGTCAGTGTATTTGCGTTTCATGTCCTGTTGTCTATGCTCCAGGTAAGAGAGTGGGGCAGCCATTCTAACCGTGTGCATTAGTGTGAGGTGTGTGCGTGTGTGTGTCCATGCGTTTGAGTTTCATGTCCTGTTGTCTATGCTGGTTGTGAGGGAGTGGGGCAGCCATACTGAGCCTGTGTTTAATGCGGTTGTGTGTGTGTGTGCGCGCGTGTGTGTGTGAATGTATTTGTGATTCATGTCCTGTTGTCCCCGCTGCAGGTGAGAGAGCGGGGCAGCCATGCTGACGTTGGCGAGCAAGCTGAAGCGGGACGAGGGCGGGAAGGCTGGCCGCACCCCCAGTGGCACCTCTGACTCCACCCAAAGGGTGTCCATCCGGGATCGGCTGCTGATAAAAGGTGCGGGGCCTTTTTGGCACACTCCCACAATGCACTCCTGTTTCACAATACATGCGTTCTTTAATTCATCTGGAGCCTATCCTTATCAAGGGTGACACAGAGCCAGTGTCTCATCCGTAGTGGGTAACACACAGCTGTATTTTACAAGACTTTGAGTTGTCTTAGTCTGTCATTTGGGGATTCAAAAGTATATTAGGTTTTTACAGGAATTTGAAACGGGGGTAGCAGTGTTGGCAAATGAGTGGTGCTGGTAGTGGGGAGGACCCTACTTCATTTTTGAAGAGCTGACGTTAAAACCTACAAACCTCTTGTCTCGTGATGGACAAACTTTAAGTTAGTGTAGCATAGTATAGCATAGCATAGCATGGGCAGCAGTGTAGCACAGTAGTAATGAGCAGGGCTCCTCAGAAAACTAACCTGTAAGTCGCTCTGGATTTTTCACAGGGCACAGGGCATAAATTGCCTTCTAAACTACGCCAATGCAGTGAGCCCTGCTGGGAAGTACCGTATTAGGGAGTGTTTGTGAGAGAAAGATGTGGGCACCCACAGTTTTCCTCTCCTTAGTTTAGTATTCGTGTGGTGGCTCCGGTGTGTGGAGGGCTTCCGGGCCTCCTTCCGCATCCTTGCTCTCATGTTTCCCCTCCTGCTTCTCTCCTTCTGTCTTCCCCCTTTATTTGTCGTTGAATCGTGCTTCCAGTGCCGTCGGTCCTCTTCTGGGTACCGGCTTCCCTCATGAATTTCAGAGGCCCGTCTCCGCTTCCGAGTCGTTTCCCGTCTGTCGGGGAGAGTTTTTGTCTCTCCCCGGTGGGCCTGGCTCCATGCGCTGGACGCTCCGTCCGCTTTTCACTCTCTCGTTGTCCGGTCGCTCGTGATGGGCTCTGCCATCATTCATTTCCCGCTTGAGCATGCTGCGGGGTGCTCGTTTCGGTTGAACCGCCTGTCAGGCGGCGCTGCGCTAATCCACAGGCAGCGGGAGGAGATGAAGGAGGCCAGGGTTCGATCAGGCTCCTCCTGCTCTGATCGATCCTTTGGGGGGCTTTCATCAATCAGACTTTATCAATCAGCTTTCATCAGTCTTTATTAGATTGATGAAAGCTGGCTCCCAGACTGCATCTTTGTTCTCATTTTCTCGCAAGGTTATTTTAAAGAATGTATTGGATTTAAGTGCTCTGAAACAGCTCTCATCTTGTGTGCAAAAAAATTGCTTATGAGAAGAATAACTTATGCAAAGGAAAATATATTGAGGAAAATGTAAATGGAATGGAATTTTTATAGAATTTGAAAAACACTTTAAAGGCACTTAAAAAATTCTGAAAAGCTCTTACTTTAAGATGATGATTGTTAAAAATGACTTTTTTGATACGTGAAAGCATGCACGGCTGTTATCCCCAGCATTGGTGTTTTTATGATGAGATTATGGACTCTTCCTATTGCTGTGTGTCACTTCTCCACGCTCTGTGAAACCGGATTAGCCCAGGGGGACAGAGTGCAGGCCCAGGCCCTCATGGGCAGCCTTCTGGCGGTCCCTGTCACCGCGAGTCTCCGCTCATCTCGTCCCCCCCCGCTTTGACATGCCCCCCCCCCGGTGCGCGTGTGTCAGCTGTAGGTTCGTCTTCCAGTACAGCTTTGTTCCAGCGCTGACACAGGGCTCCATCTCAGAGGAGTGGGGGGTTTTCACGCTGACAGTCCAGAGAGAGAGAGAGAGAGAGAGAGGAGAGCAGGCCGTTTAAAAGTGTTTAAAAGTTGGGGGGAACTTTGATGTGGACAGGGGTGAAATTATCGAGACGGCTGCTGACAGCAAGGGGGGGAGGGGTGAGGGTGGAGATCTTTCAGGAGTGCGGGTTTGGAGACTCAGAGGTGCACTGTGACAGACAGGGACTTCATAGTAATGGGGCAGCCTGTTCAGTCTGATATATTTAGAGAAGAAAAAGTTGACGGCAGGGACAGGCAGTGGTGTTGGTATATGGGTGGGGAACTTAACTTACAACTGGAGGTTTGCGAGTTCGATTGCTTGGTGGCACATTTTGTTATAACCTTGAGCATAGTATTTAACACAGTTGTTGGATTCAGCTCTAAATGGACAATGTGCCAAAAATGAGGCTTCTTTTAATAATCTTGTGGTATTTTGGAGAAGTGTTAGATAAGGGAGGCTGTGAAACATTTAACGACGATGGATGATTGATGTTACTTCTTTTGTCTGAATCAATCGCTGTCATTTGCAGTGCCTCTCATAAAAATAAGGGTGTCCTCCATGCCTCTACATACATTAATCTCTGTATCTCAGTGCTTTGCCATTAGTGTGCCATTAGCACAAGCAGGTGTGA
The DNA here is from genome assembly GCF_013368585.1 of Megalops cyprinoides. NCBI lineage: Eukaryota > Metazoa > Chordata > Actinopteri > Elopiformes > Megalopidae > Megalops > Megalops cyprinoides. Next base: position 25,451,502 of record NC_050596.1, read on the forward strand.
TCTGCTCGTAATCAATCATATTGAGATGGTGGGCATGAGGCAGGAAGTACTGTCCTTGGCTGTGCGTTCGATCAGCTGCTAATGCCACCGCAGGCGTCTTCATCTCGCGGAGTGATTCAGAATTTGGCTCAAACGAAGGAGAAACGCTCGAGTGTGGCGCGGCGTGGGCAGAGAGGACGTTAGCGGTGAGCGGGCGAGACGCGCAGACTGGAAGGAGCCTGACCTGTGAGAGAGAGAGCCCCCCCCCGCAGCCGCGGATGCAGCGGGGCGTGAGGTCATCGCTGCGTAACTCATGGCGACAGAACTGAACACTCCGATCGAGGCTATGAGGCAGCGAGCACAGATTGTGAGAACAGACCTTTTCTGGCCCTCCCTGTGCCCTAGTGCATCTGCACCATCTGATCCCGTTCGGGCTCCAGGTGAAGTCCCCAGTGCTACACTGACAGATTTTAAATTCGGTTTCTTTTTCCGTAAGATGCACCAGATTCATTGAGTGTTAGGAAATGTTGACATGCTGATTCCTCAGGAATTGGCTATCGACCCTTGCAACCTGCTAGCAGCAAATTGAGCTTACCTGATTCTGCGCTGAATAACTTCATTTTGCAAGCAGAAACTTCCTGTTTATTTTTCCATGAACAGGAAGCCTGTGGTTTTCAGTGTGTTGAGTACACTATCACTGAGCATAAAATTGGCTCTGCAGCAGGGGCTCAAAGCCTGCCTAAATTTTTACTTCACCAGGTTTCATTTACTTCAAAAAGAACTCCAGTTCATCTGAGTTTAATATCTTGGTTATTTCAGGACATGGAAATGTTTTCTTCAATCAGATGGTCATAAACAATAGGACTGTATACACCAAAGATGTAATCTTCACCTGTTGATATCTGCAGTATATTCAGATGTGTGTCTCTCAGCTTGGCTAACCATGTAGATGATAAGAGCAAAGATGATGATCATTGGAAGCAGTTTATTTATCATAAATAAAACAGAAAGATGAAGTGATTTTTTTACATCTGTTTGATTGCCACCACTTAAATCAAACATTTTGTTGTAGTGATTTTGTATTAGTGTAAATTATTACTTTGTCTGATCTGTAGTTATTTTGCATTTGTTTTATGTCACTATTTATTTAAAGTTATGTGTCATTTGCAGTGTGTTTAAAAAATGTGACAACACTTTTATCTAACTTGAAAATTTCTGAGCCTATTTTCACCTGTCATTTAACTGATACCATTTCACAATACAAAACAATGGCATGACCCTTTGACATGGTTTTTATATGTGTACAATCCAGACAATCTATACTGGCGGTCTCTGTAGAGATACCTGAGCTGGCAGATTTGCTTTTTAATGGGCATTCAAGTAAACACATCTTCTTCAGAACATGTCAATGCCAATGATGGCACTGTAATAATGGGTGCAGCTGAAAAAAAAAAGAATAATTTCTCGGAAGAATGTACTTGCACAAGGCAGGCTGATGGTGAGTTATGACAGAACCCAGCCTATTAGCACAAGTTTACCACAGTGAGGAAGAAGGCTGACCATTCAGATCTGTTACAGATCCTTGCATTGCATCTCTCGCCCAGGAGAGTATGACACTTTTCTGTAATAGGGATTTACCGTTTTATACCTACTTTCCCCCGTGGGACTTCTCCTCTCCTGTAACGTGGCTTAGCACTGCACTGCTGTGAAGCTTTAACGAGAGAGGTCTTGCCGTGACCGTTTAGCACCTCCTGCGGTGTCTCTACATCGAGATGTCCTGTGCGCTTCGGGGCCTGGACTAGCTGGCATGTCAGTCAAACCGAGAACTCCATCCATCCCAGAATCCCCCGGGGGCAGGAGGCCGCCTGCGTGGGCCACCGGGTGAGGCCTACCTGCAGCAGGAGAGCCGGTAATGGAGGAGTCAGGGAGAGTGTTTACCCAGCTGGCCCCCAGGTCACATCCATGTATCTCATCAGCTGAGTGCAGATTTCTCCAGGGACATCGGGCTGAATGCCTCCTCCATACTGAACTGACAGAAATAGGGACTGACGTTTGATGGCAGTTTTGTTGGTGGATATGGAGCTTTGTAACCGTGGAATTAAGGAATTGGGAGCACTGGCTGGTACAGCAAGGTGGTACATTAAGCCTCGTAATGCAGCAGCCGCTTCCTGTGAATGTGGCTCTGATGACAGCCAGTTACCCTGCCGTTGCACTTCCAAGACCTTTTGTAAGAAGTAAAGAAATGGTCCCATCTCCCAAGTAGCTTTATCTGCAGCTTGAGTGTCCGTTAGCTGTTTCTATCATTCAGAAAAACCATGTGCAGCTCTTGTAGCTTTATTTCAGTGAGCAGATATGACTTGGAAAGGAGGGTAGCATGGTAGCTATATACAGTACCTCTGTTTGCAGCGGTGAAAAACCGTTACGTTGAGTCACAGTGGCAGGAGGATGAGGGCTTTTTGTTGTTTAGTTCCCTCCCTCTACTTGGAAGCCATGCTTCTTTTCTGTCCTCAAGATATCCTCGTCCTGCATCGAATCATAACTCGGTAATAACACTCACACAATGTATCGTGGGCGAGGGAAAAAAAAAATAGCATCACCTGGGTGTGTAAGTGTCGAGCTGAATCAGGTCAGTGGGAGCCTTCCCAGCGGCACAAACGGGAAATGAGTGGTGCAGGTAATTTGTCACCAGCCAGCGGCCCATTCATGTCCCCCCCAGTCACCCCTGTTGACACGGGTACACACCGGCAGTTATTTGTGCTGTTAACATGAGCGGCGCCGGTCCTGCAGATAACCACCCGGCGAAAGGTCCACATGCTTTGTCTTGACCTTGGCCGGGCTGGTGACCACATGTCAAGACAGAGCCATCTGTCACGGGGAGCGGGCTGCTGTGCGGGGGCGTTTGAGCGGCTCAGTTCGCTGACAGATTTAAGCCTGAGCTGTGTGCGCGTGGGGCCTGAGATAGCATTGCTGGGCCTGTTTTTGGAGGACCGCACGCTCCCTGGAACTGATTAAAACGAAGTGGGTCTGGGTTGATTTATGATGTGTGGGCTGTGGGGCTGTTTCTTAGAAACAGCAGATTGGGGGTGCATGGTGACCTGTAGAGCAGGGAAGCGATACCTTCACCTGTGGGGAAGGCTTTTTGTCTTACACATGGAAGGAAGCTGTTTCACTTCAGGCAATTACCTTGAATGGACACAACTTGAACTTATGTTCTGTTGTGCTGGAAGTGGCTAAGAGCGTCTGCAAAATGAACGTAATGTAATGTAGTGTAATCATGAGCGCAGAGTTACGGTGTAGCACAGCATAAGACAACGCACTAGTGCTTTATTTACCCGCATTAGGTCCAGGCTCTTTGGAGATGTGTACATGTAAACATAAAAGAATATTCATATGGTATAGCGTAGAATTGGGGCGTGTTGGTGTGGATGCTGAAAGCGTACCAGACTTTTATATTAGTGAGTTTTTCCTTCCGTTCGTGCATTTGTTAACTTTTTGTTTCTTTTCACTTTTTTGCAGAAGTTGCAGAACTTGAAGCCAACCTTCCCAGTAAGTATTCTCGTGCTACTTTCCCCTGTTAGGAACGAGCTGATTCAGGTGATGTCACTCTACCCACATGGCCAGGCTCCTGTTCCAATTATGTCCTCGAATTTTTTTTGAAGGAGAAGGTGTTTTACTGCTGACCCAGCACATTATTGAAGCTCCCAATTTTTTTGTAGGCACTTTTCTATCAAATGTAATACACCAGTCTGGGCACTGGGTGGAGTCTTACTCAGAATTTTACACTGCAGAGTCTTTGATGGTCATAATGATATTGCATGATCAAAGACCCGTGTCACAGTACTCCTGTTTGGTTTTTGGTGACATTTGCAAGAGGAGTACATGTTCCCTTTCCCCAGACCATCCTGAAGAAAGCATTAACAAATCATTTACTAATCGCCAAGATGTTACAACACTGCTTAATGCATGCATGCATGCATGCACTGTCGAAGAAAGGCCTCGCATCCTGAAAGGGTGTGTCTCATGTTAGAAGAAAAACTATTCATTTTTTTAATGGACTGTGTGGGGTTCTACGTTCTGTGTTTTCACAAGTGGAAATCTTAACATACACCAATTCCTGAAATCCCTCTTTGCTTGTTGGTGTAGATGTATCTACCACTGTGTATCTGGTTTGGAGATATGTCGGAAGCTTCAACCAGCTATAAAGCTAATGCTTTAGCCATTTTCTGTGTGCTGACAGTACCTCCTGTTTATTTAAACCCATCATTTATAAATGGTAGCTGGTCACTTCCCCCATGGACCCTTCAGCAGAGATCAGCATTGCTTCATTAATTGCTATATAAATGAATTTAAAAATGGTATGCTCTGTATGTAACCATGATTAAATGTGCCTGGTAACTAATAATAACAATAATGATTATTAATAGTAATAAATAGAGACAGTAGTATTGATACAATAGTAGTGTCTGCCTCAGTGTGAAAAGGTCTAGTTCAGATGTGTCTCATGACTCCTGGCATCTGAAACGGTGCCAAGAACTGTGTCATTTCAGGTGTCATTTCACATGCATCTCTAGTTAAGTGGAGCTTGAAATCAGGTTTGCATTTAACAGAGAAGAAACCGACTCTAGTTGAAAAGTCATTAGGTGTGGATTGTTTAGAAGTTCATGGCATTTCTGACCATACTGCTATCACTAGCATAGTGGAAAGGAGCAGGGCTCATAACCAAAAGGTTGCTGGTTCGATTCCCCGCCGGAGCGCAGGTGCTTTACCCTTGGGGTAAGGTACCTAACCCAGAATTGCAGTGAATATCCAGCTGTGAATAACATATAAAAACTTGAACCTATTTGAGTCGCTCTGGATAAGAGTATCTGCTAAATAACAATAATGCAATGTAATGTACTGACATCCCCGGTCCTTTTTCGCTCCCTCCTCAGGTACCTGTAAAGTCAACTTTCCCGATGTGAACAAGCTCCACTCCTTTCAGCTGGCTGTGTCCCCAGGTAACTTTGGTCTCTCTCAATGAGCCAGGCTGCTAGCAGAGAAAGAATGGGACAGATTCCTTATGCAAGCACAGTCATATCCACTGCATCCACACAAGTTTCCTTGTTTCCTTGTGGGTATTCCTGCAGTGTAAAATGTGACATCCTTAATGTGTGCTAAATATATGTTCTGTTGCAGAATACATTTTTTGAATGTTATTTTGCAACAAAATTCATAGCATCACATTAATGAAAGTGGCAGTAATTGACCTGTTTTCAAATATATGACATGTGACTTGAAATTATATATGTATCGGTTTTATCTCTTTAGATAGGATTCATAAGGAATTGATCAAGTCCTGCTTGTTTGCCCTCTGTTAAGGGAAAGTGACACTTTTGAAAGTAAACTGGCATTGTGTTTTCTGAGAGTATAGGCAAACATTTGTTAACAGTATAGTAGTCTGTGCCAAAATGATCCTGACTTTTGATTAATAAGTAAAATGATCTGAGTAAAATTAATGCAATGCATTTCAAAAAGAAATTCTCGGTAGTCTGTATATGGTGGAGACTTGAAATCCTACGATCACTGTAATGTTTTGGTAATGATATAGTTTTATAGCCATAGAAATTACAGATGTGGAGATGAAAACACTGATAGCTGCTGAAGATCAGAGGTGTGCCATTTTTCCCCATGTTTATCAATGAAAGTTTGAACATGTCCTGAGAGAACTGATTTATAATTCTGGTAAATCACTGTTTCTGGAGCAGTGGCATTTGTAATAATATTCTGCTTGAACAAAAAGCAAGCAAACACAGAGTACTTTTGTTCCTTTCAAAATGAAGTCTGAAGAAAAAGTTTTTAACTGCTGAGATGCATAGTTCTTATCTGATCCCTTATAATTGTAAGAGAAGGAGCATCACAAATATCCACAAATATGCACGGCATGACCAACTTGACGGGCTGATGTTCCAGTACGAAAGGAAGGACGGCACGCTTGACTGGAGGCCGTTTTTTAATTAAATAGGTTTGCTTTACTCAGCAAACGAACAGCCGCACGCGATCCCGGTCCCTCCTCTGTCGGGGGGCGCCCCTCGCTCTTCTCTCCCCAGGCGGATATGTACCCCTGACAGGTGAGCAGTGCTGCCCCCCACCTCCTGGCTGCTGGCTCAGCAGTGAAACAAACAGATGCGTAGGTGTGTGTGTGTGTGTGTGTGTGTGTGTGTGTGTGTGTGTGTGTGTGTGTGTGTGTGTGTGTGTGTGTGTGTGTGTGTGTGGGGGGGGGGGTTCCCTGAATTATTCACACCCGAAGGAGATGTACTTTGTTTTCAGCCTTCTGCCCCCCCTCCTCGCTCCGTTCCTTGTGTAGAAGTGCAGCAGCAGCAGATTCACACCATCCCTCCACTCCTGCAGCTTCTGTGGGCCCCTCGAAATGCTCCAGGTCAAGGTGACATTCAAACTGTCTGCGTTGCCTGCTGATATTAAGGAGAGAGATTTTTTTGGGGGGCCTTGAAAAAGCTAGCTTTGTCAAGAGACTGTAGAGAAGTGTGGAGTAACGGTTACCTGACTGGAGTCTCCTTTCTCTCCACGCTGCAAAATTGACTGATTTAGTTCTGGATATCTGTCACTCTCTTGTTATCTTTTTGCTGTTATCTGTCTCTGGACAGAAAAGGAAGATATGTGGACCTGAGTGGATTCTACCAAAACATTGTCAAACCAACCTAGAAGCCATTTATTTCTAATCTTCTCTCCTCTTTGGAGAAGTGACAGCTTGCTTTGTCTGTGCTCAAAACTCACTGATGTTGAATCGCAGAACCCTAGCATTGTCAAGCTGTTTCTGAGGTGGTTGAAAAATGGCAGGCTTTTAGTCTGGAATTATTGCAGTTGCGTCCTGTCAAAGTGACTGACATGGCTGATTTCCATTGTACTAAAACATCTCATTTCCTTTGGTAAAATGACCTTTTCCACTGGTGATACTAGTCCTGTCCCATTTGTATTTTAGGCTTCATAACAACAGATACATTGCAATGGTATATATTTAAATTAAGGATCAATTTTAGAACATTTTCCATTTGTTTTGTTTTGCAACTGATCCTCAGATTAAAATCAATCTCCTGGCTATCCAGTTTTAGATCAGTTGCAGTTATGTGCTGGTACCCAGCTCGATACAGGGGTCTAGCTTGGAGTGTAGTATTGTAATTAAGGCATTTCAATAGCAGTGTTGCTCCTGCACAGATCAGTAAATCAGACTCAGTCTTGACTATAGGTCACTTGCCGGAGTGATCGCCTCAGTTTCTGCCAAGAGACAGCGGACCACATTGCCATCGATTAGGGTCTCGGATTCGTCCTGGTGATCCGGCTCAGAGTCCAGGTGAAGTGCCTGACTGGAGTGCGCTGCTGCAGTGGGGATTTGAAGTGTGGCTTTAAACCTGCAAGTTTACCCCTCAGGATATATCCAGGGGTTTGGAGTCCAGGTGAAGTATTTGACTGAAATGTGCTGCAGCGGAGGGGAGCTGAAGTGTGGATTTGAGCCTGCAAACCCCTGGAGATATGTCGAGGGTGCCTGCTGCCACACCCCCCCCCCCCCCCCCCCCCCCGCTGAAGCCTCGCAGTACTGTGGTCGCCCAAAACATATGTTCTAGGCCTGAGTGCGCATCACCGCAGAGCATTGTGCACAGTGAGTTTATTCAGGGTGTTGAATGTTCAATGAGTCCTGTTCTGCTTCAGCTGGAGGGCAATTATATGAGCACTCTTATACAGAACATGTTGTACTGAGAGGGGATTCATAATAAACTGTAATGTTGTAAAAGTACCGGACTAGTGTTTTTTTGTTGTTGTTTTTTAATACTAAAATAATGTTTAACGTTTTACCTTTTGAGTCATTCCCGGGAAAAAGGCAGATATTTGGACGAGGATTTGATGTTAGCAGTGTGTTCTTGTTTTAGAATGCAGTTAAAGCAAATGAGTAATAATTAAACAAAGTGGGTCGAACTGTCGAGGCAGGCGAAACTCTGCAGGTGTTTGATAAACATATTACTGACAACACTTGCAAGAAGTCATGCTGATGTTCTGTCTGTTTAGGATCTAGCTTCTTAGCTTCTTAGCCCCAGTGTTTTAGATCAGACGAAAAGATTTATCAGGCACGTTCCATAAACATTGGTAGATTTCTGTTCATGCAGTTCAAAAAGTCTGAGTCTGTGGCTGTTAGTGAGATAATCTCAGTAATGAGGCAAAGATATATTTAACAGGATCCTTTTGCTAAACTCCAAATTTGCATCTTGCCAAAAAATGTAAACCCTTATACTCTCTTTATACACACCTGCAACCTGTCATTTATCCTTCTGCTCTTAGTTCTACTTGTACCCCAATGAACAGCTAGTTGCTATGTAAATGTGTTACCTTTGTAGACAGTATTAATCTGTCCAGTAACTGTGCTACTTTATACAGGCATGTCAAGACTTTAGTGATGTCTATAAGGAGAAGATGGAAATGCAGGGATTGACCTAATGGTGGCCCCTGATGGTGCCCACTCTTGGCCTGGCACAACTTGCCAGCCTGGCTCTAGCTCTGACGTCAGGTTTGGTCCCATCTAACCCGAGTGAAAAGCCTGGCACGACAGCAGTCTGCTCGCCCACACAAGAGCAGGCCGATATGTCAGGGCCCGGTCACCTCGAGGGCAGACAGTTGTGCCCCGATCCCACAGTGGCCCGGCGTGCAGTGGGCCTGCCAGCCCTGGGACCGATCTGGGGCCTCTGTAGGCCCGAACAAAATGTACTGGCCTAGACCTGACATCCAAAAAATCCCGTCTCTCCTCTTCTACAGGGCCTGCCTCTAACCGCCACGATGTCCCCATTATGTCGGACTGGAACTATTCATTTTTTTAATAATGGGAAAGACACCTCTGCACACCGGCTGGGGGGGGGGGGGGCTCTCAGCGCCTCTGCTCCCTCTGCCGAAACCTCTACAGCGAGGTTGCAGCGCTGCAGCCATTAAATAATTTGCGGAGCGAGAGTGCAGGGAATCGCACTCACAGTGATGGGTCAGAACATTTTGCTGTCTCATTTCTTCGGGTGAAACAGCCTCAATTATGGAGGTGCTGGAGTATGAAGCTGGCTTCAGTAGGAGACTTCATAAACCGTCTGCCTCTGCATCGGGGACTATAATCAGGCATCAGTCTCTGTACGCCGCTGGTGCGATTGGGTAGGGGCAGCGGTTTCCACTGTGACCGGAAATTGTAAGGCGAATATTTGAGCTCACAGTAGGTTAACTCGGTGACACATCACCTTAAGAGTACGACAGGGCACTTGACTTAACCGAGGGATTGAAATTCTGTTTGAAGCTCATGCATTTAAATATGGCACATTTAGGGATCATCTTCGGTGTGCTTGTCAGACCTGTCACATTGTGAATAGTTGACACCTCATCTTTGTACTTTTTGAAGAGTGATGTGTTTCATGTATGGAGCTCTTCCTAGCAGGAGACGAAACTTGACTTCTCACTTCCAACCATGAACTCATTAGAATTCATAATTTCCACTTCTCCGTCCTTGTCAAGGAATCATTACCAAACAGTTTTTTGAAAATTTAAAATACTCAGTCTTTTATGGTTTTTTATGAGTGTATTTTTTTTCTCCTCCCAAACAGTCAGTGTTAAGCCCCAAATTCAGTGGACACAGCAGCAGGGGTGTTGCCCTGAGGGGTTCCAGTCAGCTTGATGTCAAAAACATTTCCCTCTGCCTCCTGGTAATCGGCTCCTTGAAAATGAATGGGTTCAGCGCTGTACGTCTCCATTTATATTTCTGTAGCAGTGGCTTCCTCCATCAGAGGTGTTAGACAGAGCTCTTGAGACAACCTTTGAAAGTCCATTAAGGAGAGTGCTGAAGTCCTGCTGATCATCGCCACCCTTGAATTATGAAGGAGTGCTGAGGGTGAGAGAGGGGAAGCTGTGCCCCTGCCCATACACCCCTCCCCTAACCTCTACCCCTCAGTCTGGCGCATTCCCAGACTCCTCTGTGACACAGGAGTTTTCCAAGGCTTAGGGAGTGAATTTCAGTGAGGGTTTACAGGCTTACTAAGTGATCAAACATCCTCTTTTGTCATGTCAGCAGCTATGCTGGCTGTGAAGCAAAGGTTGTCCTGCTATGAACAAAATCCAGGTTTATATTCAGCGGTTCATATTTGCATGAGATTATATGACAAATAATAAAAATACAGTGTTATAATATGCATATCATTTCACCCATACATACAAGGGTTAAACATAATTTTATGCTTCTTTAATGCACAATTAAGAACAACAAACAAAAAAGAAAGTTCAGTTTGAAAATTATATGTAAGTCACTTACATGACATTAATTGCTGAACCGCAGGCTATGAGAAAAACAAATATTTTAATGATTTTTTTCATTATCCTCACTTTCATGTAATGAGGCATGTAGGCCATGGCTTCAAAGGCTGGAAGGCTGCAGATTTCTGCTGCCGATACCATCTCTGGATGAATGTGTCCTTTGCACAGATTGTAATCAGTGGCGAGACGTGTCCTGTTGAGTGTCTTTAGACCCCCTCTGGCTGGGCACGTGGACATTGGGGCAAATAAGATAATGGGGGTGGAAAAGGGGGTCAGAAGCCGGATTGTGTCCTCAGATCACTGCCATTCTCCTGCTAGGGATACTCACCACACCAGCTCGCAAACCTGCCTGAGATGGCCATATTTCTATTAAACCCTTCTCAATTCTGTTTCAGCCTGCAGATTAAACTTGCAAAGCATGGACTGAAGGGGTGATGACCGTGTGGTTATTTGCTTATCCAGGGCAATTTGCATAGCTTATGTTTTGCATATTCTTCATTTATGCAGCTGGATATATGTATTTTTTTTCCTGAAGCTATTCCATGCCCCAGGGAGCAGTGGCAGTGCCCTACCTGGGAGTCATGCAGAGATTTTTTCCTCTCTCTTTCTCTCTCTCTCTCTCTCGAGGGGAGTCAGGTGTTGCTTTATTGCTTTCAGTGGTGGTGCAGCCCAGGAGATTGGGCTGACTTTCTGTGGGCTGTAAGGGATTAATCATGGGGCACAAATCCGTTTTTCGTTCCGTACTGCAGGTAAAGGCCAAAATGGAAATACTCAGAGTAAAAAAAGGTCAGTTTGTTCTGTGGTTAATGTGTTTCTGACTGGCCTGCAGCCTCCCCATGGGGCCCCTCTGCTCTCCTATTACTTTCTGGTCAGCTTGCTTTTGAGTCCTGTTTCTCATAGACTCGTTTGAAGTTAATCAGTTAAGATGGACAGCAGCATTCACCGTGGGGGCAGGGACTCTGAGGAAAATTGATCATCGTGAGACAAAAATCTTTGTTAAATGCATCATCCGTTTTGACATTCCTTTCTGTTGTCAAACATAAAATATTACTATCTATCAGACCGGTACAGTTATTGTTTCTGGGAGTGATTTTATCATCTGCACATTTATCTTTTTTTACGGGAACACGAATGTCATTAAATCCATATTCTAATATAATTTGCAAACGTCCACAAAATGAAATTGTGTGCGAAGTTTGCTTGGTCATCATGTTGGAATGGTTTTATAAAATGTGTGGCTTACACACGGTGTCCTTGGGGCTGCATCCGGACTGGGAGCCCCTGGTCTGTCATCAACTCATATTACATTTACAGTGACCTCATTAATGTCTGTCTTTGTGCTGGGTCTGCAGCTAAAGACAGACCTACTCTTAGGGACACTCCATGCCCTGAGTGCCATTAAAGCACCCAGCACATTTTTTTTTTCTTCACGATGCAAGCACGAGATCCTTGTGGTTTGTAATGTGACGATGGGGCTGGGGTTCGTCCACATACCCCATGCTTCCCGAGAAGGTGTCACCGCACAGCGAGGCCTTGTGTCAGGGTGCTGTAGCATGCAGCAGCCCAGGTTTGTATTTGGAGGCTCTTCAGTGTATAGTTCTAGTCAAAGACTTCTTGCTCTGCACAAAGGCAATCGCTTAATGAACAGCAACACTTCAAAACAAGAGTAAGACCTCTCTCTCGAGGTCTCTGTCACCAAGGAGAGTGTTGTCTGTCAGCAGACAGTGTCCCTCTTAAAGGGTAATGGGGTGGCTCATGTACAAGAGAGTGCAGACATTGAGCGTGACCTTGCTAGTTTTTTTTTTTTTTTTTCCTTCTAGGAATGATATTGTCCCTCACTCACTCACTGACTGAATGAGCAGCTCCCTTGGCAGTGAACCACAGCGCCTCATTTGACCACTAGATGGCACACGGCCAGCGAAGCAGTCACAGCTGCTTAACAGTGCCTAAGAGCCTATTGAGCTCTCGCCCGGTCTGAGCTCATTGCTTCCTTGTGCCCTTGGCGATGCTCCTGGTTTGGCCGCTGTGGGGATAGTGGTGGGCGACGGGAACGTGGAGAGGGTGCACATGGGAGAAGGGCTGACCGCAGCCCCAGCCCTGAGCGAAGTGTGCATCCAGGCAAGCGGTGGGGCGGAACTGGGTCACCACCCGCCCGCCAAACCCCTGTCCCCACTGCCACAGCCGCATTAGGCTCGCAGCGTGGCCCTCTCCTCACTCCATTCACGAGAACAGCTGAAGTCATTACCTTTAGCGATACGTTTTTGAGTCCTTTTCAGATGACACTTCCCAGCGTGTCTGTGGAATTGATGGGCTCCAACGCCATTTGTTGGAAAACTGTCTAGGCTTGCTTTCAAATTGGCTGTTTTGTTTGACGGAACTAACTTCCAGAATTCTGTCCTGGATCAGCATAATTTGCTCTCTTCAGGGGGGAAAACTTTGATTTCAAACTATTTTGTCATGTTTGCACCTTCTGAGAGTAGTTTCCCCCATAAATTGAGTCATGGATAAAAGTTAATACTCTTAAGTTTAAACCGTATCACCTTTCGAACACATGCGGAATAGCAGTGTTATTTAAGTCTTGCAGAATTTAAGACGCATCTGTAGCACTCTCCACACCCACTGCTTCGGCCGTCTTGGGGAAGGCCTGGTGGGCGTTGAATCATTCCTTGTTAAACAGGAACATATTGTAAATCTCCTGGAAGCTGTTCACTGGGGCAGCTTGCATGCCGTCGGAGGCACAGTCCAATTTAAACTCAATCACGGGGCAGCCGAGAGAACAAGCAAGACGAGAATTTCGGGAGGCAGAGCAGCAAGTGTTTAAGTGAGGACCCTAGGAATCTGCCCCGAAACTCTGGGACCTTTCTCTTATGGAATCATCACATACACATGCAGAAATACATCATAGCACCGATGGCCAGCATCACACGTTATTTGCTCAGCAGATTCCTCTTCATGGGCAGACTCAATACATATTTTAAATAATCTGGAACCTATCTGTACAGGCACATTTTCATTCTGTATCTGTCAATTATTCCAGTTTACTCAGTTGGATTAAAACTGGTCACCAACAGGTCTGGAGTCTCTTGTAAGCACCACTACATGCCTTGAAATGTAAGTACTACATGGGCTCCAGTGTAGGTTTTCTCTCTGTTGGGTAAATTAAAATCCAAATTGTAGTTGTCTTTGATCAACATAAAGTGAAAATTTAGTTTTGAGTTTGAGTTGACCTAGTTACGTACACCAAAGGCATCTTAGCCTTGTTTCATCAAAGGGTCTATATGTTGAAAGATAATTACATGGATGCAGTTTTGGTGGGAAAAGAAAACTAATTTAACACATGAGTGAGCTTTTTGCTCTGTTTCTCCATGTGATTATGCGCTTTAAGCAATTTTTCCCCTTCCTCCATCACTATGCAAGTGCCGCTTCCCATTGATGAATCAGCTGTAAACAAGTACAGCATTAGACAGCGTGGCCAGGGACGACGATTAAGAGACACTATCGGGTTCTCCCTCCTAATGAAGATCGTCCCGGGGCAAGTGGTTATGCTTAGCCGGCTGACTGGTGTCTGATAATGGAGATGGAATTAGGGATGTAGATGGAAATAATGGGGTGAAAGGAAAGTGTGCCATATCAGATGAAGGCGGCCTGGCTGTGATCTGTGTTGCAGATTAGATGAGGGCCACAGGGCTGGATCTGGGAATCAAAGTCATTGAGCTGCTTTGTACACAGTATTTAGGAACCAGAGCACCAGCCAAATTTCACTGCAGCCAGACTCCTCTGTGCCATTGCATTAAATGGACTAAAGGGGGTGTTATTTTTTTGACCCATAAGGAAGAGCTTGAGATGCAACCTCCAGACCATAAAAACTAGGAGGTATAATGTGTTGGTGTACATCAGTACGTTGCAAAGTATTGCTGTGTTCACAGTGGGGTGGTCGATCCAAGTCTAAATGGCCTAAACAGGGCTCACAGATGGAACCCAGAAGTGTGGGGTGGGGGAATAAGGTGCCCCAACACCTGCTACCCTTGCAGATAGAATGGCTCACAGCTTTTTTCCTGTTACTCGATTGCCCGGCTCGGTTTTATTTCTGTTGCATTGTCTGTCAGTTTCTACTCTGCCAGGGTAGGCATCTATGGGTAGCTTTGTCTGCCAACCGGCAGACCCGCCCTGACACTGGTTCGATCCCCGCTGGGACACTGCTGCTGTACCCTTGGGCAAGGTACTTAACCCACAGTTGCCTCAGTAAATATCCAGCTGTATAAATGGATAACATTGTAAAGAACTGTAACCTATGTAAGTCGCTTTGGATAAAAGCGTCTGCCAAATGAGTAAATGTAAATATATGTATAAATGTATAAATAAATGTATATAAATCCACTAATGGGCAAATGTGGTTTGGAGTCATGTTAGACCCCACGCTAGATGGCGGCTCTGACCTTCTCCTCATGGACTCTGCCCACTGAGAGTGCCATCTGCCGCATGCTTTGCCAAACGGCGCCCGAGTCCATGACCTGCGGCTAATTGCTCAGGCTGCGGTTGAAAATTAGCCTCATTCCTCAAGGCCTGACACCCCGTTCTATTGGGAAACTAATTGCATCTACTCTTATTCATCCACCTTAACCGGAGCCATTTACACGGGGCCGTGTTCCCTTACTGGACAGGTTAATAATGGATGAAGCCTTTTGTAGCCTCTGGTGAGGTATTGCATCATCAAGTGGCCAATTTCCATCAAACTGGCCGGGATATGAATAATTTGTGCCCTGTCACACAGGCTGTCATGTCCTGGTTCTCACAGTCCCATTTGTGGTCGTGCAGCCGTGGTTGCGTTTCAGTTATGGTCAGGCACTGTTATTCCAAGGACCCAAACTCCTTGGGTAACCCGCTTGTTACTGAGGCTGAGGCAATTCCAGTGTTATCCCAGTCACCATGAAAATTCTGAATGAAAAAAGGACACTTTGTCTTTGAATGTGAACATGATTGTTCATTAATGTAATGTTATTCTTTTTAATGTACTGTTGGATGGCACATGCCTTCAGTGATATTGTTAAGTGTCTGCAATGGTACCTAATGTTTACTGTGTTAGTGTATGAGCTGTGTGAAGCGTATCCACAGGTGAGGATATCAAAGTAATCTTCACCACTTTTTTCTCCCCACAGCAGCTCTTCTGCAGGGCTGACTGCACTTTCCCTTGTCATTCAGTTAAGTTGGAAGTTTCTTGTCGTCTGTAAATGAAGTCAGACAGCATTCATAATTTATTTCCCTTGGAAATGACCCCAATTGTTTGCTTGTATTGACTTCCATAGTCAGTCTAAACGTGTTCCGTACGTGGAATGTTGGGTGCTATGTGGAATAATCTTTCAAGGAAGTAGGGAAGTGGCTTTGATGATGCATCTGTTGTACCCTTAAAGTTGTACTGTAACCCTACACTTTGATAAGCTAGACGCCAATTTCAATTTCACATTTCCTCTCATTTGCTAAATATGTTTGAGGGGCAGTACCATGTTGCATCAGGAGGTGTGAGTAATATTACCTCTATGAAAATTACTCGTAAATTAGCGCATCATTTCATCCTCGTGTGGGTGAAGAGAAGCTTGCAAATGTCAGCAGGTGTCAGAGCCGGTTTTGGAAAATAATGTGGAAAAAATTGACTTAGAGACAGTGACTTCGGGTTACAGTAACTCTTTGAGCTTTAGAGGAAGCTCATCAATATTGTACTGCCATGTTGTAGAATGTGAGGAAAAAAGGGGCTTTCTGGCAGGTTAATATAGCTAATAATCCAAAGATGCCATGTAAATGTGGATTTTTTTTGACTGCTACTTAGCAGCTGAAGATATAGCAGTGTACGCCACTGACCAGCTGACTGGCTCATTGAGTCATTTTCCCTAAGGTAAGGACTGTACCTTTGTTTCACCACTAGAATGTAATATAATGAGGGGATCCATCACTGTGGTGGCAGCCTCTGAACAGCTCCAGAAGCTCTTGCGTTTCCCCTTCTATCCCCTCCTCTGCCTGCACTGTCTGTGCTAATGAACAGCAGGCAGGTAGCGGTGTCGGAGATGAATGCGGCTGAGAGGTGCAGGCTCTGCAGTAGTGGGGTGTTCTAATGATGTGTGCAGTGGTAGAGTGGAGGGCTGGCTCTGGACTTTCAGGCAATCGGAATGCACTGTGGTGAATCCTAGCAGGGAATCGGAATGCGCTGTGGTGAATCCCAGGAGGGAGTGGGAATGCACTGTGGTGAATCCCAGCAGGGAATCGAAATGCGCTGTGGTGAATCCCAGCAGGGAATCGAAATTTGCTGCGGTGAATCCTAGCAGGTAGTGTGAATGTGCTGTAGTGAATCTCAGCAGGGAGTGGGAATATGCTGTGGTGAATCCCAGCAGGGAATCAGAATGTGCTTTGCTGAATCCTAGCAGTGAATCGGAATGCACTTAGGCGAATCCCTGGAGGGAGTGGGAATGCGCTGTGGTAAATCCCAGCAGGGAATCGGAATGCGCTGTGGTGAATCTCAGCAGGGAATCGGAATGCGCTGTGGTGAATCTCAGCAGGGAATCGGAATGCGCTGTGGTGAATCTCAGCAGGGAATTGGAATGCGCAGTGCTGAATCCTAGCAGGGAATCGGAATGCGCTGTGGTGAATCTCAGCAGGGAATTGGAATGCGCAGTGCTGAATCCCAGCAGGGAATCGGAATGCGCTGCGGTGAGTCCCAGCAGGGAATCGGAATGTTCTGCGGAGAATCCCAGCCAGGAGTGGGAATGGGCTGTGATGAATCCCAGTCACAGGCTGTGTCATCTGGGCCATTTACCCTTTTGAACCCTTGAATGAAGAATATGTTTACTGAATATATGCAGATTCTCATGATTTTTTAAAATCTACATCTGCCACAGAAATGTTTCAGTGGGACACTTTAGGACTTGACTCTCTGCCTGTTTGGTCTGGGTTTTTTATTGCTTCTTTTGAATAAGAACAGCTCCTAGGGGACTTGGCTCTGTATATGTGCATGCTTTCAGTGGTTATGCACTCCTAGGCTGGATCATGAAGAGCACACCTTAGCATCATTATCTCCACATTTTTTAGGTTGAATTCTGCTGTAGGACTATTATATGTACTACCTAGATGGCTATTGCTTACTAAGCATATGCTTTAAACTACTGTCACACCGAATTATATTCAGGGAAGTCTGTGCATTTGTCAGCTTTTTGTATTTTGTTTAACTAGTGTCCACTGATGCAGTATGCAACCTGCCCAGGGCAACTGCTATGCCACATTATTACATTGCTGCAGCAGAGTGTGAACCCATGGCATGTGTGAACACTCCAGCCTGGGGTTGCTTTCTGCAGCATAAGGACGCTCCATATACAATTCACACTGGCCTTAAATGGCCAACCCCCAGCCTTCCAGAGCACTTCAAGTTTTGTGTTTCTTGACAGATCCCTTCCCCTATTAAAGATGATTTATTGTGACATCATATCGCACAATAGCTCATACCTGTTTATACAGCTGGATATTTTTGGGGCAAGGACCCTGCTCAAGGCGCCGAAAGCATGTTTTAATTCTGAGTCCACACTCTCTAGCTTTCACTCAAAGGCATCGTGTCATACCCTGCTCTGTCCCATGCTGCGTCCCCAGGCCATTTCCTGTATGGGAAGCCAGGGTGTTGTACAGGCTGCGGAACACCAACACCTGACGCTCGCATTGTGTGCGCACAGAGCTTTGGAGAGGAAGTGGGATTACATGAAGAATGGCTGTAATTCCACTGAAGAGCGAGAGGGACGCGCTCCTGGGAGAGGCAGGGTTTAGCGGGATCCATTCCCTACCCTTCGGCCTGCCTTCAGCTCTGTCACGTAATGCACCTTCCGTGGAGGCGGATTGTCTTTCAGTGCGGCTTAAAAGGGGACTTTTCATGCTCTGAAGGCTTGACACACAAGCTGTAACGGGGTCGGAAGCACGACGGGGGCTCAAAACACCGGCAGGGTTTGATCGTTTCCCCCCCTGCAGTTTTGACTTTCATGGGGCCTCTGTGCTACTTTCCACATGGCGTGTTTGGGGGAAAAATAGGTCAATTCTAACAGGGATTCCCCACAACACAGAGCTGAATGAGATTTTGGAGATGCCAGTTGGGTTGATGGACATTTCCTGCAGTACCTCAGCGTGCAGTTTTGATCGTGTTTGCGAGAAGCTGAACAAATTATGGGACTAAGCACCTATCTTTCTTTCAGTTTGAATAATTCACTGCCCTTTGCTATTCCCACTAGAGCCACTTCAGTCTGAGAAGGCAGCAGTCTATCTGTACTGCATTGGTGAACCATTGTAGAGGACTAGACCTAGTGGATTGTGGAGTCTTATTTAAATGTAAATGTTCTGTATCCGGTTGGCAAAATCTTGTTTCTCATTTGTGATTTGGAATGCTTCTTTCATTAACAGTTAGACTGGAATCTGCGAGTTGCGTGCACGGTCTCTGCGCAAGCGGAAAGTGTGACGGCACAGCTGTGATTGTCCGTCTGTCTTTCATCTTCAGCCCAAGCGCAGCCTGCCATTCTCTGCCTTCTTTAGTGGCTTTGGACTCTGCATCCGCCAGCACCTGACAAAAGGTGACCCTTGCACTTCAGATCTAAGAGCATAAAGAGCTGCCTTCATACTGTTGTAGAAAGTAAGGTTGCTTATCATCCTTTGTTCTCTCTGCTGGTCTCAGTTAATAGAAATTTCGCACAACTGTGACTTTCCCTCCATTTCCCTCCATCTGTTAGGCTCAGTGAGTCTTAACTCATTTGGGCTTTGGAATGCTTGTATGGCCTCTGCTCAGTTGGGCATCCATGCCATTGAAACCGGTGTTTCCTGCACATGCTGGGAGCCCACAGACACAGCTGCCCTTTCTTATTGTGTGTGTACAACACCTGACTTTTTTGCTTGTCTTACTCAAAGCAATTGACAATTTAGTTTTTGTTTTGTAATGTATTACCCATTTATAAAACAGGATATTCACCAGTGTAATACAGGCGAAGTACTTTTCCCAAGGCATTGCAGGGGCAATACCCAGACTGGAACCTGCAATCCTTGTATTTCAAGCCCATATGCTTGAATTTTAGTTTACTTCTGGCTTGACGGGCTCCTGTGCTGTAATTTTTAGCATGGAGGGACTCGGCCTGTTTGCATTGTGACTGGACACCGTAAAGACTCAAGCATTTCGGTCTGAGGGGATGACAAGTTCACAATCACCATCACGCTCAAGGACTTTGGGTGCTTTTTCTATGGATACAGTCCTGCACATGACTCACAAGAGACTCCTTGTTAATTTATGCCTAATTTTAAAATTTAGGGTAAAGGAACAGTCAGTCCTGAAAAGATTCCCCCCGGGTTCTAAATTTCCAGTCAAAGGCAGGATATCAAAGATTGCACATTTTAGGGTTTTTATAGTTTACTAGTTAGACATGGCAGAACAGGACAGCAGTGGTATAAGGCTTGTTGACTCTCCAGTACCATAAGCAGGTCAGGTGCCATTTGCCTACAACATTTGTATTTAATTTCATATTTATCTGTCTCTAGTCCCATTTCTTACTTGCTTATTTGGATACAGTTTTTCTTTTTTCTTTCTCAGTAGTCTTGAATCTAATTTATCTTAAGTACTCTTTTCAGTAATTCCCATCATTAGAATCTGTTTGGGCTTTTTCAGTGCTTCAGGGAAACCACCTACAGAGCAGGCTGCACATCCTGCATTCTAAGCGGTGTCTGTTGCATCACATATATTTGTTTATGGAAGTCGATGGAACGGAATTTCCACAATGTCTCATGTATAACAAGGAAAAATTGAGTTCACCTTCTGTATGATTGACACACAAATTGTGATTTGATGCTGTCTGTTTCCTTGAAGTCATCCTGGATGAAGTCCTTATAGACTGACTGTGTTGTAGGTGGCTTTAATAAACAGCCAACTTCCATTTCTTCTGGGAATTTCCTAATGTCTGAGGTGGAGTATAACTTCTAGCAACACCAATGTGGTGCTTGAGGTTTTTGAACTCCGGCTATGCTTATCAGATGTTAACCAATACAAAAAAGAAAATACAAGTAGTTTCTGTACATTGCTAGCCAATAATCATGGACTCAGAGTATATTGTCTGTAGCTCCTGGCCCCTGTGTGCTCAGTAGAGGGGGCGGCAGAAGGTTGGATCTCACGGTCCACATCATCGATCATATCTCTGCCTCATATGCTGCTACTGCCCGTGACCTTCACTCTCTACTCCCACTGCTGAAGGACAGACCTCCAGAGTCCTGGAGTCTCACCTGCTAATCCGCTGCTCCTGTGTCCGCAGATGAAGGCTACTACCAGAGCGGAAAATTCCAGTTCGAAATAGATGTCCCTGAAGCCTACAACATGGTGGTAAGTGGCCCTGCCATGTCACATCTATTCGAAGATGGGGGGGGTTGTGTGTCAGCGGGAGGGTATTGAGGCTCAGGGCCAGGTGGTGAGAGATGGAGTGGGTTTGTCTTATAGGGCTGCAGTCAGCATGTTTCGTTTGTCATCAAAAGGGAAAATGAACAAGGTAAAGCCATGTCGGATTCTTTATAAAGCCTTGTAGGAACGAGGGACTGATTTTGCAGCAAATGGACAGCAGTGTGGTGTTATGGTGAAGGAGATGGGCGCGTATCCAGAAGGTTGCATGTTCGGACACTGCTGTTGTTACCGCTGGCAGGGTACTCAGTAAATATCTGGCTGCCTCAGTGGATAATATGAAAATTGAAGAGCCCTTTAGGTGCCCTAGATAATGGAATTTGCTAAGAAGAACTCATTTTAAAGCAAATAAACCAAGGGTGGCATTAAAATGGGCCTCTGTCAGTAAGGCTCTGCTTTACGGTTGAGCGTGTGTATAAACCGGTGGTGAAGTGGTTGTAAAGGGGGGGGTAATGCCTATTATACACTTTACTATTTTAATCCTGATTTAGCTCTTTTAACTGTCCTCACAAGTTTGGCACGATTCCTGCCGAAATTCAGTACATGCACACTGAAATCGTATACCACGTACCTCCTGCACATAGCTCATCTTAAGACCTTGGATAGTATCGTATGTCAGGTCACACGAGCAATAGTAATTAGACTTTTAAGCACCGTATGAGCTGTGAGGACTTATCAAGCGGCCTTGAATATTTTGCAGATTCCTGCTCAGTGTCTGATTTTAAAAGCAGTAAGGGACTGCCAACAGCCAATGAAAAATAACCATGCAATAAGATCATATCACCAA
The DNA here is from genome assembly GCF_013368585.1 of Megalops cyprinoides. Lineage (NCBI taxonomy): Eukaryota > Metazoa > Chordata > Actinopteri > Elopiformes > Megalopidae > Megalops > Megalops cyprinoides. Next base: position 25,473,032 of record NC_050596.1, read on the forward strand.
AGAAGAGATTTTTTTCCAGTAAGTCCTTAGTGATTCTCATGGAACCAAAGTAAAAGTCAGCAAGAGAAATGAAAGAAGGCTAAAAATACACAAATGCCGAGCCAGATATACACCCCGGGCAGACGCTGATGATGACAAGTTTATTTATTTCATTTAGCTAAAAGGGACAATGTGCGGTAGTCTGCATCAGCAATTGTGGCAATGCACTAAGTACCAGATTTAGCCACACAGATAATTTTCCTCTGTAGTTCCTTGGCTAGAGCTGTGCCAGTAGCATTAGGGTTTGTTTCATTTGTCCACAAACGTCAAAATTTCCACCACAAACCACAGAGGCATTGACAGATGGGCAGAATTCTGCTGTGAGCCTCTCGTAATGTGCATCAGGGTCAATCGCAGTGCATGTGCTTGTAATTTTAAAGAGTCATAGTATTACATTTTTACATTTTTCAGACATATGATTCCTTACATGGAGTGGAAGTGTGCTGTGGCATTGGCTGATTTTTAACTAATAAACACAGCTGCTTTGCATCCATTTACAGAGACAGGTAATTAATCAGAAAATAAACATTAAGTACCTTACCCAGAGGTGCAAAAGCAGTTGCCAAACTGCAAAGCAGACTGGCTATGAGCCTGGCTCCTTGCCGCTATTTTACCCAGCTGCTCTAGCATGTGTACTAGACTTAAGTGTTGATTGGAGAGTGAGGCTGCATAATGATTAGATGGAGCTGCATTGACTGGTTTGAACCAGCAACAGTTTGCTTTTCACTGCAAAACAGCTTGATTGGGTTAATAGGATTGTATTGGTTTTTGTGGAAAAAAATGGTGGCAGTGTTGCATAGTGGTAAGGAGCAGGGCTGGTAACCGAAAGGTTGCTGGTTCCATTCCCCACGGAGGCACTGCTGCTGTGCCCTTGGGCAAGGTACATTATGTAAAATTTATGTAAGTCGCTCTGGATAAGAGCATTTGCTAAATGAAAATAATGTAAAAAGCACCTGATCAAGACATTATTTGAAATCTTTGAGGTCACACAGAAGCCAAAATTTAGGTTGCCCGTTATCTGTCCTACAATGCTTCTTAAACTGTTTCTTTTGTCAGAAAATGTATTGCTTTCTGCAACAGACGCCTAGAGACAGGCTTTGCATAGAATTTGGATTAATGCTGTGTTCATCTTTAAAGCCGCTGTCTAGTATGTTAAACACTAAGGCCATTGGTTCCACAATCAATATACTATTTCTAGTCATTAAATTGCCCTTGAATTTCCTCCAAATGGTGTTGGTGCAGGTAGAGACATTTGAAATGACCCTGGCTGGCCCCAGGTATTAGAGGCCAGCAGCAGAGAGAGATAACCACACTGCGCTCCGCTTGGCAGCGTGGGTGATTTACTGGGCAGTTTACAGGTCCTGTGAAAGGGAGTTTACAGCCTGAATAAGCAGTGGTCGCGCAGGCCGCGGGGTGAGTTATTCCCTCCGCTGGGCCCTGCGCGTGGTTCCTCTTTATCTCTCGTCTATATGTCTCGGACACTTTTATCTCAAGCCCTGGCTATCATGGCCGGTTCTGGGTCAGGGCCCTGATCGAAGGCCATCGATCTCGCTGCTGGTAAGATGCCCGTGCCCTGGGACCTTCATCCTGCCCGTATTTTAGAGCCCATTTAAAGCCGGGCTCACTGAGGTCCGCAACGATCCATCATTTCCTAGCCGTCGCACCGGAGAATGTTTTTCCATTAAGTACACCTGTTAATCAGTTCCTTGAAAGCGTTCCCTTTCTGTCATCATTTTCTAATGGCACTGGCTAATTATATTATTTTATCATTAGAATGCCAAAAAAAAATCACCCTGGAAGTGATGTTACTGCTCGGAGGTCATCTTTATATTCATCATAAATATGTGACTGTGGTAGAATTCATTTGAACTTGAAAGGATTGTTTTTTTTGTTGTTGTTATCGTTTTCAGTGTGAGCAGGACTGTGTATAGTAGGATTAGCCAGAGTTTGTTTTCCAGGGTTTGCAGATTAGAATTGCATTACTGATGAAGTGGAAGCTAATTTAGCCAGTGCTATGCTGCTCATTGGCCATGTTTACACACACGTTAATAATGTGATTTTGATGCTATTAACACAATACCTCGAGTTAGGCAGAAATCATACACACCTTAGTTGTATTATTTTAATGCGATTAAGGTCTTAATCACAGTGAATATAATGGCAGTAAGATATGTGGCAAAGTAAGAAGAAGATATATTTCTTTGTTAACAGCATTACAGTTGTGAATTCTGAGTGAAGCCCTCTGAAGCAACTCGCGCTGTCTTCCTCTGCTTTCCAAAATGTTGGCCAGGAGAATGACCTGGAGGAATGCATTTTGCAAATGTGACAGGCCTGCGGCGGAGATGAACATGTAATAATGATGGCTCTAACAGCTACAGCAGCTGGAAACCACAGCATGCCAGTTTGCAGGGTTACTCTGGGGCAAAAGCCTCTGCCCCCCCCCCCCCCCTTGTTTCCACTGCTTAATTGAATAGTCCATTATTTACAGGTAAAGGGGACGATATGGGAAATGCTTCTTTTTTGCAGAGACATGTAAATTACATAAACTTTTTTCGTAACTCCAATATTGGCAATGAACTCATTATAGTGTGCATGTAAACATAGTCAATTCTGATTTAATAAAATTGCTCAAACCTTTTTGCACTGTTTCAAAATATACATATCATTTATATGTTTTGCACCTTTGTGACCCCCACATGGGGTCCCTGTCTCGTGTTTGGGCAGTGCTGTCTCGGGGGAGGCTGTTGTGTCCTCAGCCCACCCCTGTTTCATTATGCAGCCATCAGCAGTGCGTGATGGCTCCTCTGTGCTGGGGACGCTGGGTGGCACAGCCATCCAAACGCGAGTTCCTGTGAAGGGACCTGTCATAAACATCCAGAGCTGTCTAAAACAGCCAGCGTGTCTGGGGCAGAGAGGTGTGCGGCCTTCCCTCACCTTTCCCAAAAAGACCCCGCTGTGAGGATAGTGTTTGCCGCATTAATACTAAACTTTACAGTTTAGTATTAATAGTACAGTTACATACCGTACCAGGCAGGTAGAGTAAATGTTACCCCTGCTTCCTTTCATTCTCTCCTTCTGCAGATTTCAGGAGATTACTGATTACTGAAGCTAACTGTAATAGCAGTAAGGGAAGAGATTAACAATAGCCTGGTATCTACAAAAATTGTCTAACATGAATTTGCATTTGTCATAGTAAAAGACAAATGAGGATGTCGGTCTGTGTTGGATTTAATCAGCATGTTTTTTGATCCCAAGAACTGACTGTAGTGTCACCCTGACCCCAACTAAGTCCGAGGTGGCCTGGGGTGTCTCAAATTAGACTTGGGTTTCTGCAGATTTAACCTAGACCTAAGGCTTCAGTGAGGGCCAGGAGCATGCTTTTCCCTCTGATAATGCTGGCTGTCTCTTTCGGGCTCCTTTACCCAGCCTGCTAATGACAATGACTCTTAGCGTGCTACCGAGAGGGGCCTCACAGCAGGAAGCAAGGGACATGCAGTTCCTTCTAATCGTCTTTTACAGTGCACAATAACGACAGACAAATGTTCCATATTACTTTGATAATAATTCAGTGAATTAGCATTTGAAGCAATGAGGCACTGCCTAACAGTTTAACAGCATAAAAGCCTGCCTCTTTCCACAAAATTCAGGGTGAAAATGGAAGGAGCCGGGAAAGACTTGGAAGAAAAGCCGAGTTTGCAAATGATTTCACGGCATTTCCGAGTGTTCTGCTCACTTAGCAAAGCTCTGGGCCTCACAGAAACATCCTCCTTTGATCAGGCGCAGACTGAAGTTTTGCTTTTTTCCCCCCCACCTGCTGGTTTGTGTATGAAGCGTTGTGCTTCCTCTCCCCATCGCTGAGGCTGTGCCTGCGATATGTTGATAAAACAACAAAGCTGACATTTTAGCATGAACGCACTGCAGAAACAGCGTGAAAAGGTGGGGAGTGTGCGGCAGGGGATGCTGCTGTTTTCCCCTTCGCCTTGTTGCTTTAGATGGTTAGGATTTTCATTAAATGAGGTAAATTGGAAAAAAAAAGACATCTTCGCGGATGAGTGCTGCTCTTATATGAATGAATGACATCAGTTAAATAGCTCAATTTTCATTAACTCTTTACATAATCTGCCTTCCTCCTCTGTTATCTTCCAGCCTCCCAAAGTGAAATGCTTGACCAGAATATGGCATCCGAACATCACGGAGACTGGAGAGATTTGTCTAAGGTAACCAGAGACCTTCTACCCTTTCCAAGCACATTTTCACTGCAGCTCCCAAAAAAACAATAAAAAAAAACAAAACACATTTCTCCAGCTGGAATGCAACCTATCAGATGCATCGATGTAGCGTGTGGGCAGGGTTCAGATAAGCTTCAGCCAGTGCTTCAGCCCTGCTGTGTCCCAGTGTTGGCGTAGATAAATGATGGTGCGCTAGAGCGATGCAGCATCGAGTGGGCCCACTGCCATATTGGCCACCTGAGGTCTGGAAGTGGCCTGTGAGATGAGGTGGCTACTGTCCCATGGTAATGACAGCAGATGGTGATGGTCATTGATGATGGACTAAATGCTTCCCCTCTCTCCCTCTCACGCTCTCTCAGCTGTGTCAGAGCAGCAATTAATGTTTCAACAGCAGAAAAAAAATATTGGCATGACCCTGTGCTAGTCCGACAAACCCCAAGCAGTCTGTATGGTTGTAAGTGGCTGAGCTTTGCGCAATCCTAGCTGCTGCTGGAGCGATACCTGAAGTGAAAACATGGCTACTAAACCTTTGGCTTAGTTTCTCCAAGCTGCCTGTATCAGAGCTGTCAGGAGGGAGTCAGGTTGGATGAAACTGAAAATCCCTTTGCTTACAGAGTCACAATGCTCAGTTTTAACATTGGACCTATAATTGGGAGGCCAAGTTGTAGCGGTTCCTTGCCATAGAGGGCATGTAATTGGAGTCTATAATGGACAAACTGGAAAATGGGAACCACAAGCTAATTCTGTTGCAGCAATTTCACCATATAACAGAGGAGCACTGATTATGCATATGGGTTGTGCAAGAGTGAGTTTTGTATGCCTGATTTGTGCAGAATCTGGCCGAACACAGAGAGGTCTTACTGAACAGCTGATTTGATCAGTTCATATGCAGCTCAAAGTAGGGGCAGTCCCCTCAGCTGAAGGGGTGGCCTTCTCTCAAATTCAAAGTGACATTAACTTCTAATATTGTGCCATCGGATTCCTTGGAAATCTTGTTTCAGCTGCCCTTATAAATGTCAGTTGATTGCTATATTAACACATATGTTCCAAAAATGGAATATTAACTCCTTGGCGTATTTAACTGGGTAGACCAAAGATTATGCAGATACAAATGTATGATTTTCACTGGACTCCGTCTTTAAGAGGAGAAGCCTAGATGGCGTCCAAAGCTAAGAATGTAATATTGATGAGGCAGCTGATTCCAAGCTGTTTAGTCCCGTGTACCTGTTTCCATGGTTTACCCTGGGGGTTGTATATGCCTACAGGGTGATGAACTCAGGTTCTGTGACCACGGTACGAAGCATCCATCAATGCAGAGGGCATGGCATTCTGTCAGACACAGTTCATTAATATGTATACTAGGGGCAATCCCTGACAGAGCCAGAGGAGCAGCTCACGGCTTTGAACAAAAATAAACTGATTTGTTTTTGGGGTATCTCTGAAGGCGGTTGATGTAGCCTCAGGCTATTTAAGGAAAGTAAGGGAAAAAGGCCATTGAATTCATTGATAATGAAATGGAGTGGAATGCATTTCCAGCTGAGTAATTACATACTAATTACGGTGCAGACTCCCAAACAAACAGCCAGTGATAAGATGATTTCATTTCCCCTCCTTCTGTTTTTATCCGTCTTCGCTCTCCCCTGCTGTTCAGTGAATGGTTTCTTACGCTGACATGCTGCTGATAATGGATGGTACAAGAGCAAACATTTTGGAAAATTGGTCTTTCTGTTCCCTCCTTTAACAGTTTATTGCGGGAGCATTCGATCGATGGCACTGGCTGGGCCCCGACCAGGACGCTAAAGGTGAGTGTCCCGTCCCGTTTGGTTCTAAATTCGGTCTTCTGGTTTGGGTTCCCTGGAGGCAGCGCACCTCTCAACCTACCGGTATTCGCATCGATCCCGTAAATCACTTCCGTCGCTTCTTATCCTGCGGAATCAGTCGGTTTCAGCTGGAAGCAGCCGCTCAAGATGCAGCAGGAGAGTGTAGAGGAGGACTGGGGTGTGTCATGACTGCATTCGCATTTATTTGCAGAGCGTATGGAGGAGGATTGTGGGTAGACTTAAGCTGAACCGGTACGCTCTGATGGACGATATAGTCTAATCCTCAAACAGCGTCCTGTTTAGGATTCTACTTCTGCCTCCCTGAGTCACCCACATCTCTACCTGTCACACCTGCTGTATAGAGTGGCCCTGTTTTAGGGAGTAAGACATAATGTGCCAACTTTTGTGCCTCTTGCTGATTGGAGTAAGAGAGAGATACACAGTGTGGAATTAACTTGTCTTGAGGTAATAGAACCTAGATGGTATAAGAGATTCGCTCATGCAGTGAGGGTTTTTCTGTAGATTCATTTTCTGTAGTCCATTGCTCTTCAGATTCACCGCTCAAGTGCCACGTGGCTAGGAAGGGAGAGGACAGCAGATAAGAGTGCGTAACCTGCTAGTGCTACTTGCCAGTTTCTTTTTAGCTAGTCCATTTCTAATTCTCTTTGAGAGCTCTTATGTATGACAGCAGGAGAATCATTATGGTCTGTGGCGGGGGATTCAGGAAGACCAGTGATTTTTAACTGAGATAAGTATGCATGGACTGTTCTTGCAGGGAGGACCCTTCCTTCTCACTCATTTGTCTGTTAATGAAATACATATGCTGCTGATTGAGTGAGAGAAAGAATCACCTGCTACTGGTGCTCTGTCTGATTGCATTAATGATCTCAGTTTACAGTGTGGGTGCCCCCAGATGTGTGCCCAGGCCTGATAAGCAAGTCCAGTCTGCACGCTGCAGTGTGACTTTACACACAGGTGCCACGTGTGACTCAGCCAGCGTGTCGACTCAGCCAGCACGTACCTGTAGCAGTCTCACAGAGACAGGACGCTGGTCTCTGTTTTCACACGCATGTTCTCTGTGTCTCTCCCCGTCTGCCTTACGTCACACCTAAATGGATTCTCTTTGATTTGTCGGAGGCAGAATGAATTTTCGTAAGCTGCAAACGCTTCAGTTTAACCGCTAAACTGCAGAGCTGACAGAGATAGGAGGGTGTTGTTGTCAAGGTGATTGTTTATCTCATCTTAAGCTGTTTGGATAAACAGAAGGATGTGGACGCTGGAAGTTTCCGCTAACTTTCTAGAGGGTTCCGCGCATACACTGCAGCTGCGTGAAAATAAAAGCAAAGCAACGTATTTTATTCAGAACAACACGATCAGTGTATTTGTGTGTTCATTTTTCAGTTTTTATTGTTCTTATCCATGAGGACATTGTTTTTAACATCTCGTAATTTGTGCAGCCCATGCACTGCTCAACATGGAGTTTGATACAAAGACATTAAGGTCCAGACCACAGTTCCTCAGTCCCTATCTGACATGTTCATTCTGAGCTTAAATCTTGGGTGTGGTGGTACTACACTTTAATTAATATGTAATTACAATGTAAATGATACAGTGTAATACACTGTCTCCAGTAGTAGTTTCAATTCATTTGTTTCATTTTCACACCTTAGTAAATCCTTATCTACAGGGCAGCCATGAAGGCTGAAAAGATATTGCCAACAGATATCTTTAACGGGCGAGATTAAAATACCTTAACAATGGCAACATCCGTCACGATTTGAACTGGGCCTACCACTATGTTATACTATCTTTGCTTAGTGGACATTATTATCCATAGTGACTTATAGAGCTTACAATTTTTATGTTGTATATTTGTATTGATGGATATTTACTGAGCAATTTTACTACCTTTGTTACAACAGCAGTGGTTTATCTCATAAAACAGCAGCATTTAAGAATGAACCAGCTGGGGAAAGAGCTGTTGTGAGTGTGAAACCAGGCCAGGCCATGAGGCCAGTCATTGGCATGCACCAGGTGCTCTGCCCGTAATGGGAAGAGTTTAACTGAAACACCGATTTAATGAGCCCAGGCTGCTGTCAGCATGTCTGTCAAAGACTGACGGGGGCACCGCTAATAAAAGTACATGTCTAATAGCTCCTGTTGCCATCAGCAGGCTTCTGTGGCAGCGTAGGCCCACATGGGCGCCACTCTGAATCCTTAATCTGCGCTCATCTAATTACGAGCCATGGCCCTCCCTTCATTCGCTTCAGAGTTATGTGCAGGATGGAGACCTGATAATGAGGCTGGGGGGGCAATTAACAGGGAAAACTGACTGTACAGCACATCACGTCATATAAAGCTATCTTTGATTTGGATATCTTTGACTCCATGAGAAATTGGTGTGCTTCTACTGCCCGTCACAATGAACCCCATTAAAAGTGTACTGCCAAGGGATTTTTGCATATGTTGTAAGTGAAAGACGTGGTTGCAGTTTTTTTCCCCCCTGTAGTTCAGAACAAACAGTGCCTAGGCAAATAATGTGAAAATGCAAGATGTCGGATGAAATAGCACTAAAAAAAAGAAATCAGCACAATGCATCATCAAAAGAGACCCCTACAATCATAAGCTCAGACACCACTATAGTCATCAGCACTGATACGAATAGATTCCAGAGTGATTCAGACAGTTAAAGCACTTGTTTCCAGCACACAATGAGCCCTGCGGTCTGGGTTTGAAACCGGATGTGTCATTTTACAATGGCTGTGAGTCCATATCGGCAGAACAAATTGTTACTCAAATAGTGTTAGCTTTCAACTGTCTTGTGGCGGCATTTACCTCCTGGTGCACTCTGGGTTTTGCAATGTGAAAAGTAGGTGCAGTAAATATGCATGTGCATCGGAGGATTGCACACGCCTCTCCCTGTGCTCCTACGAGGGTCCAGTGGATGTTCTTGCAGTGGTGACAAGCTTAAATGCGTAACTAGAAAGGAAAGTATAAGAACAAGCTTTAAATTGGCTTGAAAAAGCCTAGCATGGTAGTAGCCTGGAGTTAAAAGCTTTGTTTGATAGTCTGTATCTGTGTCCACTTTACCAGGCTCGTTGTGACGTCAGCTGCACGTGTTAGAATGTTCAGATTCTGCCCATTTTCTATGTTAGTCAATGGAATTTTTTTGATTAAAAAACCCCTAAATATCTCAAAACACATTTTAGATATTAACACAAAAAGCACGAGCAACACAATCCCATGCTAGCTGAAGATATTGGCCAGGTGTAATGTCAAGCGCATTGGCAAGCGTAGCTGAAAAGCAGTAGGAGTTGTGCACGGTTCTGCACAGAAAATCAGATGGAAAAATAACAACAAGATGACATTGAAGGAGCAGTAAGTTGGCTTTTTCAAGCCAACTTAATTAGTGACTGCTGACATTGAGTGAAAAAATACGAAAATTGCCGGAGAAAAAACCCTTATCCTACCATAATCGGTGCTGATGCCACTTCAGCTGTCAGTGCCGATACCTCTTCTGTCATCACTGGAACTTCTGCTGTCTTTGGATGGATTCTTTACTGCCATGATTTTAGACATTATTAAGTCATTATTAATCAGGGCAGTAGCTACTGACCTTCTTTGAATGGCCAGAAGGCTTTGCTGGGCTTACAAAACTGCAGAGATAATTAAGCGGGATTACCATGGGATGCAGTTGTCCTTATGATTTTATGTCTTCAACAATGACAACCTGCAGCCATCCCCTCAGCCGCGACAGCTATCTTGATTGAAAGGTCAAGAACATGATTCATCACAGCTGTGGTTCAGGGGGCAGTAACCATTGCGGTGGATGAAGAGGAGAGACGAGAGAGTCCAGGGTCCATCATCTACACATGGTGCTTATAATGTAATCTGGTTTGGAAATGTCATTCCCAATGTGTATAAATAAAGAAATACAGACACTGAAACAAGACACTGAAAACCCATCTGATCCATCACAGAGCATGTTTTTTGGTCACACACAGTTCTGTAGGCAGTAGGAATTCCCATCCTGTTGCCAGGTTTCCAGTGATCTGCTGGTGAAAAATTAAGCGCCCCGCAGTTCTGATGAATGCACCATCCTGATTGGCTGGTGGAGGCAGCCGTAATAAACTTGCCCTCTGTGCACCTCCTATTAGCCTGAGCTGAGGAGCTGTTTCTCCTCCCTGATGTGCTCTTCACCTCTGACTGCGAAGGGAGTGGTGAAGAGAAATTCAGCAATGATCTGTCCACCAATATGAAATGGGGTACTTTAGAAAGGTCTTTGGGTGGGTGGGGGGTTAATTGGGTTGCAGTGACTAACAGTCAGATACTGCCTTTTATTGCGTATGCTTGAATATTTTTGTCATGGTCAGATAATCAACTGCATTGATTGAACTCATTGATTGTGCAGTGGTGGTTGCTCTCATTTGTTGTTTTTTTTTTTCTGAAAAGATGTCAGTATAAGGGAAAAGGAATCGGGAGCAGGTCACATTGTGGAGATGTTACTGTGACTGGTAATTCTCTTGATATGTTGTTGAGTTTATTGTCATATATTATGGCTCAGTGTATTTTTGTCCTCAATTTAACAGCTTCCTAAGCAAGCCTGACCCTTATCAAAATCCCTTTAATTGAACTAGGCCAGTCAGCCCTGCCCTAAAGTCATCACGTCGTTTTACTAATCCGCTGTGGAAAAACTTGTGAAAACTCTTCAAACGGAAGATAATAAGCCTGTTCAGCGGTTATCGGAGCGCCATCAGCGATAACGGCTCTGCGAATCCCTTCCCCCGATGCGCCGTCTCCCGGCTTGTTTAGATAGAGGAGGAGAAGTGTTTTGAGACTCTGCTGGCAAGTTTAATGGCTCCTCTTTCAGCCCCGCCTAAAATCAGGGGTGATTGTCTCTACGGCAACAGGCATCTCGTGGTTCCGTCCAGCAGTCTGTCTTTCTCCGGGTCTCAGCGGAGTGGTTCACTGCTACTTCCCGTGTGGAGCCTCTGAGGGCATCCCCTGCCAAACTGCAAATTTCTTTATTTCCCGATGCAACAGTGCAAGTGAAGCTTTGGTAATTAGTAATAAGACAAAGAGGGCACCATGTGCTATATCCTTCCCCAATAAAGTAATCATGATGCTGACAACCCCTGTTTGGACCAATTGGATATGAAGAAACAGAATAAAACTGTCGTTCGTTTCATCAGTTATGTTTCAGTTATGAAAGTGACATACATTTCTCAGCAAGCTTAAGGCTGTATTTGACAGAAGCGGCAAAGACCTCCTCCCTGGAAAAAAAAGTCACTGAAGATTACATTTAACCGCCCATACATGTGGAATTGTCATACCTCTTTCATAGCATTACGTAATACAGAAACCTAATTTGTCAGCCATTTCTAGGGGGCAGTGAAGTAGGATGAGCTATTACTCTAAATATACGGAAAATGTACTTTTTTTCCACAGTGTGTCATCTAAAATGAGCAGATTAGACTGTTACACTTTTTATAGTCTATCATTTCCTTTTATGTTTGATAAACTTTTAAGATCCGGAAATGCTGACATCATGGGTAAGGACTGGTGCAGTGTGAGCCATTACAAAATTCATTTTAATTGATGCTGGAAACAAAAGGCAATAACCACATATTGTAAATAACATCTCCCTTTCGACAGTTGGAATCCAATCTGCCCGGCTCGTTCCCTATCAGATTGGAGTACCTCTGCGTGCCTCCTTGAAGCTTTCCCGAAATCCGGTCCACACACTCTTTGTCTGTCCATCAGCTGCTCCTTGTGAGCCAGTGTTGAGTTAACCTCCTGACTTGCCAATTACGCTGCCTATTGAGTGCTGGAGAGACCGCGTCAATAGGGCCGACAGCCCCTCGGAAAGCCCTGTGAAGAGCAGGCCATTTCCTGCTGTGTGCGCTCTCTCGCTGAGTCGTCTCAAGGCTGTCTCCATGTTAGAGGTGGATGTAAATGATCGTCTGCCCTTGACGCTAAGCGCGAACAGGCTCTGGGATCCCCGGATGACGGGCTTTTCGGGGGTCTCGCGGGCGGGGGTCTGATCCTTGCGCTGGTCTGTGGGGTGCGGGGTGCCGCTGGTGACCGGATGCTTCATTACATTATTACATTATTGGCATTTAGCAGACTCTCTTATCCAGAGCGACTTCCAGCATTATCCATTTATACAGGTGGATATTTTACTGAGGCAATTGTGGGTTAAGGACCTTGCCCAAGGGTACAGCAGCAGTGCCCCAGTGGGGAATCGAACCAGCAACCTTTAGGTCATGAGTCTTGCTTCTTAACCACTGTGCTGCACTGCATCACCCATTCTCCCCAGCCAGGCCGTGGGCAGAGAGTAGGGACACCTGTCCCGAAAAGGGTCCCGGGTTCCAATGCTTGCAGGAACACTGCTGCCTTGCTCTTGAGCTTGGCTCTTTGAAGCACAGTCTGCTTCAGCAACGGCAGGGAGTACCTCGGTCTGACATCTCAGCAAAAGGATGGTACCTTCTGAAGGACAGAGCCGTCCCTCACCAGGCTGGGGTGTTGGATTCAGGCCAGTTGGTTCAGAGAGAAGATCGCCCCCTACTGGTCCACCAACACCACTTTTGTTTTGTTTTGTTTTGTTTGTTTTTACAGGAGGTCTCCCATCTAAGTACTAACCAAGCTGAACTCCACAGCCCCGTGACATACATGGATTGAACGAATATTTAATCCATTCGTAGAGCGGGATGTTTAATGGAGCATACCAGAATAAGCACTGTGGTTATAGGAGCAGTTTGCTCAGCACCACGCCACTGTGTCCATCTGTGCTGATGCCATTACCTGTAGGGTCTTCTGCATTTCCTCACAGCTCATATAGTCACTTAGCATTTAGAGAGGGGATGCTGAACAATGCTGAGTGTTAGTCAGATCCAGGACCTGTATCCTTTTCAACACATAATGACTGTAGTGGATTAAAGTGGCTTCTCTCTGTTAGAGGAGGAGTTGTGTGTAAGGACAGAGAGATGCATGGCGAATGGGGGGGACTCTATCTTCCCCCTCTCCACTGTGGATGTCCATTTGAGGGTCTTCGTGACCTCCCTCGGGGACTGGTCTGTGTGCAGGGGAAGCGGAGTGGATATCTCTAATTAATCCATGTGTGTGTGTGTTTACCCGTGTGTGCAAGCTTGGTGTATTTATGTCGGGTGTTTTGAGCTCATCCTGGCCAGCTTTATTTATTGTGTGTGCCTGTGTGTGAGGGTGGTGTTTGTCCCTGCCAATGTTAGTAACGATGTGAGTGTGTGTGTGGCTGTGTGTGTGTGGCTGTGTGTGTGTGTGTGTGTGTGTGTGTGGCTGTGTGTGTGTGTGCGTGCGAGTGTGTGTGTGGCTGTGTGTGTGTGTGTGTGTGTGTGTGTGTGTGTGTGTGGCTGTGTGTGTGTGTGTGTGCACGCATGTGTGTGTGCGAGTGCGAGTGTGTGTGTGGCTGTGTGTGTGTGTGTGTGTGTGTGTGTGTGCGAGTGTGTGTGTGGCTGTGTGTGTGTGTGTGTGTGTGTGTGTGTGTGTGTGTGCGAGTGCGAGTGCGAGTGTGTGTGTGGCTGTGTGTGTGTGTAAACACGCGGGCCCTCCATTCCTGCGCTTCGTGTGCGCGGGACTGAGTGATGCTGTCATCTCCCATCACCTTGCCTCAGTGCAGCGCCAGCCCTCAGCCCACACAGTAGTCAGACAGCATTACCTCCCCTTACTGTCTGCTCAGCTCTCATCCGCAGCTCCATCCCCCCCGTCCCACGCCCACCCACTCTCCTCTCAGCGCCGTGTCACTGATCCTCTCCCGCCCAGACAAAAGGGAGCCGCTGCCCGCCTCGCTTTAATCCACTCTGACAAAGCTGACTTAATGCGCACCTCCGTAAACTCTACCCCGCCCTTTACCTCTGTGCATCTTTTCATCGGCCGTGTTTCTGCGCTTTTCCTCTAATCCGTCCTTTCACTCCGGCTTGATCCCTGAAACGTGGACGTCTCTGGCCCCTCGGTTGAGGATTTCGGGCTCTTTGTGCGCGCTCCCTTAAATTTCGGCTTTATCTGATCGAGACCACATGCCCAAACCCCTGATGGGGTGGGGAGATGGGTGGGGGGATGTTAGAATTTGACAACTGTGTGGTTGGGAGGGTAATGATCAGAGAGGAGGAGACGCTTTGAACACGCATCGTGAGAGCGGTTATCGCAGGCTTTCTCCGCCCTCCGCTGAAAAGCAAAGCGCAGGGGCGGCGTGTGCCTGCCCGCCTCATCGAAATGACCCACTTTCTTCTGGTTTCCACTCTTCCTGTCTGCAACGGGGGGGGGAATAAACTCTCCTTATTAGCCTGCCTCTGCCAGCAGGCTCTGCTCAGTTACCCGTTTAAGCCTCACACTTCAACGGAGAGGTTAAGTGCCCTGTAAACAAGGTAGCGCTGTTGTTGTTTGATCATGATAATCAGCCATTTTCTTTTGATTTTCATTTATAAAAAAAAAAAAAACCCTTCCACTTGCCGGGAGGAAACGGTGTGTTCGTTTGTTCGTTTTTGCATAATTTGTATTCAAGGTTAAGCATTTGTTTCAGTGAAATATTAGAAGGGATGACAGCAGTGAAGTGAAACAATTTCCTAATTAATCCGGGGTGAAAAAGGAGACCCGTTCAAGGAATTGGACAGGCGCGACCAAATTGAAATGCTAATCTGAGCTGTCAGTCACTCTTTGACAGCACCAGCTTACTGTGACCACACAGCCCCCGTCTAGTGTTCCAGTGGATAGTAGCATATGCGTCAATGATATCATTCCGCTTTAAGTAAAAGAGAAGGACACCATATAGAGAGAGTTCCAGTGAAGCTTTGATCCCTGTCTCTGATGCTACATTTCCAGAGTTGTCATGAAGCTTGTGAAGTAGGAACACGCAGCCGAACCGAAAGACCAGTGTCTGTGACGTTATTTTGGATTTTAAAGGTGACAGAGTCTTGCAGGAAGTCACGTGCGTGTGAGTCAGTCCCCATAGTTTGTTCTCATCGCCTTCCCTGGCTTTCCAGCCGCACAGCCTCATAATAGGCTGTCAAAAGATGTGAAGGCCAAAGCTTACGGTATTGATTTGTTTTATGCTTGCGTTTCATCCTGCACCTCCCGTTTGGCTGTGTGGGTGTCCGACTTTAAAAAAAAAAAAAAAGAAGAACCTAACAAAGGCAATATCCACTGCAAGCTTTTGGCTCCTTAATTGAGAATTCAGGAGACAATAACCTCTAGAAGCCCCTGTTCAGCCTCGGTACAAAGCGTTCTTTTCTCCACTTTGAGTAACCGAGCAATGAAAGCACTACGATTAATTTTCTTTTTCTTACACAACCTAGTGAGTTCAGCAGTCACAGGAAGTTATGACAAATGTGTGGTATAAACCAATAAACCTTTGCCCACTCTAGTGCAAAGTTTTTGTTTTTTTTTTTTTTTCTTTCTTTCTTTCTTCCCTGGAAAGGAGAGGCCAGAGCAGACTGTAATATGACTGAATCGGGGCCTTCGTACAGATATTATGCAGAAGATATGATGATGGTACTGAAATAAAGCAAAAAAAAATTTGATAAATAATAATAAAACTAATAACTAATAAAGCTAAAGAACAGGGCTGTTTGTCTCTGTGTCATATCTTTTATGAAATCTGTCTTTTTTTGACAGTAAACATTTTTTTTCAGGTTTACCTCTCACACTCACAGAAAACTGATTATCGTAATTCATTGTAACAAGGGCATTTTTTTCCCCTCACTAAAACAAGACGTAGGCAGTAGACCAATTTTTAATCAATTGGTTATATTTTCTGGCATCATCGTTTTTCTCGTTCATCATTTATTGAAGAAGTTGCAGTTTGATAGTGTGACATTTACTTTATGAACTCCAGCAGACCCTCCTTTCCCAACCTTTTGTTATGTTTCTGTAGGTGTTGTCCGTCTTGTTGTATCATTATGGTGTATTTAAGCTAAGGTATATTTGTATACACTAACTTTAGTGCCATGTATTTAGTCTTCCTTTTTCACATGTGTCACAGTGTCCCAGTCTCCCCTGCATTCTCTTTATTTTAGTTTTTTTTTTTTTTTTTTTTTATGATGGATATAATGTCTTGGGTAATTGTCAGTGGGACTGAAAAATGGCCAAATAGGATTTGTTACAGTATCAATTATTTTAAAGTGTGAAGCTGAGTTCAAATTGCCCTTCACTCAGTGAAATATTCCACCATGAAAATGAATCATTATTTCATTACAAGAAACATAAGGTGAGTTATTCAATCATTTATATGAGTGTCCCCGGGAAAGGGGTTTCCAAAGGGTAATTGTGTAAAAACGTCTGTAGGCATTTAGAATATTTTATTACAGCATCCTTATGATTCATAAATGCACACTGTTGCTGTTGGGGTGCCCTTGTAACAAGCCATCATCTCATTTTTAGCGTCCGCAAATGAGAACGGCTAAGTAATCAATTTTATACTCGTTGCTTCATGACTCCAATCATCAATGGCGTGTTCCTAAAAACTGCAGAATAGCTGTACATTAGAACTGTCAGAAGATTTTCCCATCATCATCAAATACAGTGCTGAAAGTCAACATAAGTGAAGACTTATTCTGCACTTAATGCATTTAATGGTTTGCTACTTGAACTGTAAGAGTTGTAATAATAACGAGATGAAGAAGTTCGGGGGCAGGAGGAGGAGCAGTTTTAACCATCTTCTGTGTTTTCTTTTTTTCTCTTTCAGGACGTGGTCTGGGGATTAAACTCCTTATTTACCGTAAGTACCTTAAAGAGGAATAATGCGGTCATTGACCTCCCTGCTCCTGTTGCTCATTTGAACATGTGCTGAGATCTGTGATTGACAGAGGGATGTGTTCGTAGGGGAATGTCACATATCACATCTGAAGATCAGTAGCCACTTGTGATTAATGACTAAAATGTAAGAACCAGGTTAAAAAAAAAATCACACAACTCTATACTAAGTAGTACTGTAGCCAGGTGCTCCATTTTGAGTACTTTTACTGCATTATATCCTGAACTGCAGAATTTGTAACTGAATACATACCTTCATGTTTCCTTCCTACTCCTCCTTGTTTCCTAAATAGTGACCTTATGAACAAACCCTGAAAACTGAACAAAGCCATACCAGGAACACTAGCAACGAAACCAAACTAAGCCACTAATAGGGCAATATCAGCCAGCAATCAGCCGCTGATTGTGAGCACATTTTGTGCTGTTTTTGTGTTTGGTCATCCACCAGAGCTTACCTGCAGCTCATGAGCTAAACATGAAGCTGTCAGGCACGTGGAGAGCTGTCTTGTCATGCCTCACTGACAGCATCCTCCAGCTCCCGCGCATGATGCGGTGAGGCAGCATCAGTGAAAGCGTCTGATTCGCTCACACTCAGGGGCGGACGGGATGCTGTGAAGGATGCCCGAGACGCGTACCTTACAGTGGTGCTGCTGCAAGTGGTACTAGTGGAATGGCCTTACTGTCTGGTGGCCTTGGGAGCATTACTGTTTCACAGTATACCAGTAGTCAGAATCTAACAATATGGTGTTTACCATTGTATTTTTCTTCGTCGGATACGTGTGTGTTGCGTGCATGTGCGTCTGTAAGAACACACACATTAAGCACAGGTATTAAGAACTCGTGTTACATGTATGCACATATTAAGTGTGTAAGGCTGTTTTTGCCAGATGGTAGAACTTATGTTTATAGTTCAAAAACATTCTGGTATGTGTTGATGATTTGATTACTTAGTCTTGTTTCAGTAAGTCTTAAATAAATAATGCCTTATCTGACAGCACAAAGGACATGTGATCCTGGCGCTCTTTAATCTGTGCAGGTGTGAAGGTCTTGAGCCAGGGCCACTTTAGCTGCCACGTGTTAACAGTCTCTTTAGTGGCTGTTGGGGCTGGCAGTCGCAGGAGGTGAGAGCCTGTCAGAGTTCCTGATGTCCCTCATCAATAATGGGCCATGTCCCTAAGGTGTCCTGCCATTGCCGATGTGACAAAGGAGGGGATGCGACTCTCTGTGGCACTCTGCACCTGGCAACAGGCTGGCCAATGTGCAAGGCCCTGGGAAGCGGAACAGATGTGGCAAGAGTCCAGCTTACTGAGAGGAGAGAGAGAGAATGCACACTGCCAGATACTGCCCTGTGCCGACATTTTCCTGTGGGTATTAGCCCACGGGAATTAGCACTACCTATGCTAGTTGTGATTTGCAGTTGAAGTGGCAGTGTTAGGTAAGGAGGCAGTAGGATTGCATGGGCACTCTCCTGCTCCTCATGGTACTTGCATGATGTACATTCCTAAAAAACCTCCTCTTATGTGTACAGTAATACAGTAATGTGTTTTCGTTGGTATACAAAACCATCGTGTGTCTGTTTTTAATTTGACTGGAGTCTGTTTGAGATACACATCCTCACCCTTCAAGGGCTTCTTGGGTTGTTTAATGATAGCTCATCAATAACTGATCTCATCGCTGTGACTTACAATTCAAACTGGATTCCTAATTAAAATATGCAGTTCATTTTATGCTTCCCTTTGAAATGTGTTTCTTTGAAAACGACTCCCAGAGAAAGTGTTTGTTTGGGTAGTATGTGCATAGGAAGGGAATTGCCCCCAAAAGGCTGATTTCATAAATAATAGGTATGTCCAACCAAGCAGACCTATGATACGAAGGACTTCACTGTAGTAAGTACCACGCTCGGCTCCCTGGCATATATTCCCTGCAGAACGGCCTCATCTAGTCCGCTCATACCAGTCCTGCTGTCTGATCCCACGGTGTCACACGGTACACACTAAAGTCCAAGTGGCAGATCAGGCTGACATCTGCTGGGAAGTGCAGCAAAGCCCCTCTGAGGAGCTACAATAACATCCTGTCAGCTCAGCGCAGAGACGCAGGTGACTGGGCACCGGCTCGCCAGGCCTCGCGGAGTGAGCTCGACCCTCTGTGATTCCCCTTTAAAGCGCTCCATCTCGCACGTCTTCGCTCCGAGCTCCGTGTTCTGACACGCGCTCCTAATCTGTCTGAGCTCCGCAGTCCTGTGCCAGGCGCTGTGGCGGTCTGACAGCGCGCAGGGGAGGGGGGGGGCCTGGGGCCGGCTGCATCGGGACTGCGGTTTCGCAGCCCGACCACAGCATGACCTGCACATTACCAGTAAAATGAGATCCAATCAGGGACCAGATTAAGGGACAGAATATCTTAAGAAACATGGCTTCTACAGGCTACATTCATGGTGCAGAAAGGAAGGGCTTCAGGATTAGAGTTTTGCGGAGGTGACATAAACCCACCACTCATCCCGTTTTCCTGTATTCCCTGCAGGATCTACTGAATTTCGATGACCCGTTGAACATTGACGCAGCGGAGCATCACCTACGAGACAAGGTAATATCCACCTGGAAGGGACGGGAGTGATAGGAGCGGAATAGGTCGGCCCCCCCGAGCGCGCTCTCTGTCCCCCAACAATAAGCCTGCAGACATGTAGGAAATGAAACATCAGGAATGATTAGAATGTGGACGCTGAGCTCCCGGCATGCGCAGCTTTAGGCGTGATTATGTCATGCTTTTGACCAGGGGAAAATGCTCCCCAGAAATCTATCATACCAATTATAACAATTATCATAGGTTTCACACGCACATCATACTGTACGTCTCACTGGAGAGGATTGTGGACAGAATGGAAATGCTACTAATTAAGTTGTAAATATTCCCTGTTGCACTGCATTGGTGGTCCTCATTGAAGCAGCTGTTATCGTAACACCCAAGGGGACCGTGTACCGTGCAATGTGCAGAACACTGTGACTGTGTGTGCGTGCGTGCGTGTGTGTGTGTGTGTCCTAGGGGACAGGAGAAATGAAAAAACACAGTGTAATGGATTCCTTAAAAGTCCACCAGTTTGATTCCCCACATGACTGTGACATTTGCCTGGGGCACCCGGTATTATATGCTCAATACCGATGCAGAAGTGCAGGGTCCATTTCGCAACAGGCAAAGTGTAATTCTGACACCCCTGTAGTCATCAAGTCCGGCGTGAGGAAGGGCCTCTAGTGGGTATTTTGGCTGGCGCAAATTGCTACGGGACCTCATCTGTATCAACTATAATTATGGTGTCGTGACAATGCAGATAAAATGCCCCATGATGTTTTTGTGGTAGGTGTTATTCTCATACCTTTTCTCATTTATATTTTCCCAGCGGCTAGGATGTGGGCATATCCAGCACAGCTGAAATGTCCTCTGGTATAAGTGGATGTGGTTTTGTTGACAGTATGCATGCCTGAAGGGATATTCCAGCATGCATGCTCATAGATTTGAACCTTTCCCAGTTTTAAAGGGATTTTCCCAGCAGGACAGTTTTTTTCTGTACTGGGCTATATCAATAGAAGTAGATAAAAAACAACATTAAAAAAGCTACAGTAATATACCTTATGTAACATTTGATTCTTATATTATTACATAATATTCGTCACTACACTGTGACCTTGTAAGAGAGATGCATGTATTATTTAGAGATACCCATATAAATGTTTAAGTTTTTGGTCATGATATGCTTCCATGTGTGAATTTGCTTCCTGCTTGATTCTGACTGAACATCTCAGTTTGCATTAGTATAGTTGATTGATCTTAGGAAGAGTTCTCTTTGAACATGTCTACTGTCCCTGAGTCCACTGACACATTAGTCACAAGGTGCTGTAGGCTGTTTTGGATCAACAAATTACTCCTTAATTCACACAGAAATATGACTACAGCACTTAAGAGAAAAATCACAGCTTTGATGAACTGTTAACTTCTTGTATGAACAAAATACCGAAATAAATGAGGAAATAAATGATAAATTGATGGCCAGCAGTTTCCATTACTTTGTACAAAATTAATCATGGCCCAGGTTGTTTTGGTCAAAGATGTTCAAATGCATTTGATAATTATTTTGAGAAATCTGTACAGATTGTAAGCTATAAGTGGCGGACCAGACATATTTTAGTAATATTATCAAGCTATGTGTGAACCGTGGTTAAAAGAAATCCTCAGACGTCTGAGAGTGGTGAGAGTGTGCACTCATTTTTCCTCTAACCTCTGCTCTTAATTACTGCATTCCAATAATTTGCTTAGGCTTTTATAAAAGTTGGTTAGAGTTGTGTCACATCTGAAATTGTAGGCGCGGATTGGGTTCAAGATGACTCATTTCGGAGTGTGAATTTATAGCCAGCCCTACAATTGGTTATTAGAACAGAACAGAAAAGCAAGGCCTTTTACTCATTAGAGAGCTAATAGCTTATCGATCAAATGGTCTTAGTCAGACTGCTCATGAAGGCTCACATAAAGGCATCAGCATTGGGGCTGCTTCATCTAGACAGCTGCAATTGTTTCTGTTGAGAAGTTGAGTGTTGCTTTTGTTCCTCTTTTCAGATATATTAGCTGGTCCAAGTTCATCAAGTGCTAGTTAAGTGGTTGAAAGGAAAAAGTTTTTGAGGGGTGGAATTCAGGCCTCCCATTCTGCAGTTTAACCTTTAGGATGCTTCTTTGTTGGTTTCTTACAATTTTCTTTTTTTTAATCTCAGCAAATAGCCTAAATTAATTGAGCTGGGACTGAGAAATAAATTATTTGTTTGTGCTGTAACTTCCATAAAGGTTTTCTTCCATCATGAGATCAAATCAGAATTGAAGAGTACTGACCTCTACTTTTATAAAGTTACACACACACACACACAAACACACACACCCCTCTTAAATGAAAATACAAAAAATTTTGCTATAACTAATTTAAATAGTAAAATTTTTAAATTTAAAGTTATATAATAATAAACTATATGAATAAATTGACCCGCACTGAAAAAGACTAAAGCATGATGATTAGCAGCAGTGGCTGGGGCTTCCCTGGCCCCTCATTTCTCCTCTTCTGTCTTCTAACTATAAAGGCTGCATTGCAGTGTTCCTGGAAATGAAACAAATAAATACAATGAAAATGAAAAAAATAAAACACAGTATTTTTTTTTCCAGTCTGTTGGTTTTTCAAAATTCATTGCCTTTATAAGTCTCCTTGAAAGAACTGAAAGTATGTATTGCCTAGTTCAAACCCATCATTAAGTCATTTGATAGATGTACTATACCCAGAATGCACTGAGTCATATTATCTAATTAGGCACATTTTTGGTGATAAATTGCATGTTTTTGCTGCACTGACTCTTTGTAAGAGGTTTTTAATTAACCTCGTGGTGATATTTAATTGATATCCTGCCAACCCCTGTGTCCAAAGGCCAGTAGTCATTTTGTTTTCTTTTTTTCCTGAAATGGTCCAAGCTTTGATTTAAACAAGGGTCACTCTGGAGCGTGGGCAGAAATCTGGGATGAGTTCAAGAGGTATTGCATTTCACATGAAGGCAGAAAGGAGCCAAAGTCCAAAGTGGGAAGTATTTGACTGAATAATTTTAGACAAACTATTTGTGGACGTCAGCACCCATTGGCACCATTGCAGAAAGTTGCTCAAAGGTGAACTTGCCCCAGGCACATGCACTCTGTAATTCAACCCCTGCCAGTAGAATGATCTTCAGTCGATGGTGTTCTCTCCCATGCAGCCCTCTCATCTGTACTTCATAACCAGACACCTCCCCATGCCCCCTGCCTCTCTCCCATCAGCAAAGGCCGTTTTCATTTCATGTAAAAAAGCCCCTTTTTTCCCCTTCTTTCATCACTGGGACCAAACAAGGCTTGCTTAGATTAAGCCAATCGCACAACATCCAGCTCCGACAGAATTCGGTGCATTTGGGCGTCGTTCTTAAAACGCGATTTTGCTTTCGCATTATGCTAGCCTAGCTCAAGGTTTAGAGACGTGCAAGAAGCTCGAAGCCAGTTAAGCGTGCATTGCTGGAGTCAGAGCCCAGGCTCCAGGACAGCTGCAGTGTGGTCTGTGTGCGCCCTTTCTGCCACTGCATTTAACAGTCCTCATCCCTCTGACTCCGCATTTCCCCACCAGCTATAGCTGCCACTTATACCTGTTGCAGTGATTATGTGTCATGGAAAGAGTGGGTAATAAGGTCTAACTCTGACATGTGTTTTTACTGCGATTGTCGCCCAGTTTACAAGGTCATTCTTAATTGCTCATGAAATTCTCTTACAGTTCTCTTATTGTGGCATACCACTTTGTGTGTGCATTCTTGTATAACTGAAATATTTATGTCCATGTGTAAACATGTTATGGCGTGTTATGTAATGGTTACATCACACCTAAAGTTGTATGGTAGAGTTAAAGAGAGCGGGTTTGATGTTCATGGAAACAGTCTCTAGGCTTAGTTATAGGTCTCTGAGCTGTGCATTTTTGATGGAAGTGCAGTCTTGGGGGTGTTTGTTAATGATGTTCAGACTCCCTTGATTCATGTACCTATTCAGTGTTAAATGAAAACCAGCTAGATATATTTATCCTGTCTTTCAATTTCAATTCCTGTCAGCAAAGGTACGTTCAGAAGGTTGTGTTCTCCCCAATCACAGTGTTTGCTTTGCAGTTAGAGCATCACAAACAGTCTAAACTTCTTGATTGTGGAGCCTGTGGCTCTCAGGAGACCAGGAGTAACACATCCTGCAGTCATTTTGTGGTATAAATGCCTTGAGGAGGAGCAGTATTCCTGTTTTAGCGACTCCCCTCTGAGGGATGACAGGCAGGGGAGTGCGCCAGCATTCTGCTGGTGGGCGGCGTTGGCCTTGCATCAGTCGGGTTTTCTACTCTTCGTTCTCAATACTACAGCCCAACGGAAGGTGTTGAGGATTCTTCAGAGGGAGAACATTCCTCTCGGTCTGCGCTGAAATGAATGGGCATGGATGAAGACAGCGAAGTCTAGACAGATTCGTATTTGATGTCTGTGTTTGCCTAGCAGTGGCTCAGGCAGTAGCTCAGCGGCTGAGCCGGGATTGTTGGTCGGGCAGATGGTCTTTGCTTTTGGGGGTCAGGTCTGATGTTGTTATGGTCAGTTTGTTCCTGTACGTGAGGGACGAGCAGTCAGCCTCACGGTGTACAACTACCCCCCCCACACCACCATCTGCTTCCAGATTCCTTTCCTTGTGACTTGGGGAGCCTGGGTTAATATCTTCGGTTTCCTGTGACATTAAGCTGCAGAGGGGACGAGGGGGCGTTTTGAGACCAACAAGCCGCGATCAGGGAATTCTGGGACGTGTGCGTTTCGCGTCGCTTGGACCGCAGCCTGCACGTCCACCCACTGCAGAGTGATGTAACAGACTTTGCCTCTGTGGTCAGACCTAGTAGAGCGAGGCACAGGGGTTTGGGGACCACACGGCCTTTTAACAGAGACAGCTGCTGAAAGCAGCGTCAGAAACGCATCACAGGCAATATCGCCCCCCTGAAAATGGTGACGATCTAAACGAGATCATGGTCTTTTTTTTGACATTGTAAAGACACAAATGTGATGCTCTTGTTCTCCCTCGCTGAAACGGTTTTCGGTAACAGAAGCAGCGTGCGCGCACCTCCCTGCCTGGTGGGCTGCTCTGCTCTTTGCATTGCAAAGAGGCGCTGCCACACCGTGAGGGGTGCGTCATCGCCTCCGGAGTGCCCTGTCAGCGGAGAGATGCGGGTGAGCGTGGGAGAGCGTCTGAGTGCGGGTTCGGTGGGTGGGATCGCTGCAGGTTTCCACACACAGGCTTCTACACTGCAGTGCCCTGAAATCAGCAGCCAGAAGCTGGGATCACCCTGAAGGGATCAGAATCCGCGGTGGATCATCACGGTTCAATCAAGGACACGTGTTTTGCAATTCCTAAGCAGTCATTAAGCATTATATCAGTACGGCTATCGTCATATAATGGCTGTTATCAGTTTCTAGCCAGCCTTAGGTTTGTTGTTTACCATCTGTTGTGACTCCCAAGTGTTCCTCTGCATTCTCCCGGGTTTTTAGCAAGGATTGCAGCAATAAGCAGCATCTCTGTGATACAGCTGGTCATTCCAAATTAGGAGAAAAAAGGGGAAAAATCATTGGGTGTTCCAGGTTTTAAAAATACATACATTAGGTTGGGGATTGGGTTGCTTATTCCCTGGACATAAATCTACTGAAAAAAAGTGGTGTGCAGAAATTGGATCATCCACAGACCGAGATAAATCTGCCTTCAGGTCTTGGCTTCAAATTAGATAGCGAAGGAATTTGACCTATAAGTTGAAATCAAGTTTATGGTGCAATCAGTAAACTTGTTGTTTGTTCAAACATTGGTAGTGTGACGAGCTATTGTTTGCATGCAGTACACCATTTTACTAAGGCCAGTAGTATGCTGTCGGAGAATGTAGCAGTGTGTGGTTGGGAACAAGCATGGCCACTGTTTGGGCAAGTAAGCAACTTGCATTTCCTTCTGCTGAGGTCTTAATTAATAAAGAAAGTCGTAACTGCATTACTTAGAAAATACATTACTCTCTCATCTACTGTGTGGATTTCATCAAGCAACCAACATGTTTTTATTTTTGAAGACCATATGTTTGAAACCATTATACGGACCTACAGTTAATTAACTGTGGAAATCAAACTTCATGTCAGTGTCATTGTATGGGCCAGATATATTTATAACATCACTATTGCCAGTATCCTCTTTTTTTCTAGTTTCTTTCTACTCTCCTGCGGGAGTTACTCCATAATCTTGCTCCATAATGTGCATATTTGCATTATCGGTCCTTCCTGAACATTTTCATAAGGGATTGCGGTGATTATAGACAGCTGACAGCACTTCAGTTAAAATTCAATTATGCTAAACTCCTCCACAAAGCTTGGATGTGGATTTTGTCCGGGGACAAAGACTAATTGATCGGTGACAGTGATGGAATGTGTGGGCCTGTGCTTCCATCTTCACCATCCTATAAATGTATTATATAAATATGTCAATATGTTGTTTTAAATGATAATTGCTTGCCACATTGTATATACACATATTAAAACAATTAGCAACTTTTCTCTGCTTCTCTTTTAGCACTGACATTTTATTCATTCAGCTGGATGCTTATTTACTGTGTTACTGGCTATTTTGAGTCTGTGCCTTTTTGGTGCTTCTGTGATATTTAGTCAATGTTTTTGCCATAATTACCATGTAACTGGCTCTGAATATGTTTTAAGTAATATAGGCTATGCAATGCTTATCCTCTTGATGCCAGGCTAATTATGTACGCACCCTACACCCTGCACCTTCACGGCTACCACCCCTCTAGTTGGTGAGCTGACTTCGTCGTGTTCTCATGGGTCGTGTTCTCATGATGTGATCGGACCTGAATCGGTGCGATCAAAATGTTGAAGTCAAGCCGAATAAGCAGACTCCTTAAGGTCAGTTTGCCCCGAGATTTCAGAAACCGATCGGACGGTTTTGGAAGTGTGAAAGCAGAGCGTGGGAGGAAACAGGGAAACATCTTACCGTGCCCAACAGCTGCAGACCCAACCCCCCACCCCCCACCCCCAAATCTGTTTAAATGCAACCAAGTGTACCTGACAGCCCCTTCAGGGTCGAGTAGCTGGGAGGAGCTGATGTAATCAGGCTTATGTAACCGTCATTAGCACGGCACTGTTTTCTGTTCTCAGCAGCTGTAATACAGGAGGGGTGGCTTTGGATAATTCTGGGGCTGCTTTACGTTTAACATAAGGCCAGCTTGCACCCCCTGCTGAGGCTCTGCTGGGCATCAGGGGCCCTCGGGGTTCGGTTATGTGGATATCGCTGGAGGTTCATCAGAACCGCGCAATCCGCGTTGACCCCCGTGGCTCACCTCGCTCGTCGGGCAGGGCGGGCGGGCCTGTTTGAGTCACGGGCGCATTAACCCTGCGTCTGCGTGCGGTGACCCCGCGGTGCTGCCCCGCTGGCGGGGGACAGAATCGCAGGGGGGCCTGTCTGTCTGTGACCCTGCCGCGGAAATGCCAGCCGCGCCGCCTCGAGATGATGGGCCAGAGGGCACAGCGCCCCGCTGATCGATGTCTTTACTGCTGATGAAGGCAGTAAAAACCCCAGCGTGGCGTCCTGTTTATTTCAGTGCTGCAAGCCTCCAGTGTTTAAAAAAACACGGGTTGGGAAATCCCATGGTGCTTTTCATAGCCCAGGGGGGTCGACGGGGCATGGAACACACCCATCCGATTTTAATTAGGAGGGAAACTAATTAAGTGTGTTAAATGGCAGCTATTCAATCATTGCCAGGGAGCAGGCTGGAGCTGCAGGCTGGGGCTGGGTGCGGGCGTTCCTACACTGTGGACTGGAAGTAGAGGGAAGCGTGTGTGTGTGTGCGTGCGTGCGTGTGTGTGCGTGTGTGTAAGGGTGGCAGAGGTGTTTAGGAGCTGTTCCGCAAGGCTGACATTTACTTTATTTTCAGCCACTGTTGTCCTCTTGGCAAGGGCTGCGTTACTCCAAAAGCAAATGTCTTATAACAATTCGGGGAAGGCCATAAAAAGTTGCAGTCGGTGATGCACCATTATCATTCAGTACAACAAGGGGTTACGCTGGGATTTTGGAAGTGGTGGAAGATTCCTTTGAGCTCTCTGTCATCATTGTTTATTTTTTATTGCCAGATTGATTTCTGATCAGAATACGCTTGTGGTTTTTGAAAGAGGAAACTCTGGGATTATGAAAACACGTTTGAATCAAGTATCTCTCGAAGTGAGGAAATGTTGCATTACATCCTAGATAAACTGGTTCCAGTAAATTCCTTAGTCAGTACAACCGTAGGGCATTACAGTTCATTATGCAGATATGGCCCTAAATAAATTTCTTGTACGTGGGTGCACCTTACACCTTTCTTGAGAAATATATTTTTGGGTGGATTTATTAAGACCTCTCAGTATATGATATCTCTCAGTCATGACAGCAGGATCATTAATGGAGTGGGCCTCTATTTTTTCATCTGTGGGTACATACTGTTTCAGCATGCAGATTACCCACAGAAGGCGCCAGAGTAGCTTCACTGTGCCAGCCTCATTGCTCCACTCAGCACTTCCTAAATTCCACCTCACACCTTCCTGAATTACCTCCCTCCCCCATCCCCCTCCTGTCAGATCCCCTTTTCACTCGGCCATGGCTCAAGGAGGCACGGCTGTTACAACCACTTTATTTTTCAATCATTTTTTTCTATTACGGTGCTTTGAAAAGCTTTAAATTCTCCAAGCCGCGTCTAAAGGAAAAAAGAAGGTAATCTCCTTAGCCTTTACCGACACGGACGTCTTAAATTTTAATCAGACAGATTAATAAACAGGCCCGCCAGGCTATTTAAAACCTTGGCCCCAAACGTTTTTGAAAGCACCAAGTTATGCAACGGTGGGAATCATGAGGCTTTGGGGTCTGTGGTGGCCCAGTCTGTAGGTTTCCAACCTCCCCACAGTAGCCGAAAATGTTCTTTTAACAGAACATCACGTCTCTTGCTCGAATATAAGTGTAGCTAATTTATTATTTTTTTTCCCCTCACAGCCAGCAATAATAAGGTTCCAGGGTGTTTTATTCTCCTACAGCCGAGGGTTGCCCGGGTATAGCTTAAATTGAAGGGCCTTTTGTCTGGGACAATTTCGAGTAAGTGACCAGGAGGAATGAATCACTCCAGCCCGTAATTCTGGTGGCAGTCATTTTGTGTAAAAGGTCGGGTGTTGATGCCGGATCAGAGAATGAGGACAGACTTTGTGAAGTTGTACAAGTAAGCTGTCCGTGTAATAGATGTGTCAGCATGCTCCAAGCCAGGTATATCTCCCACCAGACTCCCTCACAGCTCTGTCAGTGTGGGGGGGTTATCTTTCCACAAACAGACATCCCTTCCCACTCCCATCCTTCTCTCACCTCTTTTTTTTTATAGTTTGTTATGAGTTTGCTCCTGAGTCCCACTTGATAAACCAAGCAAGTGCCTCACCAGTGTTTGACTTCTGTCTTTTTTTTTTCTTTTTTGGCTTTTCTTGGGCAATTCACTTCAGGGCTGAGCAGGACAGATGGTAATTAATCTGCCTTGCATAAACCCACAGTCTTAGCTGTAAATGGCTGCCCCCCCCACCCCCCACACACACACCCCCATGCAGACAGCCCTGAGTAGGAGCATGTTATCAGCCCTCATACAGAGGCACGCAGGGCTTGTTTGTTCTTTTTTCTGGGGAAACTTTGGGGAGAGCAGTGATCTGTCCTCTCAGTCGATTTCTCCGGCGGAGCAGAAGAGAGTGAGTGTGGCTTCAAAGTCCTGCAGAGTGCCAGAGGAAGGTGCCTTCCATCTGTTTGTTCGGTCCCCCCCCCCCCACCCCCAGTCATCCTCATCCTTGTCCTGTTGCTGCTGCTGGTGTGGGCACGCTCGGCAGGCCTTCAAAACGCCAGCCCCAATCATCAGCATGCAGGCTGGAGCCGATCAGAGATCAGAGACGGCCGATATCCCGGGGGGATCCGGGAAAGTGGAGAGTGGCAACACAAGACCATGTTACAGGGGAGGAGGTTGGGGGGGGGGGGTAAGGGGCGCAGCTCACCCTGAGGTTGTTCCAGAGTCCTCCAGGACGCCCAAAGGGAGCCCCCGCCCTGATCATAACACGCACGGAAGGGCTCCAGCAACATTACGTTCCCTCCCCATCTCACAAGGGGGGACACGAGCACCTGCCAGACTGCTGAGTAAAAATATTAGCCAGCGTTTTTCCTCCCTGCAATCGGAGACGGGCGGTAAACGGAGTCGGGACGCAAAGGTCAGGGGTAGCCGGGCTGTGCAAACAGGTGCCAGGGGCCTGCGCTGTTCTGAGAGAGCTCTGATCACTCGCCACCCGACAATACTGAACCTCCACCCCACCCCACCGTCCCTCACCCCCCCCTCACCGGCCACAACCCCCCACTTCAGCTACTGCAACACACTGTGTTCCCAGTGCGTGCTTCCCAGAGAGATTTATTTTTAGTTTTTAATTGGAAGTCTTCACTGGGCGGTGCTGCCGTCGACTCCCCAGTCTGGTTAATTAATGAGTCTCGGAAAACGACCAAACCTCAACGAAAATCTTTGTCTGTGATTGTGAGATCTGGTAGTTCTTATTGGCCGTGCAGTAGGAGGTTAAAAGGACTGTGAGCGTCACAGCAAATCGGATGCCAGAAAACCGAGACTTCCAGGCTGTCATATCCTTTTTTTTTACCATTAGTATTCACAATGTTAAAAATGATCTGGTTCTCTGGGGGCCTTTTCCCTCTCCCCATCTGTGGTTATTTATGGGTTGTGTGGAGGTAGCAGCTGAGAGTGATTTAGAGTGGCCCGGCCTCTCTGTTCTAAATGGAGGTGATGTTGTTATTAATATAAGCAAGCTTTCGCGCTATGCCCTGCTTGTATAATAGTCCTGGCTCTGCCAGCTCGTTCTCTGGGCGGATGTCCGTAGTGTCAGATTTTATTGGTGCAGTTGTTTCCATAAGCGGCCCCCCTTCCTCTCTCCCTCCCTCCCTACTCTCAAACCCCCTGCGGCTGGTCTTATGTTGCAGACATCAAGGGTCTCGAATGCTTTGTGCGATGAATCACAAGCGTCGCTAATGAGCCACTAATGTCACTGTCACATGCAGGGTTTCTGACGTCGTCGTTTGCGTTATTTCTGTGCGATTGTTATCTAGAACATTCAGATTCAAGTGCGAAGCACGGCCCCTGCCCTGGGCCTGCAGGTCCAGAGCCCAGCATATGCAGTCACAGGACAAATGTACAGGTGGTGCGACAGTAAGTTGGGATATTGTCATTCCAACAAGGTTCAGAAGCTGGTGGTATCACTACCATACCGCTTCTGTATGCTAATACGCAGTGAATAAGCCTTTAGGGTGGGGCTCGGACAGGAGGGAATCTTTTGCTGCAGGCAGGTTTGGGTTTGAGCACCAGAATGAGATGACATGGGTGCAGATCAGCTGGGAATGATATTGTGTAGCATAGTGGTAAGGAGCGGGGCTTGTAACTGAAAGGCTGCTGGTTCAGTTCCCCATTGCAGCACTACTGCTGTACCCTTGGGCCGGGTACTTAACCCAGAATTGCCTCAGTAAATATCCAGCTGTATAAACTGTGACCTATGTAAGTTGCTCGGGGTAAGCATGGCTGCTAAATGACAATGTAATGTAATGCTACTGGAGTAAGATCCAAAAAACAGTCCCATGCAGGGCTCTATGCCACAAGTCCACAATCGTGTGTTCTTTTACCTGAAGTCCTGCTCACCTCAGCTCTGTCATGCTGGGCACCGCAGCCCATGAAAAGAGTGAATGGCACTGTAGTAGTGAATTCCTTCGGCACCGAGACTGTCCCGTTCCCAGAGCTAACAACACAGGGCAGTCCCACTGAAAATGAGGTGACAGGAATGACAGTTTTAGCACCTTCCAGTTCATATAGCCAGGAGCCATCCTCCTCAGCACCCAGTTCAACTGTAAGACCTGTGATAAAGATAGGCTGTTAATCTAGATTTAGGGATTGTGCCTGATTCCCAGACACAGCTATTCCATAACAGAGGAGCTCTGTGTGTTCAGATGTTTCTATTTTTGTGGCAGCAGAAAGCCAGCCTCTGGTGAAAGCAGCCCCACTGACCCCGCCGCGCTTGTGTCTCTCAGTGGGTGCCGTTCCTGCGCGGGGGATCTCATTTAACGAGGTCAGCGCCTTTCGCGAAATCCTAATGCGCCCGCCTGCCTGTGTTCTCGTTCCAGGAGGATTTCCGGAACAAAGTTCAGGACTTCATCAAGAACTACGCCAGATGATGACTGCGCCAGCTGCGTCGGCTGCCTGCCCCCCCCACCCCCCCTCCGTCTGCGACTGCGCAGCTGGAGCCCCCCACGACCGACCTGCTCAGCACACACCTCCAGCCACACCCCAGACTGCAATACAAAACCACCAAAAAAAAAAAGAATCTAGATGTTAAAATTTTAAAAAATAAATGGGGGAAAAAAGAAAATGCTTTAGCACTCCTCTCTAGGTCCCTTAAGGCAAGTCTCCAATTACTGGAGCAGTGAAAAGGAACGTTGATCAGATGTTTTGTTTTTGTTTTTCCAAAACTCATGGGTGAGCTTGGTGTGGTGACCTCAAGGTCACTGAATCAATTCACTTTAACACGCAGCGCGAGAAAACCCGACGACTACGATGATCATGACGACGAAGTGGATAGACCCTCGTTACCACCATCCCTCCATGCTAGTGCCTGCCCCTCTCCCCTCTTTGTTCTGAGAGAAATCCCCCATGTAGCTGGACACTCTCTAACTGAAATAAACCACACTGCCTGCTCCCACTCCTGACAGCATGCGAATTGCCAAGGTCACAGGCCCCGATACTGCCTGCGACACCCAGCACGCCTACGCGGACACCGCGTCCTTCTCCCATGCCCAAAGGGGACAGAAGTGTTACTCCGGCTCTCTGTGCTTAATGCCAATGGTGACGTTGTACGATCTGCACGGCCTGTCTGTGGCTGACGGCTGTGGCTCCGGATTCTGCTGCACCACAACCGTCGACCTTACCTGGCTGAGCGAAAAATGAACGAAGCGATTGTTCTTCTCTGAGGACATGCGCGGTCTGCCGCTGGGTCACTTCCTTCGTCCTCGCTTCCTGTCCCCGCTCCTGTCCCATCTGAGCATGCGTGAAGGTTGCCCATCCCTCCACACTGCAGACGCGCCCTCACACGCCACCGTTCACACAACCGCAGCCTTGTTATTTGTTGGGAAGTCGGGACGTGGTTTTAAATATGTGTCAATGAGGTGTACTGTAGATATTAGAGTGAGCGAGTGCATGTTGGGATACAGTTTGGCTTATGGGTGCTTTAGCATATATATCTCTGCTCATGTTTGTGTCAGAGTGACTATGTGTGTGTGCATGCTAACTCTGTGTGCGAAAGTGTACGTGGGTGTTAGAGCTGTTTTTGGGTCAAGGTATGTGTAGGTGTGGGGATGACTTAAGTGGGCTTGCTGTGTGTGTTGGTTGTGAGTGTCCATGGTTGAGTGTGTCTATGTCTGTGTGTGTTTGTATGTATGTATGTATGGCTGAGTGTTTGAATTGTTTGGTTGTGTGTCTATGGCTGTGTGTGTGTGTGTGTGTGTGTGTGCGTGTGTGTGTGAGAGAGAGGTTGAGTTTGCGTGTGTGTGTGTGTGTGTGTGTGTGTGTGTGTGTGTGTGTGTGTGTGAGAGAGGTTGAGTTTGCGCCTGTGTGTGTGTGTGTGTGTGTGTGTGTGTGTGTGTGAGAGAGGTTGAGTTTGCGTGTGTGTGTGTGTGTGTGTGTGTGTGTGTGTGTGTGTGTGTGTGTGTGTGTGAGAGAGGTTGAGTTTGCGTGTGTGTGTGTGTGTGCGTGCGTGCGTGCGTGCGTGCGTGCGTGCGTGCGTGCGTGCGTGTGTGTGTGTGTGCATGTTTGCTCTGCGTGTCATTGTTGGGAATGATGACATGCAGGTGGCAGGTCAGATGGCATGCGCTGGGCACCCGGCCCTTCTTCAGCAGCTCAGCCATCAGAGCCTTGCAGGATTGGTGAGGGTCTGTCCCCTTATTTAAACACTTCTGTTCCTTCTCAGAGTTGTATATCCATTTTTTAAAAAATATATTAAAGAGGAATTATAATAAGGACAAAAATATGGTGTTTGTCTTCACTGACTCCTTGTGTAAGTACCATTTCTTCCGTTCCCCCCAGTACTTGGTAAAGAGTACTATGTCGTGTCCAGTAGCTGTATGATTAACTGCATACAATGTCCACTCCTCCCTTGTCAGAGACCTTCACAAGAGTTCACATCAAAGCTAGCTGAACGCTAGGCCACAGTAATAATGTTTGGACAGGGTTCTCTGGGAATCAACAGACTATTTTGCTTTTCTTCGCTGTAAAGTTGATGTTGGATAACCTTTGGGGCTTCATGACTTAGTTTTATTTGAAGTCTCCCTCATGAAACAAACGACTGTTTGATATGCTTGTGCATCCTGGCCTTCTGAGCTGTCTGAGATTCAGCACGTTCCTCTATCTCACACAGCGTCCTGAAAGGATGCATCGGTATTGATGTGAAACGACATCCTTCATGTGCACTTCCTGCGCCCTCCTACTTGTGTTTGGATTCAAGCCTATTCAACATGACTGACTATCAAGGGGGAGCACACAGTGTAGCAATTCTTTATCTATGACTAAAATAATGTAAATTTGTGCAAAGTGTGTTGACAGAGCTGCTCGTTATTTTTTTTTATTATTCTATTCACCATTTGCTCATGAAATATTTGCTCACCATTCAGAAGTTAAGGGTAATGTTTGCTTTGCAATCTGCAAAGCCAGGAGTCTTGCTGCCGGGATAGCAGGGAAAGGACAGCTGTCAGGTAGATAGAGTCCTTTCCCCCTGAGGGCTGTCAGAAGGACAGTGAGCTACAGAGCTGCCACTCGCTAGCCCCTCTGTCACTCCTCAACCGCCCCCTGACAGCGGCTCACCCAGGCCCGGCGCCCAGAGAAATTACAGAGGGGTGCACTTGCAATTCACGGTGGGGGGGCACAAAAACATCATATCTTAAAAAAGCGTAATAAATACTATGTAGACATGGAGATATAAGGAGGCAACTGGGGGTGCGTTGAGGTCCGTCTGGGGACTCCTAAGCGCCCCCATGGCGCCGGGCCTGGGCTCACCCATTGCACACACACCTCACCGGCCTGACAGACCGCGGAGAGACCGCCCTCCCCCCCCCGTCAGCCCCTGCGGCAGGGCTCCACTGTCACCTCGTCGCGGGGATGTTGTGAAAACAGCGGGTGTCACCTGGGCAGGAACGCTGAAGGTTAAACACGCGCAGCGGATCCTGGTCGAGGCAGAGTCCCGCAGCTGTGACTCACCGGGCTGTGATGCGCGGTGCAGCGCAGCAGTGCCTGGAGCCCCTGAGAGAGAGAGAGAGAGGGAGAGACGTTTTCGGTGTGCGTGGGCTGGCCCGGGAACAGTGAAGTGGAACCTCTGCAAAGCACGGGGGTGGTTTAGGTAGGATTGTGACAAACAGGCTTGTTCAGCTCCTAAAGCTGCCTGCGCAATTTTGTCAAGCCAAGGGCCAAAAAAAAGGTTTCCAGTCAATGGTAGTTTGTGTTTAGGGGAATGTGGGGATTCTCAGTGATAGCCGCCTACCAAGCAGACAGAAAATACTTCACTTCAACCTTCATATTAGTGTTCATTTGTAGAGTGGGTTACCAATTTCTTAAATGCTCATGTGGTATAAACCAGTGCACATTGAAATGCACTCATGGTGAGGTTCTGTATCTCCAAATTCTTACTTTACACAAGATAAAAATTAAATTGGTAAGGAAAGGAATGTTTCTGCACTCCAGAGTGCATTTCTACAAATTATTGCCTGTAAACTCTGGACAAGCATGTTAGTTACTTAAAAACATGTGGGATAAACAGCCACTGAGGCATTTCTAACAGGACGGCAAATGTGTTAACTGTTTAACTTATAAAAATCATTATAGGTTGGCAGTGTGACATAGCGGGAAGGAGCAGGGCTTGTAACCAAGAGATTGCAGGTTCGATTCCTGCACTGCTGCTGTACCCTTGGGCAAGGTCAGCTAAATGAAAATAATGTAATGTATTAAGAGGGTCGTAGTTCCATAGAAGGGGTAGTTGAGGAGTTGGTGCACGGCTTCTATGTCAACAATGTTTCCTCCACGTCACTGCGTGTAATCAAAGCTGGTCTCCGCATAAGAGAACGGGGGCATCCGCTGTCGTCTGTCAGTGCTCCGTGTCCATACCATCCGGGCTGGAATCCGCTCGCCGCAGGCTGTGACGAAGAAGCGCTGACGCACTGACCTGGGCAATGGGAACAAAGGTATTCACCGCGCTCGTTTTTGCTGAGGTGGTGTAGTTAGAGACTGACCCCAGCGCAGCCTGCTGGAACACTCAATCTGCGCACAGCTGCCAACCTGACCACCCATCAATGCTCAGGAAATGTGATCCATAAATCAGTATAGGATTATGCAGGAAGCTGCTGACAGGGGGGATCACATGGGGGAAGTAAAAGGAGAAGCATGGGAGACTATTTCAGGGGAGGACGATACTGTTTTTAAGATTCTTCGAAAAATGCCTCCCTGCAAACTGAGATACATCAGGGCTTAGCTCCTATGTTAGCCTGTGTGTTTTGGCATTCTGGTACACGTCCAGTTCTCTGTGTATTCTTGTCACTCTGAGATGGCTTAGCCTTCCTACTTGTGTAGCATTTGGCTGAGTGTAAACATCCCCGTGTGATAAAATCGGGATCACCTGTGTGTGTATTGTGATACGCAATTTTCAGAATTGAGTACCTCTGAGAAGATGCACTGCAGTAGGTGTGCTGCAGTATTATATGGGCTGTCAGTGACTGATCTTAACCAATCGGAATACCTCAGTGTAGAGAGCGAAGCGTTTTTATTTGCTCAGATCAGTCTATGTTCCACAGTAGGCAGGCAGCTCCTTATGGTAGGAGGTTGTTGCACCCTCACATACCCACTGTTAACAACAGCAGCCAGGCGAAGGAGGGGGAGAGAGGAATACACAGTGTTATGTTGGCACTGCCCACGAGTTTTGCTACGAAAGCCAAGAGAGGCAAACACGCAGCTCACGCTCACAGAGATTTCACACGGCAGAGGATAGACCTTTACTGCGCTTATTTTCTCTGCATCTGTTAGGAGCAGCCTCATCACAGCCTGAGTGCTGGGCTTCTGTGGGCTTTAGGCCTCGTGTGTCTGGGGAATTAGCATGTGTGTCTCATCCCAAATATAGAATGGCAGATCCAGTAACCAAGTGAAGCAGGGGGGAGCAGTCAGGGTTCTAGAGCAGATGTGGGGTAATGGAATTTAGGGTACAAAGTCCCCATAAAGACTTTCTCACTCTTATTTTCCCTTTGCTTTTTAGGCAGTGGCCCTGATTTCTGGAGATGGAGGCGCATCCTATCCTCTTTGCCCCCTTGCCTCATCTGATCAAAGCTATCTGCATGCAGAAGATGTGCTGGCAAATGAATTTTCACTTTGTTTGAAAACACACATTCTTACTTTACGTGTAGGAAGCATTATATTCCATGTGAACAAACAGGTTTTAGTGATGGTAAATTAAAGACGGGTACAGAGATGAAACAGCACATAGAACTGGTCATTTGTTGGTGTTTGAAATGGCCTTTCAATGGTCTTGAAATGGTCTTCCTGCTGTTTTCATGACAGCCAGCTGAAAAATGGCTCTTAACAATGAATTTATCACTTATGTTGTGGATAAAATTCTCCCTTCCATGATCCTAAATCATGTCAAACTACACATTTCTCAAAATACATTTATAAATAGCTTGATCTAAGTATGTCTATATAATAATGATTATTGCTGAAGGAAATTGATTGGATTTTATTATGGGTTTAAAATCAAGAAAGTGCTCGTTTTGGGAGATTTCTGATTAATATGGTATAGTACAATGGATAAGCTTTTACTGAAGGTCGCTATCAAGTTTAGGATGAATGGGATGGCTACTAATACATACTATATGTTAGACTGTACACTATTCTATTCTACATATATGACTAGTTCCTGGAACCGAGCCATGTATTACTCACAAGGGAAACTGACAGCATGCCTTTAAAGTCCCAAGCAGACCTCATGATCCAGGCATGGCAGAAATTTTGACCCAGCACCCAGAACTTCACTCGATTGGAACAGGCCGAGAATCAAGTTATCTAATGTGAAAGTCATCTTTATCTCTGTGAAATTAGAAAAGATAAGTACAATTTCTAAGTTAGATGTCAGAGTCACATTTAAACACAGAAATAATTTATTGCAACACTGCCATAAGTATCATCCCAGCTTCTCTTTGTCTTTTGGCTTGCTTCACTTTATTTTCCATGAAGTAACTGGGACATTTCTGAAAGTTATTTTTATTTTTCATATGAATGGATTGTAGCTCACTGGTTAGGGAACTGATGCTGTAAGGAAAGCCTTCCTCTTTTTATTTCCAGGTGGAGCACTACTGTTGAACTCTCAGGTAAGGCGTTTAACCTCGATTGCTTCAGGGAATATTCATCTGCATAAATGGATGATATGTCAGTTTTCAGCTATGTAAGTCACTGTGAAAATGATTCCTTATGAAATATGCATCACTCAGTCATTTGCCATGGTCCACAACAGTGTTACTCAGGGAATCCAAATGAATAGTACCACACTTAATTTAGGGGGACCAAGTGAAGGGGCGGAGCGCTACTGGAGGAGGTGAGGAGACCAGAGAGGATTGATTTATTAGAGGGAAAACGAAGATGTAGTCCATGAATAAATCAATATCGAAGAATTTCATTTGCAGTCTGCTGGTATAAGAACCTGTGGGACCATGGCCAGAAGAGTGATGAGTATACATTGGCGGTCAATGATTTGAATGTGAACACATTTTAGTGGCAGCCAGCTTTCCCAGTTCCTCTGGCCCCCTGTATAAATGGCACAAGGCCTTCCTCCAGTGTTAATGGCAATGTCTGTCCCCACTGTGTGAGTGGCACAGTGTCTCTCCCCCTGTGTGAGTGGCACAGTGTCTCTCCCCTTGTGTGAGTGGCACAGTGTCTCTCCCCCTGTGTGAGTGGCACAGTGTCTCTCCCCCTGTGTGAGTGGCACAGTGTCTCTCCCCCTGTGTGAGTGGCACAGTGTCTCTCCCCTTGTATGAGTGGCACAGTGTCTCTCCCCCTGTGTGAGTGGCACAGTGTCTCTCCCCACTGTGTGAGTGGCACAGTGTCTCTCCCCCTGTGTGAGTGGCACAGTGTCTCTCCCCCTGTGTGAGTGGCACAGTGTCTCTCTCCCTGTGTGAGTGGCACAGTGTCTCTCCCCACTGTGTGAGTGGCACAGTGTCTCTCCCCCTGTGTGAGTGGCACAGTGTCTCTCCCCCTGTGTGAGTGGCACAGTGTCTCTCCCCCTGTGTGACTCACACCCTGTGTGAGTGGCACAGTGTCTCTCTCCCTGTGTGAGTGGCACAGTGTCTCTCCCCACTGTGTGAGTGGCACAGTGTCTCTCCCCACTGTGTGAGTTGCACAGTGTCTCTCCCCCTGTGTGAGTGGCACAGTGTCTCTCTCCCTGTGTGAGTGGCACAGTGTCTCTCCCCCTGTGTGAGTTGCACAGTGTCTCTCCCCCTGTGTGAGTGGCACAGTGTCTCTCTCTCTGTGTGAGTGGCACAGTGTCTCTCTCTCTCTGTGAGTGGCACAGTGTCTCTCTCTCTGTGTGAGTGGCACAGTGTCTCTCCCCTGCAGTCTTTGTCACTGCTGTGCTTTTGAGTTTCATATTGTAGAGCTACTCCTGTAAGATACAACCATGCTATTCTCAGACCACAGTGTGGATATCACTCTTCTTCTTCATATTCAATGGTAATTTCCCTTTACTTTATTCATTTACAGGCAGCTAAGATGGTTTTATCCCTGTCCTAGAGCTTATTGATCAAAATGTGTTGACTTTTCAAATTTGCTCTATGGCATATTAGAAACACTGGACTGACATATTTAAAGCAGAGCAAAAACCTTGTACGACAATCCTACGCGTAATTAAAATGTCACTGAAGGATATCCTTAGCTAACCCGAGGGCTTGCTCATATCAGCGTTACGCTCTCTCGTTTGGCAAATGGGTTTTAGAGCAGCCTCCCTCCCCCCGCCTCCTAACAGAAATGAAAAACAGTATTGTCTTACCTGATGTTCCCAGATCTGCCAGGCCTTTTGATTTATCCCTGCATCTCATTCACTCTATTCATTCTTCATTTTCGTGGAGAGTAGCTGCATTATCGTGCGGGAAGGTCACTTTTAAGTGCATTCACTCCGTGGAAGGCAATTGCCCAGGTAATGCCCAAAAAATGTGCCCTTTTTGATTCTCCACAGTGCCTACAGGAAACCAGCCTCGCTTCCCATTAACACAATAACACAAGACAAAAGGAGGTATAGTAGCAGACTGCTCATAAAACTTTGGTTATTCACCTAAGATAAAACTCTGATAAATGGGAAAGTAATCTCCCTGTTTACACAATACACCGTTGGCATTACAGCAGCTTTGGCTCTTGCTGGTAACAAAATCCAAAAAGATATTGAGGATAATTTCCTATAGATAATTAATCAGACAGTTAAGTATTCTGCAGTTATGTATTGAATATATCTTAAGATGTATTTAGTCATTATTATTTGTAAATTCTTGCATGAAAGGTTTAAGGCATAATGGTAAATCAGAATCTACAGTACTATCTTTTTTCAGAATACAATAAAAATGATTTCAGGCTCCACATATTTGACTTGTACATTCCAATCATGTACATTGGCTCTCCCGCCAATGTATATAAGTATTACATATGCACTACAGTCAGGATTGTTTCTGTGTTGTTTTAAACCTTTTATTACATTTCCATATTACCTCTTTTATAGGAAGATATGCCAATAAGTGTTGCTGTTGGCCTTAGCTGAAATGTCTGTGATTAAAAAATGACTTCCCTCTTAACGTGAACTGTTTGGGTTTAGACATCTCAATTTTGACTGGAGATTGACAATCACTGGTCTACCTACCTGGCTAACTAGCTTTAACAGACCTGACTGAAACATTTCAGAGCATAATATCACAGTGTCTGCTGCTATTTTTAATTACAGAAGTTACTGCACTGTCAGGGCACTTTAAAAATCTGTGGCTCGTTTATAAAATGTAAATTTTCACTGAAGACGTTGAAAGAAGTACCCATGTATGCATGAATATTTATAGTCAGTGGATCTAAGCTCAGCACCTGCCTGATAATCTTTAATCGTCTGTGTGTAATCTGATAGCAGTAGATCTGCAGTGGAATTCAGTTATGGAAACATCTCATCATTAGAAATATGAACCTAATTTCAACACAGTACTACTAATTAACATACACGTTTACTAGCGCTCTTATCTAGGTGCAGGCTAGTAATTCAGGTTAAGCGTGTCGCTCAATGGTGCAACAATAGTGCTCATTTTGGGAACTGGACCTGCAGCTTTCAAGTTACGAGTTCAACTCAACCACTACACACCCACTGCTCCCCTTTCTTGTGGAACTTGTACACTTCCCATTTATTTAGTTCCTTATTTTATTTAATTTTCTTAAGTTATTCACATGACGGACATTGCTCAAGGTGGCATCATTGGTGCTCCACTGAGACATCTGTCACTGACCATCTTGTGTGGACGCTAGTGCACCAGCCTTACAGTACATGCAATAATCTGTCTTTGCATAGAGCACAGTGACTGCAAATGTCAGAAAAAGGGGAGCTAAATATCCAAATTGGGGGGAATATGCTCTGCAATGCTGTGCCAGGCACTTTTATTAAATATTCATGCCTCAGAATATTTTGAAATTCAGACAACTGTTTAAAAAATTGAACCTGAGAATGGAAAAATGGCTTTGTAATCAGTTCAGGGCAGTCCCACCTACAAGCCTTAAATGATTTGTGACACTTCAAAGTGATTAATTACATTCTAATTATCGCTGTGTCATTTGCTATATCTTTCTTTTTAATGAGCATTTTTTTTCTCCTAATGAGTTTTTTTTTTTCTCTCTCTCTCTCTCCTAAGTTTTCTTCTAATGTGCCTCCTGCTTCGTTTCGGGATTCCACGAATAGCACATCACATTCGCAACAAAGATAACAAGCAGAACACCATTAATGCCTGTGAACAATATTTCTGACAAGCACAGTCATCTTTGCACGATGCCTACATGTTTGAGCATTCGACGAACATAAATACACCTATAGCCTATTTTGTCATTCTTCTGGGATGTTAAAAGCCTTCATTACAACAGATTATTCCTCCTAAATCATGATTAAAAAGTGTTTTTGTAATTGCAAAATTGGAAAAAAAAAACCTGTATTTTCAAGCACTGACTTCCTTAAAGCGCAATGAAACAATCAACTTGATTAGGCATACAGAAGCTGACAGTTACCTTAAGGGGGAGAGATTTCTCAGCAGGCATCTGTTTTCTTGCTACTTGAAAGTATTAAAGGTCAGGCAAACTGCCTTATAACAAGCAGTAATAAGTTAATATTGACTGAATACTGTCCAATGCACAAAAACACAGTGAAGTTAATTGCCATGTCATTTAATGCGTCTGCCAACAACACCCCCCCCCCCCCCCCCACACACACACACACACCCACACACACACACACACCCACCACCTGCTTCCCCCTGACATTGTTTCTCTTCTTTCTCCCTCTCACTGTACAACTGAAGCATTTCACTGATTTCTGTTTTCATAATAACCTATTCTGATGCATCTATGGGGATTTGGAAGAGAGCCCACGTGTATTTTAACTACAGTATTTACATCCAGTGGGGAGACTGAGTTATGACAGTGTCTTTGTTATCATCAATGTAGGAACGCATGAAATATATTTTCTGCGGTTCTCCCAGGTTGTTTCATCAATCACTTCGTAAGAGGAGTCCGCAAGGAGGCATGCGCGTTGAGTCACTGTACATATGACTTCAGTCCCAAAGTCAAGTACCTTGTTCCAAGAGGCTTGGGTCATATGGTATTGCAGAGCGAAGGTCCCGTGCTAGGCGCACTGTGTGAAATGCCAAATTCATGCCCCTCTTAGGGGAGGACGACATGTGGCCGCTGTAAATATGTGCACACCCTTTACTATTGTCCCCGTGGAAACATATTCCTCTCTCTATCACTTTGTAATGATGTTTATCAAAGCCTGTTTTTATTTTTATTTATGGATTTACAGTATGCTCACATGAGTATTTCTTTTCCTTGCTACAGGCTATTTTTTTGAAACTAATCTCTGTGGATTTGCAGTATGCAGTCTGTGTGTGTGGCATATTCTCGCAGGCCTCTCTTTTCCCATGTGCTCCTCATTTCTGTTATGTTCCCAGAGGTGGACCACAGCTTTCATTCTGCCGGGTACCACAAATAAACCAGGGAAAAGACTTCAGCCCTCAGAGACTGCTTATAAAATGTGAAAATGCCAATGTTAATAATCCAATTTGCTCCTGTTGTGTGTGTGTGTGTGCGTGTGTGTGTGTGTGTGTGTGTGTGTGTGTGTGTGTGTGTGTGTGTGTGTGTGTGTGTGTGTGTGTGTACGCGTGCATGCGTGTGTGTATGTGTGCGTATGTGTGGTGTGTGTCTGTATCTGTGTGAGGGGGCATGAGAAATATGCCATGAGGCAGACAGTCCCATACAATTCACACAACCTCCATCAGAGGAGGTTCAACAGACAAATTCATTTACATGACACAATCTTACTCTCTCATGAACGCACGTTTTACATGACAGAATCTTACTTTCTCAAGAATGTACGATTTACACAATACAATCTTTTTCTCTCATGAATGCAGCATGATTTGTAGTAATTGTGATACACAATCAGTAGTGTAATCAGTAGTAATTACACTAGACAATTTTATTATATCTACCAAAGGTATTATCAAATACATTGTAACCATAAGCAAGGTTGCATATTTTGTTTTGTTTTTTTTTTCTTCTCTTTTCATTAAACCACTGGTTGAAGTTTCTGCTCTTCAGTGATTTGACATTACCACCTTTTCTCTGTGGTAGACTTAGGCAGTATATTTACTTCCTTGCTTTCATACTTGTGTGGGATTGAATCACACCACTCAGCATGTGAAAAAACAGCACTTGCTGGTATAATAAGTTGAAAACTTATCTGTATTTTTTGGCTGCTGTAAACCTGTTCTTTTGGCAGAGCGGACAGAAGGTCTTTCAACAGGCGGTACAGTGTGGTCCCATACAGTATAATGTGTAGTTGTGAAGACTGAAAATGTCTGGTCTGTTTGGACAAAGACCATCACATTCTGTCAGCTATAGCTTTCTATTTTATGTTTGCGGTTTTTGCAAATTAACTTCTTGTACAGCAACACTCAAAAGTTTAGACACAACTTTTTAAGAACAGGAAACATGCAGTCAGAGATATTTTTATCTGACTTATGCTTAAATGTTTGAAATGTGTTTCTTAGACAAATGTTAATAGTGACGTTGATGCCTATGTGTGAATTTCTTCCAAAAAATGTTAACTTGATCAGTGCATAATTCCATTTGTGTTATTTCATAGCGTGGCTGTCTTTACTATGATTCTAAAATGTGGAAAATAGTACAAATGAAAAAAAAAAAAAAACCCTTCTCTGAGTAGGTGTGTCCAAACTTTTGACTGGTAGTGCAGATACTCCAGCTGTTGTGGTACTTGCATTCACTGTACATCACTTGGAGTAAAAAAATAATGGTCATAGCCATTGACATGCTTTAAGCATGGTACCTTTTTAATGCTGCCACAAGTTCACAGATCAAAGCATGACCCATCTGCATTGTATTATGACACTCAGACTAGCTAACTGCCATTAGAACATGAGGTATGTTTACTGTCCGTATCTGTTTACTGTCCGTATCTGCTATCTTGATTTTAAGCTGCACATTCAAATATTAGCATGGAATGCCTTTCTGTGTGTGTGCTCTGCTTTAAATGACAAAAAGTAATTTGCATGTAAATGTGTTTGACGCCAGGGCAGATAAAGGCATTGTGGGGCACCAATATTTCTGTTGTGGTTTTTTTTTTATTTTTGTAACAATCAGAGACCATAGGAATAACTACCATTTCTTTGACAGTATTCAAAAAATGTAGAAACATATTTATCAGCACTGGGGGATATTAGAGCTTTATTT
Source organism: Megalops cyprinoides (assembly GCF_013368585.1). Classification (NCBI taxonomy): domain Eukaryota; kingdom Metazoa; phylum Chordata; class Actinopteri; order Elopiformes; family Megalopidae; genus Megalops; species Megalops cyprinoides. Next base: position 25,517,620 of record NC_050596.1, read on the forward strand.
CTGAAAACATCTGAAAAGAAGGACATTTCCACAAACGGTGAATGGATAACTCAGTCTTTCAGATGAAAGACTATGGAGTTGGAGCTGACGTCGGATGTGCACCAGTCGAATGGATCATGACATTATTAATTGGCCAATTCAGCAGGGCAGGTACAATGTGCTCTGATGACTCACAAACATGTCCTTCAGGTGCTTTTATTTACCCAGGGTACACTGTGTCCTTGCCCTCTGTGAAACAATAATGAAAGACCAGTGGATTAATGGAGGGACCAGAAAAGATAAAAGAATTTATTCAATCTTTCAAAAGTCTCATGCATTCACATATAGAGTGGCTGTTCCTCCATTGTGTTCACCAATAAGCACTGTGCAGGTAAAGTACCTCAGGCTTTTAAGCCACGGGTGCTGCCGATCAGTGCCGGGGCCAAACAGCCAGCCGGGAAAAATTCAAGTGATCTTAGCGAAAAAGCATTTGGACTGCCACGTGACCGCAGCGCACCGAGCCCTTCAGCACTAATGATGTTAAATTCATCAGGCTGTTGGTTATTTTGGTTGTTCATCTGTTTTTAAAGGCAATCTCCCATCTCGATGAGAGCATAATCTAATCAAAAAAGCAGCAAGCTCCCCAGGTTTGCAGTATAAACAAAATTTGGAGGCCATCTTGAACTCAGAAGGCCGTGGAAATCAATGAGAGATCATTGGGTTTGATATAAATTGCTTCCTTTTTGCACAGTGTTTGGAGTTCTCATAGTCCTAATGGTAGTGAATAAGGGGCAGAGGTTGTAATCCAGAGGTTTCTGGTTTGATTCCCTCCCACTGTTGTACCTTTGAGCCAAATGCTTTACTTCAGTAAATATCTAATTGTATGAAGTCATTATAAATGTTTTCCTGAATAAGAGCCACCACTAAGCAAACAATGTAATGTAATATTGTCTTCACTGGTCTTCAACATGTGTTATGCTCTTCTCTGTGGCTTGCAGTGCGCTAACATCTCCTCTCCCTCCTCCATCAAGCAATTCCTCTGAACTGTGTGCAGTTTAGGTACGCCACGGTGGTGAGGCGGGGGATTCTTCTCACTCTTTAAGCATCACGCAATATGGCTGAAGCCTATTTAAACAGGTTTATGCAGTTCTCATGCACGCGGCATCTGACCTCCACGAAGTTACGGAGAGCGGATGCTGTGGGTGGTACTGCGGAGAGAGAGAGAGCCTCGGAGAGTTGGTGAGATGTGAAGCTGGCGGGGGGAACAGATGTGAACTGAGGGTGGGGGGAAGGGATCTGTGTGGCTGCAGAACAGAGCTGTAATCCGTGTGGAGGAGCTGTCAGGCTAACTGAAGATCTGGCATTGGTCTAGCAGTCTAGCACTCTTTACCTTTAGCAATGCCATTCCAACTCCACAGGGAATGGTAGGTGAATGGGAATAACCTTGTAACCTTATGACCTTGTGACCTTGATAAAATGCTGTATAAGACGTTCCATTTACTGACACAATAACTGTCCTTAAAGTTGAGGCAATTAGTCATTTGTGAGCACATGGAGGTTTTTGTCCATTGCTAATTACTGTTTTCTCTCTGCTTTCACATTTTTTCAGAAACATAAAAATCTCCAATAACATCCTTGTGACTGAGGGGTCATTTGCATAAACCATAATGGACAGTATACATGGGGTTCCTTTGTCTCTCTTGGGATTGTGCTTACAAATTGCATTCTTAAAATGTTGCAGTGAAGTGGTCATAATACTGTTGTGTGTCTACAGACAATGCACCATTGTGAGGTCATTACATATGAGCAAAAAAAACCCTTCAGCAAGGCCCAGATACCTGAAAACTAGTGGCTTTTTTTCTCCCTTACCTTATATTCTGGCAGGCATTCACAGCCAATACCAGTGTCTACCCACTAGAGACACAAACATGCAAGTCTGCATCCTTCAGGTACCTACTGATCTGATGATCTGTGAAGGACAGAGCAGGTGGTACGCTAGACATGGTTCACTTAAGGGAACTGTGCAGTGTGATAAGTTGTGCTCTCCCACATTCATACTCACTCTCTCGCTCTCTCTCTTTCTCTCTCTCACACACACACACACAGACAAACATGCGCACACAATTATAAATCACTCAACTCACAGCAAAATACAACCCACGTTCTACACATTTTAATCAAGCTCCTCATTTTTCATCATCAAAATTGTCACTACTACCATTTCCATTATTTGCATGGTCTCACCACGTAGCTGTGAGATCCATACCTTAAATAGATTAAGAATAGAATATTTCTGTCACAAGTAATTGGCACGATGCACAGAATGTGAACGTAAAGTGTGAGTGTAAAATGTGTCTGTTTTCTGAGAGGAGGAATGCAGTCCAGGGTGCGTTGAGATTGAAGAGCACACCACACAGCATGGCAGAAGGTCTACCCTCTCTCTGCAAAAGAGGGGTCTGCTGGTTTTGGGTTTCAGCTGGCTGCTTGTGCTACTAACCCCACACTGCTGTCACTCACTCGTCCCGCAGTCTGTCACTGCACATGTGGCTATGTCATCGGGGAGCCCCCCCTTTCCACGGATGAAAGGGCGGCAGGAGTGGAAGTCATGCACAGACCTTAGTATGTAAGCTGTTGGGATATCGTGGGTGAAGGATGCTGGGTGCTGAGGGTTTCTCCATCCTTGGCGGAGGGTGTTTTAGGGGATCCTAGCCTGTATGTCCTGTGGATGGCTCTGGGATCCAGCAGTGCATAACTAATCCAGGTTGTTTACCCTAACCATCCTTCCACTCTGTACATTCACCGGGTCCCTTTGCTTCCTCACAGTCTACTTACACCGGGCAGGTTGGCCCCACTGTAACTGATCTCTGATGGTGTCTCTGTCCACCCCTGGGCGGACACAGTGAGGCCCGGGGGAGACTGCGCCCTGCCCCCCTCCCCCCTCCCCCCGAGCCTGGCGGGGGGGGTGGCCCTACACGATGCCCTCGCTGCGCTTGCTCCTCCACACCACCAGGGCGGTCATGAGCAGAGTGACCAGGATGGGAACCACGATGAAGGGCCCCAGGATCCGGTTGGGCGGGTCCCGCAGCAGACGGCCCGACAAGGAGCAGTTCCAGAAGTAGAGCCGGTGGATGCGGATGAAGAACTCGTCCACCAGCCGGTTGGGCCAGAAGCAGTCCATCTTCAGGGCAACCAGGTAGGTGCAGTTGGTCAGTTCCCCGTACGTCCTGCAGGGGGAGACAACACAGGTGTGATTAAAAGAAAAGCCCTTGTATCTAGGATGTTTTTTTTTTTTTACAAAGTTACATTTAGAAATGAAGCTGGGTAAAACACAATCAAACAACTACATCTTCTTTTTCTTTTATTTTTTTTTCTTTTAATATTCCTTTTTCTAATCTCAGAATCTTAGTGCGAAAAACATGTATTGAATATTGGTAGCCCATATATGATTACAGCCATGCTACAGTGAAGACTGTGTAACACCAGCAGGTGTCAAAGAAGTTGATGAAAACATTTTGATGGATATGCACATAATATAGAAGGTACTTAAGATAAACTCAAGGTAAAGATGCTGGGTGTATTTCCTTAAGCTCACATAGACAAGTTGGTTTTATAATTTTCTTCTATATTTGGTTTGCCTGTACAGTACAGCTCGCCTACAGGGGTACATTGCATCACTAGTGCAGCAGACAGCATTATCGATATGTATTTATTTTGAAAATGCGTTTAAAAAAGGTTCAGAGGGATCCAGTCGTTAAGGGGTCCACAAGCTTGAGCATGAGCTGGGCTCTATGGCTGGGGTTCAACAACAAATTAGCTTCATTACAACAGGGATAAGGGTGGACAGTTCGGCCAGGGTCCCTTTCTCTCACCACTCTCAGGCATCCTTGTGATGTGCTCAGATGACATCAGCAGAGTAGCTCCTGTCCTTCAATGAGCAGCCACTCTGCTGTGGCATGCTGTGTGACTTGTAGTGTGAAAAATGGCTGTTGGCTCTAGGCGAGTCTGTTGGAGGTTTGCATTTATTCTGTCTCAGTGCCCCTGCAAAATCAGAGGCTGTTGTGGTATGATCAGCCTGGTATACAATTGTAGATTTTAAAATAGGGCTGCATGGGGGGTGGGGGGTTACAGAATCTCCCAGTTGGAGACAACAAATAGTGAGTTGCGCAGTGGAGATGTGCTTAACGGAAACTGTGGGTCAAATTGGCCAACACACAGCACGCAGCAGCTGAAATTCTTTCCACACCACATGCAACATACTGCGTTGTCAAGTCACGAGAGTATGTTCATTGAAGTGTTGTCAGTGTAATTACCGTTCACGGAACACAGTGTAATCCACGTGAATATTATATAATTACCCCATGCAATTAATGACATAACCCCCACTCCGTGCATGAGGGTACACACACATATAATTTATATGAGCAGACTATCCACCCACCCTCAAACACACACAGACTATAATGGCAAGTGATCAACTCCAGTGATTGCAGAGGAAGTAGCGATCTCTAACAATGCTAAATGCTGAGGTCATTATCAAGGCTCTGATTCAGGGAAATGCGCCAATTTAGTGACAGAGACAGAGACCTTAACATAGGGCCAACCTCAGCCCCCTCTGGAGCGAGGAATCCACATGCCTTCTATTAATAAGCTCAGCCACCCCGCCCCGTGGATGCCTGCCATTACCAGGGCCATTCAAGCCCTCGCTGAGAGCTCCCTCTCCGCCTTTCGGGAAAGGAGCACCACCTTTGCTTGGTGGGACCGGGATCCACACAGAAGTCAGCTGTGACCCGACAGGGCGACTCTGATGGTTTCAGGTGGCAGCGGTCCTGTTCTTAGGAAAGCATGCGTGGCACACCAGCTGGCTAGAGTCACTCTCCTGTGCACAGCTGGGGAGATGGGTGCAGGAGATGGAGGGAGAAGGACCAAGATGGCGGCCACGGCATTCCAGCATGGAGGGAGATCATGCATATTTAGATGAGTCGGTGAAGTAATAATCACAGCAACTACAATTGCAATTACTGTTATTCACAGCAAACACAGATTGTGGTTGTCACCATCATGGACTGTGTGATAAGTCTGACTGCTCAAACAGCTGACAGCGGTGCTTGTTTTGTTGTCAAATCATTATTTAGCTGTCAACTCAATGGTGAGGGTACCCATTCACGATAACATATTAGTATGACTTATAGGTAATGGAAATTATTTCCAGAATGACTGATATCTGCTTTTTTTTACCTTTCTAGCCTGGTGTTTGTCATTCCCTGCTACAGCTGAGCAGCCGGTACCAAGCACAAGCACTTAAGCAGACATGGAGCTGGCACTAATTCGTTATAACCCAGGCTTGGCAATTCACACTGAGTACCTCCACAGGGAAATAACAATCCACCCTTTCTTCAGAGGCAATCTACCCTAAATTATGGGTTTCTGGTGCATTTCATGGAGCACTTCTGAAATGCTTCTCCTCATCCAGAGCAACTTATGAAGTTATTGTAGCAAGATGCTTTAAAATGCATATCACAGGTGCAGCAGGAATATGGCTGTAGAGCAGCCTGTAACACAGACAGTGGGCATCAAGCTGAAAGCCAGTGCTACGGCAAACACACAACAGAAATTCCATTACTTCATACACAGGGCCTAATAACCCTCTACAAGCAATATACCTACTACTGTGGGCACTGAGCCCATATATTACATACAAGAGCAAGATTGCATTATTGTGTTCATGTGCTCCCAAACAATGTTAAATAAAAGCAATGTTATTAATGCTGCAAGCTCTATGTTATGTTATTTTTCACGTGTTACAGTGATCATATACTGAATGCTAAGCAAAGGACATGTCAACATTCTGGGGAACAAGGTGAAGTGGAGGGGTTTGTTTTTAGCTGGTATCAGAGCAAGTTGAGCAATTCTGTAGTTGTAATGGTAGCAGGTAGATCATTACTAGCTCTGGGGGGCCAGAGAGAGTTCCAGATGTGTGACTGGAGAGGAGGAACCTCCAGATAAGAAGATGTCTGCTAGTGAGTTTGTGCAGGGGTATAAGATCTGAGGATGGACTGAAGGTAGGTGGATGCCCTTGACTAGCTGGTAGGCTATGAGATGGCAGGATCTTGAATTTTACATGACCAGTCAACTGCATTAAAAGTGAAGGGACACCAGGAGAGGAGAGACATGGAAGCAGCAGCGTTGTGTGAAAAAACCTTTATTCAGCGCAGGGGTTCCCCAAAAATTTTCAAGGCTGTGAACACTCTGCAAGTGAATTCCTTTTCAGTGACCAAGCCTCTACGACAATGTATAAAAGTAAATAAATAAATACAGAAATTATTGCATGTACAGTATACTGGCTGGTGCCAAATTCATTTTTGTTTTGTTAATGTCCAAGGAAGGGGTTACCTTAGCCCCTTAAACTCCTTCAGTGGGTCCTGCTGTTTTTGAAACCCTGCCTTAGTATATCATAAGCTGCCAAGATTTTGGCCCTCCATGCAAGATGACAGTTTTTTTTCTCTGAATCTGATGAAACGTTGAGTCATGTAAACGGATCAGGAGCAAACACTCAGAACTGTCATCAACCCCTCCTCACATGTTTCCTGTTCCTGCTGTTCTCACCCCTCTTCCAGGAATCACTCTATTGGGTATATACACTCACTGTTGCATATACATCTCAGTGTGTTTACACAACGAAAAAAAAACATCACATACAGACTGCAGGCGCCATAACCGTGACCAATTATGTGTCAAAATCTGCTCAGACAGAGAGGAGACAGAGGTCAGTCAAAATTTCACAAAAAATTTTTCTCTCCTCTCTCTTTCTCCCCTGTTTCTTTGTTTCTCACAAAATAAATATTTATTGGCATAAAATGTTAAATGTATTGTAAAATCCATTACGAGACATAAGTAGAATATTATTAAATGGACAGCCATCCAAATATTTATACCAAATTGTATATTATCTCTCTCACACAAGCACACATAAAATATAAAATAAATATTTTTAAATATATTTTATTATGAACTGTAAAGGCTGAGTTTTGGGAGGACAGTGGAAGATTCATCTCAAACTGGCATTAGCCCACACAAACCAAAAGACCCAGAGTCATTTGAGCTGATGAACTGTGCTCCATTGATCCAGTATGCCTGCTTCTGAACTGATACAGTAATGGGTGACATGTCAAAGACATCCCTGAATGGAAATGTACCACACAATACGTGAAAAGTAATTTATGGATGTGACCAGCAAATCTCTCGCACAAGTGCAATGCAACCTCCGCCCCCAAATTACTATTCTCAGTCACACTCGACAGCGGCCAAAACTATTTCCTTTAAACGCCCCTACTTTGTCAAAGGCGAAGCTCCATTGATCCTGGTAATCCTTTTTTCCCCTCTGTATGACAAACGGAATGGCATTCTGAGAGAGGAGCTAATTCCTGGGCATCGGTGCCAAGGCATTCTTGGCACCTGATGTTGTGTCTCCAGTTAATACAGATGCTTTGCTTTATGTGCATCCTATTTTTTTGTGGAGAAAAAAGGCATCAGAGCAACAGACTTAAATTTACACTATGGTACTCAGTTTTGTATGCCGGAACAGAAAGCAGACCGTTACACTCAAAGACCTGAGGGCTTTTGGATCTGATTCCCACATGGGACACAACTTCCATTGAGCCCTTGAACAATGGTCTGTGGCTGAAAGGGTTGTGCTTCCAGTTAGAAACAGCTGCCATGTATCAGCTAGTTTCCAGACAGTTCTGTCACTCAATGGCACGGATGTTAATATAACCCCTTACCCTCCTTACTCTCTGAGCAGAGGTAACATTATAGCAGATGAACACAGAGAAAGACAAGGGCACGCATCTTAATATCGTACCTGCCCCTGTGCTGACCTGTCTACAAGATACTAAAAGGGCAGGGCTTGGGTGGAGAAGCTCAACAGTCAGTCACTGTTTGCTCTGGAGATATAATTACTGCACTCAACATTTAAAGGGCACAAGATGGACCCTATGAATGCCATGTAGATAGAGTTAAATGCCTTGGTGGCATTTACAAAGGACTGGGAGAAAGTCTGACCTGTGGTTTCTGTGCTTTCTCATTTCACTGCTGTCTGTTAGGTATTGTAGACGATGCTGATTTCCTTGCTGTCACTCTTAGCCCAATGGTCACTCTGTCTCTGTGGCAATGGTTGTTGATGGGTAAAAAAAAGGTCAGCTTTGATGCCTTATTTTTTTTTTTTTTTAAACATGATACTCATTTTTGGAGTGAAATCATTTTGTATCCGAGTGCAGCAGAAATGCTGCTTTTATGAACTGTGTGTCAGATATGCCATCTAACTAAATGGCTACTCCAACTTTTTACAATCCTGGAACAAAATTTATTACTACAAGATTAAACGGCCAAAAGAGAAGGGTGGCACCGAGCTGTGTAAAGTCCACAGAGGCAACAAAGCTTAAGGAGTTTGGGAAATCTATGGGTAGTACTTGAATATGAACTTACATTCAGCAAGAGCAAAAAAACCCTCACAATTTATCATGTCCTTAATTTTGCTCTTGTTAACTAACACGACAAGTAGCGGGTGAGTGTTTACATAGTTTCACGTTCTTTGGAAGACTGCTCCATCTCCACGCTTCCACTTACAAAGAAAAAGATAACATGAACCGTGGCCACTTTTCCTAAAGAATAATCTTTCCCAAGCTGTTGCAATATTATGCTCTTGCCTTCTGTATGTGGCTTGGCCGATTGTGTTCAGTTATTTTCTGAAAATAATACTTTGAATTGACCCTGCCATTGCACTGTCAGGAAGACCATCCAATTAGCACTCGAATAAATAAAAGAGTAGGAAGAAAATTAAATTCCCGCAAAAGCATGCCAAGGCTTCAGAGTGTGCTGAGTCTCTGTGATTATTATCATATATAATAATGATAAAGTCCGCTAACACTTTGAATAAGTACCTCACATATTTCTCAAGCATATCAGACGAAGGGAATCACCATGGAAATGCTTTGTAATTTTTACCTGTCATAAGACGTCATTTAGGACAGGGACAATGTTTAATATCAGCTGGTGATTTAAATAAAAAGCTCTTACATTAAAACATTAAAGACCACTGGATATCTGTGGGCATCAGTAAAACTCTAGCATTGATCACTGACTGGGAGCTGTTGATTGGGAGTCAGCCTCTGATTTGTCATTGATGCCCGGAAACTATTTTTTTCCTATTGTTTAGATGCCAAATAGGAAGTTATAAAAATGTTAACCACAAAGGCCTACATTGCTTGCAAAGACAGTAACCTTTCACCCCATGCAGAAGATAAAACTTTTTCCAAAGAACTTCTGAGAACTTCTCAGTCATTACTAAGAACTCTTACCAGAGTAAACATGTCACTGCATTCAATGCAAGGTTGTTGTATCACAATCCAAGAGAAATCACTCAACAAATCTGTCATGGTCTACAGTGTCCTAACCAGTGTCAAAGAAGAGCAAGTTGAGAATACCACTACCCCTTTTATGCTATCTACACTTTTGGAAAGTATCCTAGAGCATTTTGCCACCAGAAGATACTGGATTGAATTACAAACAGGCTTAACACTGCTATATATAACTTGGTAGGTAGCTGGGCAAGGACAGGAACAAACATCAACAGCATGCTACCGTGACTACTGCCCCACGTCAAACTCCACTCAACATTTACTATGTGCAGTTTGCTGTACGCTATTTGTGTTTATTCAGACCTATTTGCTTGCCCTTTCTAGATGTTATCAGTTGGTGCCAAATGGCCAGTTAGAGTCTTCTTTGAAAAAACTACAGCTGCTCTTGCTGGTCCCATCTCTTATTTTTCATTGTGATTAGCTGAGGTCTCTGATAGATTTCCTGCCTCATAAATCTCTGTTAACAGTCAGAGGTAAACTGGGTAGGAGTGGAATAGATTGCAGTTCCACCACCTAAGACAGCTCATCAAATAATGATTTGTGACAATTTATTTCAGAAAGTATCTTATTTCATTCATTTAACCTCAGAAGTAGTGAGCTCTGTCTACAGAGCACATAGTAAGAGACAGGGTGTATTTTTTAAACCTTAATGGGGACTATTACATAAGATAAGGCAATCAAAGTCTGAGAGTTGAGTATTAGCTGAAATTAAAAAATTATCCTTTGTAATATGTGTTAAGGGACATATTATGACTCTGTAGCTGGATTCAACAGCTGGATTGAACAGCTGTTCATGCCTGATCGTAGGTAGATGGAAAGTAAATAAAATTTATTACCTAGAATATACAGATATGATTTGCGTTTAACTGATAGGAAATTTTTAGCCAGTCATTTGACAAAACACAACATGAGAAATATTATTCAGAATGTAAACAATGATCATATTTGATCATTCAGATAATGCAAGGCTCACAAAAAAATTGTGATAGAGCTGTGATTTGGTGAAATCGGGTGTCTGATGTCTGATGAATTTTCACTTGCATAGACTGTATGAGAAAATATGCAGTTGTCTTTCAGCTCTTTCTAATGGAGCTATCCATTTCTTGGTTCATCCTTTGTTTGAAAAGAAATAAATTCCCTGAAGATGAACTCAACAGCCAATAACATCCTGTGAATATTTTCCTCTCTAAAGGCAAAGGATACAGCTGCTTGAGAAAGAGAGTATCCTTTTGGTGTTGTGGATAGGCTAGAATTTGTCATTTCATATGTGCAATGGAGTTTGAAGTACGTAATTTCCAAAATGTGAACTCATGAAATACAGGCAAATGATGGAATCAACATCATTTGAGCGCACAACAGCTTCTGATGGAGATCAGGGAATTACCTGGCTTGGGTAGAAACGTGTGCCAAAGCATATAGTGCCTTGCAAAAGTATTCAGACCCTTGACCAATTGTCATGTTTTACAGGTTTGCACAAGTTAACTTGTGGTAGTGCTTAAATACTGTTCCTCAATGTGCTCACGCTCATTGGTCTGGGAGTGCTGTCAGCCTGGTCTGACACTGTTGCTCATTTAACTTAGATGGATACACTTCCGTTCTCTCGTGCTGTAAGTCAGTCTGGATAAGAGTGACTGCTAAATTAATGTAATGTAATATACTGTTGAAAGGTGAACCTTCTCCCAAGCTTCTTTATTTTCAGCAAACTGAGACAGGTTTTCTTGCAGTATTTCACTATATGCTCCATCCATTCTCCCTTCAATTTTAACAAGATGCCCAGTCCCTGCTGATGAAAAGCATTCCCACGGCATGATGCTGCCAGCATCATATTTCACCGTAAGGTTGGTGTTTCTTGAGGCATGGGCAGTATTAAGTTTGCAGCATACATAGCACTTTGAATTTTGGCTACAAAGTTCTTATCTTGGTCTCATCCAACCACAAAACATTTTCCCACATTTTAGCTGGGTCACTCTCATGCTTTCTGACAAACTCCAGACATGCTTTGAGATAGTTCTTTTTGAGTAATGGCTTATTTCTTGCCACCCTCCCATACGGGCTAGTTTTATGCAGAACTCTTGATATTGTTGACTGGTGAACCTTTACTCTACTCTCAGCTACTGAACTCTCTAGCTCCTTCAAAGCGATTGCTGGCCTCTCTGTGGCTTCTCTCACAAGTCTCCTTCTTGCTTGGATGCTGATATTTGAGGAAAACCTTTTGTAGGAAGTGTCTGGATGGTGTGATGCAGCTTCCACTTCCTGATTATTGATCCAGCAGTGCTCACTGGGAAATCTGAACACTTGGATATTATCTTATACCCTTTTGCTAATTTATGCAATTGTATTACTTCATCTCTATCTTTCACAGAATGCTCTTGAGTCTTCATTTTCACTCCTTTCCTTAAGATTCACAGCCTGACCAATGACTTTCTTAAACAGAGTGAGGTTTTTTATCCAGATAATGTAACTGCTATTTTAATGGGTCATAGAGGCTAATGCTAAGGCAATTGTGTCCTCATTAGAGCACTTTTTTAGACTGTGTAAACTCAGATCTGTCAGAGCACAGTAACTGAACGCTTATGCAAATAGCATATTTCAGTTTTTTTTATTTTTCTTAGAAATGTTTTCTAACACAAAACCAATGCCACCTTAAAATAATTAAATTGTAATTTCAGTGTGTTTTCAGCAACCTGTGGGGCATGATTTCCAGCAATTTCCAGCATCTAAATATATACATGGACCTCATCATGAGAACTACGCTGAGAGTGTTGAGTGAATCTGGACGTGGGCATCAATCAGATACCACAGTGGCCGCTGAATGCGCTGTCTACATTGCAATTATAACATTGCATTAGGCGAGAGCAGGGACAGACAACTCATGTGCCTGAAAAGCACTAACTGTAAATCAGCTGTGATCTGAAACTTCCAGGACTTGCTACACCAGCATAGAAAAAGCCCGTTGCTGCACTTTGGTTTGGGGGGTCAAACTAAGGGATCCCCCAGGATCCCATTCAGGCTCTTTCAATCTGGACCTTGAACAATTCCTCAGTATAACTGCTAAGTCTCTCTCTCTCTCTCTCTCTCTCTCTCTCTCTCTGTCTCTCTCTCTCTCTCTGTCTCTCTCTCTCTCTCTTTCCTGTGTGAGCCTGCTGGCTCCAGAATAGCTGCTCTGCACTATACAGGTGTGTTCTACACATTGGCGGTGGTAGAAGTGAGTCAGCCCCCTGTATTGCAAAGCACTTCTGAAGTCCTCGAAAAGTGTTATATAAATTCAATCTCTCATTATGATTTGCAGTAGTAGTAGTAGTACCATTGTGGTAGCTGACAGATCTGGAACAGAATAAAAGTCCTCTCGCTGAGTTATATCTGCTATCCCCCGATGTACCCATCAAAGTGCATTTCAGTCCAGGACACTTGTCACACACCTGTCCCCTGGCACTCTTTCCATGCCCCTGCCCCCAGTGGACAGGGCCTGAACCTGAGATCCAGTGTTTTGTGGACACTGCCCTGTCAGGTGCAATCAGATACGCCCCCCCTCAGTGCTTTGCTCCAGTTGGATTTCATAGAGTTTGCACTTGTCAGATCCCCGGAACTCCAGCACTGGGAAAAGGGGCTGCTTTTTATAGAAGTGCTTCTGCCATTTCTGCAGCAGTGTCTGTGTGTCATTGTGTTTGTGTATGTGTATGTGTGTGTTTGTTTCTGTGTGTGTGTGTCTGTGTGTGTGTCCATGTGTGTGTGTGCTCATATATGTGTGTCTCTCTGCATCTGTGTGTGGTTGAACATTCCCTGCAGTTATTTTGATCACAGGCACATGGGGCTTTGGCTTGCTATCTGAATGATCTGGGTTCAGTCCACTGGCCACGGTCAGAGACATTACACTGTATTACACTCATGCAGTGCTCATCCATGCCTCCTGTCCAACCAATCACTTTTTTTTTTTTTTTGCGTATCTGTTTTTTATTCTTGCAAAAGTATAAAATATTGGATGGCAGTAGGGAGTCTGTTGTACAACAGACAGCCGAGATAAATAACAAACTGGGTTCAAAATCGATGACTATAATTATAATTAAAACAATGATAGAAAATCAGTGTCGTGTTTATCAGCGTGCAGTCATCTAAAAGAATTTGACCGTGGTTCATTATTACTCAACTTTATTGCTGTGGTTTATAAGGAAAACACTATATTGCTCCTTGCTGTCATAACAGGAAGAAATATGAGTCAGACAGAGAAATAGGCAGAGGTGAATGAGTGTCTCATTTCCTTGAAGGCAAATAATCTTTTATTAATACCTTATTGATATGCTATCACCTTCACTTCAATCGAAGGACACAGCTCTGTTCCTGAAATGCCTTGTCCACCAAACTGATGACAAAAGAACTTTTAATTCTCCCTCATGGTTTCACAGTCAATCCAGGATCCCTCTTTTCTTATTGTTTTGAAAACTCGATTTGCATGTCCTCTGGAACAGATGCATGCGGAATATCAAATTGCCCCCTTTGCAAACCTACACCTCTAAAATAAGGATGGATTTCACAGAGGAACTTTATTAAACAGAAAAGAGAGGTAGAGTTTCCTTGTTCCTGTAAGAGTAATCCATGTCTGGCTCACATTCAGATTAATTCTGCATCAGTTAGGGGGGCAGTGCAGTCCTAAAGAAGTCAATAAAACTTTTGTTTATGTCCTTAGATACTACCTTCATATCTTCATCCCATCACAGCAGTGGTTATAGAACCCGAAGGGAGATTACATGAGGGATGAAGTGACTGACAGCCCACTAAATGATTCACACTTTTTATCACCATCACTGCTTTAATAAATGTGTACCTCCGTCTGGAAAACATTTGGTATTTATTACCTAGGTCCTCATTTGACATTGTGCATGTAGTCACGTTGTACTGTGACTGTGTAATCAGCTGACGTGAGTCTTCTTCTACATGCTCAAATCTAATGCACGCTTCTCTCTGTCCACTGTTCCCTGAAGATGTCTTCTGTTCATATCCATCTCTGCTGCCCAGAGACTTCGGCAATCTCCAGCCCTGTTAACAGCCACCAAGGTCTGGCTGTTAAAGAGGTCGTGCAGTGCTGTCCCACAGGCATTTGTGTCAGGAGGTGCCATCCACTGTGAGTGGCGACACACTGCCCTGCGTGGTCCCAGTGCCACTCGGGTGGAGATGGCGGTTCTGAGTGGCTCTGAACTTCAGAAGCACCTAAACCACCCCATAGTCATACTGAGCCACTTGGGACAGTAGAATGTACACATTGCTGTGTGGTTCAGGGACCTAAAGCTTCTGTATTAACATGTTCTGGGAATCAGGCTGCTGCCTGTAATACACGCTGTCATGAAACAGGTGATGACAATTTACATTACACTTCGCATTGCCAAACGAAAGAACTTCTATTTTAACTTGGTCTCCTGTCTTTGTGGTGATTGTGGTGTATCTGTTATCTCTGTTTTTTCATTGCTTATCAAATGATTGTCCTTCCATGAGCATGGTTTTTAACAGTGATCCTCTGTAAGGCGGTTCTGAGACAAGACAAGGCAAAACAAAACAAAACAAAAAGAAATGTCTGAAAATGTTGGGGCGTTCTGCTCTGTAGGTTATTGATTCCTTTCAGACCTCATCAGAATTGTCCTCAGGCAACCGGGAATCTCTTTGTCTGAGTGTTTGTCCTTGTACAGCAATATTTCCCTCACTGGTGAGCTAGGGATTTGAATTTACTTTGATCATTTTTGCTCAGTGCTGAAGTGAGTACATGCAAAACTAACGGCACAGTGCATTTATTTTAGAGTAGCTTTGGTCTGTCTGTGCCAGCAACTCTGGGATTTTAGTTAGCTCAAATGTGACCCAGAAATCTAAAGCTGAAGCCTTCTCATTACCTATACCTGTCTCAATCATAGCTGCTATTATCTGAAAGTAGCTCTGACAGAATGAGTTCTATTTCCTTCCAATCAGCTGTTAAATACTCCCTCATTTGATGCCTTCAGTTTGCTTCGGTCACGAAACTTATTTTCGTCACATCCTTGCAGATATTGCTCATCACATTGTTTTATTAAATTCATAAAAGATGCATTTTATTGGTTTCAAAGATTGCGCTCACACACTGAAGAAAAAAAAATCCAAACACCATAACTGTGGCTTATGATGTGTCAAAATCTGGTGGGAGAACAAAGAACTTTGCTATGAAGAAACAAAAAATGCAATAATCTTTTTCTTCCTCTCTCCCTCTCTCTCACTCTCGTGCGTTCCATTTTTTCTCTGTCTCCCTCCTTGCCTCGCTAAGTGCCCCTTTCTTGTTTCCAGTCAGTCTGCTTCTACCACGGTGGGGGGGGGGGGGGGGGTGTAACAGCAGGAGGGGTGCAGATGTTAAGGCCCGTGGTAATGTGGGGACACGCAGCTGAAACAGCAGCGGGCAGACAGATGGTTCTCACACCTCTGCAGGGAGGGCTCACAGACCAGCCCGCAGATGAGGGTTGGAACTCAGTCAGAACGTCAGGGATAGGGCAGCAATCACCGGGAACCTCTGACATTCCCAGCAACTGCACCAGGAGGGAGCGGGAGAGAGGGCTGTGCTTGCAGATAGCAAGACCATCTCCCCTGGGATCCCTGAAAATAGCAGCAGGCTTCCCCAGCAAAGTGCCTTAAAGGGCACCTAGGAAAGTTCCCTGGAAAAAAAACTCAGACTTTTTTTTCCACATAATTCGTCGGAATGACATTGTATGAATATGACATAATATGAAATTAATTAAAGGATTTAAAAAGTCTAAATGAACCCCAGGGAAAGTCTTTTGTTGGACATACCGAGTATAAGCCAGTTATATGGGGCATTACATGGCTGATTTTAATGCTGGTAAACTTTCCCTAAGTTTTTTTTTTCCCTCACATCATCCCTGGGTGCCATTTAATACCCTTGGTGTACTTCCTTTAGACCTTTGGGTTGAACCCCCACTTTATCAAGCTCTTACTGGCACTTGTACACTTACACTAAGCAAAAACACAAGAAACTATCTAGGCATCTAAGCAATACGTCATAAGCTTACTGCAAGCTTTTTGAGCCATTGTTGCATATTCAGGGATATTGCTGAGGGGCATTATTATGCGAGCATCCTTACCAGGTTACACAACTGCTACAAGTAGCAAGTGCCATGGCCCTACCTCACAGACACACCACGCTGAGGTGGCTGACACAGCATGGTGAGATGGGATTGGTCAGATGGCCAAATAGTGCTAATTCAGCCACTGGCCACTCTGCCCAATGGGATGACCATAGCAATACGCCTTTCTAAGCCCTAATCCAAATTTTTCATTCCAGCAAGCAAGTAATGCAAAACAAAGCCTGAGGGCAAATAACAATAAGAATAGAAGCTACTAGTCCAGCTTCTGCTTCAACTTCCAGGGGCCACATGGTTGATTTAATACTGTGCGCATGTGTACAGTTAGTCAAACGGCATACAGAAATGACAGAAGAACCAACAACATTAAACACACTCATGTGCGTTTTCAACAATATATATCCCTAAGGGTGTGTTATAATTTTAGGTCAAATGTATTTTTGCAAACAAAAGTGCAAGCCTTGGGGCTCCCGAGTGGCTCAATCAGTAAAAGCACTCGTTCTGAGCGTAGACTGAATGCTACGGGTTTTGCTTATAGGCTTATAGGTTGTGACACAAGTGCACTGCAAAAGCAAATCACTGCTTGGAAAAGGTTCCATGGAGGTGTCCTGGAGCTTGCGAGTTGGGACAGGTACAGGGCGAAGGCCTACAGGAGAATGAGTGCTGTCAGCAGCTCCCAGGGTTATGCCATTATGGCCGGCACCCTGCCATTTAGCATCCTCTCACAACAGCGTGCATTATTGAATACACCAGGGAATGACTTCATGGAAGAGGGCATGAATATTTTAATCAGCGCTTTCATGGCTGAGCGAAAGGGATCCAGTACACCCCCCCCTCCCCCCCCTCAGGTTCATCTGAGTGGCTTTCCACGTGGCTGCCTCTCTGTGCCGACTGCCAAAAGACACTTGGATAACCGCAGCACTGACCATCTGTACCACGTCTGAGGTGTGTGTGTGTGGGAGGGTTACTCCATGTGCTTGAGAGGTTGAGGGTCCTCGTACAGTGCCTTGCAATGCTTCCACATTGGTCTATCAATGTATTCCTCAAAACAAGAAAGCAAAGTGCTGCCCTCACCAGCCTCAGCTATAGCTCAGGGGTGCTCATCACCGGTCCTGGACAATTGCATTGTCCGCAGGCTTTTTGTTTCAGCCAGGGACCTAACCACTTAATTCAACTGCTCAATGAATTGATTTTAGCCTTTATGGCTAGCTCTGAGGTTGTCACATTTAGAGCTGGAAGGTTTGCTTCAGTGCTCTCTCTCCAAGATGGGAGTTGAGTTGTGGCCTCACAATATTCATCCTAATGGTGATGATGAAATGGGGGCAATAATATGCACCGCAGTGGAGCACTTAGGAGAGAGGGACTGTCATAGTGTGGGGTTTTTTTCCATGACATGAGTTTTCTAGTCTAAAGCCCTTTAAGTGAATGCCAGTTAGCATCGCAGTTTTCTGGTTTTCCGCTGCACAACTACAAAGTAATACCAGCAAGTATCTGGAAGATTCTATGAAAATAGGCTTTTTGCTTTTTTTTTTTGCGCTTTTTCGCTATTTGTCATCGTGCATTTGTTACTGCTCCCAAAGTTTTATGGAAAGGATTTATTATGAAGCTCAGAAGCTTTGAGTTACTGAGCACATGCAAAAGAAAGCAGTGCATCTGGGGTGAGTTCTGGCTTCTTTTCCACATGTAGCGTTTTAATACAGTGGAAACACAACAATGAACGTACTCTCAAGGTCTGCTTCTCTCAACACAAGTCAATATTATTCATGGTTACAGTAAACCATGAATCATCGCTGCTGGGGTGTGCAAACACACCGGCTCAGCAGATGCCTTTTAATTAAGGCGCTGTGTTAAGATGATGCATTTCTGGGCGCTAGGATTCAGACTGAATAAATGACTGAGAGAGCCTTGGAAACCGGTGAGTTTGATGCAGCAAGATAAAGCCCAACCCCAGAATATGTATGGTCACTTTGATACAGCAATACCACTGCAATAATAAGCACACAACCAGAAAAAGGGCGGCCAAGACCATAACTGGCTGGCTGTTTGTGATGGAACATATTTGTGTCTGGGACTCACACTATGGGCCCTTACTGAATTGCATTATTTTTATAATACTGGATTAATACTTTCTGAAACAGTTAACCAGTTAGACTGGGAATCTCTCATGAGTAAAGAGATTATGATTTGCCGTGATGAACACAGTTTGCAAACAGCATTAATATTAACCAGGGTTAATGCTCTACTTTTGGAAGTCCTGACACTCCGTTTGAGCAATCCTCAGCTATATTAGTGCTTTATGTGGTATGACTTGTAATTTATTATATTCATCCAAAAAGAGTGCATAAGAGTACATTAAGGTATGTGGGGACCACAATAGCTATGTATGCAGGAAAATATACACATTGTAAATATTACATCATTGTCATTTAGCAGATGCTCTTATCAAGAGCAGCTTACATAGGGTAGGGTAGGCATTTTTTTTTTTTTTGGGTTAAGTATCTTGCCCAAAGGTACAACGGCAGTGCCCCAGCAAGGCATCGAACCAGCAACTTTCCGGTTATAAACTCTGGCCCTTACCACTATGCCACACTACCACCATAAAAAGGAGACACACTGAACCTGACATACATGTTACTTTACATTATCTGTGAGTCATACTATATCAACATTGCTTCTTGTGAACAAGATGGTAGATGAGGCAGTCACAGAAGGATGATACTCTATATTGATGTATATTGATGCTAAATTTACTACTTTTTCCTCTTATTGATAAAAAGAATATTACTGCTCATGGAAACTAGAAAAAAAAAAGTTCCATTAATCACAACCTGACAACAGAGTCTCTTGTAACACAGAGACAGACACAAGAAAAAGTACCATATCAACATACTTATGAGCAATAATTACTGCGGTGTGGGAGCTCAATTACAACTGTATTACGTAAGTTTTGTGATTATTCCAAAATAACTCTTCCAGCAGACTATTAAATCTTCTAATTGCCATCTATTCCATAACTCTTTCTTTAATCACTACACTGGGTGCAATCAGATTTTTAACAGCCTTATATATTGTACAAAAACAAATGTATTACAACAGGGAAACAGAGGGCTCCCAGGTGGCTCAGTGAGCTCAAACCCTTGTTTGAGCAGTAAACCCCAGGTTCAAGTCCATGTCAGTGACTGGGAGACCACAGTGGCAAAGCAAATGCTTTCTGTTCTGCTGGGGGTAAGGGTAGGTATGTTGCCAGGGTCTTCTTGTCTCTGCACTGTGGTACCCTCTAAGTGCTCATAGGCACATGTGAAATCCCTCAATAACATCAGGAAGGATATGCCCTGAGCACTTCTGCCTGAAAATAGGGGGTCTGCAGTGGGATGACTAGTGTCAAACCAGCAATACCTAATTAGGTGAAAGAAGGCTAAAACATCATTTAAAAATGGAAAGTAAGTTATCAGTTTAGCTCAGGTCTTGCAAGTGGGAATAAGCTTTTGACTAGATTCACATGATGTAGGGATGATGAGATCATAGATGTTGATAAACTGATTTTAAACACCTTTCAGTTACCTTATGCCATCAATTCTCTATGCTAAATTTAGCATGACAAGCGATCAAGTTTATAACTGATTCAGCATATTTTTGTAAGAGAGCCAAGAAAAAAATGGCAGTACAAAATAGCCACATTTAAATTCAAAAGATCTGAACTGGCATTTGTTGTTTGGCCTCTCTCAAGTCATAGACCAGAATACTGACCTCATGACATCAATGTGCCACAGCAATTAGCAGGTAGACACTGTAGACAGCTAGCTGCATGCTTTCCATAGGCATTCACAGATGTATGTACACAGTCTTTTTTTAACATAAATCTCTACGATGAGAAGCTGTGTTCAATCAGCTGCAAGCATTTGCATTGAAAAAAATGTCCCCATCCTTTATTGATGCATCTACGTTAACTCCACAGATAAATAAACACATACAGACAAGCGCGCATAAAGGAATAAAGACTGTTAGCTGAGCAAGTGAAGCAAGTAGTGTTGTCTGGGTGCTTTATAAAATTGATTTCATAAATACATGTTGACTGTCACAGCTAAAAATAAGTAATGTAAATACAGCAAACAATGGACAATATACAAATGAACCCACAGTGGTATAATGTCTGTACTTTTTTGCCAAGTTTCACAGAGTTATCGCCTCTTTATAATTTGAGAGCGACTGCATTTTTTTCATGTTGCTGATGTGACTGATGCTCTAATTACCTATGTCACAAACAGAATCCCTGCCTCATCAAACTAGTACCTTCTAATTAATTCATTGTCATGTGAACAGGGAATTAAACACAAAGATATCTAGGACAATAATTTTTAGCTTGTTGGAGTTGTTTGTGACCTGAAGCTGTTGATTCTCTTCAGATTCTGAGCTCTCGTTTGGTACTCTGAACTTGTAACTGTTTTATGAGCAATTGTAAGATGTACAGTGAAAACAGCCTTTTGATTGACTTTTCTCCAATGTTCACTTTTATTTTCTGTGTTGAAGTACTATTTTTAACACTTTTAATAACAGATTTATGTTTTTATTTTGTTAATAATTCCCCTGAATTTACCTCCCATTAAGGGCAGGATTTAGGCTGGCTTTTTGAAAAACTTCTGAAAGGCAGTTTTTCAGGTTTTGAAAGTCACCTTGTCTGTGGATTTTTATATGCCAATAAAAAATATTATATTCTGTGACTCAGAGGGCTTATTCTGTGAGTCAGAGAATCCAGGTGACAGAAGGGAATTCAGCCGCTTTCTTACCCAATATAACCTCACACTGTATGAAATACATTCATTAAGAAAAACAAAATTAGTACACGCATAATCGGGTTTTGCTGTTCCCATCTGCTTTAATATTGGATGTATACCGTACCGAATGTGAATAAGCGATTATATTTTTTATTCTGGTGACTAATGTAAACCTTCATCATAAAACATTTGATTATGTATATTGCAGGAAATGGTTACCAAGGAAATGAGCATGAGACACAAGGCTCTGAGGCCGTGCCTTTGTGAATAAACTGTTGTTGTAATTAACAAATTTGGATTCAGTATCACACTATAAATATCATATGAAGCGTAAATTTCACCCTTAGGTAAGCGCTGAGTGTCCACAATTTAACAGCAGGCAGCTGAGAACTGCGGAGGAACGTGGCAGACATGTAAGAGTCATCTCAGGTGTGGATCAAGGTTATTCTAGGTCAGCCTTGCAGCCTGTGTTCTGTCCTTGGCAGGGTGGTCGGAGCCAAATGTCCCTGTGTTGGCTGGGGACATTTGTATCGCTTTGTCCTCAGTGTGCTTACCAAGGGAGCACATGTGATGAAGTTGGACTCCATATTTCTGGATTTTTGTGTCCCCCTCCCCCACTCTCAGCTCCTGCATTCCCAGCAAATACAGAGCATCCCTAACACCACTGACATAGGGTGCTGTTGCGACAACATTGTGAAGATAGTATACATTGTTTGATTGGGCTAATGGCACCTGGATTGGTTGGGGGGGGGGGGGGGGTGTCCATGATAAACCTGTATTACTTGAAAGGAAATAAGCATGTAGAAAACTAATTTACTAAATTTAAGTAAGGGAGTGAGTGTGGATGCCTGCAATTATTGTGTTGCATAATACATCTGCATTTTAAATACCATATAAGAAAACAATATTATTAGCCCGGTTCACACTTTGCACCGGCACGTCCTATATGTTTGTCAGACATTCCTTCCAATGTGCTGGGATCTACGCTGTCCTTTGAGACGGCGCCTTCACCAGCCCTCTCTGCTAAGCAATAATCCCTGCGTTTCTGCATGCACTTATGCTGGAGCAGATGCACTGGCAGACTCCACTCTCCTCCTGCTTCGGTGCTTTGAATGAAGCGGCTAATTGGAGGACACTGTGGAGGTGAGTGTTTGAGCTGAAATTTGGTGCGTTCTGAATTCTTCCGATTAGACCTTATTTTGTGGACTGAGCAGTCTATAAAGGAACTGCGGCGTTTTTTCTAAATAGCACATATAGGGCACCACAGCGGATTTAAGACACTGGATCCGTAATTAGAGTCATGAGTTCTCATTCCAAATCGGAAAAACTCTTCTTTTAGATTTAGCCCTCTAAGTACAGAACTTTATCTGAAGCGCTTTGGTCTATATCCAGCTGTACATACAATGCAACGTGCCATGGTTTAGCCTGTCTGCTAAGATCATTCCACAATATTGTGTAGTTTAGACAGACAGGGCATGGATGTAATGGCAAGGGTTATGATAACCATGCAGTGTAATACATCTATCTGATGTATTTTTTTTATTTGGTGACAGCAACTTAGATGTCACCTTGATCTTATTATACAAGCAGAAATCTTCACACAAGGCCACACCAAACCAACAATGCCTGGTGGGAAAAAACAGGAGCTGGTTGACAGGACAATATGACAGGTCAGGGAAGCTATAGCTCTAGTGTCACATTCATGACTGCCCACATGACATGTCTAGAAATATAGCAGCTAGACAAAACATCAGTGAGGGTAAGCTGATGTCATTGCTCATTCTGGTCTCCATGACTTTAGTCGAATACATAGCCTCCTCCCTGCTATATGTTGTTATATGCTACAAGGAGTAAGTCAAACCATTACAGCTGGAGTGGTCACATGCACTTTGGAACATTCAGGATACCAAAAATAGCTCATCTGCAGGGAAAACAACTGTATCCCTCCTCTCCTCATCTCACAGAATTGAGCCTTTAGTTAAGAGGAGAAAACGTGGCTAAGATTTTGTGGTTTGTGGGAAAATGTAAATGATTGAGTAAAACTATAAACTGGTCCTATAATACAGTGGTCCTATGCACTGTATTATACGATGACAGGGGTGGCTTTGCAGATTTATTATAACCTCCAAAGTTCATGTGAGCATAGCTGGACTCCACTCTTTGGGACCTGGTCTCATTCCAAGAGCTTGTTAACATGGTAAAAATCTATTTTTAAAGCACAGGGAGGAGGCCAAGAAGGTCAAAGTTGAAAACGTGAGAAGGTTTGTATGTCACAGACAAGATAATCCTACTTAAAACACCTTTTGGTTATTCTGGACTAGTTTGTTGTTTCATTGTTTCAAACATGAAACCCTGCGGAATAATTTATACTGTATTGCAATCAGTTATGTAAAGATATAATTTCCCCTGTATTTTACCACATTTGCTTGTTCAATATTGTTTATATTTGATATAACATTTGTCTATAATACTTAATAAATCAATTATTTCCCATTAATGTCTGCCAAAGGCCATCACATGCATTTTAAAAAAGGAAATATGAACCAGCATATTTCATTAGAAATACCATAACACAAACAGAAGGGACACATGAATCAGTCAAATGGACTTGCACTTGTATTTCCTAATTAAATATGTAAACCATATAATTAAAATATGAAATTATAACACAGGATATTTGAATTATCCTGGGAAGGATTCAAATGGAAAGGTGAGTCTAATTTTTCATTAAAAATATACATTTACGTGTAAATAGTGGAAAATATTCTCTCTACGTTCACAAACCTTCTCTATGATGGTCTTTGGAATGGCATACATGTTGTCAAATTACTCATGCACTGATAACCATTGTGGTTATATAAAAACCAATGGAAAAAATATTCTAGACACACAAAACAAATTAGAGCACCTGGCAGAAATGCACCGGGGACTGGCCATAGGCGTTGTGACAGTGGGATCATCAGTGTTAAGGGTGATCAGACACTAAGGTATGCATCTGGTCACTACCTGTCACCTACAAACCTTCTGTATGCAAACAGGCTCAACCCCAGACATTCTGGAGCAGCATGCTCATCAGAGACTGCCTATAGTATGTCTGGGACACATGCTGAACTGGGCACAGAGCTATTGGAAGAGTGGAACATGAAACCACGAAATGTCCTTTTTATATCTGTGCTGCTTTGGGTACCAACACTACTGGATGCCAATGGAGGACATGCATAATGCTGACAATCTACTGTGAGAAACAGCCCCTATCATTATTGCTGTATTTCTACAGAACAGTTTGTAGTTATTGTAGCATTTGTTAATTATTGGACATTAGTCATGTAGAACTGACATATTTTGTATGCTAAAGACAAAATAATATACATAAAAATATTGCTTTTGCATTTTAATACATACCTAAATATGTGCATCATACGCTACATATTATATATTGATTACTGTCATGTTCGTGTGTGCATATGAATTCGTGCTATGCCACTGATAAGCTATTGACCATATTCAGCTGTATTGTTTATCATATCATGGTGAACAGATTTACTCATTTTAGAACACATTTACTTTACTTTGAAATGTTTTAAAAATGCACTCCTTATATTAGGATTTGACATGCTGGCACATACTGTTTTTTTTCTTTACGCGTTCCTTATGTGTAGGATTTGACATGGCTGTCATGCACAGGTGCACAGGTCATGCACAGGTCATGCACAGGTGCACTTACTGCACTGTGTCCTCCCAGCTGCACCACTGCCGCTGGTCCAGCTCCTCCATGTCCAGCCTGAACTTGGTGAGACAGAAGTCCTCTATGGCGCTTTGATAGGCGCCCCCACAGGCCATGGCCGAGACGAAGTGGTACGCTGCACGGACGAGAGAGAGAGAGACAGAAGGAGACAAAGAGAACGGATTTAGGGGAATTGCATTCAGGCGCTTGTTGCAATTCTGGGCATGGCAGGAGGAACTGAGCAGCCCTTTACTCTCATAAGAATGTTAGCTGAGACCCGGTGAGGGGAAATTCAGGCCTCCTCCAGTCTGCTACCGTCAATCAGTTTGCACTTTGATATACTCACACCATTCATATGGTCACGCTCGGCACCCGGAGAAAATACAGAGGGGGTGCACCTGCAATCCGCGGATGGGGCACAAAACGTCATATCTTAAAAAAATGTAATAAACACTATGTAGACATGGAGATATAAGGAGACAACTGGGGGTGCGCTGAGGTCCCGTCTGAGGGTGCAATGCACCCCTCAGCATCCCCATACCGCCGGACCTGCATATGGTATGTTTATATGTTTGTCTCTGCATCTGAAGACCACTGGAAGGAGCACCACGTTAACCTGAATGACCTGAAAGACTAAGCTTTCACCCTGAACTCTGGTCAAGTATCTGTACTCTGGTCATACTGTTTTCCATGGATTTGGATGTGACTTGATCTACATCCGCACAGTTAGTCTGTGGCGTGACTGGTTTGAGCTAGGTGAGTCTAACAGAGTATTTTTCAGATGCATTTTGACATTTTGAGGAGGTCTTAAAATGACTTGCGAAAATTATGCTGGATGCTGGATGAAAAGCTATGCTTCATTTTCTACCCTGAAGACCCCTGTGTAAAGGCATAGTTCTGAAAGGTTCAACAGCTCTAAAACGTTTTCATATGTTTGGGTAATAGGTTCAATTTGGGGATTGATCACCCCAGGCCCCATCAAACATCAATGTCATTTACTCTCTATGAGCCTTCTTAGGAAAAAGCCCTGCCCCTGACTTTGAAGTATTTTGTTAAGTGCTGTCAAGACCGTGTGGTTACGGTTTCTGTTTGTGCTGCCAGCTGCAAAAGTCTTAAATATGCAACTGCTAAATGTGTGCATAAACAGCGCGAATCAAAGGGCCATCCATTCCCAAGCGGGAGGACTTTTCAAAGTAGAGGATTCTGTGTCAGTCACTATGGGGTTAGCTTCTGCCACTACACGACTACTGGTTGGCCTTATAATCAATATGAAGTTCAAGCCATCAGGATCCATGCAAAGGTTTTTTTTTTGTGTTGCATTGTGCAGTGGGGTAAATACCAAGACTGTATACTGTATGTGAAGTCTTGGGTAAGCATATTAAAAGCTGCTTATTTATTGAAGAGCCATTGTCTCGCTCTAGGCATGGGATTCAGCTACGAGATTTCAAATTTTTTCTAAAGCCCTGTTTCAGTTCAAGTCAACCTAATCCAATTATTCTTAGAACTAATACTGTGAACTTACAGGTTGGCTAAGCAACACTTAATCACTTACAAAACAATATGTACATTTTTCCCCAGAAGTTTTTTAATCACTCCCCCCCCCCTTCTTCTCTCTCTCTCTCTCTGTATGTCTCTCTCCATCCATCTTCTTGCATCAGTGTTCTGACAGCTGCTATATTCTGTTCTTTCCAGTTTTGCAGAAGGCTGATAATCTTGATAACATGAGGAGAGCTCAGTCGTCTGCATCAGTAATCATCGGCCCCTCGGTCTAATCATCTCCACTCCTGGGCCTGTCCCAGTGACGGGGCGTTTCTCCGTTCATTGAGATGAAACATTAAACCTATCGGCCCTATCAAGTGACACGGAGGCATCCCGCAACAGTGGTTCTACAAACCCCGCATGGAAAAGTGAGAGAAGGAAAAGAAATCCAAACCCTTTGGGAGAAAACAGAAATGCGAACAAGATGTTTGTTTACGTCCCTAAAATGTCAATGACAGCCTCTGGAAGCCGGAGTTCTGGTGGCCGATAGAGCAGTTGTGTAACGCAGAAATCATTAAGTGTAGCGGTATCTGCGGGATTATTGCTGTGATCAACAGTATTAGTGCTGCCATTACACTCACCCCTGGGAGCACCGCAATAAACCTGAGTCTGCATGCAAACAGCATTGCTTGTTTTAACAGTGCAAACATGTTCTGTGTTTATTTCAGTCCTTGTACGTCCTATTCTTTCTTACACTAATTACCACAGCAACTGCTGCGTCCAGAGAAAATTAATGACACTATAGAAAAGTTGCACACACTCATTATTCTTCAGGGCAAATATTTCATTCTTATAGCTCTGTGTCCTGTCATCAGTGTGACTAATAAGGCATAATGGCACTTCAAAAGGGATCCCTGAAATCACAAGATGACTGACACTTCACAAGAGTGGCTTTCCATCAGCCCGTTAGGAAATATTGCTTACTGTCAGCATTCACTCCGTCTCCCATTCAAAAAAGAAAAAAAAAGAAAAAGAATGCCCATCAAGAGAAGCCACAATCCAGAAGAATTGGGCTGGTTTGCCGGGAGACTTTCAGTTGTAGTTCACCGAGATCCTTTTTTGAGAGGGGCCTAGACTGTTTTGTGCAGTGAAGCTGACCCTGAGAGGGTGCGAAGTACCACAGACACAGAAAGATCCAAGCTGATATGATAACTGGAGGCATGGTCATGAAAAAACTAAGGTCTTGTCCTCCTTCACTCTTGGCTGCTTTAAACAAGCGCAGCCCATCCCCTCGGACGACTGTAGTGTCTCGGGGGGTGTGTGGAAAAACTTTGCCTGTAGCAAAGTCAAACACTATACAGTGGGGAGGGGATTTCAGCACACAGGAAACAAACGCATTTAGTCTGTTTGCGTTTGGAAATATCGCTCCCGCTAACTCCTTTAACTGTGACCCAAGCCCTTTGAATTCTTCAAAGCTGCCTGCATATTCAAAAGTTTGAATGGAAGGCTTGACTCGATCTTTGATCTGATGTGTTACATCAGTGGATTTTGGTGCTCAGTATTTTTTCATGCTGGCATTTTACTGAAGTAGGAGTTTCTATTAGTAGAAAGAGCTATGCAGCTGTGGCAAAGCTTTGCAGCTGATGGATGTGGATTCATCCTCATACAACAGTGCCCATTGAGGCGAGTGAGAGAAGGTAGATGAGATATAATATTTATTAAAACTGTTAGCATGCTGCATTGGAAAACACACACAAAAATAACTGAGGATTCAGTCTTCATCCTCTCCTGTTAACGAGCCTATTCTTCCTGTGGAGATGATGTAGGAACAATTTAGAAAGTACTTGACCGAGATCACAACATACAACATGCCTGCTGGTTTACATTCAGTAGTTTTGTGAAATTAATTCAGTTTCTCCAAAACAGATGAATAAATGAATAACATTCAAGGGATGTGTTTTATCATCAGAGATGTTTTTTATTATTCAAAAGGGAAAAGTACAGATAATAGTTTTTCGTGGTAGGAGCATTTGGAAATTTTCTTAAACTGGGGTGCATCAAATATTCAGTGAAGGGATGCTAATATTTGCAAGCGTTGTCAGTGATGTATTAACTCTGATTAATTTTAGCTTTTCTTACTGCTTGGTGAAGGAGGCATGCTCCTTCACCAAGATACCCCTCTTGCAGAGAGAGGAACCACAATGTAGATTAAAAATGACAAAAGAAGAAAAACAAGAATGGCTGTTCCCTCATATATATATATATATATATATATATATATATATATATATATATATATATATATATATATATATATATATATATATATATATATATATATGTGTGTGTGTGTGTGTGTGTGTGTGTGTATATGTGTGTGAGAGTGTGTGCGCACATGCTGGGTGTGCAGTAATGAGCAACACTCTGCATAGCTGTCCACTCTATACTTGACAGGGACCTTTAAAATATCCCTAATTACTGAGGAGGGACAGTCCCCATCCCTCAGAACCCAGGGTTCCTCATTAATCAGTGAAGGATTGCTGGCGGCCACACACTTGGGCCTTTTCTCTGTGCATGCGGGCATGTACGTGCGTGGACTTGCGCAAGCACGCCTGTGTGTTAGTGACAACAAACATGGTTTGCAGCTCTGATCAGTTGTGGGCGTGGATCACAGCCAGGGCTCCAGCACTGACTGTGTTGCTCTCATGCCTCGCTGCTCAGTCCTGAATTATGGTAATGGGTGATACGGGCAGTGAACAGGCTTAAGCCGCACACAGTGTCTCACGGCAACCTGCACTACACTCAACACGCTATTGTCCTGTGTGTGGCACAGAAGCGCTCACACCGAGGCCACAGGCAGGGAAGCCTGAGAACGGCAGACGGGAACATTGTGGTTAGGGCACTGGAGTCCAAGGGCTGTGTGTTCAAGAGCTGGATGGCATGCTACCTTAGCAACTTCATGTGTGACTTGCAAAGCAGTTAGGACAGGTAATCGCACTGTAAAACAATGTAAAACAAGTGTTGCCAGCTAGGTAGATGAATAAATGTATGCAAAGATTGTTAAGATCTGTAAATCGTTGTTAATCACTTAATCACCACTAGATATACAGATTATTAATTTTATGTGGTGCTCTCCACTGTAAAACAACACAACACACTGTAAAATGTGTACAGCACTAGATAATTACACTATCCAGAGTTCTGCATTATGGAGCACTAAAAATCACATATAGCACCGCCTAAGAGGCAGATAAATTATGTAATGTAGTGGTTTTGTGATTTTAATGAAATGGAGAGTAATTTATGTTAAGAGAATTTTCCTGACAGACTTTGCACTTGGTGGAGAAAGATGTGTGTTGTCTTGGGGTGGCTTTGTGGTACTGAAACATTAGTAAAGCATTTTAACATTTAACTAAGTAAAATGGTATTGGTGTACTTACAGAACTCAACAAGCAGTTTTTATTCTGACTGTGGCTGTGTCGTTATGGTACTTGCTTTATACAAAATTTATGACTGCTTTATAAAAATAACAAGGCTTAAGAAATCAAATCTTTCCACTCACATGATCATGTACTGCTGTTGATCCCACTTCAGTTATGGAACACTGTGTTTTAATCCGTATCCAATGAATGCAAAATGTGTCAGTGAGAGGTGCTCCTCATCAAACATTCTGCATTTGCAAAGTCAGCAAGGTGGAGCATTCCATACAGAAATCAGCCAAGTCCAACCCATTCTTACTGACTGCGATTATCAACAAAAATGTGGCTTTATATCAGAGTGCCACAATTTGTCAATGTAAATATAGACAGACCAAAGACTTAAGACTATTTTCCATGCCTAAAGTATGCACACACCTCTATTTCATTAATTTTGTCTGAGACCAAGCCATACAAGTGAGTGATAACAAGACATCAAAACTGTGAGACAGGGGAGGAGGAAGTCTGAGGCCATTCCTTTGGGATAGGTCTGTTTATATTGCTGTTACAAGGTTGCAGAATTTATCTGATGTAGGTACGGTGAATGTTCAGAATTAATCATCTACAAAGCAACGGGTAGTAATGAATGGAAGCCGAAAATGAAACTAACACGTTACAAGACAGAGTGACAGGCTGTGAAATCATCCGGCATGCTGGGACTCGCAGAGGCCGACAAGGTTTTCTTGCTTTGTTATCCATGCGAGTAAGACACGGGACGTGCAAGAGCCGTGGGAATAATTGAGAGATTTAGAGCACTGTAGTGAGCGAGAGTGGGAGGACAGGAAAACCTGGGATCATGTCACCTACCAGCGTTTGCTCTTCTTTAATTAGCAGCAAGTTCTTAATAAAACAACAGGCTGAGCATTGTTCAAACATGACGGCGTAATAGCAGCTCCTCATCCCCTTAGCTTTGCTTCCCCTACAGAGAACAAAGACATTGATAGCACTGTTCCTGAGCTATATGTAGTACCACAATCAATCATTTTGTGAAAAAGATTTATGGATATGGATCCGGGTATTGAATAAAACCAATGTCATGGATTCCTATTTCCCACAGTAACCACTGTTTACGGTTGCATTTTCATAGCCATGGTTATATTCATAATCCCCATCAGCGTATCGCCTGATGTTTGTAGAGCACTGTGATGGGAACAGTTTGGATTGAACAGCTTTGCTTTCTTGCTTCCTTCAACCGCTACTTGCAGGGTAATGCTGTACATAAGGGAATGTTGCCAGCTCTGTAGCACAGTTCAGTGTGGTCGAATTTATTCTACAGCTTCTGTCTGCCAACAATCACAGAAATGGAAATAATTTAAGGAAAGGACTATATAGAGGAGTAAGGCTAGAGACTCCTGCAGCAAAACCCTCACAAAATGCACAAAAGGCATGAGGGTATGTGACAGAAACAGAGAGTGAGGTAGGGGTGGGGAGTGACAGGGGTCAGTTAAAAAGGGGAGAGTGAAAAAACTTTGGCCAAATTTGGTACATTCACACGAACCTTTAATTCCCACCTCTGCTTACAATCACATTATCAGGTCACATCCATCATTTAGCAAACCCTTATGGGACATTTCAAGTGTGCTGGTTTCAAAAAATCAAGTTTGCATTTCTTACACTTGTTCATGCAGTGAATCTGGTGCTTGGGGAATATGTGATTACTCGGCAGCTGCATATTGTACATAAACCACATTACAAAATTCAGGATGGCATGGTTTTGCACACAGATATTCAAACCCGCAGGGTTCTTAAAAGTAAATCAATTTTCCCTTTACGTCCTGGAAATTTATCGCATGCACCGACTCAAAACCCAGACAGACACATGAGATTCCTCAAGAAGAGGGACTGTGGAATGTCCAAAGTCAAGGATCAGATAGCAGCCATTGTTCTCTAATTAATGGCGGTCATTCACTAGCTACGCATCGTGAGCCCTTATGGCTGTTTCCCATCGCACAAGGGAACAACACAGACGTGCCCACATACCTCACTGCGTCAGCAGTCAGACAGCCAGGCTTCATCTATCTATCACTCTGCCACTTTAACAGTGGCTTATGCCCACTTGGCTATAATATCAATCCTCATAAATAACAAAATAACATTACCAGGGTCCCGGGGGGTATTCCCTAAAAAAAATGGGCTGTTACACGATGGAGACAATTTGGTACAGAATGCCACCTTGACGTCAGTCTTTTTCCCACTACTTCTTAGGATGATTCACAGCAGTACACACTTTCTATTTAATCGCCTTACATGGACTACTGGGAGCCAGTGCTCTTTAAGAACATTGTAAAAAGGAAAAAGTACAGCTAGTAAAAATACACGACTGAATGGACTGCATTCCTTGCTCTGACTAATAAATAACTTGTTTTGGAGCAGGAATCATGTTTTTCTGTTTCTTCTGTTAAGTCTCATTTTGCTAAACACCGTTTCACATCTTTGTTGATCAATAAAGACCTCTAAACAACTCAGCCTTTGCCTCACCATCTCAGCATGGAATCTTCCAATCTCTGATTCCTTTTTATGAGACAGTTTTTGGTTTGTTAGTTTTAGATGCTTGTATATGTAATAAAATTGCTTATGCCCAAAGCTATATCCTGTTATCAGGTTGTTGGTCCCGTTGTGATCAAAAGTTGATTCTTTTTTAACATCTGAGGGTTTGTAAGAAAGATAATTAGGAATGACGATAGAAGAAGATAGAAGAAGAATATGTCTGAAATTGAATTTGAAGATTGTCTTTAAGAAATTATTATGTTCCCAAATATGATACTTTAAACAGCTGCTTTATCTGGTTATTTCAGCAAACAAACAAATTGGGGATGAATTATCAGTTTTTTTCCAAATCACTTTCTGTTTTTTCCACTAGTATAAAACACATATTTCAAATATATATTTTCTTATTGCTAACAGCCTGTCATTTTCTGAGTGAAAGCAGGATGAAGTAAATGGCTGACGTCTTGGATGGTTGGATGTCATGCATTTAGTTTTAAAAGGCAGCTTCTGTATACCACTACACATTGGAAAGGAAATTCTTTTCCTATCTCATAAAGACTCCGAATGTAGGCACTTTGATTGATGAAAATGGTCATCCTGTTTAATTTCCTATGTTAATAGAAGACTGGGCACTTGATATGGTTGTCATAACAAATATCTCTTCAACCTAGCAAGCAAACATCCGCTGATCCACTTAGTCAATGAAAAGCTGGCTAGGGAAAAAACAGCCACCTGGTTTCAAGAAGGTGGCTGGATTCTCCAAGGGGAAATGCACATGGAAAGGTTTGAAGCAGATGGTAAAATTGCACGTTATGAGAAAAGCTCATCGGCTAAGTCACCGACCTTGGTAGCAAACTCTACTACTAAACGAATCTGCAATTTCAAGTGACATTTTGGTTCTGTTCCCTGGCTCCAAACCAGAAGATGAGAATCCTAGTGACAACAAGGCAGCTATAGCAGATGCATTGGTCTTACTCTTATTGACTTAAGGTAGTCACATATTTACTGTGCCATCAAGTTTATATGAGCACAAAACACGCAATGAATATGGTTACTCTTCCTTTACAGGAGACAGGAGACAGAGAACGCCATGGTTACACACCGAGTGCAATTCCAGAATCATACAATCATCGGCAAATACAACCACAAGCTGCTTTCGAAGATCCTGATGCTGGTATGTACAGTAGACTGAAATATCGCCTGTAAATAAATCATTTTCAGTAAAACAATTCAGTAAAAATCAGCAAAATTTCTGTAAAATTTTGATCAACGTGCCTTTGCTCTGTGCAGTTCCAAAATATAGCTTTAGAAATATTAAGAAAACAACATACAAAATACATTCAGTTTTTCTATTATATCATTTCTCCCTGTTTAATCAAGAGTATGAGTAAATGCTGAGAGAACTAGATTTTAATATGCATTTAATAAATGATTAAAATTGTTTTGTATATTTGCAATTTACAGTCTCTGAGCATAGATAAGGACATCTGGCTCTGTTGGAGCACATGAACTGATTCTCTAAATGCTCTCAGAGTTCTGGGGCCAGGCCACTGTATATGCATTCCAAGCATCTGTAATTTTTTTTTTTTTCAACTGTTCATTCTGCATGCAATAGATGCCACAGACATTTCAGCATACTGGTCCATCTGATATGCCTGAGTGACTGACTGATAGATGGTAGAGATTGGCATGTTCAGAACAGAGGCATTCTTCAATCATCAGTTTGGATTCTGAGCCCCTCCTCTCTCTTTCTGTCAGGACCATCCATCTGCTGCCTCCATTCAGAGAGTTTTCATTATAAGAGTGACAATGGGATTCTAGCTTGCGGACATCTGTTTCATACAAGTTTTGAAAGGTAGCTGTAGTGGAGCAAAATGCAATCCCGTGCTCAGTATTACATTTCATAGAACACCTGATTCAATCAAACGAGTGTAGTCAAATTTATGAGCGTTTTGTATTGTCATGACAACATAGGCATTCATTTTGCACAGTCTTCCTGTAAATTCATATTTTACATAAATGGGATAACTGATGTGCATGATTCTAAACAGCAACGGTACTCCTTTCCTTGTTGAGGTCATTTGTTTATGGGCAGGGCAAATGGGATTGGTGGAGATGCATATGAGCTGCAAAGGTAGATATAGATAAAAGTAGATATACCAAAAAAAAAAAAAAACTGCCAATGAGCAAATGACTGCACAACACACAGGTTTTCAGCCAGCTGAACAAACTACGTTCCTAACATCAACGACTATATTTAATAGCAGCACATTCACACAATAAGGAACCTACGACCGGCAGGCAGTTTAGGAAATGACCCTTCATAAACATACTTAATCTGGAGCTGCGTGCAGTGCAGAGTGCATAAACACTTGCTCACTGAAAGCCTTTCGCACCTGTAAGACATGACATGCGCGTGGCTCTGTGACACATTAACAAAATTAACAATTAACAGAAGCAGCGTGACTAGTGACAGACACAACAACAAAGTGTATGTTGTTCACATAAAAAATTTCAATTTGAAATACCCTTTCCTTTGGTGGTTAACAATCACCATGATTGAGCTCTTAAAGGTCTTAAACTGCCGGTCACCATTTTAGAGAGCAAGAGAAGGAGTTGCCACCAAGAGACTGGGATTAATATACTGTAACTGCGAACTGCAGCGTAACCAGAATATTGCTTTCACAGCCTTGGGTTGTTCCTATCAAACATCGCCCTGCCACATTCTAGACACATCCCACTTCTGCGTCCTCCCAAATTACTAGCGTCTTGAGTCTTGCATCTCTTTAATTCAAATCATGCACTGGATTCATAAGCATAAAGTATATGATGTGTAATGTGCCTGTTAATTCTGGTTCAAATACAGTATTCAATGAAATATTCATAAGATATTAATATTGTATACATATTTACACATTTAAATGACAGGACAGGACAGGAGATGACAGATGACAGTACTCAGAGAACAGCAAGGAGTACACTTCTGACAGGTGTTTATTTAACTACAGGGTGAGCTAGGCAAAGCATACATTCAAAGCATTACAAAAACCTTCTTCAGATATTGTAGCTGCAATAGGCTACAATAAGGAAGACAATACAACAAACTCCACAGTACCATGGCATTCTCTTGCCCTCATTCTCAACTTTCAACCTCTGTCTTGTCATAAGTCTGGATTTCAAGTTATAAAACAGTGAATGGTGGCTTTTTAAAAATATCACTAAAATGGTTCGTCGTATATCGGATCATTCTGAAAGTGTCTCAGCCTGTTTCCCTTATTAAATAGACATGGGCCAGAGACCTATTCAAAAATAATGAGCATTTTGCAGTGACATCACCTGCTTAGCTGGTGAAGTGATGACATGACTTGCGGCACTGGGATGTGAGCTTTGATTCACGACTGCGCTGTGACCCTGAAGTTAACCTGCAACGGACCCTGCACCCAGGATTTGATTGCACGATTAATCAAGATACACACCTAAGCACACATACTGGTGGGCCAAAGAAATTCCCAGCAGTGCTAATTCAGCAGTATCTGAGAAAGGGTGGTGGAGGAAAGCGCTTATACAGTGTTTTGGTCTGCGTTTTTAAGGGGATTATGATCTAATGTACAAATCATGATCTAATCATGCCTAATGCATGATGAGTGCCATCATCACTCCTGTCTAATCTGGGATCTCACTTTATCAGATAAGGGACTGGGAACTGTCCACATGCACTTTAACTAGATTCAGGCATGACACTAATACGCTTACAAGACTATGTAAAAATGTTTTATTTTCTGCCTCTGTTGTTCCTGTTTCTTTTCACACCGTCAGACCAACATGTTGCCTTTCAGGAGGAGTCTGTACCAGTAACAAGTGAGAAATATAAAACATGGGCGAGAAAACCTGAAATCTTTACCAGCGGCTTTTTAAAACTTCCTCTGCTGTGCTATGAATACTACAGGGTATTCAGTACGGAGAAGGCTGCCCTCGAAATCAGTAAATCAGTTGCTCTTTTGTTGAGCTGTGCAAAGTGTTTTGCTTCTGATTCAGGGAGGAAGTTCAGATGGTGACTGTGGTGGGGGATTGCATTTGTGGCTTTCATTCTGAACACAATTTCATTTCTGCTCTTTACGGCATCACCGCCAGCACCGCTGCTGTGTCCCGGGATCTCAGACGCAGCTACTTAAGAGGGTGAGAAGGAATACCGGAGCCAGGCGCACAAGTGGTACTTTAGTCTAAAGACAGCTCCATTAATCTGGGCCAAAGCCACTGGTCTCGAAAACAATAGGGCAGAAGTGAGTGGATGGTAATGAATTGATTCCACCCTGGCAACTTAAAGGAATGCCCCCCCCCTCGGCTAGAGTTACACCCGCATGAGTCCATTCGGTGCAGTCACAGTTTTACGGCTGAACTTTCAGTGCTCCTTGAATAGGACACTGTCCATCAGAGGCCTGCCAGGAGGAGACTGGGGACATGCCAGTCCTTTTCTCCTGTTTTTTTTTTTTTTTTGCTGCCCAGGAAGGATTTATACCACACCACAGCATTAGGCTGAGTGAGAATGGGTCTGCTTGATTAATAATTAGCTAATGCAGAGCTCTGAAGTGTTTTTAGTTCATCCCACCTGGCCAGCTACACCCCTGCCCGAGTTTCTTGCAGTACCTCATTTGACATACAGCATAAGGCGTGCGCATCAAATATTTACTACCTGCTGAGTTTACACCTGTTTCTAAATGCTTTAACAGCATGGGCGATTTGCGGAGCTTCGCATGGGTCTTCCCAGAGTCCCTCTAGTCTGTTTTGACCAAACTCCGTAATAAACTCTGTTCTTTTTTTTCCACAAACCACACAGTGTGAGTTCAGATTTTTTTTTTTATTTGTGTCTAACCTCTCATGCCAGGGATTTGTTTCCTGCTATCAGAGTAAGAAGACATCAAAGTTCATGCAGCATAAAAACCAGAATAACCAACACCATACCAGCTGAGAGTCTGTTCAGCACAACTGTAGATCAATGCCTTTTTACTGACACATAACTGGCTGTGACATGCTGCTGTCTTAACACTCTTCGGGCTATTCCAACACACAACTAAATCAAAGAGATAGTCAGATGGTGACTGGAGAAAAGTTATCGTTTGTAACGGCCTCACTTCATTTTTCATCACTAATGAGAAGACCACAGAATAAGGCAGCAGTGAGCAAGGGAATATTGCCACTCATTTTAACATAAAAGCACAGCTGATTCTTGAAAGTCTCGGTTATTAAAAGGAAAGCCTGGCATTGTTTCCTCTCAGCCTAGAAAGCCTGCACAGCTCTAATGGTTGGATGTTGCCATGAAGTGTTTGGCTTGGACACATGCTGAAAACAGGATATAATGTAGCATTTAGACATTCAATGAATTTTGAAGTGACTGAAATCACGCCAGCACAAGAAGGTGTGACCATCTCCTCCTTTGTTACACTGTTTAAAAAAATGTTTTCTACCTGTGAACCAGAAGTAACATCTTGTGCAAGCAGAACACGCAATCAAATTTGGTGTCCTGCAGCTAGGTTTTACCTGGAATCAATGATACATTATCTCAGTTTCATAAAATTCCCCCCCCACCCCCCCCCCACCCCACACACACACACACACACACACACACACACACACACACACGCGTGCACACACACACACACACAAAGTCTTCTTCTTACAGTTACATCAACTGTCCACTGTCATTCCACAACCTCTCTGTGTGAGAAAAATCTAATTCTTGACTCTTGCTGGGAGAGATATTCAGATGGTGAACTTTATTATCATCCTTATTTCAGACAGATCCCACTTCAAGGCCAAGGCTCTGAAAGGCTCCAGCTCTGTAAGAGCTTGGACCACCCCACAATGCCTGCTTTGTGTGTAGTCTAAGACCTGCCCAACGGTTCTCTCTCGGCAGGCTTTTCCAGCTGTCAGCTTTATCTTCACCTCCATGGCCAGTGCTTGTCTGTCCTGCGAGCGTGGACGATATGTGAGACTTTCTGCTCTTTTTTGCCAGACTTGTTAAAAGGAAATGTCTCAGTCCTGACAGCTGCAGTTTACAATAAGTGCCTGATTGCACTGTAATGAATGATGCACTTGTCTGAGGAGCACCAAGGGCTCATGCCCACATACTCTGATTTCAACAGAGGGTAAACTAGATGCTAAAGCAGGCAAAGTCCATGTTTCCATGGAATGTTATTATTCTCTTGGAATGCGCTTATCTACTAGTTTTAGCAGGTACATTCAAGTGGTTGTCAGGTGTTGTTGTTAACTTGCATTAACAGACTTCAGTTCAGGATTGGATTTGTGAGGTGTATCCACAGTATTGAAACAGTTAACAGGGGTTCTTCGATGTAAGCACTTGTAATCACAGACAGATAACTTCATAGCGTCATTAGTCTTGTTTTAGGCATCTGCACAGGCAAATGCACATGTCATTTCACCTCAGTCTCCTCCTCCCCCACAGTCACTAATTATTCAAGAACGAGATTCCCCTGTTAAACCTACATTTTTAATTAGGAGCTCTGCAGCACACCACATTACATCAGCGACAGGATCAGCCAGGAAAAGACAAACTATAAATGATTAAAAGACACCACAACCTGCTATCTCTCCGAATGCAGTTTTAGTCTCTCATTTTGAAATCCATTCTCAAAATTTTGCAGTGGCCATAAGGTTGTCTTTTATTGATTAAAGTCGCTTCTGCACCTTGCAGCCGCAAGGCCTCAGATCTTTCACCAAAGCTCAAGGGAATAACCAAGTCTCCCATGTGTGTTTGTTTCTTTTGAGGATGTGACATTTACTCTTTAAGGCATCCTTTTTTGCTGTACATGGAGATAAACAGAGATAACAAACCTGGTACACCAACTCTAATTAGTGTGCACATACACGAGAGTCCAATGTTTTCCTATTGCTTCCTCGGCATAAGTTCAGCACTTTCAGAAGATCACAAGGATGTTAGGGATCATTATATTTCGCATCCAGTAACGTGTTACATGCGTCTGCCTGTTAGTTTTTCAACGGGCATTAAAAATTTAACTCATGAGCCGCTTAAATTCCTAAGCTCCATAAATTAAACCTACCATGTCAATGAACCAGATTCTTTTTTTAAATTTGCTCCTACTTTTATTCTTATTTTCACATGAAAAATTAAAAATGGGGCAGTAAAAAGAAGACAATACATGTTGGTATGAAACGCTGGCTTCAGTGAGGCACACCTCTACTGTCTGCATGAATTCAAAGGCCCACTATCAAATACAAATGTGTCCACAAACACATGCATCATAAGCTCACAAGCTGGGGGTTTTTTATGAGGTGGATTCTAAAAGTGAATTTTTAAAAAATTGTTCTTAAACCTATTTACTGTATTGTTCAAATCCAGCAACCCAGGGGAACTAGCCCTATTAATAGAGATCTTCCTCCCTCTTTCCAGCTACACCGATAATGTGTAACACCACTGTGAATACTTGCATGAAAATCCATGCAGTAAAGCTGAGTTTCAGCTCACAACAATGTGTCTTTACAATGTGTCAAGCAAAGACATTACTGTGTCACTGTTTCATAGTGTGGTAGTATGTACTATTAAACCATTAGTCCCCACTTTTTTGCATGGATTTTTTTTTTTTTTTTTACTATTTTTTTTTTTTTTACTATTATGACAAGATTAGAAATAACATTTTAAGTGGAAAGTGTTTACATTTTTATAACAACCATAATACTGCAAACATTACTGCATGTTAGCTAATGCGAAGGGAATGGCAATGCACAACGTTTCCTTGTCTGATGAAAATTATCTATTATATCTATAGATATAACTAGGGCTGACGCTGTGGTGGTGCTTAATAGTGCATTGCACACCCAGACGGTCTTCAGTTCAATTCCAGTTGTCTACTTTAATCCCGATGTCTACATAGTATTTATTACGTTTTTCTCAGATATGACTTTTTGTCTTGGCCTTCTTGTCTTTGGCCAGGATATAACTGTTAAAATGGCATTTCAGATGCATGATAATTAAATGCATTAAATGGTATAGACTAATATAATTGTTCCCATCAGCTTAAGTTTTTATTTTTAGTCATTTTATAAGTATTTCAGACGAATAAAATACGAAAATTCTGCCAGTCTTTCATGTAATCGCAGATAGCTAACCGTGGTCTGATCCGTGTACCCGTTGTAAATGCTTAATCAAGTAATATTCGCAAACCAAGTCTTCATCGGCATTTTACTTTATCTACATCCCACTGAGAACATGTGCACGACTGTTTCCCTACATTATATGCTCCAAAATCCAACAAATGGGTCTTGTTACTGCTAACAGTATTGATGTCATCACTAGGTAATCACTGACGCAGTTAAAAGACATCGCCTGTTCCTCCGAAAAGCGTGACCTGATCAATATCATGGCTTGCTATTATCGCGAAAATTCAGCTTTACTTCCATTTTTATGATGTATGTAAGAAATAATTTAAATAAAGTTTGAATTTGCATCTAAGGAAAGTGTTTGATTTGGCATATGCTGATTACAATTAATGTTTTGTTCAACGAAATACATCACTTTAAGGACTAAACGGCAGCTAAACCTGCTTGTCCATTGCTATACGCCTCAACGGCGATTACAACCGGAAATCGGAGAGCGCGGTATTCGTACCATGAAGACTGGTAGAGCACACCTCAGCACGTTTATAAAGACATGAGACATGTCAGATAAATTAGCTTTAGCAGTATTCGGGATCCTCTCTCTTTCATTTAAAATGACACCAACTGCACAACAAACCATCGCCTAATTACCACGCTTTTATGAATGTTTTGTCAGCATTGCGTGCTTATTTCAGCGACAGAGTTATCAGAAATAACTCTTGCTCCCGACTGGACACATCTTAAAGTTTTGAATATAATTCTAACCCTTTATGCAGCTACGCCTGCATTTGCGTATTACAGCGCTCGTCAGCTATCATGACACTGACACTTCTGATACTTAAGTATCAAATTCAGATACTTTGATAACATCCAGGTTTCGTTACATATCTTCAAATGCGGTTCGTGCAACGACTGTCTATAAAGTGCTTCATACAAGGACGATATCACGCTGACGACCAAAACAAAGATCGAAAATCCCATTTGCATGGCGCTGATCATTCATTTTAAAGGACTTACTGGAACTGATAAACACTATAGACTAGTAAATTATTTCATCTAATTACCATAATATGCACAAGACATCTAGCCTACAGTTTGCATACTTTTAATATTCCCAATGTGAGTATGACAGTGTTTTCAATTACGACACGATTTTAATGATAGTTAGTGCAAAGGCGGTGGTGACAACAACAACAACAACAACAATAATAATAATAATAATAATAATAATAATAATAATAACCAACTGTCAGTTTCTCCTGCATTTGCTCAATTACATTAATTGAGATACTAACGAAACCTATGGCATTCATGCACGGGTACGTCGAGGCGAGAGTAAGTGAAATCTTGTTTAGACCGCGTTATTTACGCGAACGCTGCAAACGAGATTAACCTCAGCTGGCTAAATGAGGAGTAACATAAAAATGGTATTGAATAACCAGCAAACAATATTGTAACGTTAGTCCGTCTTAAGACCTCCTTCATTTTAGTCGCACGTGTGTCGAGCTGTTTAAATAAGGAAGGGAGAGTTTTAGTGAATAAATAAATACAACGTCTAAGTGCAATACCATCAGTCCAAAGAGGAAAAGTATGAATCCATTTTGGATTCCAGCACTCACCCATGACAAGCCAAACAAGCACTTTTCTCGACGTCACTGACGTGCAATCCAGTGCCATTGTCTTCTTCTAAGAAATGTTCAATGACAGAAGTTTAAAAGAGTTGACTACTTAATGCAGAATGCACCAGAAGCGCAAATCCCAGTTTCTTTATGGTGTATCCGATCTGAAATTTAAAGCTGTCCTTTTCAACGTAAGTATATCACCCTAAGAAAAGAACAACCAATTGATAAAACAAGTACCGTCCTTACTATTTTCCTTAAGTGGACGCTTCGATCACAGCGGCTCGCGAGCGCGCTGACAGTTCATTTCACCTTGCGTAAACCCTTGCCAGGGCACTACACAGGGCAATGCGCCTTCAGCGCTCCATGAATAATAGTGCCAATTTCTTTCGGACCTGCACAGAGCGTATCTTTCGGACGATACTCTCAGTCTGAGCAGTCCGGAGGACCCAAATCCAAAGTAGTTCCTCTCGACGGCGTAGCTGCGTGACAGAAGACAACTTCAACCGCGCGTAGACGAAATGCTGAGCAGTATGCGCTCCGTGCTTCAGAGCATTTAGGACTGCAAGAGTGCGAGCCGGAGACCTTCTGGGAGGATACAAGTAGGCTAACTGAGCTCTGCTGGATCAGAATCAAACTATCCCGACTGGGGGGGGGGGGGGGGGTTGTTGGAGGAGGGACCAGAGATAATTGAACGTATGTACAATTGACTTACAACCTGACATCAGGGAACACGCCAGAATAAATGCACGCAGTGAAACCAAATCCCATGTTTCCCTTCATCCTATCTGAAGCATTTGGAGTGTTTGCAGAATCAGTGGGTATCATGAATAAAGATCTAATGCCATCTCTTCTCAAATGAAGCACACATATCTTGCCATTACCGATTGTAGAACAAATGCAATATCAGGCTACGTACTGTATATTTTAGGCGGGCATACCATGATATTTTAGCTTTATGCGGCTTAAGGCCGACCAGTTTTTAAGGCTTTACTTTTAGTTTTCTTAATTATCAAATTGACCCATATTTCCGTGGTAAGTGCTTACGGCTTTACTCGCAAAAAGACGGACCCAGTTCGACCCCTCCGCCCATCAGCTTTCTGAATGATAATTCTTGTGACAGACGTGGTGAACCTGAGGAAATCATTAACCTTGTGACATCCTTCAGGATTCAGAGACACTCCTTGTAATAAAACATTTAATTTCCCATGTGATTCAAGGACGGAATCCAACGA
The DNA here is from genome assembly GCF_013368585.1 of Megalops cyprinoides. NCBI lineage: Eukaryota > Metazoa > Chordata > Actinopteri > Elopiformes > Megalopidae > Megalops > Megalops cyprinoides. Next base: position 25,561,040 of record NC_050596.1, read on the forward strand.
CATAGGACGGGTTTGTGCTTAAGGGCGTAACTGTGTCAAATGCTAGGAGCAAAGACAGGTAAATCCAACTCGTCTGGCCACATTTTTTTAGCATACGGCTATTGTGTCTGCTAGTGTTTTCTGGCCGGTCCAATTGTGGTGCATCTGGTGCGTCCTGTTAATGCGTGATCTACTCTATTGTATTTTTAACTTGTACAATGCACTTGTGACCCAGTTTGAACGACGCTTAAAGTAATGCGTGCCAGCGCGTGCTCGCCTGGTTTTCGATTATCACCTCTGCTATGAGAGCAACGGATGGTCCTCCAGGCACTTTTCTCGCAAAAGGCATCGATCGAATTACATGCCTGGAATGTCCCGCACGCCGACCTTTATTGAGACATTGGCAAGCGTTCAAGAGGTATTTTTTTCCTTTGGCACCACTCAGGTGTAATGAATATTTCATACAGGTGTTCACCAAGGGAGTCTGGTAACACACCTCGGGTTAAAAAAAGGTGTCGATGTTGAATAAGCGCAGAATTAACACTATCAGTGTTGCTGACCTGTCCGGGGTGCGCTGACATCATCGCGTCGTTGTTATTGTGCTGAGAAGTACGTCATTTCTTGAGTAATGGGAAAATGTGGGAAAAAGGCAAAAAAGAGAGGAGAAGAATCCCCCTTGAACGTTGTTCTCCTGCAGACGGCAAGGCAACATGGAAACAAAACGCCCCCCCGCTGTGACCATTGTTTTAATCACAAGATGGCACTTCTTCACTCCTAAAGCATTACTTACAATTACTCATCATCTCAAAGAAACTGTCGCCTGAAACAACTCAGCAGTCGAGGCTGTTCTGTTGGGAACAGTTTTACAAGTTATTGTAACTAGTTTTTGCCTACGTATTGTAACCAACTACAGCCTACGCTTATTGGCTACAAAATAAATATGAATGTGAGCGAAGAGACACTCGAGGTGTAAAACATGAAAACATGCGACATTATCAAATGGACAGGAAAATACGGATAGATGGATAGATGCTTACGCTTTTTACAGGCATTTAAATTGTAAGTATTTGTTGTTATATCTTTCAATAAGCAATCTCAATGTGCTCAATGGACAAACTATTTGCAAGACTGGTGCGAAATCTCAACTTGCCGTTATAGTGCAGTTGTATTTCGCTCGTTTTGACCACCAAGAAAGGAATGGATGGATGAGCAGAGCTTGGCTCTCACATACTGACCTCTAGTGTTTGTTTGTAGTAATGCAGAACTGAGAGTTAAGACCACCTGACCTGGAGGAAATTACTAACCGTTTGATTAGCCAGTTAATTAGTACATTAACATGACAGCCATTAATGCGTCACTGTATGCTCAATAAAGTTTTTGGCTGAACAATTAAAACAACATTAACTTGCGCTATATCACACCCGTCATACTAGTCACTGCCATATCTTAAAAAAACATACTAAATACTATGTAGACATGGGGATATAAGGAGACAACTGGGGGTGCACTGAGGTCCGTCTGGGGGTGCAATGCACCCCAAGCACCCCCACAGCCTTAGGAAGTAGCGGGGAGCACTGCCTCTGTCATACTCGCTGGTAGGACTTAGCCCTTCCTTGCTTCTCCTCCTCCTAAATGACATTTTGGACTCGTCTGTATCCTGTGCATTTCTACTTCAGTTGTTCAAACTCATGCTGATTCTTTTCTTCAGTCTCCCTCAGACTTTCTTGAATCTTTCTCTCTGTCTCCTCATACTTCTCCTTCAGTTCAGCCTGCTTTTGTTTCAGCCTCCCTACCTCTGCATACATTTGGTTTAGGTCAGTGGTGAAGTGCAAACCCTAGTTTGCTGTTACCACCTCCTTGATTTTCCCCAGCAGCTCTGTCACTTGCGTACAATCGCTTTTATCTGTATTGTTGATGACATGATACCTGTTTCCGCATTTCTCGATAAGGTGATGGAGAGTGAAGCTTTTATCGATGTAATCCACGATGGTGTGACCTCCCAGTGCGTCCACCCATGTGAACACCACCACGGCGTGTCTCCATGTCATCTCCCCGACGATCCCCATAATACCCTCGGCGGTGTTATTTTTCCCCTCTGAGAACTTGTCATCAATGGGGATGGTGAGGAGGAAGGCGTGGGGCCCCGGTGGACAGAGGGACATGCTGCGGAGGATGCCTGATCCGCTCTGGGGTGTCCTCTGCAGAGCTACGGTCCCAGCCCGGGGTGTCCACCACGGTGACCTCCCTCCCGTCCACCTTGCCTCGATTGCTCATGCACTCCTCTGGGCCTCTCTTGGTGTCGAACACGTCTCAGTGTTTCCTGTGGAGCTCTTCCCAGCTAATCTTGCTCCCAAAAGCACGACTCTGATCTCTGACCGACACTCTTCCCAAAGCTAAGTGCATTTCTCCTTTTTTTTCAGGGTCCCTCAGACATAATGTTTATCTTAGCTGTATACATTTCCTGCTGAAAATCCACTTACAGCAAACCTTGAGCCTCCCCACAGAAAACTTTTTGGCCTAAATATTTATTATAGCTTAATATTTGTGCAAGCTAGTTGGTATTAAATATATCATCAACAACAACAGAAACAACTCGCCTTTGTTTGCCATTTTGCTCTGTCTTTTTATTGCCTCTGTCTTTCAGCTCAAGTTTGATCCTGACAGGATTCAGCTGATACTATCATTTTGGAGCATACATGTCCTGAAATACAGACCCTAAACTGCAAAACTCGTGATAAAGCAACTAATACCATACATTCATACAAAATATTAACATGGAGTTACAGATGCAATTCATCAGCCAGTGCAGACAGTTCTGAAGGAGGAAAGGGCTCTTGGAAAATCTGCATAGATTTTATGGGTGTCAAGGTTCACCTTATCTGCCCTTGATCAAATGTAGCGCTGCCAAAATCCATTGATCAAACCCATAACATTTTTTAATCTCTTTTAACTTTCTCCTTCTCTGCATAAAGTAGGACAGCTTAGCTGACTATTAAATATGGAGTGACAAATACTAAAAGAGATCCAATGAACGTGAACACCCTCTAACACAGGGGAGTGATTCAGCAGAGGAGAGTTTCCAGTTTATATCCCACCACAGCAGTGGTGACCAACCCCGGTCCTGGAGATCTACATTCCGACTAATGATTTACATCTACATTATTACATCCAACTAGTATTTACCCGTTGTAATTAAAATAACTAAGGGTATATTGTTTGTCTGTTAGCCAAATACGCATACTTGTTAGCACAATGACAGCCTTTAAAAGTAAGGAGAAAGAGAGATCTTCAAAGGGATTCCTCTTACTTCAGCTCCGATTGAAATAAGTGCACCTGCTTCTCTGAGTATCCTGCTCTTGTTTTTCAGAATGCAGTGGTCACCAGGTTCTAGAGCAGCAAACAATCTTCCATTAGTTGCTGTTGCTTGCTCTTTTATATCTGCATCATTAAATTAATGTAACAACGTGTTTCCATGTACCTTTTCCTTTTCCTGAGGCCAATTCAAGATTGGTGGGTTGATTCCTCCTCAGCCTCTAATCTATGAATAACACGTCATGTTGTCCAATATTTACTATTTACCCAGAACAATCGAATTTAATTTCAAGATAATTCCGTTGACTTTTATTGACAATAAAGGAATATTTGAAAAAAAAAAAACATTTTCCTTGAACTAGGAAATGTGCAAATGGTCAAGACCATTCGGGAATATTTGATTTTGAGTATGTTCTCCTTCATGTGTATAACAAATTATTTATAAACAATAACTTTATTCTTATTATTTATGTAATCTATATTATTGTGAAGTGTGAACAAGTTTCACACCCATTGTTGTGTAAGATAACACAATTACTCAGCTAAAGACCTGCTTAGATAAACTATTGTGTATTGCTACTAGTCTATTCCTACAAAACACCATTCAGCATAAATTTGCAGGATGCAGTAGGATACACACTGAATTAATCCAAGGTAATCCAGGAGTAGCAATATGATGTGTAGCCAATTTCAGGTTTAATAAAAACCAAAATGTCTTTTCACTCTAGTCTAGAGACACATTTAACCCATTTAATCCATTTCCATTCAGCAGAAAAGATCCATGTACACATTCAGACATTCTGGCCGAGAAAGATGCAAGACACAGTATTAAGCAAAGTATGCCACAATAATTATAATTCCAAAGTGCCCTGATGTGACATGACTTATGAAAACAAAACAAAATAAACTACCTTTGAGTCAGACCCAGTGCACACAGTTTTTTACCGAACCGGTATGCTTTATTGAGAAAAGTTAAAGTGTTTGTGTATGGGATAGGAGGTCATTGACTGTCTTGGCTGTAGACCACACCCACTTGTCTCCTGGCTTCATCCATGATTTCTGCTAGCAGGGCTGAATCTGACAGTGACATCTGAGAGCTTTCTCTGAGTCCTGGAAGAGAGATTCTGATTCACCTCAGGAATACTATGAGAACTGTTGGCATTGGAACGTGTTTTCCATATATATATAATTTACATATTTATACATATATATGAAAAATGGTTGTTCATTGCACTGCAAGCTGTTTACTGATTTTTATAGCTCCAAATCGATTTCTGCAAGCAGGCACTTTCCCACCCAGTACCCAGCATCCCCAGGATTGAGCATGGAAATTTACAGTTTACAAGAACATGAATGAAAAGGGGCAGCAGAGGAGGTATTGTCAGGGGTGTGGCCCTACCTTTGAGCAGGCACTTCCTGACTTCCTCAGCCTCATAGCTCAGCCCTGTGCTGTGGAGGAAGTTGAGTTGCTGTCCCGGCTCTGGCAGTGAGTACTGCTTCTCCTTCCCATTCACCACCAAAGATGTGGGGCACCACATATTAGTAGGGACCTTGGAAAATACAAGTACAGTGATAGGGAGAGAGAAAGGAAATGAAATACAGAGAAGGGTGAGCAAGAGAGGGGAAAAGGTGGCCCTTTGCCTACTTTCACAAGCTCCTGGTGAACACTACCCAGAGAGAGATAGGACATGGTAATGCACCTACTGTCTAACTATACAAACATGTCTCCGCTAACATATTAATTATTAATTGGTAAATACTCTGGGTTGTGAACAGGTGATGTATAGTTTCATACAGATGACTGTGAAATGCCAGGAAAGGCATTCGCATAATAAATGTGACATTGCTATAGCTCCAGGTTTGTCAGTATACACATGTGTTGACCTACCCTGATGGTCCCCTTGGTGCCCACAATCACGGCATCGTTGGTCAGCTGCATGGTGATGGAGCAGGTGCACACAGCGGTCCTGTTCCTGGAGAACTTCAGAGTGACAACCGTGGTCCCATCAACTCCTAGGGCAAGCACAAACCCCTCTGATCAGAATCTAAATCGCCTTCTAATGCTATTACACAGCATGCCGTCAGCATGTTATTCTTGCGTTTTGTGTAAATGCTGTACAGAGAAGACAAAAAAATCAGTTATTCAAATTATATCAAATATCACCTGATCGAGACAACACCGTATGCATAGCAGGTAAAGATGGGCTGCTAGTATGAATGAGTCAATCCGTGAAAATATTTTCTCTGTTTCTCTGCGAAGTGCTACCAATTCAATACAAAGTGATACACTTATTGTATTATATAAGACACTTCATTACTCATGAGACTAGCCAGACCAAAGCACATGCAGTCATTGCCCCAGTAATGCCTAAGAGCTACTTACAGCTGTTTCTCAAACAGTTTTTGGCATATTCAGTGAAAATCAGTGCATAACCAGTATTTGTTTTTTACATGCATGCATGATGGGACATTCCCTTAGGCAACTGAAGCAGAAATATGGTAATACAGTCTACAAAATCCACAAGGAGCGACTTTATTTCCAGTAGACTTAGCTGTAGGGCTAGTAGTGTCATGGTTTACATTAGACCAAAACCCAATTCAGCATGACATCTCCAGAGCTCTATAGTATTGCTCCCCAGTGTGTATACAAGCACCCAGCTGCCTGGTAGACGGAGATTATAACAAGGTGGCACATTCAGTTCCCAAGTGGGTTATTGTCATTGTACCCGAGAAAGGGTCTTAAACCTAATTATGCTTCAATAAGTATCCAGCTGCACAAATGGATCATGATCAATGTGTGCTATTGAAGTTGATCCCATTACATTACATTGCATTATTGGCATTTAGCAGATCCCCTTATCATAGCCAGTAGATCCCGTTGAAATATGTTGTAATATACTGACAAACATGTTCAGCCCAAGCATATACTGTTAATATAATTAAAATATATTAATACATTAATACAAATCAGAAACATACTACAATGTACCAAAACAACAATAATTTACATATTTTACATATGTTTATTGACTTAAAATTATACTGTCTGAAATATATTGTCAATATACAACTTTTTGTATGGCTCTGCCATGCGTATAAATGCATAAGAAGGTATTTACATCTTACTTCACTTGTCACTTAGTCACTTGGCAGATGCTGTTATGCAGAGTACCTTACTTAAATCACAAGAATTTAGCATCTCTGTGTTGCTACCCCTGTATTTATCAGCCCTGTTACCTGAGTCCAGACAGACTCCAGTGGCCTGGACAGACTCCGGCCGCTCCCCACCGAAAGCTAGTACCACAAACTGCAGGCAGTAGATCCCGAGGTCCAGTAGCGCGCCGCCGCCCAGGTCCCTCTCCGCAAGGCGGGGTATGTGGGTGAGAGGGGCCCCCAGATCTGCCCTCACCATTAGCACATCCCCTATCTCGCCCTGGGTGAGCGACCGCCCGATCTCCAGAGACACCGGGAAGAACCGCGTCCACACGGCCTGGAAGATCGGGGAGTAAGGAGAGGAGGATGGGATGAAGGTGCAAAGAGACCCTTTGCATTTTGTCCAGATACAAACATGCAGCTGTTTATCTAACCCTGTATAGCGTACATTACTGCGCCAGTTATAAAAATTGGCTTCCTTTAAAAGAATCACACTTATCATGTGTAATTTGATTCTTACAAACTCAGCATTTTATGTGGGAAGGTACACAGGAATACACTGTGTAGGGCTGATTCTTCTGAACATAGTTTTTTTTAGTTGTGTGTGATCTATATATCATCTCTTAAACTATCACTAATGAGGAATGTGCAGCACCACAGAATTCTGGGAAGAAACACAGAATCCTTTAAAATTGTAACATTGTACTAACCAAGAGGGCTTGAGACCTGATAATGTCTTAGCATCCAAAACACATTGCCTTTTCTTTCTTTGGACCCATTCGTCTTCTTAAATATATTAATAAAAAAGTCTTGAAATAAGCCAAAAATATGTTCTTCAGTTGATTTCTTGCCAGTTGTGCTGCTCTTTTCAAAATTTCATCTCCGAGACTGATTTAACTGATGGCTTTACAATTGAAAAAGACATCATCCATTTATGCCTCAAGAGGTCAGACTGCACACAGATATTATTCACAGATACAGATATTTGCCAGCAGCCCGTTCAGCTCGTGTGGATGTTTAGACGCTGGTTCTCGTACCTCCATCAGAAAGACGTCGTTCTTTCTGGCTGTGGCAATGAGCTCCTGCACTTCCCTCCCATTCATGGCCATTGGCTTTTCACAGAGAACGCTCTTCCCTGCGTTCATGAAGAGCACTCCCGCAGGCAGGTGGTGAGGGTGAATGGTACCCACATACACAACGTCTGATCACGGGGCAGAAAAGAGATGGAGAGGATGAGGGTTACAGCCACGAGCTAGGTTTAATAAATATTGTTCAGAACTTTTTTTATGTCTCTGATTTGAGAAAATCAATGTTGTTGGGCTAAGGATGGAGAAGTGCTTTTTAGCGCAAATTAGCTTGAAGGGACATGACGGTGTCTGTTGAGGCTTGTGTCAGCAGCCAGGAATGGAGGAGTGGTTAGAACAGTGGTTAGAGTTTAAATACAAGATGAGATACTGCACCACTGTGCTTCTGAACAAACTTCCCCTGAACGGGGAACCCATGTTGACTGTACTTGAGAATTTTCATTTAACATGTGTATATAAAATGGGAACTTTAAATTTATTGCAATTTATCTGGAGAAAAAAACAGGTTGTTGAAAAGAGCCCCTGAGAAATAAATGGCCTTTATCAGACAAATGCATAAATTATTAGCACACCCAACCCTACATTCTCATGGAATTTCACTTCTTGAATCCTAGAGAGCTCTTTTAAAATGTATCTACATAAAAACAATTACAAAATGTGTCTGATGGAAACGTGTAAGGAATAAAATGTTCTTGATCAAGGGTGGCTGCTGAATACTTATAGAAATAGTGACACACCAAGACACTGCCACATGGATTTCAAAAGCACTGACTTGCCACCTTATAAATAAAGGCTAACTGAACTGTTGCTGTGTGTGCTAATATATGTAGGTGGTTTACTAATTTTCATGTACTAATTTTAGACTTTGACATTTTGCACATTCAGTTGCAAGTTATTTAAGCTGTATCATGATCCACAAAATAAACTTTGATTCTACATTGATCGTGGCTCCAAGGCAAATTACTTTATTTGCAATAACTCGCAAGGTTATTGGATTATTAGAAATTTTGATTAAAATTTGAGTTGAAGTATCCTGTTTACACCATAAATTTCACATAGGTTACTGTGTGCTTCACACTTTAAATCAGGATATTTCATACACCTTGCTAACATAAATCACATCATTCGATCTGCTGGAATGTAGATCGAAATTGGTGTTCACTGGTATCACTGTCAAAAGAGTTTGTGTGCAAAGACCGAAGCAGAGCGATCCGGTTTGAGGGGGAATTGAAACCCACCGATCTCGGCGTCTTTAGCCAGCTCCTCATAGCTCCCGTAAGCTCGCGGAATGCTGTGCCTCTCGGCGAACTCCTGCGCGTGCCGCAGGTCTCGAGCTGCCACCGCCACGACCTGGGAGGCAGAGCGGTAGTTACTCTCACTCACACTTAAAGCTCTCTTTTGGCAATGCCGTGTTGTGCAATTTTATACAAATAAGCACAAATAAAAGTGCCTGAAAACATTTAATCTGCAACCAAGCCGGGCCCTGGGTCTTGAACACATAGTGGGCGGGGATTACATCGTCCTGATGTTTTAGAAAAACTGCGCCTCTCTTGAGTATATTACGGTAACGCAGCGTTTTACGTAAAATTGGCTCGCATTTATGCTTTTGTAACAAGACGAGACACGTAACATTTTAAGAAGGATTTCACAGCGAAAATGGCGATTTTCGCTTTGTCACATGGTAATTTCACTGACTTTAATGACTACGTTTGCAGGCAAGCAAGTTGCAGACTGAAGACTTCGCTAATCACCCGAGCGCTGTATCTGAAAACCATACTTCCCTCTTGCACAGGTCTAGCGTTATGTATCAAACAAAATGTGTTATTTTCGTTCACTTTGTTTTGTGTTGCATGCATTTAAAACACAATGAATTAACAACACTTGATGAAACACGGTGTAACAAAGAGCTGAATGCCACAAGCACTGTCAAATTTGAACACAGTGCACAAGATATAGTTTACAAACTACTACTTATAACGAGCGAGCTTGCTACCTGGTGGTCTCCGGGAAGAAGGGTCCTCAAGGCCACGGTGAAGTCGTGGCTAATCTTCCCTGCGCTACAGATGCCCCACCTGGTTGCCATAAGGTTCTCACAGACCTGTAACAAAACTTGTGTGATGACTATCGACGTACACAGAGTACGTTTTTTTTTTCAAATGTAATACACAAAACACTTTTGCCTGTAGGTGGCGATAGTTTACATTGATTATGTGTGTTTTGATTATTTCCCCTTGTATATTTTCCTTATAGATACCTTTTTTGTCTACTAAAATAGCCTTAATATATTGCCAGTGTACAATGTGATAGGAAAAAGACCTAGAGTAGGTTAATATGATAACCGTTTATGTCTAGAATTTCGAGGATAAAATGTAAGCTTTTTCATACATTTCGCTAGACAACACGTGAAACTGGTGAATGTAGCAAGTCTGAAATAGTGAAAAACGGTACAACTATTTTAATCCACTAGATGGCGCCAAAAGAACACTGCAGTGTCATTCGATCAAGCATATGAATGATTAACTGGCCAGTACTGCCCCAATATAACACTGTGTTTGTGGTTCTCTATGGCTTTGCTTCATTTTGAAGAGGTCTCTGCTCTGTGGATTAGAATGCAGATTTTGTGCAAACTTCATGACCACAGAACACATGCCCTCTGCTCTTAGATTCAGACTAGGCCAAAATATTTGGACAGGGATCATGTTTAAATATGTCTCTGTGCACATTTTGACACAGATCCATCTCTACGATGTGTGGATCAGCTAATGTCAAGCACACCTGGGATAGTCAATAGCGTAAATTATGCAGATCTGTGAATGAGAATGAAATTTTGCACAGCACAGCATCTGTGTGCATATACAGGACTGATGCAGGCTCTCACCAATCCAGTCACTTACACCCAACCACGAACTCCTTCCCATCTTTGGCACATCCAGCTCCTGGCTGTAGGAGGAAGTAATGCAATGCATCAGATCATAACCGGAGGAGAAAAGGACACAGATCACTGACGGCCATTTTGATGCAGCATGTCACTCATTCTCAAAGCTGCTGCGTATGCATGAGGCGGTGGTGCACAAACCGGATTTGTAACACAGAGGTTGCAAGTTTTAATCCTGGGTAAGTGCTTTTGTACCCTCCGGTGGGGTACTTCACGTTAAATGCTTTAGAAAATGCGCAGATATATAAACGGATAATATGTTAACTTCTTAAATCACCCCGAGATAAAGACATCCGCTAAGCTAGGTAAATAAGGTCCTGCAGTGCGTGTATGCTGACAGAAAAAGACAGACTTTTCAAAAAAAGCCTCAGGAAACTCCTATCCCAACACCGCCATTTTAACATTTCATGTCAAAGTTTGCTGTATGAATGCAAATTCAGCTTTTCTTCGGGGCGGGATTAAGCTAAAGCAGCAGAGGACAGTCACAGATGGAGTGCACAAGTCCAAGTCTAAATCTAAGCCATGTGCCTCGGCTGGGTAGGGCTCTGTGCCTCACTGGTGACAATTCAGGTGTTTAAAACTCTGGTAGGATGTGTAAGATGTAGAAAAGATAGCACTGTAGGTCGCTATCTACAAAGGCAGACTTGTGGTATCAGTTAGAGTCATATTATGTATGTACCCCAAAATCATGCCAGCTGTTTTCATTTCTACATCAGGGACTTTGAAGCTGGCGGCAGTGTAGCATAGTGGTAAGGAGCAGGACTCATAACCAAAAGTTTTGATTCCCGGCTGGGGCACTGGTGATAACATGGGAATCTGTAACCTTTGTAAGTTGTTCTGGATAAGAGCGTCTGCTAAATGACAATAATGTAATAATAAAGATTGCAAAGATTTAATGCAGCTAAGGCGGGATGACTGTGACAGTGTCAATCCTGATTTGGAGGAGTGGCTTCCCAACTGCTCATCGAGAAATGTAAATCAGAATAGAGGCGGAGTCTGAGGCCACTCCCCCGCCACTGACATTCCCAATAGAAGGCCCCTGGGGCCCACGGGAGTTTCGGGCCCCTCCTTCCTTTCCCAGCCGGCAGGATGGTGGGAACCTCTTGCAGGACGGCTCGTAATTGGAGGCTATTTATAACCGCAGTGTACAATCTGTCAGGGGGCCGCTCCCCGGGGAAGGGCCGGCAGCAGCCCTTGCGAGGCCGCGGAATTTAACCCCGGACAACTCTCCAGATGTGATGGAAAACATCTGGGCAGCTGCCGATCCGGCGGGGCCTCCCCCCCCCACCCCTCCGGTCGGGCTGATGAAATGGGCCTTTAAATGTGTCGGTCCTGAAATGTGTACTGGAGGCTGGATCATGGTGGAAAGGGGGCGAGGGAGTTCAATATGGTGGTCTTCTTTCAACCTTCTCATTTGTTTCAGCCTTCAGCAGCTTCCTGATCACTTCAGACTGGGGTGGGGGGTGGCAACGGGTAACAGACCTTATCTGTCACAGATATGGAAATACTGTACCACAGGACCAATTGTGATAATGTTCACGGAATGCATATTTATCAATGTTCCTCTAAGAAGTTATGTACATAAGAACCTACGTAATGTACCTCAAATGAGATGTGGTCATTAAGGACACGCAGACATACAGTATACACACATAGGCAAGCCCACGCACACGCACACACACATACAGACAGATACCGCAATAGTTTTGATTTTAGCGTACATTCCTGCAACACGAACATTCAACAAGCATAGCCACACTAATTTATTTCCTGCTTTAATTTAAAAAAAAAAAAGATTAATTGCAATTTGTTACACAATTCTATTGAAACACTTCCATGTTCTCAGTCTTGCAATACAGGTTACATTAGGCACACAACAAGAATGCATACAACATTTGCTTTTTTATCTCAAATACACAGGAGAGAGAAAAAAAGGGCCATAATTAGCTTACTGCATTTTAAGTTCCAAATTGTACAGAATCAAAAAGCAAAAAAAAAGGTGGCTTAGACTGAGCTCAACTTTCCTGTACATCTCCCAGTAGAAAATAACCCTCTCGATTTGACCAGTTTTCAGCTGAATAACAAGGAAAAGAGTTTAAATTCAAGGTATGTGAGCAAAAATCGAGGTACACTGGCAGAGGAACATGATTTGGAATGGTTTGGCCATGCTGCGCTTTTCCATAGCATCATCAAAGAACAGGTTATTTTACTTTGAAATCAACAGTACAAAAAAAGAAAACTACTAAAACATCCAGAAAGAGAATATCATATTAAATATACTTCAATATATAACAATCACTTTATTCGGAGCAGTGACACGAGACGGTTGTGTATTTATACTGTAAGAAAGATTTGAATAGGAGCGGAGCAAAGCATAAAGCTGCTTCGGTGGACTGGCTGGCTGTTGACAGAGGCAAATACAGTCATTCACACTCAAGGGCAGCTCAGGATCTAGCCCAAAGAAAACACCGCAATATTATTAGCCTATGTGGGCCAGCTAAAAATAATGGCCCTGCATTCTGATGACAAAAAGGTATATATTTCTGCAATGCAGCAATAAGCAAACAAGAGGAAAGGTGTGTTTATTCACCTACATACTTCCTATAAGTGGATACGCCTTTGTATTACTGACACGCACCTTTCAGCAAACCGGTTTACAATGGATATGATGCCCCATGTCTCTCACAGTTTACAGGGTAATGCCTTGGTGAAAAGCCCTCAGATCAGTCTCTGCTGGACATTGTGTGTTCGGCTGCTATGGGGACTACTCAGTCCTTCTGCTTCGGGACTGGTCCTTAAGCTTGAGCGAAGTACTGTTGCAAATCATTACACACAACTTTATGAGTTCAGAGGCTGCTGAAACGACCAGCTTAAACACGCTGTTCACAGTTGAGGACATACCGAAATGAGTTCAGATTGAATCAAGGCATAAATTACACTTTTGGTTCGACGGAGGAAACTATATAAGCCTTGTACACAGCACTCAAACTGTGAACACACATGGTGTTGGAATTAAGCGGCTTTTGAAGAGAAAAGATCTCCGAGGTGCACACTGCGGTACACTGTAGTTGTGGCATCTGTGGAAGTCCATGCGGAAAGCTCTGCTTGCCTTCACTTCCTGGTCTTGTGAATCTGTCATCCCGGTCACATCCATACAAAGATTAATGCTGATATAAATAAAGAGAGAGGAATTTCCATGCTGCGCAGAGTCTACTGCCACATTTTCCGATATACATGGCATTGTAAAAAAAAAAACGCTATTCTGCGCAGTGCGTCGGCGGTACCTAAGAAGGCTAAAGCGAATGTCAAAGCTGAGGGGAAAAACAAAACTGCCGAGCCTTTTTGCATGGAGAATGAGCTTTGTGCGCACAGCATGCTGTCAGACAGCCTGTGAAAAAGGACCTCGATTTATTTTGGCATTTGCGCCAGAGAAATGAAGAGGACGCATCTTTGTAATTGATTGATTTTTTTTTTTTTTTGGCTTTCTGACGGGGTCCTCCTGACTTTCTGGCCGTGGATAGCACACCCCCATGCGAGACATGGCAAAGGTGGTGATGGAATGGCGTGAGGGATCGAGAACATATGAGGAACTATGATACAATCATATATCAAAACCGATTGTTTGATGACTTTTACTTCTAGATAACAGGTTTACGCCGTATGCAAGAGTGAAAAACGCCCCCTCGGCCAAGCGCAATCAAAAAAAAAAAACAAAAAACTACTGGTTCAACGTTTCAGCCCCTTCTACACACTCGGGTGAAAACAAGTGCCGTCATTCAGTTCGTAAACCTCCTCCCGATCGTCTCTGAAACATCCATTTCTCGGAATGTTCTTCAGTTCTGCCCTTTCCAGACGCCCACACCAACACAATGTCCGAAGGCCTTCTTCAGAAACAGCCGACTGTAGCATTCAACTCTGAGGATGGACAGATGGACACTTATGGCAACATTGGGGGGGGGAGCAGGCGCACTGCATGCTGGGAGCTAACAGATTATTAATACCACCTTAATCGTCATGATCATCAACATCATTATTAGCAAACTGAAAACTTTCTGGGCCCCAACATGAAGAAAAGCACTCCTTACTCTTACCAGCCCAACTTAAAAATAAAAAAAAAAGATTACACCAGTGCCCTTTCTCTTCTGGATACCCCACATCATCTTGCACCCCCATGGCATGCTGGTTTTGTAGCGGGTGGGGTGGTGGTCCTCTTTATGGTGTGGCAGCGCAGAAGGAGATGGCAATATGACTTAATCATTTCAAATCAGAAGAAAAAAAAGAATTGCACAGTAATCAAGGGTTTAGGGGGCGAGGGGCGTGACCAGTCCCAGAGTTGGCACAGAGAGGGGGGGGGCAAGATAAGGGATGGGAGGGGGGTGGAGGCGTTTCTATGGCGATGGCACGGACACCTCCAGGAGGCGGTTGTTCTTGCGCTTGCAGGATGCGCTGTTGCCGTTCTTGGGCCCCCCCGGGATGAACTTCACACACACCTTGTCCTGTTTGAACTGCACCAGAAACCTGTAGGGTGGGGAGGGAGGAGGCAGAACAAACTGATGACATCATGTCCTGTGGAGCCTGAAGACCACGTGAGATGATAACTGATGCCCATCCATTCATGTGCAGCACCAGCCAAAAGTATGGACACACCTGACTACGATAATGGGAAAAATGCATTCAAAGACATTTCGATCTAAAGACATGCTTAAATTCTTAGACAAACATAAATTCTGAAGTTGATGCCTACAGATGAAGTTCTTTTAAAAGAAATGTGTTTTTAAAAAAATATTTTTTGGCTACTTTGAAGAAAAAATAAGTAAATATAATAAAGTTTAATTTTTTTTCTACACTTTTTTGGTCACTGCCATTTGACAATTCCATTTGTGTTATTCAATAGCTTTGATGTCATTACTATTATTCCAAAATGTGGAAAATAGTAAAAATAAAGAATAAAAGTTGTGCCCAAACCTTTGACTGGCACTCATAACACACAAGTCAAGTTACACTATCAAACACACCATATCACTCCAAAATATAATTCAATAACCAACCCTTGTATTAATGCTATAGGGTGATGGTGGCATTGAGGCAATATTTAGCAACTACCTTCTAGCAGTCACTTATATGTGCAGACAGAGACAAAGAGGGATAAGGTGTCGTACTCGTCTGAGATATCGATGTTGATCTGCTCCCGTTCGGCGGCGGCCGTGCCTGTGCGGTACAGCTTGGTGATGATCTCGATCAGACGCTCGCTGCTCAACAGGAAGTCTCCTTTGGCTGCCGAAGTGGAGCCCTGTGGGCAAAGAGGAGCCACGAGGACCGGCAGAAGGGAGGAGTTATCATTTACAAAGCCCGGTCCAGTCTCATGTGTGCACCGAGTATTCAAACTAACTCATATTGCATGCACAAATTTATCTTAATGAAGCAACGGCATCAGGTTGCCACAGACTTACAACAGTTTTGTGTTACATGGGAAAACGAGCCACTTTGCACTTTTGAGGTGTAGTGACTTGATGAAAGGGATATGGGTTCATATCTTACAATGAAGCATTCTACTATCATTGTTACAGTTGCTACGTGCTGAAAGGTACAACTATTTATGAAGTATGAACATGGTGTTATACGTAAACCCATATTTGAGCCAACTGACACAACGCTTTCCCCGACAGTGAGATGTAAGCCTGAGCGTAGTGCATTCCGGGAAGAGAATTCCCTGACCTCTTTAAGCCGAAGGGCAAAGAAGCCATCGCTCTGGGTGCTGACCGACACGCTGGTCAGGTCTGGCAGTGGCACGCTGGCTTTTATCTGACCGGATTTCTGGTCGGCCAGGACGAAGTTGCTTTTGGTCAGCAAGAAGATTCGTGGAGCTCCCTGCGAGGGGACAAACAGCCATCACATTCTGAAACTCTCACTTCACTGGTGCAGAAAAACAAAAGCAGCTGTGTGTTACACTCCTAGCCCAGAGTACACACAAGCACTGAGCCTCCAGCATAATCTAACATACAGAGCTGCAGTGGGGACTTTGTCTTCATTTTTATTTTGCTGGCTGAAGATTACTCTGCGTAGCAGCAAACACTTAATTGAAGTTAAAAATTTTTAATGCATCTTGTTTTAATTTTGAAATGTATCCTGTAAATACTGCGTACTTGATGTCTAAAACTAAAAGTACTGTATTCTCTATTTGTGTATAAAGGGAGATGTTAATTGAGGCAATAATCAGGCCACTCATCTGGGGATTCGAGTAACTTGATACGGTTGACATGAAAGGGCAGGTCTATAATGGTGGAGGAGAAAGCTCCACTTACCTTGCCATTGGCCCGGTTGATCTTATTCACCACATCTGCCAGGATGATCTTCTCCTCCACCAAGCTGTTGAGTTTTTGGTACTTGGGGTTCTTGTTTATCTCCAGGTAGTCACCTTTGAACGGTTGGCTGACGCTGCAACAGAGAGTCAGAGAGCTTACTTTCCTTCAGAACACCAACAGTGAAAATAACACAATACCACAGCCATGTACCAGGTGGAGCCATGGTGCCATAGCTGTAGGAGTAGGAATGCTATTCCAATACATGGCTTGCTAAGTCTGGGTCAAACATGTGCCTGAACTGGTTCAGAATGAAGTTGTCCCACCTCCTCCTCATTCCCATTACCTGCTGGGGTATAGGGCCTTCTTGTCCTTGAAGATCTCACTAGCCTCCAGCTTCTCCTCGTAGATTGCCTTCTTCTGCTCTGTGAACTGGCTTCTGTATTGCTTGCACTAATGATCAGAAACAAACATGGGTAAACCCAACATCACTACAGGCAAGTACATGTCATGAACATTAAACAATTAGAGCTTTATTGAGAATCCAAAGGTTTTTTTTTTAAAAATAAATAATAATCTGCATGCCTTCTATATAAATGGGAGGGGTTGAGAAATCTGCCATACAGAATTGGATACCCTCATTTACTGAGGTTACTTGTGACATAAAGGTTTACATTATTCTGTGAAGTATCACAAATTAGACTTAAATGGGTTGAAATATCACACAGTGAGAATTTATTAGAAATGAAATCTGAGAGGTGAGCTTCCAGGTTTCTCTGTACAGGGAAACCAATGTCCAGTTTTCATTCTCGGCCAAATTTCAAACTCCGGCTCCGAATCCCAGATCGTATAATGTTGAATGAACATCCTTAGTGAATGAGGGTGAGAGTTGCATGTGCTGTGGGCTGACCCTCCACAGATGGAAGATTCTCTTCAGCTCTTTGTCTGCTTCGTCCAAGAACGCGTATGGTCGGACGGGCCAGCTCTTGTCAATGGGCGACATGGAGGGCATCGTCTTCTTCATACCCAGGAAGTACTTCTGCATCTGAAGAAAGGTGACCATATTCTGCATCACTTCCTGTTCCTGGTCATTTTCACTCAACAATAGTTACGGTATGGCAGAGTAGTACTAGAACAGATATACCGCATTGGATACTTTTTCCCTCTACTAATTACCAGTAACATATTGTGTACTAGGCGTCATATTGTGTAGATCCTCCAATTACTTTACATGTAGTTTCACTGGTATTTAATTTCAAAATGAACCATCTGGCCATTGTATCTCATGGCACTGCACCTAAAACTGACACAGGCCTTTTCCATGTCACATTGTATTCGGACTCAGTTGCTGCAGATGTACAGGAAAACATTTCAAACAAGGCACTGTGGGGTAAAGCAGAGTTTGAAATTGTTTGAAATTTTCACGAAACAATAAACACAATTCCCAGAAGATTTTGTCTCAAAGCACAGAGCCTGCTTCAGAGGGCTCCCAAGGTAACCACTTAATACAGTCAGAAGCTGGAACTCGATCTTTTCTGCACCAGGGGTTTTCTGCTGTCAGAACTGGAACCAGGCAGAACTGTAGGCTTCTGGGTTCTTTCCCACCACCTTTTCTGTTTGGCTGAAAATGAGCCATGTGACCTGGAGCTGTACTGCTTCATCCCTGTAGCAAAGCTAGTGCTAGCCAACAGGGATCAGGCCATTGGCTGAGCTGTCACCCTGTCCCTGACAGACAGAGCCAATTAGGTGAGGGGGAGAGGTATTGGTTTCTCTAAAATATATGACAATGTATTGGTTAGATTCAAAAGGATAAACAACCTTTATCTGAGCCAGAGTTGCTTCTTGACCTTGACATGAGTAAGCACTTTTGCGGTTTCTGGCAAAGCACAGCAAATGCTGACTAAAAACAGTCACTTAGCCAGGGTTCAGTTTCTGTTGAATGGTAAGAGCACTTCTTACCCCTCTGGCAACAAAACAGTAAATACTGGCTAAACAAAGGCCACAGCAAGTTTGCAGTGATCAGCTATTTTATGGTTCTACCAACTAATGAGCACACATTTTAGCTAGCT
Organism: Megalops cyprinoides; assembly: GCF_013368585.1. Classification (NCBI taxonomy): domain Eukaryota; kingdom Metazoa; phylum Chordata; class Actinopteri; order Elopiformes; family Megalopidae; genus Megalops; species Megalops cyprinoides. The sequence goes on from NC_050596.1 coordinate 25,579,872, forward strand.
ATTCTTAGGACAGATCCAAGAAGATCAAAACCTTTTACTGTCTGCAATCTGTGAGCATACATTTCACCAAAAATTACTATTTACTAGTTCGCTTCTGGTGTAAGTAGACTGTCTACTTTATTAAACATCTGATTTCCTGTATAAATCGCTGTATAAATGTATAACATTGTAAAAACCTGTAACTGATGTAGGTCGCTCTGGATAAAAGTGTCTGCTAAATGCCAATAATGTAATATAATGTAATGATTTTCTGTTAAAGATTTGACACCTCTTAACCTTTCCTGATTGGTTGGGCCTGATGGTGGGTGGAAGCAGTTCAGTGAAAGGTAATTGAAGAGACAAACAGTTCCCCTGACAACTTTACAGTTTTTACTTGATGGTTCTAGGTCACCCTGGGTGCATGAACATGTGCATCTATGTGCTACTCACAATCCTCTGGATGGTGAAGTCATAGATCTTCTTGCCCGCATTGGCCCTGAAGAACTTTCTGTACTCTCGACGGACCTGAAGAAAAAAGATGGAAGAAATTCAAGTACTAATTGCAGAGGATTTCTGGTGAGGCCCGACCCAGACAGACAGACAGAACAATGATGGTGGTGACACAGTGATGCTGACGATGACCACACACGCACATGACACTAAAGCTGTGGACACGTGGTTAGTCACAACTGTTGACCTCTTCCCAGAAAAATACGGAACAAACAGATTCAAACGAGAAAAACATGTTAATACTAGAACAGCTAGTGGGTGCTTTTCCAGGCAGAGAATGGGTGTGCTGCACTTTCAAAAGGACCTGAGTGACCTGAAAGTTAAGGTTAAATTTCAAACTGTAAAAATATTGCACAGGCATTACAGCACAAAACAGAGCATTGCCAAATCAAGGTTACACATGAGAACTCCGTTATGCAATAATGACAACACCTGCATGATTACCACTTGCAGCTAAATTTTAAACGTCATTTCGAATGAAGATTTAGGACCTGTTAATCGTAGACAGATTATGAAAGCTTTCCGGTTTCATTACTTTAATGGGAGGGAACAGTAGCATTGTCAGGATGAGAGTGATTTCTCTAAGTAGACTGACAAAAGCACCCACTGGCTCTTATTTCTAGATTTTACTACCATGACAGAGTCCACTGTGGCGTCTGACACATACAACACTGACAGGATGCAAAACAAAGTGAACGTTCGAGAAGACACTTCCGGTGGGTACAGAGACATCGAGACACCTTAACACAAACAAAGGCCACAGCAGGACAGAGTGGTGGCCTTCTGGACTGTTGACTGGTTAGAGGGAGTTAGACAGGACAGTGTTGTCTGGATGCAGTGGGCAGAACAGACAGACAGACAGACAGAGAGAGAGAGAGATGGGCAGGCAGCCTCAGATATGTCAGCCAGGGTCAGCGGTTTCGACCTCACTGCTGAAAAGCGGCGGTCTCCGGCAGAGGGAAAAAAGCAGCTGTCACTCAATTATCCAGAGTTGGATTATCTAAAGCCCGGGATTATCCGAGCGGATTTGATTCTGCTTTATGCAGCGGGAGCTATGTTCCACCCCATGGTATGTTTGAAACCGCAGACCACTGTGCATGGACAAATGTGTGTCACAGTGATGGTGAGGGTAAAAGGGGCGGATGGGGGGGTGGGGCAAAATGTGCCAACCCCCTTTTTAATAGGCCCGGTCAGATGTCGATGACCCGCCCTGTGTTGTGATTGGATGGCTACGGCTGAGTGACTGAGGCTGAGCTGACGCTCACACACCGAGGCTGGCTGTGGAGCACAGGTTCCCCCCTCCCCACCGACAGCGAGGTCAGATAAGGGGGGTGTCGGGGGAAGGGGGGGGGGGGTATTGAGGTACCTTAAGTCCCAACCAGTAGGCCCAAATGACGGCGACGGCGTGCTTACGCCTGGCCTCCTCCTTCAGCCGCCTCAGCTCCCTGCGTGCCTGAAATTGGGGGGGGGGGGGGGCGGGGGGGGGCGGGGGGCGGGGTAAGAATGAGGGGCATGCCTCCTGGCTACCTGCGATTACACATCACTCCAGACCAGTCGAGCACCATGCCTTCAATGAACACGCACAGGACAAGAGGAAACTCTACACGCAATCGTGGGCTATTTATTCACACCCATTAGTGAAACATTCAAAAAAAAAAAAAAAAGTGTGCCTGCATATGAATGCCAAGTAATCTCAGCAGCTATGCTTGCATTTAGTGACCCGTACTTTCTATTTACATTTTCATTTGGCACAATAGTTTGTGCTTGTAAGCAGTCATGCATGCAGTCATGCACTATACCCTGTATTTGCCAAGAGAACAAATAAACTTAAAAAATGGCAATAAACTCCCTGAACTGTGCTCAAGACAGATTTTTAAATGAAGCTTGTTGCCTGTGATCAGCCATGTTGGTGGAGAAATCCCGCATAACAGAATGGAACAGGGTGTATCTGATGAGGGCCCCTGTGCTCTCTAACCTTCTCATATGCCCCGCTACAGTGAGAAGACACCAGTCATGTCATCTAACTGCTGCAGGCTTTCACAGGACTTGTCTGCATTATTTTGCTATTAGCTGGCTGTGTTCAGAACACAGCACTCGGTCTTACGGGGACTCGGACACAACAGAGGGGACGGCGCCGACGCGTCTTTGACAGGCACAGGTTTGACGCACACTGAAAAAGCAAGGCACTTCTGAGGTTTGAAAAGGCGCTTAGGTTGACAGCCGAGAACAAACACGGGGACGAGGCAGGCAGGAGCACACAAGGCTGAGGATGAGAGCAAAGCGGAATGGGAGAATGAGGGCATGCGGAAGAGGGGTAAAGGGCACGTGAGTTCTGGCATCGGAGAGTAACGTCCGAAAACAACAGCTTGCCGGAGGAGCCAGACCCAGACCTGGAACAGGAGGACACTGAGATACCATTACACGCCCGCGGAGAAGGGGGGTGCTGGGAGATAAAACGGACCGCCTGGCATGACAGCGGGCAGCGGCCACTGCAGTGCCATCCCGGTGCCAGCGCACGGACACACGCCCATCGCCTCTCCGCCTCCTCCCGCCTGTGCGGATCAGCTGTAATCCACTGCTGGTGGGAGGCAAAGAGGCTTAGGGTGGCGATTTAGACCGCGCCGCCCTGCCCATGTCTGCAGCTAAAGGGTCAGCCCGGCGATGGGCTGTCTGCCCGGGGAGGCACACGGCCCGGCGTTTCCAGCCGGGTGTTTTTCCACTGGCTCGCATGCAGAGATCATGCAACAGACGGTTCCCTCTACGAAATGCAAGCATGCTTTGGGGTGGTGTCGTTGGGGATGGGGGGGGGGGGGGGGGGATGGTAACTTCCAGTCGGGACCCCTTCGGACAACTGCATGTTTGATGGGAAGAACAGAGGGGGGGGGGGGGGGGGGGGGTTGGATGGCAGGGTGGAGTGGGCAGCAGGCATTCCCAAATACCTTCGTCCCCTGCCAGGAGGCCCATATGACAGAGACAGCGTGTTTGTTCCGCGCCTCCTCCTTTAGGCGGCGCAGTTCCCTCCGTGCCTGGGGTGGGGTGGGGGGTGGGGGGTGATTTTGGGGGGGGGTTGAAGTGGGTAGGAGGGGGAGGAAAGCACCAAGAGCAGCAGTAATAAGCACAGGTCTCTTAGAGAGGCAGAGAAAGACACCAGCAAAGCAACAGCTACAGAGGCACAAAGACCTAGGAAGAGCCCTATGGACAGAGTCGCGAAGGGGACCTCCATGAAACACCTCCAGGAATGTTAATCAAAACTCCAGAGCAATGTTGCGTAATGCCCCTCAAAACATGCCACATCTTACCCTTCAAAATAAAAGACTGGGGCTGGACTTAAGCGTGGATGCCAAGACGCACAGTCAGCACGCTGGCTGTGCACAGACTGCCAGCCTACTGGCAGAGTGAGACTAGCAATACAAACAGTGTGATAAAGAGACAGGACTGCTCACAGTCAGTCTCCGAGTCTTGTGACATGTAATAGAATACATTGGGACTGAGTTAATAATAGATGCCTGCTGTTTAGCAGGGTTTAAAAATAAGAGTGCATTCATAAAACTGGTCATGAAACCTTAATATAAAACATTGCTTAGAGTGAATGACTTATCACCTGGAGTACATCTTCTAAGTTTGTATATTGTGTCAATCGATAATTATCTGATAGGTCAGCAGTCATTGGATTCAATTACACTGAACTATGTACACGATTAAGGAAATAACAAAAGCCCTCTCTCAAGGGTGCTTGTTGCCATATACGTCAGCTTCTCAAACATGTAGTAAATAAACCATTCGCACAAGCCATATGCAAGCACTCTTGGCTTTACCTCTATTTATAGATTCAGCATATGGGATATGACCCTGTTGACTCTGGCCATATATTATGCCTTGATTTGCAACTGTTTGCTCGTTGTCAGTGCCGGATAAACAGGCTTTCTGGTCCTATCTGACAGAAATGACTCACATCCATCACATGAACATCAGGGTCTTAACTGTCATAATGCTTCAGAAGGGGAAGTGATGATAATATTGGTGAAAATCCCCACAGTCTATGCAGTGACACAGCTGACTGTGGCAGGATTTACACTGCTGTACATATTATCTGAAATGGTTTTGGTTGAGTACTATTTCTATAGAAAAAAAAAAAAAACAATTGAAATCATTGTCAGGCAAAAAATGTTAGTCCATTTTACAAAACCAATTTGGGGTTAGGGGGTAAAAAAAAAACAAACAAATTGTTAGTTTGGCAATCTCCACACAAGAATAGGTTATCTCCCATTACGAAACCTGGAGGAGCAAAATCGTTCAATTATAAACTGTGGATGCAGGAAGTTAGTGAGTCACTGGACAAACAATGGGGGAGCACACAAGGTTTTCATTCATTGGTCGGCTGAGAGGGAGGGCGGGACATGAGGGAGGGGATGACGGACAGTCGTGAGGGCAAAACGTGATGGCAGGCATTCCCAAATACCTTCGTCCCCTGCCAGTAGGCCCAAATGACAGAGACAGCGTGTTTGTTCCGCGCCTCCTCCTTTAGGCGGCGCAGTTCCCTCCGCGCCTGGGGGTGGGGGGGGGGGGAGGAGGGGGGGTGTGGGCGGAGTCGCAGCGAGAGGGGTGGAGATTAGAGCAAGGAGGAAAAAACAAAGAGAGAAGCGGCGGTGAGATGTGGAAGCCCCCCAGCCAGAGAAAAGGGAGAGACAAGGTTGAAGAAAAAAAAAAAAAAAAAGCAGCGCAAAATGCTCCAATGTAGCCTTCCTGGCTAACGCGGACCGCTTTTAGAGCTTTTCAACTGTGCAACTACTCCAAACTTACCTTTAGCAAATGTGAACAGTACAGAAACGCTCACCCATTTCCAGATACCCACCCACTCCCATCCCCCCTGAGGGTCATTTTTCTCCTGCTGCTATTGGCTAGTGAGGGATGAGGTGGGAGGAGCTATCTCATATCATCAGCATGTCATTTGGTTTGTGCCTTTCAGTGCTTTGCTGCAGAGAGCAAAGCTTTTTGACTGTACACCAATCAATGACCGACAGCTCCACCAATAATATGGTTAACGCAGCCTCCCTTGCCCATTAGTACTACTGTCCACCTTTGACTCAGATCATGATCAATTTTGAGGTGAAGTGCAGCCCTGAAATCAAGCATTTCCCTTCACTTGCAATCATGTCTGAAGCTTCACCAGCATTAAGTCAATTCTCATATCCAACATAAACTGGCAATGGTGTCTTTGTTTCTTTGCCGGTTATAGTTTTTCAGAATGAACCTAGGAGGAATACTAGTATTACATTCATCGAATTAATGAGATTTTCAACAAATATTGCTCTGCAATAATCAGGCACAACAGAATGAATTTCCTATGTTTTTCCTCTCTTTACCATTACTGTATGATAATAACTGTTGGAAGTAGTTAAAAGCTGTAGCAAACATTAGTAAAATATGAGTAGAATTATAACACAAAACCAAAAGATTATATTGTGTCTCATGGGATTCATGTTACTACATAAGCTAACTGGTACAGCTAGTATGACCAAGCATTTTATTCACTTGAGTCCTGACTTAGCAAATAACCAGTTAAAATCCTCAGGCAATCTCCTGTCTTAGGAAAGGCTGGAAATACACTGCTGTATTGAGACAGCAGAACATAGCTACAGCGTTTCAGCAATATTGATAGGTGTTGCCCCTGACTAGAGTTACAGGCCACCATGGACTCCAGCTATCCTGACACCACACCTTAGGTCCTAAGTAATGCGGATCAGAGAGTTGCGAGAGAGTTGTTGCATGAGAGTTGCATCGGCAGAGAGCGGGGGTGGCTATACCTGGGTCCCGTGCCAATACGCTGCGATGGTGGTCACTGCCTCCTTGCACCGCTTCTGGTACTTCAGCTCACGGAGGATTTTTCGGGCCTGTGGGGGGAGACAGGGTGGAGAAAAAACTGAGTGAGCATTCCCAGGTCTTCTTAAAATGTCCCCATGATGCCACTTCACCCTCTGGACTCCTTCTACCTTTTAGTTTGCCTTTGTGGTGGTTTCTGTTTAAATTCACTGCAGCCCAGTGGCGACAAAAAAACTATATCAATAATGAGCCTTTTAACTAAGAGTTACATATATTTTTGATATTTCAAGTTAAAAGTGGTAAAGTAGTGTTACAGGGCCCTCTGTAACATTAACAACATTCAGCAAAATGCTTGGATCAGGCAGACCTGTCATAACACTGCTGAGACAGGGTGGCATGGTGATAACATTGCAGCAACGTTACAGCAACTTTAGAGAATGTGAGGGAGGCATGCTGCTTGGATTCATATCTTGCTGGGTAGGACCTACCTTCCATCCCCTAATGAAGGACTGAACCACGATGGTGGAGCTCTTGATCTGCTGATATTTCTTTTGTTGCTACAACAGAGAAAAATACCTTCATTTAACTCAAAAGCCTATGAATCAAAACTAACAATAGAGAAGTCAGTCTAATACTGTATCACAGGCATATTCTGCTCTGTAAATGGATATGTATCAGGTCTCTCTGACATTTTTAATAGAAATCATACAGTTATGATTTTTATGAAATGTGTAACTGCAGTAAAGTATATATACATGTCTAAAACAGATGGCCTACAGTGTCTGTAAGGGTCTGCCAACATTCAATCACATACACTAAACTTGCAACTACCACAAAAGCGATAAACAACCAAAATTATGAGTACAAATTTATTCATTCTGCAAGCGCAGGTAGAGGCAAGGGGTGGGAGGGGCGAGGCGGACGGGGGAGGGAGGCTCACCGCGTATCTGCGGTACCAGGCCGCCACGACGACCTGGCTCTTCTTCATGAGTAGGAAGTGGGTGCGGCACTTCCAGCCGCGGTAGATCTTCTGGATGAGGGTGGCCAGGTCCTCCAGGCACTGCCTCCGCCTCTCCTCAAGAGTGAAGAGCTGGAAGCACAGAGGACAGGGGAAGAGTCACCGCCAGGAAGATGCTGATGGCACGACATCGCTATGGGGGCACTGATAAGAAAACACTGACACAGGGACACTGACAGGGGACACAGACACAGGGACACTGACAGTGGGACATCTACACTGGGATACTGACAAAGCTACAACTGCCATGGGGATATCAATAGGGGGCACCATAACGTAACATGGGCATCAAAACAATAAGAAGGCACAGGACACAGAGACAGAGAGTCACCAGTTCCCAGTCACCCCACACTGCTAACCCAGGCCTGATTAAACACAGATGTAAGACATTACAGAGCCTATTCAAGCCCATCAAAGACCCCACTCCTTTAATTACACTCCAGCTACGCTCTGGGGCAAAGCCACCCTGCCAGCTTCTTCTGTTCTGTCTGCCCTCATCTCCCTCATGGTATCCAAAACCCCTCTCTCTCTCTCTCTCTCAGACAGAAACTGTTGGTCTGCAGACACAGCCTATGACTTCATTAGTGTGCTGGAATGTTGGACTCCACTGAATAAGATCCGCTGCTGATAAACCTCTGATTATACTATTGTAGGATACAACATATAGGAATGCACACAGATAAGATGAACTATCACGTGGTGTTCCAAGGTCAGTGTTGTGAGTCTTTTGTTCTTGATGGCGGCTGAAGATTAAGGGCACACCAGCTCCTTTTTGCACAATGTTCTCAAATGTTAATGTTCCACAACAGCAGTCCACAAAGCAAATTTCTATTTTCATAGCTGATTACATAACAAGAGGTTGGACGCATATACATATTTGTGAGATTTCAGAGGTGGCTATGCAAAAGGGGAAAAAAAGATGCTTGACGAAGATTACTGTTTGAGGAACTTAAGATAAGGAGGTGACTTCGATGTCAATTGCCAACCACACCCATTTCTATCAGGGCACTGGACACATCTCTAGTCAAATCTAATGCACTCTGCTTACAAGAATTTCATCCCTTTAAACCTATGTGATTCTTCTAAACTGGCGATATTTTAAAGCATAATTTCAAGTGAGTGAATACAATGGGACAACTGTATCCGTTCTAATTCAGAGATGCTGTAGTGATGGTACCGTTCTGGGGTTCCTGATGAAGATCTTGGAGCGGCCGTAAGAGAACTCCTCCGCTGGCACCTGCAGGTCATTCAGCAGCACCTCCACTCCCTCCCTGCAGGGACAGGAACCCAAATCTGTTAACTCCCGCACACCAAGCGCAAAACATATCCTCAGAATTAGCACGACATCATGACAAGGTAATAGCCGGGTATGAATCAGTGATTTGAAGGCTGAGATGCTATAACTGCTTTCGAAGTTTGTTTTGCCCCATCATGCCAAGAAAGCTTGATTTTATTTGAGAGCCAGAGTACTACATTTTATGTAGATATTGACAGTGAGCATGAACTCAGTTGTAAGCATAAGAAAATGCTGGCTGGCTGTACAAACCTCCTTTGTGGCCACATAAGGAGGGTTGCTTTTGAGGATAAGGATGCCAGCATAGATATCCAGCATGTTTCGACCACCTCTATCAGATAGCAATACAAGGCTTATCTCTAATGTGTCACATATGAGTCCCACAAGAAAACATCACAGGCTGATAAGGGGGATATTTGCCTCAGCGTGTCTGAAAAACAGGAGGATTTTCATCTCATTTGGATGTCAATGGGCAGGGCATCTCAACGAGTTCAACTGTGAGCCAGGTAAAGCATGAAGAATCATCGCCGTTTCCCAGAGCGACCTGATAGTCATCTGAACCACGGAAGCCCAGCCAAGGCTTGCTGTCATAACTCCCCGGACTGCATGTTTGAGTCTGTGGCATGAGCAAGCCCCTGCTTGCCACCCTCAGCAAGGGCTTTAAATGTTAAAAGTGCGCAGAGGTATCATAAAGCCCATAAGGTATTATGTTCGGTCAGTAGATGCAGCGCATTGAAGGCCAGTCAGTTCCACAGATTTGGTGTCATTGAGTTGACAGTCCCACTATCACACATATTTCATCAGACATTTTCATATTTCATCAGACATAATCAAAGGGAGTCTTGTCATGCCAAAGCTCTTTTGATCAGGTTCATATCTACAGAGACAGCTGGTTAATACCTAGAAGGGTTGTTTTGACAGCAGTCATGTTTCTTTCCACTGACATCAGGTAAGCTGTTATTCTTTACATTACATTACTGTCATCTAGCAGATGCTCTTATCCAGAGTGACTTACATATATTACAATTTTTACATGTTATCCATTTATACAACTGGATATTTACTGAGGCAATTGTGGGTTAAGCACCTTGTCCAAAGGTACAGCAGTAGTGCCCCAGTGGGGAACTGAACTGGCAACCTTTTGGTTACACGCCCTGCTCCTTACTACTATGCTACACTGCTAAACAAGCCCCCTGAACCCTATGCACATTTGCATCCAGTTAGCCTGTATACCCCATATGACCAATCTGGACCAATCGTAGGCAAATGTGTGAAGCGTTCAAGGACCAACCATCTATGTTGTCGATTGGTGAGGGGAGTAAAAGGCTATGAGGATTGAGAGATGCGCTGTGATTGGACAGCTCACTCCAGCTCAGTGTTTTACATTACCTTGCAGGGCCCCTCCAGTGTGGCCAGGTCTGCTTGCAGAGCATCTTGTAGCGCTCCAGGCAGGGCTCGTAGGCCTGGCGGAAGGCATAGCCGGCACGCCGCACACGCACATTCTCCATCAGGCCCAGGTAGCGCACCTGGTGACACACGAGCGACTCCGTGAAGATGTGGGCGGCCTTCTTGTCATTGGGCTTTATGCACCTGGAGGAAAAACCAATGGGAACCATTGTCAGAGTGGGGCTGACTTTTCTGAAGTGGACATGTTAGCGGAAAGCCATCACAAGACTTCACCAGCTTCACTTAGCCTGTGGCTAAAGGCCACTTAATGGATGAATAGCTACAGCTTTGCGAGAGGATGAGGTTCAAAGCAGCCCATCTCTCAACTGATTCCCCCAAAACATTATAGTATCATCAAGGAATCAATGCTAAAGAAAACAATGCAGTACATGAAAAATGCATTCCACTACACTAACGTACAGGAATCAAGAGTTTTTAGAACACCAGACTTAAGGCACTTGCTGCTGATCTTATTTCCCCCCCAAACTCTTGTTGGTAAACAGCCTCTTGTGGAACATTGAAAGATATAACCCAAAGAAATGCTATGAAGAGGGAGAAGATTTGGAAGAGATATTTACTGCAGCAGAGTATGAAATTTACTTAAATCACAACCATGGAGATACAGATAACAGACAAAAACCAATAACAGAACTTATTGTCCAATTTCCTTGTAAAGGAAACTTGAATGTGTGCATAATACTTGGAGGAGGTTTTTGGAAAAAAAAAGTCAGGTGTTCCTGTTCAAACAGGCTCAGTCTTTTCCCTCCTTGAACCTTCTGTACTTCTGCCTCTTATTGGCCTAAATTCTTCACCTGATGCCTCAAGGCCAAATGAAGGCAAATACACAGAGTGAGGAAAACAATTTAGCCCATCTGTTTCAGCTAAAAAAGCAAAAAAAAAAATGAGCAAAGGAGGAAAAGAGCCGGGACAGCTCACGCAACCTCGCTGATTAAAAAAGATGATTATTAGACAGCAGACTCGCTGTGTTCCCTGACACACAGTGGCTGGTTCTTGCCCAAGTGAGGAAGCCAGGCCTCTTGTTTACCTGATGTAGTTGGGGTTTTTAGTCTGCAGGTTCTTCATAAGCGTGCCCACTGAGGCCTTGAACTGGCAGCCAGCAGTGGGCGGCCTTTTCAGGTTAACTTTGGCTGGGTTTCCCTCGGGGAAGAGCAGCTTCATCAGGCTGTGGTTGGCCTTGTACATAGCTTGGGAGAGGTCGCGGTACAACAGGTCATTGTTCTTGTCCACAAAGCCCTCCACGCGGTACAGCACCTACACAGCAAGCAACCTTTTTATTTCTTCAATTCACCGCACCACACACCTCACCCCAGTGCTACAGTTCCCCAAGTTGGATTGTGAGGGATTTAGATGAGGTATGAGCATTCAATGAGGGTTAAGATAAGAGTTATTGTTTGACTTTGACTGGAAGCTGAGCAGTTTAACAAGATAAAGCATGAACATTGTGTGACAAGCTGAGCTGATGTACCATGCGGACCGCAACATTCCAGTTCACTGAGGTGACTACAGTGCTGGCAGGACAGGACACCCAATGCTTAGCACACCCAACCATTCATCATATTTTGGTGTATTTTACTAACCTCAAAATTTTGAATATGCTTGTTTCCACCACTTTAGTGATATATCCATGGTATGTGTCTTCCATGTTTACTGTTTCCAAGATGCATGCTCCTTATGTTTCCCCCCCTAACACATCCCCCCCCAAACCCATCTCCTACAGGTATGTCTGTGCCCTATAGGGCAGCAGTGTAGCACAGTGGGAAAGATACAGGACTTGTAACCAAAAGGTTTCTAGTTCCATTCCCTGCTGGGGCACTGCTGTTGTACCCTTGGGCAAGGTGCTTAACCCACAAGCCTCAGTAAATATCCAGCTCTACAAATGGATGACGTGAAATTGTAACCTATGTAAGTTGCTCTGGCGATAAATGACAATAATGTAATGTAATATATGTAATATCCCTGTTGTGTCTGTGTGATGTGTCCCTTTAGTGTGCGTCTCAGATGCCCCCTGGTTCGGTTCCCCGCTGCGGCACCTTGCCGGCGTAGTGCTGGATGCGGAAGCAGCTGTGGGGCAGGCTGTGGTCGGTCAGGAACTTGGAGTTCTTGCTGAGGCGGCTCTCGAAGTGCTGGTGCTCGGCGCAGATGGTGTTCAGCTTGTCCAGGAAGGTCTCGTCCGTCACCGTCCCCGGTCGCAGGCACTCCTCGTCCAGCATGGCCAGGATCCCGTTCTGGTTCTGAACGGAGAGGCGACGGGGGAATGAGCTGTAACTCCTTTATTATATGATGCATGGGCAACTGGTCATTGCTCTCTCCAATGAACAAAGCACGTGTCTCTAAAAATTTACGCTGGATCAGAGAATCCATGAATGAATGAATGATAATCGCCACCCTCATCACTGTGATCATATTTTTAATGGTCAGATGAAGAATTGAAAGTGGTTTTCAACATTTCCACATGATCATTCCTGAGTGAGGAATGTGTACTGTATTACAGTCACTGTAAATTACAGCTGCAAACATGTTTTGACGTTACTCACTTACTGACATGAATTTGTGCACAGCAGAGCCCAGAGGATGAGAACAGAACCATGTCCTTTCACACTCCTCAGAGAGATAACTCATCTGTTTGCCCCTCAGCAATCATTGGGCTGAGTCTTAAGCAATCAAGAAACCTCAATGTTCATACCCACACATACACTCACACACTGACTCACTCTCTCTCTCACACACATTTTTTAAAACTTCATACCTTTTACTTACCTGGGGTATCCAAAGAATGCCTATATGCCTAGAATACTCAGAAAGCTTAAATGGTGTTCATAAACTGACCTACTTTTGAAAAGCAACTAAAATCATACTGCACTGAATGCTTTTGTGGATAGCAAAATGTTGAGTCCACACCGCAGGGATTACAGTGACATTCATCCTGCCAATCCCATCTCCTCATAAACAGATACTTATTCTAATGGAAATGACTCAGTTGTGCCCCTGTGCCCTAAACTGAAAAAAACTTACATTCTCGATGAGGTCACAGATGACGGCATTGTTGAAATACTCAATGTTGGTCCATTCAATTCCCTGCGATAAAGAGAAACGAGAGAAGGTTATGATTTCCTATGATGCTGTCTGCCGTTATTGACTTGAAAGGAATATGTATTCAAACCCAAACTTTTTAAGTGTAATCCTAGATATCTAGATTGAATAGGGAGGGATGCAGGTGTTAGATAACAAAGATAAAACATTACACCTTTTATACCATCACCCTACTTTACTGCATAGAAAAGAGCATTCAATGAGTGAGGGCACTTGGAACAGTGGTCTAAAATCTTATGTCCATACTGCATTAAAGAGTGCTATACAATCCTTTACAGGGAAATCGCTCAACAAAATAGTACCAGAGCTCATATTCACACCACGTAGCTTCAAAACATGAAAACTGCCAGCAGACAAAAATTTAATAAACTAATTTGCATATGGCATCAGTTCAGCCTGTTACCTCAACAATATGGAATTACAGAGTTCTTCACAAAATAGTCTGCTCCAGAAAGTTAATTAGCAATTTTGTGCTTTATGTTTCATGAAGCCTCAAAACATAAAACAGACCAGAGCAAACCCTGACCATCCTGACCAAATATAAACAGTGAATGCAGCCTGGGTAAAAAAAGTTCACTTCCTATTAAATGCAAAATGATTACCCATATGAAGTGCATTTGTGCTCCACAATGAAAGTCACATTACATATATTGGAACAATCAGATTTCTTTTTGCATGCTCTGTACATTAAGCACTGTGTCATTATACATTAATGCAATTATCTAATTTTTACAATCCCACAGTAGTGATTGGTTTAATAATATTTTTTTTAACATATTTTGCATTTCTGTTTTATGCAGCCATGCCAGTAAAAGCTCATTTTGATTCGGTTTTACAAGGGTCACACAGACCAACTTCATTAAAAGACCATCACGTTATTGGGGCCAGTTCTGCATTTGAGTTTTTTCAAGCCATGGTGCTCGCTGTGCATTCTGGTCTGACTTCATGACTGACATCTCCCCTCAGTCTCTGTTATGTGTCTCTGCAAGTTCTGAACACTTGTGCCCTAGGGACAGACTCCGCTCATATCTGTGCTAGTATTCACGCTATTTGCTGAATCTTGCAGATACAGTATCTCGGATCCAGCTTAGCGCATAACATGGCTGGCTTACAGTTAGGTATTGGCATTACGGCTGCTGTAGCTGATCCCTGGCCAGTGCTTTGGGACAGCGATTACACAGAACATGTGGTGCAGACAGACAAGTGCTGTCAGAAAGTCCATCACGCCGCATGGATGCCCTGATAATAAATGAGATGCGATCGGAATCTAAGCAGCAGCTCAAATGGGCTGGGAAATTGCTCCTGGGTGGACTGTGTGAACGGGGGACTGGGGAAGGGAGAGGGGGCGGGGCCAGGGAGTGGGCTCGATGGTCTTCACTCCGGATTGGCTCTCCCTTGCGGAGTCTCCTGGGCCATGCTAGTTTCCCATGCACTCCTTTGGAAGGGGGCCAGGGAGTGGAATATGGCAGAGGGGGAGGTCAGGAGGGGGTGCAGGGCGCATACTTGGATGTTTGAAAGCAAACAGAGTGTGGCCCCATTGCCAAAAGAGCCTGGGGCTGGGGGGACCAGTGTTTACCCCAGCTGGAGCGAGGGACCACTTCCGCCACCCCCCCCATCCCACAGAGGGAAGGAAAGGGGAGAAAGAGAGAGAAGCTGACAGAATGAGAAGGAGCCAGCGTGAGTGGTGGGGAGAGAGGTGGTGAGCAAGAGGGAGGGAGCAAGAATGAGAAGGGGAGGGAAATTTATAGACTTATAAGGCTCTGATCTGTTCTGCAACAATGTAAGGGGTCAAAACTACTTCCCAGCCTTACTGCACTAAGACTGGAGTGGGGATGTGAGGGGTACCGTTGGGGGGTGGGGGGTCGGTGGGGGCTGACAGTTGTTTGTTGCTTGTCCACATAGTGATGTTAGCCATCTAGGCAATTAACATAGGGAAACTTGCCAGCTCTGTCCAATGCAGACACAAAAGTGAGACTAGCAAGAGTAAGGGATGTATTACACTGGATATTGTCTGGTTTTAGTCTATAATAAGGCCAGCCTCAAACGACGTAAGATTGGAAAAATAGTTGTAACCACAGTTATTAATATAAGCAATTTTCATAAAATAGGCATGTTTCCGGTTAGCTTAAAAACTTTATATTGATTTGAAACTTAGGAAACTGGGATAGAAACAAAGTATTATCATAGCAAACATCTGTACTCAATTCTCTGCTTCTCCCTACAAAAACCTCCAGTCCAGCAGGGGGCGGTGGTGTGAGTGTGTGCCATTGCCTCACCTCCCGGACGTATTCCTCCTGCTCCTCGCGCAGTGTTAGCTCAATGAAGATCTGCTGCAGCTTCTCATTGCAGTAGTTGATGATGAACTGCTCGAAACTGTTGTCCTGCGGCGAAGGATGAAGGCACCATTAGACAGCTTCTCCACCCTTACAAAGCTGACAGTCGCTGGCTATTCACTACAAGCCACTGCAACAGCACTAAGCTCACTCTTCACTGCAGTCCTATCATCTGCTGTTCTCATATAAAAACTAATAACATCTCTTGCTCCTGTCTGTTTTTTTGTGGAACCTGCAGCCAGCGGTTTGGCCTCGGCCCTGTTCTTCTCCTTGCACACTCCAGGGCCATGACGAAGAATAGATTAAACCCTTCCCCTGTGGTCATGTCACCCAAACAAAGATAATAATCTCTTAAAACAGACTGATGCTAAGCCCCCTCTGACGTAAGGGGGTGGATGGTTTTATATTCCTCTTTGTGAGGTTCTGAGGGAGTAAGCTTTTTTCCTCTAAGGACACTTCTTGAGGTTACAATATTAGAACCAATACCAAGCATAGAATTCACGTACAGAATTTTTTAACAATGAATTACTGTTGTACAAGTTAACACAATTGACCATTTGTCAAATCTTCACTGTAACAGTCCCTCAAATCCATTATGAGAGAGTTGCTTAACCCCTCTCTTACACCCCACTGGCAATTATGGCCAGTTGTGTTAAGTGATGCTGACTGGCTTCTAGTTTGAGCTGGTTGGGTTAGGCAACACTCATTTGCTTATGGTACATGGGTTAGGATTGTACAGTATCTCTACAGCAGATCTACAGGAACAGCAGGAGGGATGGAGGTGCTGGGCTACCTGCTGGGAGGAGAGATAAGATGCCATATAAAAGCTTAATGGAGAGCATGTGGGCTTGCAACTGTGGTCCTGTTCTGACTTCTTTACAACTCCTCAAGCAGTAATATCCCACACACATGCGCTGTAGGGCCTCAGAGAACTTTATCTGCTGTATCAGAGTGGCAGGGCAAGAACGGAGTGCATTTGTACGCTAGGTCCGAAACAGGATCACAACAATGGCAGACCATTGAGATCCCATCAGGTATATGAAAACATGACTGAAACATGCCCCTGGCCATTTTGGAGTCAACAGGTTCCAGCATACACCTGCCGGGAGTGGGTGGGTGTGTCAGAACCTTGCAAGAAACAAGGCCTGAGTCACCACTTCCCACTGTGTTTCATGTGGGTAACAGACACCCTCTCATACAGCAGCATGTCTTTTCACTCTCCTTTACAAAAAAAAAGACCAGTGCACCTCCATCCCTCTAACAGAAGCCACTGCAGATGCCAACATCTCTGATGGCCCTAGGCACCAGGGAATCTCCCAGCCAACACCAAAGGGTGTCAGACAGATACCATTCTGAGAGGGATAAGCCCCGCCCTCCGTTCCCACCAGGGTTCACCTGCCCGTCAGCTCCACCACCTAGCGGGATGTTAACTCCCACAATGCTTTGCGATTGATTAATGAGGCACTCGCTTTTCCCTGTGCCTCACAAATCAAAAAGCACTGCGGTGCTTGGGACAGAGGGATATCCGCAAAGGGCTGACGACCTATCAGGTGGCAGCTACCCAGCTGACGCGCAACGCTCCCGCAGCGCTGCCGCAATATTGCCGCAATGCTGCTACAATGTGAAAGCTACATGTGAACGTTACATAAACGCTGAGGGACCATTATGCGCCAGCTGTTAGCACAACACCACCCCCCCTTGGCTGGGTCATGCTTAAGTCACGTGACACAGCTGAATTAAGACTAGAATTAAGGCCTAGAATTGCAGCATGCCTTCACTCTGCCACTGCATGTCCTTTGTACTTACTCCATTCTGTCGACACAAACAAGAACATTCAGGAGAAGGGAGAGAGAGGGTCAGACAGTGACACAGGCATGGTTAAAACCACATCTGCTCTCATTACTACTGAACAGATACTTACTGTTCACACAAGCTGGAAATCCAAAACAAATGAAACAGTAAATGGCACACTTAGACAAATAAGTTTGTTGGGGATGGCCAACTTATTTTGATAATGGGTTGAGTCACTGGGAAAAGGAAATGATTCAACACAGGACAAGAATATTACATTGTAAGCTCATCAACAGTACATGTTGTGTGCTTCAGCAGTTAGGAATCAGTATCATAGCGGCCTGTAATGTGTGATACAGAAAAAGCCAACACACCCTCCACGCAGTAGCAATCACACATTTCAAAAAGGCAACATTCACTCTGAGAGCATTTTGCTGTCCTGCAGGTATGAGCATATGTCTGTTACTCCACCTATTGCTCCTCACTGTAATTAAACAGTATATGCATACTGTTAGTCTCCCACAGCCAGTTCTGACAGACCCTTATCTTTCAGGATCACAGTGCCCTGGTCCTACAGCTGCCCACCCGGTCTTATGATTCACTCTCGGGACAGTGGCACTTTTCACAGCGCAGGACAGAAGGCTAGCCCTCCCAGCAGCGGCACTCCCTGCGCCCGTTGGGCAGACGCCAGCCTCTGATAGGCCCTCCACCTCTCTCCCTCCTCTCCTCTCAGTTACAAGTGCTGCTCTGTCTCAGCTAGCCCTGACTAAAGGATGGGGAGATAGATAAGGGAAGCAGACACAACACTTCAACGCTTTACATTTACATTTATTCATTTGGCAGACGCTTTTATCCAAAGCGACTTACATAGGTTACAGTTCTTTACAATGTTATCCATTTATACAGCTGGATTTGCTGAGGCAACTGTGGGTTAAGTACCTTGCCCAAGGGTACAGCAGCAGTGTCCCAGCAGGGATTGAACTGGCAACCTTTCGGTTACGAGTCCTGCTCCTTAACCACTATGCTACACTGCCGCCCACTGCTTTAGTCTGCAGTGACCATCTCAGGCTGCTGGTCTGTCTTACATGTGGGTTAGGTGGTAAATCTTGAAAGCAGAGAGTCACCCCTCCTTTCAACATGTGGCCATTTTCAAGTGCTTGCATCCTTAGTGCCTGAAGCATGACTAGCACTTCGATTCCAGGCCAGGTCTGGCAAATGTATGGGACATTCCGATCTTACTGAACCGGGCAACAAGTCTACAGACACACGCCTGTGCTGAAGAAGTGGAGGCGTTTTCTTCGTGGGAAAGAACCTCATTTTGTACATGAACGGATGCCATTTCCTCCTGAGTGTCCTGTCTAGATAACCCAAGAAAAAAAAAATATTCCAGGGAAAATTAATGAATTGCCTCGGCAATGAAATCCCTGAGCTAAACCGCTATGAGTCAGAGGTAATGTTCTGTAATTTACAGAAGAGATTGACTCATTCGCTCACACATTTCCCAAACCAAACTTTGCCTGCATCACTTCACTTATGATGGCTGCACTGTGCTTCCACACCCAAACTGAACACTTCATATGATTTTGGTGCAGGGCTGTGGCCTGGTATGTGGTATGTGAGGCTATTGAATTAATTCCTACACTGGTATGGTAGGAAACAGGTAGTGACAAAACAGAAATCGCAACAAGATAGGTGCTTATGCAGAGAAAAGTTGCAAGGTGACTACAACGGAATGCACTTTTTTAATGTTGGTGTGTCAGGATGCATTTGCTGACTGAACTCATGTCAACTCATGTGAACTCATGAAATCTCTTCATGTATTAGTTTTACAGAGCTCTCTAAGGCCATAAGACTATGGTTTATGTCAGAGCCATGAAATGTGAGCTCCTACGGCACATTTTTAATGTATGTATGTATGTTTGTGTGTTTGCTTGTATCAGAGTCTGCTATGTACATGTATGTATGCATGAGTATGAGCATTTCAAAGAGCGTGACTGGCAGTGAGACCCCCAGTCCAGAACACTCCATTTCAGGTCTTTGAGGGTCCAGGGTCTGGTGCATCTTGTATGTTGTTCATACTGAGTACACTCACACTCCCCTGTCAGGAACCAGGGATCTTAACTGTCATCAGATCAGCCACCATATCAACACTGCAGCACACCTACTTTTCTCTGTGGCTGAAGCACAAACATGTCAAAATGAGCCTGTACTGTCTATGTCCTTCTGTGATATGTGCGCATGATTTCTTTGTATCACTGAGTGTGCGAATGTGTGTGTTACAGAGGGAAGGAGGGAGAAAGTGGGAGAAAGTGGGAGTACGCAGGTACGTGTGCAGCAGTGGTGGTATGCACCATTCTGCCAAGCCAGATAAGAAAGAATGCAGGGTGGATACACACCTGTCACCGCTGCCTATCGGACCAGTCCTGCCACTGTGCTACCAGACACCCATCTAAACAGCACATGCAGCACAGCAGAGCCCACAGGCAGCGGACACTGATATGCAATGAAGCCATCCATCAAATACCACTGACAAGTAGGACAACCTAGTCCTCTCTATCAATGCATTAATGACAATGATTCATGACTTGATGGCGTAGCCTTTGTTCTGACCGATGAAAATAGCAGTAAAACTGCATTAATCAACTTTCACCTCATAAACAGATTGCTGACTGACATGGATCAAAGTTATCCGCTGACAGATGCACTTCTGGGTGTGGCTGTGCATGAGTTTGTGCTTACTGTCACTGTGATGTTAGAGTTTTTAGTGCAAGACGTGATGGCATGAACGTCTGCTGCAAGGCATTCCGAGTTGAAAATGAGGAAGTCCTTACCTCGAAAATTTCAAAGCCGTAGATGTCCAAAACGCCCATCACCTTCTTACGCACTTTAGTTTGGGCCTGAGGAGGGGAGAGGAAGAGTGTATCAGTCTTTATTTACAGGACGCAAATGCTGGGGAATCAGCATTAGCTCTATACTTGTTTGAGCATTTTATGAAAAACCTTCCTTCCTTCCCTCTAGTGGTCTGTTTAGACTTTTTGACCCCGACCCATTTGTGGTCCCAGTTCATAACAAATCCTGCATTCTTTCCAAAGACATTCTTTTTTTAAGACAGAATGTTCGCTTTGTAGTTTCTGCTGCCTGTCAGTGGATAGAATATCTCTCTATGGCTGATAAAAGCGTAAGGACTGTACCTTGATGCTCTCATTGATCCGATTTACCAGCCAGCTGAACATACGACTGTAGAGGTTTTTGGCCAGAGCGTCACGAGCGTAATAAGCCTTAAAGAAACAAAAGACAACAATGCAAGTCTCCATCAGACAACACTGACAAAACTGTAGTGCCAGGACTGGGTGTCACTGTCACTGTAAGTGGGTAATACAGCCATGTACCTGTACCATGTGATTTCTAGTTGAGCACATATTGTTACACAATACTTATTTAGAATTCAAGCACTGGTTTAGGGAAATAGATGTTCTCAGTTTAGAAAATGTCAGTGCTTAACATACTAATGGATGAGTGTTTGAACACAATCACTCACGTGTGACACAGATATCTCTAAATAAATGAAAATAAGACTTCTGTTATTCCTGGTCTTGGTTAATTGCAGAATTACCCGTTGTTAAATTTGAATGTTTGGACTGTACCAAAAGCGATCGTCACAAAACAAAAACACAGCACACTTAAAAGCACAGCGGCCCGCTGGAAGGAACCCTGCCATCCGCCGTGTAAACTTGGCAAGCGGACGGAGAGAAGGAAGGGAAGAGAGTGAACTTCTTTTGACACCGTGCTCCCGCTGTGACAAGGCCGGACAGCCTCTGCGCTGGGACTCTACTGGCGCTCTGGACGGCTTTACGACGCTCCAGAGCCTAGGCTGCACGCCTGATTTACGGACGCCTGCTACACTGTTCCCTCTCTTTGTTTTAACTGGCCGGATGTTTGTGACGGGAGGATAAGTACTGCGTGCCGACTATGCCTATCCCTGTAAACCCTCTTCTCCAAACCAAGTCGGCTCTGCGGAATGTGCAAACTGCGGCTGTGAAAGAGAGCAGACGCACGGTGTTGCAGGTTCAAGACTCGGGTGGAGCACTACTGTTTTGCCCTCAAGCAAGGTGCTTCACCTGAACCGCTTCAGTGAACATCTAGCTGTGTAAGGGACGAAGGCATCCACTAAGCAAATAAATAATGTACTGTAATGTCACCATTCGGAGCCTAAAATTTCTGCCTTCCTCAAGGTCTTGAATTTGCCCTACTTTTTTGCTTCCAGGACAGCAATCCTCATGTATAATTTACAGGTTGCTGGGCAGAAAAAGAGAAGGATCAGCAGCTAATCAAAATCATTAATGATTTCTGAGAAGAAAACGGAAACAATACAGAAGTTCCACATGTTAAATTTAGAGGGATTAAGGATAAAACCCAAAGCTAAAACTAATAAAATACTCAAAACAACACAATACAATTTATGATGCATAAACACTTCTCAGTGGGGTATGGCAAGAGAGTATGTGAAGAAAAAACAGTTTTCTGCTCTGCTTATGTGATGTTATATGGTATATTTATAAATGTAGCAGACTACTTTCTTTAACTCATGATTTAAAAAAATGCAAATTTAAGGCATCATTCATTAGCAAAGGCCATCCTAATCACTACCTAAAGTGCAAATATTTGTTTCTGTATGACTACCACGTACATTTATTGAAATTAAATCTTTTTCACAATTCTCCTCAGCATAAGTGAGCGGCTCCATGCCTCTAGGGGAGGCCTCACCTGAGCTACGTTGAGGGTGGTGGACACCTTCTCCATCTTGGCCTCCACAGTGCGAAAGCTAAAGGCCCTCTCCAACACGGACTGCTCAATCCCCAGCAACTCGCACATCTCCTTCAGGTCTGTCCACACCAAAAAAACACACAACAACTCATGCATTCAGACAGAGAGTAGAACACCATAGCTACAGCACAGTCTGGTCTGAAGGACTTCTGGTTCTAGGTTTTCTCCAAACGTATGGACTTCTTATACCTGAGGTAGAGTTAATAGTGTAATAGATTTGGTGGGTATCTATATCCAGGATTTTATTCTCACCTTTATTCAACCAGTCAGTCTCACTGATTGTCCCAAGAGAGAGACAATAAAAGCAACTTGACAGGAAAAAAACAGCAAAGCCAAAGAGATAGTCTTTTAAAAGCGGTATTTCATACAAAACTATGTAATGATCTAATGCTTAGTGGCACTTATTGTATTCTCAGCACTGGTCGTAAACTGCAATATACTTAAAGGAGACTGGCTAAGATCATTTGAACTGGTTCTGAGTCATTTGACATACTTGCTGTTTTTCTTCTAAGCAAAGGCAGATCTGCTGTAAATGGCAACAAACAGCCATCATTTACTTCACGTGGAATGAGTCCTTTGGATGTGGGTGGTAAGATTCCATAGTTGCCAGGGCCATTATTAAATGCTTCCAGACCTCAGCAGAGAACCACTAGCAGATACCCAACAGTAGGTGGCAGTGGTGTTCAACCAGGTATGCTCTCAACAGGTTTTCTCAGTAGCAAGGATAGAGCTTAAAGCATTATGTTTACCCAACATTTATGACTTTGCTTAACTAACCCTTGACGTATTTCTGGGAAATAAAGAGCTTAAAAACTCTTCCTGGTACATAAAAAGACCTTATATGTTTGTAATTGCTTGTCTATGGAGGGTACTTTTCCAGACAGGAAAAATCGATGACATTGAAATAAAATGCAAGCTAAAAGATTACTTGAGTAATAAATGGAAAATGTGACCTATTATAATTTAAGCTCTGTCTTCAACAGTTGGTCAATATTGCAATAAGTCATTTTCATAAATGTCACATGTCACATCACGTTACTTTTTAACAAGAAAAAAGGACAGGAGTAGGCGACTTACTAAGTTTTTTCCAGGACACCCCTTTAAATCTGCTGTATTCATCATGTTTAAGACAGTGATCGAGTGGATACAGCCCTACGGTCCACTAAAAAGTTTCCTCCTGGAAATTGAAATGACATCAAATGGCAAGCCAAAACACATAACAGTGCCCTCCTGACGCCTGCACTGGGAGCTAGTTCTTCCTCTCTCTGTACCCAGGTGTCCTCGGAGGCACGGTGACCTCACCGTTCTTGTCCTTGACTCGGCTCTCGTCGAACCCATTGACACGCGACTCGGGTTTGAACTCGATGTTCCCCAGCTTCAGCACGGCGGCCACCAGCTCCAGCACAGACTGCACCTCGTCCTCCATGAAGCCCACGATCTGCATGGCATTCTGGGATAGACAGGGTAGCGTGTGAATGGTGGACATTCAGACAATCTACACAGCTGCGAAGATGGTGGGTTTGCAATGAATTCTGGGATTATGAGAGGTGGGGGACTTCTGTTGAGAGAAATCAACATGGCTGCTATGAAAATGTAGGTGCAAGGCATTCTGGGATTAAAAAAGGAAGGCGTGAAGTGTTGAGATGTGACAAAATAACTAAGAATAGTGGGCCTGTACTGCATTCTTGGGATGGTAGAGGCTGCTTGGTTTAAACCACACAAATAAAACTATTATTATAGATGAACAGTGAGGCATTCTATATGGCACAGACAGCAGAGCACCCAACCTTAAAACAGACACAGCAACAACACACCACCTTCCTGGGGCAAAAGGGGGGACAGAGACTGACAGGAAAGGGGAGGGGAGACCAATATCAACGGAGGAGGCACAAGCTCCAGGCAAAGTGACTTTTCCTGTGATCAGTATGCCCATAAGGATAGCCACTTGATAGGAAGAAACACCCCATCAGGTAAAGATCCCAAACTTCTCTAATGTGAGCCTATCCATCACTTCTCTATCCTCTCGCAGCAAGAGGCGGGTAGTTGGCAGGGCTCTTCGGTGACAAAGCGGCCCTGGGATTCACATCGCAGCGTTACAGCTCTCAAGCGCCCCGAGGGCCCCGTCAACGGCCTCTGCACCTCCTCCACAGGTCACGGCTGAAGATGTAAACAGAGCGCTGTTAAATGCGCTGCGAGAGCGCGGTGCGCAGGAGATGGCTACGTGGGCGAGGAGAGCGGGGTGTCTGCCTGTGCCCCCTCATTTCGGCACAGTCATGAATGCTAATTTACAGAGAGTGCTGGAAACATAAGCCTGAGACGAAGCGGAGTGCAGAGAGACAGAGAGACAGAGAGACAGAGAGACAGAGAGACCGAGAGACAGAGAGACAGAGAGACAGAGAGACAGAGAGACAGAGAGACAGAGAGACAGAAAGACAGAAAGACAGGAGCAGAGAGGAGAGGGGGAGAGAGAGCAAGACGGATATACGGAGCTTCTTGGAACAGCCTGAGGTATAGCAAGTGCAACAAAAGCACCTCATAAATGATTTAGAGTCTTTGTAGTTCACCTTTTTGATATGATCCTTTTACAAAATATTGCCCTTTTTAGTCATTGTTGCTGTCCTTCGTAAACACCATTTTAAGACGCAATTGTTGTGTTTGTTAGACAGGTACAGTCCTCAACAATGAAAATTATTTTTAAGCAAGCAAGAATGAGAGGAAGATAGAGAGAGAGTAGGGAAGGAGCGGAGAATAAAAGTGAGAGTGGGGTAAGAGAAAGAGTGAGAGGAGAGAGAGAGATGTCACCTTCCATTAGGGGGCTTCGGTGAAGGCAGAAGCCTCAGAGGGGAAAGGTTTGTTTTGAGACTTGCTGTGTCGCTGTTGTGAGGGACAGTACTTTCAGATGTGCCGTTTTGTTCCACCAAAGAAAAGTTCTCTCGCATCTGAATCCATGTGACCCACTTTCAGAAGACAGACAACTCAGAATCTAACAGGAAATGCAGACAGAGTGTCTGATGGGTCTAAGAAGATTTTTGTATTTGGACCAGAGACTTGAACATGTCTTGACATCTTTAAAACTGCTTTTGCAGTTTGTACATGGATTAATTTTCCCTGTATTTATGAGCACTCAATTTTCCTCCATACTTTTAGTCTCCATGCTTTAATAGTACAGCATGTAAAAGAACTGGTCAAAGACCAATTCTTTCACATTATTTATGATTCTATCTGAGAAAGGACACAGAATCCGGTGTTTCCGGTGTCTGGTGTCTGCGGCACACAGGCATGGTGTAATGTTTTTCCTGAGTAGCACATTTTCATTCTAACCCAAAACACAAAATTATCAGTGCATTCACTCTGATGGCTGCACTGCTGACTGTTGAAGTTATGTATATGTAAAACACAACCCATATTTTGCATGGGGGGACTTCAGAGCTTGCATGACTGTCACACATTGTCCCCTGTGCTGAGTTTTGCTGCCTAAAGGTGCAATGTATGATGTATGATAATTATGATTTTATATTACTAAATTATTTGGCAGATGCTCTTATATGACTTTCATTTTATCAGCCTTTGTTCCTTTTTTATTGTTACATTTTCTCTCATTACTGTGAAGTACTAGCAGTACATTCTGTTACAGCCATGTGTCATTGTATTATGAGTGCTCCACTTGTTCAGCATGTACATACCTTGGCAACACAGATGTATGCACTGAATTGGCCTGAACTGAGAGAGGAATGGAAAAAAGGCCAGGAAAGTGAATGAGTGTGCATCAGATGGGAGGTGGGAGAGAAGCAGAGAGTTTGAAGTGTGTGAGAAAGAGAAAAAGAGTTGAGTGAGAGAGAGGCAGAGAGAAAGGGAGAGAAAGAGAGAGAACAGTCAGAAACAGGCAGAAACACCTGTGGCGGCCTGTAGTTCTGGCACTAACAGTAAGACAGGATTCAGGCCTCTGACTGGCTCATTGTTCTGGGGGGACTGGACTCCCATTGTCCTCTGTGTACAGTAGCACCACAGCGCTGTGTTTATTTGTCCGGACCAGCAGCTGTGCAGTGGTCGCTTAGACAGGAAGGACTGGGGAAGTGAGAAGCTATTACCGGCAAAGGGGAGACGGAGTGCACTCAGATGCAACGTCCTCTCAACATCGCTGTGAAGTTGTGAGGCTGTTACGCATTATCCAAGTGCTTTATACAGGACCAAGTGCCATGCCAAACAATTGTGTTTCTCCCACTGGGAACAGTTTAGCAGCCATTTCCTATCTAAGATACAAATGTGCCTTTTAAACCTCTTTCATTATACACATGATGGGAGATGAGGACCAGTATGCATGCTACTGGGAGTCCCAGCTGGAGGGGGTGAGCTTGATATGACTCATGTTCCTAAGGATGCAGCTGCTGTACTTGGCTGATTATCCCACGCTAAACAACTAAAGTTATTATTCTTTTTATTATTGCAAACAACTCTGCCACCATTCACTCTCCTGCCCCACTCCTGCCTGTGACGACTTCTTCAGATGGGGTTCCTACTACACCTTATCCTAAATCTTCTTCCTGTAAAGCCTGACCTGTGAACTCAGCCTTGATAGGTATAAATATGGACTTCAAGAGCTGATATGTGGCCATAATCCAAGGAATATGGGCAAGGGTTAATCTTGTGAGTCATTCTGTCAGTGGATTAAAAGCAAAGGTCACTTCCTGGCCAATGATAACCTGACAGACGGTCCTGAAGTGATCGATCAGAGATTGGTATCTCTGCATAAATCCCTTTCCCCCAGATCACTACACTCACCCTGACAGTCCGGAAGCTGGCCGCATCATCCACACCATTGACCGCTGCCGAGTCCAGACTCAAGTAGTTGTACTTGCTGAAGTCCCTGTCCAGCTTAAGCTTCTCTGTAGGGGTGGAGGGACAGACAGACATACAGAGATGAGGGTTAACAGGAGGTTTTGCCAGGCACTTTGTGTCAATGCAAGTGTACAAGGGGAGTGTGCAGATGCTGGAGATATTATGATCGTTACTCAAGGGGATTTGCATTCTGTGCTGGCGTTATTTTATACCGCCCGCATTTGCCTACTCAAAGGTTTATCAGTGCAACTGGAACTGCAGCTTGCAAGCACTACAATGGACTGAGCGTCATGCCCGTATTTCCATGGCTACATGTCGGTGTCAGGAGTTAGTGTTACCATTATTCACCCTATGCCTTTGATGTCAGCACAGCATTGAGTTAAATCAAAGAGTATTTCATTGTTTCCCTTGACGGAGATCCTGTTACAGTACCTGAGTAAGTGCGTAATAATGACAATGATAGATCTATAACCTTACCCTTTCACTGTATATAAAAAAAACTGCACTAAGAAACATAATATCTGTGATCAATGGTTACAAAATGATCTTATTCTAGCCAGCTATGCCTTTAGTCATCAGTACATAGGAACATAAACCAGTAGATACAGAGGTATACTGGGAAAAAAAGGAGACAGATCAGTAATGAGGATCACAGGAAGTGAAAGGAAGTGTTCACAGTCAGAGAAGGGAAGCAGTCATATTAAGATGGGAACGGTGAGCGGTCCCTCACTCAAAGTGTCCTCGGAGGCTCCGGACAGAAGCTGGTAGAAGATGTGGAAGTTCCTCTCCCCCCGAGGCTGTTTGACCACGCGAGACTTCTCCAGAAGATCTGCAGGATGGCAGCGAAGGGTTAATACACAGCTCTCACAACTGCTCACATCATATCGGTTCTGCAAAGACAAACTGGAATCTGCGCATCACACATTAATATGTGGTTTTTAGGACAAAAGTCCTCACTTAAAAATACATAATTACTACACTGACCACTCCTACTGGGTTCAATGGGTTGGATATACAGTATGCAAGAGAATGAAAGATGCACATTTACATAGTGTTTCCAAGGCAATCACAAGCATGCCTGTATGTGCCATACTCCATTTGATATTGTGAAGCACATCAGCAAAAATACCTTAGAAATGGTATGTCTATGTCCTCACTCTCCCAATCAGAGGATGAACTATAACTGGTCAATATATTTAATTTGGAATTCTGGGAGGGAACTCTGACCTTACTGTTTGTAAGTAGTGAGACAAGATTTTAAGATCTTTATCCATATTTTTAGACAGGTCTGAGTTCATACATATAAAAAAAAAAACAGAAGTGCGATTAACATCATGACACCAAGATCTACACAAAACTTCTCAAGCTGAGTAACAAACAATTTTATATATTAAGTATACAGAGTATGTATTTGTGTGGGTTGATTTAGGTCTGAATGGGAAAATCTGTTTTCTAAGTTTTCTTAGCTTTCTTCTAAAGAAATAGGTTGTTTCTTAGATCGCATCTTAGATTTTATCTTTAAACCAAACACTTAAAGTTGATCAAGACATTACAGTGGAAGTCAGAGAGTAGAACAAACCCAAGCACTGATTACCCAAAATTCATTGAGGTCAGGCACTATAGTATGAAACTGGCTCAGATCTCCAAGCTCAGAGTATATGGCCAGCCTGTCAAGCCTGAACGACCATATAAACGTAGCCCTTTTACAACCCAATATTTGAGTCACCCAGGTAACAACACTTCATTGTTCATTTTGTTTGAACAGGGCAAGAAGTCACGAAGAGCAAAACCCATGGGAGGAGACGGCAAGGGTAACTTTCTCCCCCTGCTGCTGAGGACCAATCAGGATGCAGACTGATATGAGGTGATCAATAAAATGTTGCACCACCAAGACACAGCGATGCTGATTCCACAACCTACAATCGCTATCAAGATCTAAGTATCAATCTGGCATTGTATTTCTCAATCCATTTTTATCTGAAACAACTCCTACGGGCACCTGTGCGTACTGATAAAGCAGAAGTTGAGGCATTTCCATCTCACTGCTTTAGGCTAAAACAGAAGTGTTCCAGCTAGAAATCACTTTGTTCACACTGTCCCCTGGCAACTACCCAAGCTTTAAGGTAGGCCAACTATCTACACTTAGTGGGACTAACAGATTGACTTCCTGATTGCCGTCTCACCCGCTATATACTAGTTTATCTGAAGTCAAGCAAAAAGGCCAAAAATCATCTGGCAAATGAGGATTTATACTCCAACTACAACTACACATATAGCCTTGTGAGTAGCACTGAAGAGGTCTGTGTAATGGTAATGCTGCATATGTACTTGCTAGTTGAAACCTTCGGTTAATGCAGCCAATGGCAGGACGAGTGAGATCAGGTAGGATAATAAGCCAGCAGTGCCACTCCTGCCCTCTCTCAGTGTTTACTGAACATCCAGAGCTCTGGAGAGGGAGCGGAGGGCAAGCGGGTTGCAGGCCACGCACCACTGCCATCCCTGCTGCCCTCCTCTCTGCGGATAAACGCCTCTCGATAAAGGACTCGTCAATAACTGCAGCGCTGCTGAAAGGGCTGCCCTCTCCTCTTTGTCCAGACCCCTGTCAAGCGCTGTCTGTCTCTGACCTGTGATCAAGATGGGGGGGGGACAGGGGCGGAAGAGCGCCTCTTTCCATTGTTTTCAGAGGGGCTGACGGCACCATTTCGGCCCTCCGTGGGTCCCTCTGTTTCCTCTCACCACATGGAATTACAGAGCAGGAGGGGGCCGAGCTCCAGAATGTTCAAGAGTTGTTCCCCCCTGGGGGAGGGGGCTGAGTCCTGACCCTTCACCTTTTGTACACTGGACGAGTTCAGGGATGAAGTTGTTGCCTTGTACAGCTGAAGTGCGTTTGGTATTTACATCCATTGGGGACTATTTGTTATGTTTACAAAGGTATACACTGAAGGCAGCATTGAGGAGATGTCATAAATAAATTAAACAAAAAGAAAAACATGGAAGAGAGGGGATGCCATTTTGAAAGCGAATGCGAAAGGAAGAGACATCCCCCTTTGCTGTTCTGGTATGAGTCTGGTGATCGCGTTCTCCTATTTGTGATGGTTAGGCTTGAGCTGCTTGTGACCTCCATCTCTTGCTGAAACCCTTGTCTTCTTCCCTGCGACACCCCTTTCCCACAGCTGCAAGTATGTGTGGAATGTCCTGAGTGCCATGTCACCTCACCCCATGGTATTCTCCGTCACTGCACTAGGGACGCAGGGACGCAGGGACGCTGTGACAGACAATGACAGAT
Source organism: Megalops cyprinoides (assembly GCF_013368585.1). Taxonomy (NCBI): domain Eukaryota; kingdom Metazoa; phylum Chordata; class Actinopteri; order Elopiformes; family Megalopidae; genus Megalops; species Megalops cyprinoides. Next base: position 25,610,120 of record NC_050596.1, read on the forward strand.
AATCAGGCCAGACAACCAGAAAAAAAAGGCGGGACCCTCCCATCTGTGTCTGTGCATGTCATGGGGGGTGGCATGCGTGCGTGTGCGTGTGTGTGTGTGTGTGTGTGTGTGTGTGTGTGTGTGTGCATGTGTGCATGTGTGTGCGTGTGTGTGTGAGAGTGTGTATGTGTGTCTGTGTATGTCATGGGGGGTGGCATGTGCACGTGTGTGTGTGTGTGCGCGCGCGTGAGAGAGAGAGAGAGAGAGAGAGAGAGAGAGTGTGTGTGTGTGTGTGTGTATGTGTGTCTGTGTATGTCATGGGGGGTGGCATGTGCACGTGTGTGTGTGTGTGTGTGCGCGTGTGTGAGAGAGAGAGAGAGAGAGAGAGAGAGAGAGTGTGTGTGTGAGTGTATGTGTGTGTGTGTGTGTGTGTGTGCGCGTGTGAGAGAGAGAGAGAGAGAGAGAGAGAGAGAGAGTGTATGTGTGTGTGTGTGTGTGTGTGTGTGTGTATGTGTGTGTGTGTGTATGTCATGGGGGGTGGCATGTGCATGTGTGTGTGTGTGTGTGTGTGTGTGTGTGTGTGTATTTGTGTGTGCGTGCGTGCGTGCGTGCGTATGTGTGCATGTGTGCGCACGCACGCTTGTGCTCCTTCACTATCTGGAACATCAACACATCATCAAGGCCAGAGCTGCAGGAAGTGGTGGATGAGGAGTCAGCTGACTCTGCTGGGGCAAAACAGAACACAAGAGCGGAATGAACTGGCTGTCAGATCTCCGCAGAGGCACCCCAGGCACTGTGGGAGCCCATTAGGACCCATCAATGCTCCTACACTGCTTCAACTTTCCTTATCGGTCTTTTTTGCCTTTGAAAACTGCCCAGTGCCAAGCCATTGCAAAACGTGTTATGGGCCCTTAATAACACATCAAAGGAGGGGTGATTGTGGTGCCAACCTGGGGCTTGCATTGGTAGCATAATTCCCAGTCACTCAATAAACACTTTAACGTTAATCATGTACAGAAAAATGAGTTGGTCACTTGGTAAGAGGCTGAGTTTGTGTGAAATAATGCAAAGCTGCCAAGACAGGCCTATAGACCTATGACAGGAAAGACAGAAAATGGAAATAGCTGATTATTGCTATGAAAAAGCGTCAGTTTGGTGCCTGGTGTTTGAGTGCCATTTATAGGATATGAGGCATGGCGTGTCTTATAAAAAGACAAACTGTAAATTATTTCTTTTTTAATCCTACAGTATTGCATAACAAGCTTGAGGCAGTCTGCATTACATTCATGACCCCAATTTTATGTCTTTAAAGGATTCCAACATTATTTCAAACAAATATCCCTTCATCTTACAAGAATCAGTTCTGTGGGTTTTGGACCACCCTATATAAAAGGTAGTCCGCAGTCACCCTCAGTCCCTGACACAGTGCTATCTTAGACTGGCTACAGGTGACGCTCTCTGACAAAGATCCCCATTGTCGTTTCCTATAATCTTCACTGGAAATCCATGTAGACAAAACATTTCAGGAAAAAAAAGCAAAAACAAATGTGAAGGACAGAGAGACAGTTCTCAGAACAGTCCCAAAAAGAAAGACACAGAGCTCTCCTTAACTGTAGGAGTGTGTGTGTGTGTGTGTGTGTGTGTGTGTGTGTGTGTGTGTGTTGTGGGGGGGGGGTACAGAGGAGTGTCGAACCAGCAAAGATTGAGAAGGTTTTAAGTGCAAATCCTATAGCTATACCATAGCACTAAACCTGCAGTATTCCTGCAGAGTATAGCCAGTATGTGTCCCTGTGTAACAGTCTGATCAGCAAACAATTCTATACTCCTTAATGATCATTGCAACAACATATTTGAAGTAATGATCTGCACTGAGAAACTGTAGGATCTACAGGAAGAGTCCAGAATGCCTGCTGTAGCAGGTTCACACTGTGTACGTTTCAAGTGGGTCTCAAGGGTGGAGGACCACATCTTGCAGCTCTGACTGGCTCAAAAGGTAAGGAGTCTGGAAAAGATTATAACACTGTAAACTAAATTTCTCTGTTTTGCACTGACTATTTCTAATGACTATCACTTGAAAAGCAAAACTGTGTATCAAAATCCAAATACAGCATGCCAAATATGGTGTGCTACAAAATGTTCCCTCAGGGAAACACACCACCTACCTACCCATACTGACTCTGACTCTGTCAATGAATGCTGACTTTCTTTTATAAGCTTTGCATTCAGCAAGAAATTCTTGACTCAAAAGTTTGTGAAGCAACACAGGTCTCTAACAAACAAGTCAAACCAATTAGTTCAGAATATTCAGTTATAGTGCGGCATTCAGCGCCTCTGGAATTCAAGCGGAGTTTGATAAAGTGACATTTTTGTTGTGCTGGTGCACCGCAAAGAGTAGGAGCTGTAGTGAGTGTGGGAAACAAACAAACACAGCCAGAACAGGAGGTCAAGTGCGGCTTCTTTTTGAAAATGAGGCACTGGGGATCAGCTCGTCCCCCTCGCAGCCGTAAGAGAGCAAATCGACAGGTTCGGAGAGCCTGAATAATTCATTTCCAGGGACTTGAAACAGAAAAGTGCTGCCCACACACACAGGTTGCCTGTTCAACCTTAGTTATGCAACCTGTGCAGGGGGAGAGCATTAAAATGAACCAAACAAACAGCAGCCTAGAGGACACCCTTAAAAAGACAGAGCCTGTAATGAAACGAACTGTGCGCTGAAACAGAACGGAGATTAAAGAAGAAAATAAAGCCCGATGTTTCAACTAGTCATTAAAGTCCCACATCTGGGGGGGATGTAATCTGGGAGATGTGGGACGGGCCTGCTTGTTGGTTCAGTGCCGTGAGGCTGAACTTACACCAAGCGCAAACATCGCAGTATTGATCGGGCGCCCGTCCGGACGGCCGGCCGGCCTTTCAGGACCCCACGTGGGCAGCGAGGATGCGTGTAGCCCACCATAAAATCGATACCCCTCTTTCTGCCCGTTGCACAGCACGCGACACAAGCGGTGCATCAGAGAGGAGGCAATTGAGCATGGAATACTGACGGGCCACACTGATAACAGCGTGCTCACTGCTGACATCATAGACGGGGGGGAAATGAACACAAGCCTGATTGGTGGCTCACCCACCACAGCCTCAAGGGACTGTGGGTGACTGTATTCTGCCAGAGTGAGAGGCTACATAGATCAGCAGAGTATAAACAATCCACTATTTTGCTCAAGCTGGAGAAACTGCAAGCTGAGAGAGGCACATGGCAAAATCTGCCTATGCTACTTAACAAGCTGTGAAAGCTATGTAAACCAAAAAAACTATTTTTCAAATCTTTGTCGTCTGGAAAATTAAGCCTCAAAAGCCTGGATATTAATAGAACAGTTTGTGGTGTGGTGGTTAGGGCACTGTAGCTGAGGGCTGTGGATTCAGATCCTACATAAGACACTGCTGCTGCACCTACGGGCAACCTATCTCAGCCCAGTTGCTCAGATAAAAAACCCAGCTCTATAATTAGTTAAACAAAATTGGATATGGGCGTGTGCTCAGATGTATAAATCATATTGTGCAGCGCTGTGAGCAGACCAGAGCAACATCTCCATCCAAAGCTGCTCAGTGGGCGTGTCCACGCTGCAGTGACGGAATGTGCCAGAGCCTGTCAGAGGGAGGGCTGCAGAGGGGCGGAGCTGTACCGTGGTTTCCTAAAATCATCGGCGTGACCGCACGGTTTGGAAACGGGAGCAGCAATCTGCTCTCGTGCCAAGCTGGAATTCATGAGGTCCCCCAGCGTAACGGAGGCTGACATCCTTCTGCATCGGCCCCACCCTGACAGACATACTTCCGTCCATACGCTCTCCCTGTCTCCACGGCAGCAAGGATTACACAGGCATTCTATAATACTCACAGTTGCTGATGACTCCGCCCAAGGGATCACCCTTGAAGTCAAACTCGATGTCCATGTACTTCCCCTGCAGAAGACACAAAGACGAGAAGTGCTGTTAGCTCAGGAAATATAATTCAGGTGGATTCTCGTTCACAAGGCCTTGTTCCTGTCAGAGGGATGTGAAAACATTACTAATGCACTGATTTAGCACAGTGAATTGCCATAAAGAGCATTCTTCTCACACATTAGCTAACCTCATTTGTCACAATTTGGTTCCAGCAATGGCATATATCCTATGGACCAATGAACACAGAAACCAGCTTCCACCCTACTGTGCTGACAGGAAGCCCCTCCCACTAAGACAAATGATGGAGAAGACAAGGTGCTAAACATATGGCTTGGAAGTAAACAAAGAAAAAGAAAGTAACGACCTCTGTCTGCACATGCAAGACTAACACACTGTGCACACCTGCAGTGTAGGTAGGAGCCATTCTTTGCCAGTGTTTTTGCTATCTATGTTTTGGAGTCAAACTGTAGATGTCCTGAGCCACAAGATAAATCAGATAAATGTACAAGACTTTCTTCATGGAACAGTTTTTTTTCTTTTTTGCTTTGTTGACATAACATACCGGAAATCCCTCTGCCCAAAGGTGATTAATATTGGCATGTGCCAATAGCCACAGGGGCACGGCTCACCAGAGACATGAGTTTTTAGTTGCGGGATACTTCTAAAGAACAGGGAGCTTATGGAGCCAGCATGGTCTTCAGAGGCAGAGATCACTGACATCCCATAGCATTTTCTTTCCAACCTCAGGGATCTCGAGTCCAAGCACAGTCATACTCAAAAAGCCAGCTGCCAATCAGGGATTACAGAAAAGGAAATTACTTTTTTCCCCCCCTTTCCAGTGGTAAAACAAACCTCTTTTCTCTGTCCTTGCACAGAGAAGTCTGGGTACGAACCGGCAACTGCAAGCCAAGCGCTATGAAGCCAGTTCTAGGTTTTATTTATAACCAGCGGTTTTTGAACTAAAACTTTGGCAGCGGGAAAGAGACGCAGCCAAATTCAACAGCACACCAGCTCTTTAAAGGGTAGAAGTAACACACGAAAGCCTTTGGATTGCAACTGCTTGTCTTGCAGCTGAATGATTGCCTTTTATATATTTTTTTTTTTTTTTTAAATGGAGGGGCACTTGGCCTTTGGTAGCTGACATATCCATTGTGGATGCCGTCAGCCCCGAGGCCGGGTGGACTGGGGCATTTTGCTGCATTTCCAGCCTATTTGGGGAAGCCTGTGGAAACGTGATGACATCGCTAAGGAATCTGAAATGGGCAGCGTCTGCCAGCGAGCCTCTTTCCCAAGAGCAGTGGGCCTGAGAACGATGCCGCGAAAAGCCCACCTCTCCGCTTTCGGCACCCGAAAGGGGCGTCCCGTTCGGCAATTCCGTTCTGGAAATGAAATGTTTTTCTAGATTACTAGACCAGAGAAACACACTCCAAAGAGAGAGTGCGAGAGTGGAAGAGAAGGAGGCTGCATCCGTCTCTTGATATTATCTGACCTAAAACATTCAACATCCGCCAGGAAAACAAAATCTGCAGCCTATGAGGAAAGTGAGCTGCCGTGATGTATCCCTGAACACAAGGGTCAAGCTCATGTCCCAATCAATAAATGTCTGTAAACTAAATTGACTGAAAACTCAGTAAACATAACTGCATTTTGCACACATTCTGAGTACAATGTGTGTTTTGTGTGAATGGATGGGCTAAGGGGAGTCATAGCTAGGCCACAGGTCAGACAAATCAGAGGTCAAAAGAGGTTCCAAAGACTCCACTGTTCGCTAAGGCGGTCTTGTCTCTTGAAAAGATATGGGCTACTTTGCATTTCATGAGCCACCCACTGCAAACTAACAGCGTAAAGAATTACGGTACTGAGGCCACATTGCCCGATTCGCAAATAATTTCCCTATAAGAACACAGCAGAGTCCATCTTTCAAATAAACTCGCCTGCCCTAAACAAGAGACTGCTGGCAGAGAAGCTGGAAAGACGTCTGGAGATGGTTGCCAGGATGTTACGCTAGCTTGAATTTCATTTGAATCTCATTCTTTCTTGTAACGGTAATTATTTGCTGTAACATCAGAGGAAAAAGAGGCTAACAAGACAAATAGATGAGTGCAGATGCTGGTCTCCAGGACATCCCTGATGATCTCATTCATGTCACACCCTTTGCGCCAAAAGAGCTGTTATGTCAGTTCTGCAATACAGATTGACGACAGGGACTGTTATGCAACATTACAGTACATTTTTTCCTTAGAGCAAGACGTAGAGGAGAGGGCCCGGTCTGTTTGCCTATTTTGAAGCCTGGATTAAAGCTCCATGTGTGCTTAATCTTTTGGAAACACTGCTTGCAAAAGAACAGCCTCAAACATACAAATCTCTGCCCGCTGCTGTGAGACTGATACTCACGAATCGAGAGGAGTTGTCATTCCTCACTGTTTTGGCATTCCCAAAGGCTGTAAGAGGGAAAAAAAAGCACAGATGAATTATGTCATACAGTTATGGGAGAACATTTAAGTGTTGACTTTGTGTTGGCTGATAAACAGCAAGACCAGCAGTCATTAATCAGCATCAGTGTGCATGTGGAATTTTTTCTCATCTCTCTGTCTTGCCTCCATGTTTCATAACATACACAGCTTACACCAAGCTCCAACCCTCATGCACTACAAATATTGTTCACTGGCTCATTTTTAACCTACATATTAAAGAACTCCTTGCAAATAAGATGCACTTTTATTTTAATATGGGTAATAATGACCCTGATGTATTCAAAACTGTATTCAAAGTTTTTGTCTGACATGGAACTGTGATTCCCTCATGCGCTGCAAGTTGCTAACAATAAAGGCATGTGTTCAATAACAACAGCAGCGAAAACAACAGCAACAACAATAGTAATTATAATTGCACAGCTGACAATTTTCCACAAGCACTTTAAACATGTGGTAGGCCAGCTCGGCACAGGAGAAAAACAGATTTACAAATTCTTAAGATTATACTCAGCTGGGCACCTTGACCACATGGCCATCTCATCTGTGTAATGTATGCGTCATAATGGATTTTTTGCAGTTGATCTAATTAAGGTATTAATGGATTGGACTGTCAAGAAAGTATAGAGGCCGCTGCAACTCTCAAAGACCAGTGCTGCAGACATACATTTCACATTGCTTACTCTCTGTGTATTTCAGAGAAGTCAAAATACAAAATGCATGCACCTACAGTAGATGATCAGCAGATTTAAATGGCTATAATCTTTTAAAACGCATATCTAATTCAAGGACTAAATACTTGAAAAAGGATGAACGTAAGTATTTAACCCAGTGAAGGTAGCTGACCAACACATTCAATGGTATTCAGAAAGCTGTAAATGTTTGGCATGTCCAAGTTAAGAGTTTCCCGGGGTCTTGTTCTCTGAGCCACCCAGGGAGCCTTTTAAGTGCTTTATTGACTGGGGCGAGGGACTGCAGAACTCTATGCTGCCCTGTGTTGCCCAGCTTGGTGATGGAGCTCCCTGGTGAGGGTTAAGCTGGGGACCTATCCCGTCATGGGTATGTGGGAGCAGCGAATGGGCCCGTTTTGGGGGGACAGGGGGGAGAGGGGCTAATGAGAGCCCAGGGGAGGGAGCGGGGCTGCCTTTCCCAGTGCGGGGCAGGAAGTCTGCACTGCTTCTACCTCACGGGTCGCTGCAGCCAGCCGCTAAACTCTTACAGATGTGGTGCACTGAGTGGGGGGGGGGGGGGGGGCGGGGGGGGCACCGAGGCATAGTACTGGGCACCTTCTCCCTCAGCGTACACTGGCATTTCCTGTGCATGGCCCCTATTAAAATACAGCTGTCTGCACGCTATTGTGGAGGCATTTGCTTATGTGTTTTTGTACAGTTAAAGGTCTAAAGGTAAGGGTCAGGAATGTGCTCGGATCTCGCTTGCAAGAGACGAACAGGAAAGAACAGGGATGAAAGAGGCTTCAGTGCCTGACCGGGGACTCATCTAATTATTATCCGTGCGACTTTTTTTATTCCTCTCACGTTGGACGTTGAGACCAGAACTCATCGCTAGACGCAGAACCCGTCTGTGTGAATGTGGGCGTGGTCAGAATCCAACCCCTCCCCCCCCCAATCGAGTCTAAGAGAACGGGCGTGGCGAGAACTCACCCTCCAACACCGGATTGGACTGCAGCAGCTGCTCCTTCACCTTGTTCACTTCCTGGCCCTTCCCGCACACCGCCGCCACGTATGACATCACCAGCTTGCTGGCCTCTGGAACACACAGAACGAGGGAGCGGTCAGGACTGCGCTGCTCCAGACAGGGTGGGCAGACGCACCCCTGAATCCCCCTTGCATCACCAGCAGCCCCAGGCCCATGGAGACCGCCTTCTCTGGGCCTGTTCTTTCTCACGGCTGGATTCCGCAGATGAGAACTTGGGTTCACACAGCCAGAAATCTCACACATCAGGATATGAAGAAAACTATGCTCTGTGTATTTGTGTTCACGATCGCACTGCGTAAGGCTGCTGTAGCTCGGCAGTACTTTTCAAAGGGAAAGGGAACTCACGCAGCTCTTTCATGCTACAGGGTGAACTTCCAACTTTAAAAGGCTGAACAAGTAACACATAAAAATCCAGAAACTTTTAAAAAGCGAGACAGACACCAAAAAAGTATTTGGATAAGGGCATCTACTAAGTAAACAATCACATCACAATGATTGTAATAAAACTATATCGAGTAGTGTAGCAGTATGTCATCACTAGAAATTCAGCAGACTTCATGAGGCCCAACAGATCACCAGTGCATGAAACATTGGCCCAGTACACTGATATGACTAAGACAGGCTTGTATGATTGATTTTTAAATGAGTTATTCATGACTGAACTGAGGACAGCTTGTACTTTGTACTGAAATTAAATTGGTGAGTGCACTGGTATTAAAAGGTTCTGCTGGCAAGAGGTTGTACCCTTAGTTCTTAGGCTAAGGCCTGCTGTAATGACGGCTCTTACACCCACCAACAAAATGCAATGCCTTTCGCTTCTTCATGTCTCCGCATGACAGTTGTGAGGTCATTGCCAATGCAGACTCTGAGTCATGAAATTTTAGAAACCTGTGACACAGCGCTGGTGTTTAAGGTGTGGGGTGACACGGTTATCCCCGAACAGAGCAGGCCTTGTTGTATAGGGTTCACACTGCAGTGAAGCTAATGGAGAGAATATCACTTAAGCCTTGGTGTTATCTGAGACCGAGAAAGAGAAAGGGACACTGAGCGGAGAATTGAGCAGAACTGTACAGGTAGAATGAAAGAAAGTGTATATAGAGAAGATAGGAATGGGTGGATATTACAGTACGGCAGTCAGAGGCAGAAGAAAACACCAAGATCAGCTTGCTATTGGTCAGGGGGGTCTCTGCCATTAACAACCTACTGTGCCAAACTACACAGGCTTCATAAGCCTCCAGTGAGCCACAAAAAAATTATCCCCCAGCATTTTGAGTTCCACTGTTCCCCTAGTTCACACCAGTGTGCAGCAGGATTGACTATATAACTCCTTCATGGGTGACGAAGCAATTTTTAATACCGGAACATTAAACAGTTTTTAATTAAACCCTGCTCACTTTGTGAACAACAGCAGCACAATAATCCCTCAAACCAACAGAGGAAATTGTGACCTGTATGGTATCAAATAACAGCTGTTGTCATGGTTATCAATTCTACATGATACAATGGGCTGAAGAAAGAGTATAATTAAGGGGCAGAATAGGGCTAATCCTCATTATTCAGCACATTGGCTGTATAAAGCAGGGGTGAAACACAAGGAGAGCATCAGTCACTAGAAGTGCGTTAATCATGAGACTTATTTCATCCCCCTTCTCTCCACAGAGAAACAGAAAGAACAGTGAAGTGCTCTGTGGAGACCTGGCTGGTAGAAAGCATTCAAAGGGTCCTGGAGGGCATACAGGTATGATAGCTGAGAAGTGATGTTATGCCTGGGAGTGACCAGCGGCCCACATTTGAACCGGGGGGAGGCTGCGTGCTGTGCTCAACATAAAGCCTTTCCCATTACACAACTAAAAAGGCTGCAATAATATCTGTCAATGACGCTGGGCTCTATGATGAAAAAGCAAAGGAGCTGAGGAATGTAGGCTCCCCAGGGACGGACCTCTGCCTCCTCCCACCAGCTAACGTGCAGCGTTGTAAAAACATCCAAAGAACATTACCCTTGGCATCATTATTGCAGCACCGCTAGGTGCAACAGTGCAGTGAGAACTTTGTGTGCCAGCCAGGATGTGTGGGCTGGACAAAAAAGTCAACAGAGGAACTAAGAGATGGAGGCTCTGTGGGAGCTGCTAACTCCTAACCTTATCGCAACATTTTGTCAACTTTGTGGAAATGTAATCGTACTGACATTGTGAGAATGTTCTGTGCTGAAAGGGTGGTGGAGTTTGAGGGCTGAAGACTCCCTGGGGGGTGCTAGGGAGACGGGTGTGGAGAGGGTGTGACTGACAGGTCTTTAATTAACACTGCGACTCCACTTTATGGCTCTCTGGGGGACAGGGGGAGCTGAGGCTGGTGTCTTTTACCCACAATGCCGTGCAGCTGAGGGTAGGCATCTGGATATCACTCCCCTTTGAGGGGCTGGCCAAGGGAAGTTAAGCAGGAGGGAGAGTTCTAACGGGGGTTCCACTTGTACAGAAAAATCCTGTGCCAAAAATTTATATGCAGCTCATACTGTACGAGGTTTGAGACTTGTAAGAATGCAGCTTTAATCTGTCCTTGATTTCAGCCCAAGCATGGAATGTAAAAGTCCTTTTCAGATGTTTTCTGAATATTTTTTTCAACATCTGATTTCTAATCCCAAAGGTACACACATTCCAAGTGCTAAACTTAATGTGTTAAAAAGGATGTTTCAAAACATAGCTATCAAAGCTTCACGCCCGGTGCATGCAGCATTAAATAAAATCACATCCTCACATCTCAGCGGGTCATTTCTGTACCAGACATTGTAGATTAATAAATGCTTCTCCCACTAATAGTGTGACTCTGTATCCTTCCCAAAATACCCATTTTCATCAGCCTCTAAAGCAACAAAAACGATGAGGAGATTACCAAAATCCCAACTCATCCCCTTTTCATGGCTGCTTGACTTCCTGGATTGGAATTTAAAACCACTGAATGGTTGGCATGCAAAAAAGACCAATATTTAAAATCCAAATGATACATAGTTGCACGATAATGTCAGCAGATTATTAATGTTGCGGTGCAACTTTGCAAAATGTAGCTCAAACCATAGCAAATCTAAACAAAACCAATATGCAGAAAAGAGTCCAGCCAGTGTTTTTCTCAGTATGTAGTAGTCAGTCAATGCTAAATTTAAATTTAAAAACATACTCAAAGAACAGAAACACTAACCCTTTGAATGAGACCCCTGCTGACATCCATAGCTCACCAATATTATGGGTTACTTCACGCCATGCAATGTGATACAAACCAGGTAGACCTAAAATTTTGAGGTAAGCTGAGATAAAATAAAAACGTTTTACTACTTTATACCACTGACAACATTGATTTAATATATCATGTTTATTGTCTAAAGAGCTGTAAGCAGGCAGTGAAAAGGTTGGCTCCTTTTGATTGCACTAACTCCACCTCGGACTGCAAAAAGCACCCGCGGGAAGTGGGACACTTGCCACTCTGCTGTGAAGGCCAGGGCCGGGTGAGAGCTGTCCATTGATTCCAACCCCCACAAACCCCGACCTCCTTGTCAAGTCAAATATCCTGCAAGCGGCCGAACACACAGAATCAGAGTGCCCGCGCTTTTCACTTTGCTTCCACAGTGATTGTCGTTCTGCGTTCTTAAAAAGATGACCTGGAACTAGAGGCTATGTGTGACGTGAGCCTTCACAGTGAATCTGGCTAGCGGTCCATTTTAGCCAGACATTACTCCACCACAGTCAAAGTCCCACAGCTCCATTAAGCAGCTGTTATGCAAATGCATTGATGCAATCGCACCAGTGCAATATGCTGAGGGAAGAAACCCTCAATGTCACAGCTCCTGTCTCTCCTTAAGTGCTCAAATCTCTTACAGACTTGTCCTGGTATGATATGACTGTTGGTTTATTAATGAGTCAAAAGCCATGTGTCACAAGAATAAAGGAGGCAGATCGGGTGTCAATCATATCGACGTGGAGCTCATAAATCACATCATAGCACACATGTAATCATAAACGCTTCAACTGTCAGACAATTTCAGCAAAAAAACCTATATCTATCCTATAGCTATATCTCATTCTCTGTATGTGCTTGCAAGAGCTTAGAAACTCAAGCTACAAACCTGCTATAAAGTAGGTTTCACAGATGACATTCCAGTTAAGACACTCGGGGATGAAAATTTTTTAAAAAAAATCAGCCCAGGTGCCGCATTACAATTAATCTAGGTTTTAGTCACATCAGAAAGTCTTGTTCTGAAATGTATGTACAGTAAATCTGTGACCATTTGGCCAGTTGGTGGAATGTAACATTTAATGTGACATTTTAATGTTTGTCAAATGCCATGTATGTGGGCAGAGTTTTCCTTAGGTCTGGCAATTTCCTTTGGCTTCTGATTGATTCTAATCAACCTAGTCTTAATGTGGTTGGAGCATCAGAATTTACCCGCTATTACTATGTATTACAATAGCTCCATTCATAGTCCCTCATAAAATACAGCATAAAAACTTTCAAACCACAGTATCTAGCTGTTACTCTTGACAGAGCCTTGTCCCTGCAGACTTGGGATATTACAGCAGAAATGAGAAACTGCCAAAAAGAAGTTGGAACCAATAAAATAGGAACATTAATCTATACGCTGAGGTGGGTGTCCTTTGACAGCTTTGTTAAAGGAGTAACTTGAGAGGGAACGAGCGAGCAGAGATATTGGACAGAGACATGAGAGTGTGAGACAGGAAGTGCATGGCCTCCATGCAGAAGATGAAGGAGGAAGACAAACTCCCACCAAAATCCCATCAAACCCTCTCTGTAGTCACTACCATGTGGTTATCACCTGGGCGTCAGATCGCTTGCCAAGAGCATAAAATTGGCAGTCTTAGTCAACACCACTCTTCCCTGCCTTTGTGTCAGCATATGTGTGGATGGAACTATTCTAAGAAATCGCAAAGTTATACAATGACAGAAATAGAGTTAGAAAACACCTTTTGAGATTTGGGCAGGGCGGGGAATGTGGATGGTAGACTAATTGAGGACACTAATCTTTTTAGGTCATTTTCAGTGCACTGCAGGCCAGGACACGTTTTATCGACAGTGGGTAAAATGGAAAAAAAAAATCACCCAAGCATTACAGTGCTAGTTTTTCCAGGTGAATAAGCTGGCTCCACACGGCTGAATGGTGATGTAATGAACCCAATTTTTCGCCATTTGTGCTTGAAAAGGGGAGTGTTTTGGTACCTGTCTTCCCTGCCCCGCTCTCCCCTGTGATGAGGATGCACTGGTCCTTATCCTGGTCCCGCAGGGAACGGTAGGCCTCATCCGCCAGGGCATAGCTGAAACAGAAAGCAACAGAAAGACCAACATTTAGCCTACGTGTTTTCGGACCCCTCTTTCAGGGTCACCAATTGGACATTTTCATCCTTTGCCATTATAACTACTGTACTCATACAAGAGAGCCAGGTATAATGAACACAATCCTCCAATCCTCCTTACACCCCAGCCATGACTATTTCTCACACTGCAAATCACCCTGCATGCTACAGTGAGCTCAGAATATATTGGAGCATGGGTGCTGCTTCACTGACATCATTAGAGCAACCTGTTCAGTCACAGGGTGCCTGAGAGCAGTCAGATGAGAAACCCCTGTCAACAAATGTGAGAGGCAAGCATTAAACAATCACTTGATGGAATATGAGGTAGATGGATGTTACTCTTTAACTTTTATTTTCTGAAAATATGTGTCAAATGCCTTTCTTGAGCATGGTGCACCATGTGAGACCAACTTCAGACCACCTAATTATTCCTCTCACGCTCTTTCACGGAGGCATGGATGGAGCGCAAATGTTTAGCTTGGAGTGAAAGCTGGCCAAGCCAGGCCAGATGCCTGCAGATCAATTGCACGTGGCCCTCTGGATAAAACTGGGTCACATCTGCAACACCATCCAATTTGGCCATTTGTAGGTCAGCAAGGAGCATCACGCAGTTCAATTTTTCTTTCTTTTTTTTCGTCTGGTTCGGGTCTTTCGTGGGCAATTTTTGGTAGTACAATCCCCAAAAGAGCACCTCTGATTTTTTGATCCAGCAGATTGTTGCAGAGACTTGATTCTAGAACTGGTGACCTCGACAGTAGATATCTATTTTACAACTGCCAATCAAAATGTTCTGGTGTGGGACAGTCCTGTGCAGCCAATGAGAAGTGCTAGACCATCAATGGCTTTGGAAATGAATGAATCAACACCCATTACAAATCAGTGCCTAACAGATTTGCTAAATCTAATAAAACTCAAGACGCATTATGAAATGTGTTTGAATATGCATCTCTTCAATATGCATCTTCTTCTTCGGTGCTTTTGACTGGATCTGTAATACTCATAGATGATAGATCACTGGAAACTTATTATAGGCATACAAGTTAAAATGCTATTCAAATTAAAGTGAGGGGAAAAAGGAAGTTATCTAACTTTAAACGAGTTACATATTAATCAATTGTACATACTACTTCATGAAGAAATACATCAACATCCCAACTTTTTCCCACTTCCTGTCTGTTGAAATGTACCTAGAATTAGGAGCAAAGATCATGTAAAAAACCATGACCAATTTTGTCCACCAAACTATGGCTGTATGCATCAACTCACATACAATGATGAACTCAGCTGGGAGGAAAACTATAAGGTTATGATGACTTTGAGGACTATAAACAAAAGAGAATTTTATCCCTTAAAATGAACCCTGTTAAAAATTTCCTTGACAATGATTGACTGCAGGCACGACGGGGAGGCCGGCTATGGTGTCACAGTGCAGCGGTCACATTGGTTTTACTAACAATGCTACAATGATTTTCATTGTATAGGTGTAAAACACATGTAGAAGGTGAGGCAACCCAGCAGGAAGTTGAGAGATCTGGATTTTGTCCAATGCGACCTATGGGGGTGAAGCGTACCAAACCCGAAGCCGGGTGTTTCCATGGCTGGACCCATTTCGGATGGGCGAACCAAGATTTTGGGAGGGCTGGGCAAAGACCGGCACCTTGTTGTCTCACACCCGACCTAAAAACAGCCTTTTACACCGGCCTCCCTGGTCCTCCACCAACAGCCCACGAGAGCCCAAATTAGCCAGCACTCCAGCATGCAGGACTGCAGTTTTTTTCCTTTTCTCTGTGCTTCCATTACTCAGGAATTTTCCTGAACCACAACTAATAATAACTCTGATTGTGCAGCAAATGTTGCGTGCCATTACCCCCCCCCCCAGTAATAAATATCCTGATGGGCCGTTCCAAGAGGCAGGGGGGAACGAACTCTGAAGTGCATTTGCAAACCTCCAGGGGAAAACTCTGATGTTTCTTATCAGTCAGCTGGGAATGAGCGCTTCTCTCTTCAAAAAAAAAAAACAACACACAAAGCCCTCTGGTGACACTCTGCACCATTCAGGAACCGGGGGAAAGCTCCCTGTTGCTCACTGCTTGGCAGATTCGGCAACCAGAAGAATATGAGTACAAAAGTCCATTTGAGATGATAAGCTAAACAGCTTGATGTCCGCAGTCATAAAAATCAAGCTGTGTGTGCGTGCGTGTGTGCGTGCACGTGTGCGTGTCCATGCTTAATAAGAAAGAATGCACAGAATGGGCTCCACAATCGTCTAATTTTAGTTACCTGGGGGCTAGCGCACAAGAGAAGGCTCTCCGCATACCCTGGCCTACTTCGCACACAAGGGGATGGGTAATGGGGTAAAGGGGTAAAGGGTCTTAAATTAAGTCAGTAATGCATTTAATTACATCGGTATGAGCTCTGGGATCAGAGACAGCGAATCTCTCAATCTCATGCTGTACTCAAGGAGGCACGAGCATCTTAAGCACACTGTAATGCTTTGGGCTTTTCTGAGGCTTTGTTAAGGCTTTGCTGAGGCTTTCAGGACCCACCCCCCCACCCCACCCCATCCCAAAATAATAATAAAAAATATATATGGGTATAATAGTATTGTTTGCTGCATTATCCATTTAAGTGAAACCATACAGCTCAGGCAGGGAAAGTCAGTCTTAAAAGGCCAGAACAGCTCTGCTTTAACAGGCATTTTTAATATTGGGTGATTCTCATTAAGAATCACAGACTTCTTTCACTACAATCTGATCATTAAGGTAATCGGCGTGTAATGGTGCTATGCCAATACGTTATGCAAGTGTACTGGAACACAAAAAAACTTTAACAATGGCCTATCTTAATCATAAATAATAACCTTTAACAGCAGGGAAGGGCTAATCAAGCCCTCAACAGCCACAGGGCCAAGCGATGTTTGTTCAGCTTTATCTCATCTAATCGTTCATCTCATCTAAATTACAACTATGATATGCAGCCCTACCTCCAGTTTCGCTAGTGTGTCTACCTCCCAGACTGCACATAACCTCGGAGTGACACCGGTCTCTGAACTGACCATTGCAGAGCATGTAACATCAGTGAACTACACCTGCAAACTCTTCCTCCGGGGAATCTGTCCCGTACATCCCACTAATTCTACTCAGATCCTGGGCCATTCCCCGGGTGCCAAAACTCCTTCCTCACTCTTCATCTTCACTGTGGTATCAGACCTCTTCCCAAAGAGTTCTCATGTATCTCATCTACTCATCTAATTCTTCTTGCTACCAGTTTTTGCTGCTGTACCAGACAGCACAGTGAATGGCTCTGAATCGACTAACAATAACCTTACACGCCACCCATATCACTCTGCTTTGCGAACTATAGCATCCCTCTCCTTTCACAGCAGTCAGAACAGCAGAGCTGCTGGCTGTATATGTCAGCACAGACAGAAGGCCCACTACTTCAGACTGCGTCTTGATTCACCTAATTATGCTGCGGCACATGAGTCCTGTACTTCTGTCGGGAACTTTGAGGGGATAGCACTGGCTTACACAAGGACGCTTTGGTTTACTGAAGCGTTAGTTATTGCAGCATGTAACCTAGTCTTTATTTTCAATGCGGCCCTGGCAGTTGTAGCGCTGTCTTATGCACTGACACTGTTAAGATATGGTCTGATGTTTTCTGTATGTACTGTTGTTCATGTGACCTTACCATATGCAATGATGCCTCTTACTCCATAAGTTCTCTATACAAGAATGTTTGCCAAATGAGAAAATGTAAGGGTTGTGTGACTGAGATCATTATATGAAAAGGATATGACCTCATATGAGAGCTCTGAAGCAAACAAGATTCTGAGGACTATATCTGCCTATCACTACTCTTTGAAGAGCCCTGGCATATGTGCAAATTGGGAAAACTTGGAAAAAATGTTTTTATGTAACATAGACCACATTATTAAGACAACATTAGCAGTGCTGAGAGGGTGATATGCAGGCACAGTTGTACTGGTGGAAAGTCCCATCAGAGCTCAAACAGGGGCAGGAGTACACTCATGAGCCAGGGGCCAGGGGCTGGGGGCCAGTCCGGCTGCCACTGACCCCCACCGCCAAACCCGCTGTTCTCAGGGAGCTGCACGGGACATTACATCACTGCCGAAATGTGCGCGCCCCAGAACAGATGTCTTTGCTTTGTGAAAACAGCCTCGCCGCCAGATGAGAGCCCAACCAACAAAGGACAATCATCACACAATTAACGGGTCCTGCAAAGGGGTGTGTGTGTGTATGTGTGTGCGCGTGCGTGTCAGCAAGAGCACACACCCACATTTGAGGGGGGTAGGGTGGATCTTGGATGCATGCCAAATCACCAGTCCTCGCCTGAAGTGACACACAACGTCCTCCCAGCGTGTTCCAAGAGCTGCCTTTATCAACAGGCTTGGGTGATATGAATATGAATGGGCCAATCACAATATGAATAGCCCCGCACGCTGAGTCTGGGGAGTCTCTCCAGAGGACGGAAAAGGGCCCTAAAACAGACTAAAAAAACCTGACGGTGCTAAAAAACCCTGAAGGGGGCTCGATTTTTATTGGTCACCGTGGTCCCAAAAGTCAGCACATCAACCCGTGCTCAAGGGCCAGGAAATCCCAGGACTTTCTACAGTCCATCCACACTTCTACTGTCCACACCGCTGCCACTCCCGTGCTCCAGAGGGAGAGGAAATTTGAAATAAAGTGAGAACATCTGCTTAGTTGCCATTATGTATAATCAAGAGGATGAAGCGAGAGAAAGAAAAACAATCATACGCCGAAACAATCAAACACCCCCCCCCACTACCCACCCCCCCTCCTCCCACCCACACACACACACACACACACACACACACACACACATACACACACACACTCACACACACGCACACACACAAAACCCCTTGACAAAAGAGTGGGGGGTTGACGTTTAGAGGCATAGCCGTTCCATTATTGTACGCACAGCTCAAGAGAACAATTGTGTGCAATCCTCAGGGATGTGGAAATGGGTGGCCGGTGTGCCAATGGCTTCGCCCCACCAGTGAGGAGGACAGCTATAAGAGTCCTGCCTCGCGCTTCCAGATTGCACAGTTTGTGAGTCTAAGACCTGTAATTTATACTTCCTCGCACCCCGGGCCCAAAGCCACAGCCACATGAGGCAAGCTGCAGAAAATATCCTCTGCTGCTCTCTCCCAGCCCAGGGAGAGGGAGAAGGAGAGACATGCAGGGAGAGGAAGATCTATAATCTCAGCCCGCAGAGGAATAGGAGGAGTGTCTTCCTCTCTGCTCATTCAGAGTTCCTCTGTACATTCAATTCATGCTGTCATAGTCTCAAGAGGCTGGAAATCGGAGGAATTGTGTGTACTGACCTACTACTAAGGACTGACAAACTTGGTATCTTCTGCAGCATTCAGAACAGCTACATGGGCTTTTAATATGCAAGTTTAGTTAAATGCCTAGTGGATCTTAAACTCTACCAGATGTTTACACTGTGTTTTTCCTTCTGATTCATCAGTGGCCGAATGTCCAATTCTAATCAGAGTGTGGTAGTCTAAAGCAATGATGAGCATTTATCACATCAAACAAAGCTTTCAGTTCATGGTGGCTAATAATAATCTTAGAATGATGCAGTTGGTTGCAGTTTTTTTTTTTTAATGTTGCTCATTTAACTTGAATGGATACACTTATGTTCTATTGTGTTGCAAGTTGCTCTGGATAAGTGTCTGTTAAATGCATTACATAACATTACACAGCATTCCCAAAACTGTGGGCTAATAGAATGGTTACGGTTATGGTTGCAAAATAACCCTAGGCTTTCACGAGATCATGTCTCAACATTGTTGTAATGTTGTGGCAACACGTGCATAATGCTACAATGATAGTGACTTTGTAAAAAAAACATTCCAGCTGGGAAGAGCCATTTCAGGAGCTCCCTTGGCTGACTCATGTGGCCGTTGTTCCTGACCGGATGCTGTCCTGGTCTGCTAGCTCCATCTGCGTTTGAGTTAAAGGAAGTCCTTCGTTCGCTCAAATTGTACTAGTGGGGAAGCAGCCTTTCCTGCCTTCTCCTGAAGACGGGACCAGGTGGCTCTGGGACAAGGTCATAAAACGGGACAAGGAGTGGATACGTCAGAACCAGGGTGGGCCTCCCTCCCACAGGTACTGGCATCCGGATTAGCTGACTCATCTCAGCTCCTTCCTGACCAACCAGCGGTCAGAGCCAGAAGCAATGCATGTAGCATCTACAGACTGACATCCTCACAGACTGACACCCTCAGCTTCAATAAGGCAACAGGCAGTTGACACAATGAGGAAGACAGGCCCATCCACGCAGTTAGAACTTTGATCAAAAATGTCCTACAGCACAAGCCAATTTATAATGGGATTGCTTATGAACTTTGGTGTTGATGCAGGACGTTTTTGTAAGGAACTATAGTTGTTTTTTGATTGTGCTGTCTTGATTCTTTGCCCCCTCCCCCCACCCCCCGTCCTGGCAAGGAAAACCTTGTGAATTGTTAATATATTAGTCTCTCAAGCCACAGGCTTCAACATCAGGCACCTATCAAAGCAACATCCTTAAAAGTGTCTGCTGACAGTGCTGATTCGCTCACATTTCCATATGTGCAGAGCTGGCTATTTTTATTTACTTAAGACAGATTCCTGAGGGATCCTGGGTGCAAAAATGTTGATTCATTTTTTTTTTTTTTGAAAAAAAAAAAAAAAAAGCCAGACAAGGGGGTATGTGCTGGGAAAAAAATACTTAATGGTGCTGACTAAGGTGATGACAGAGAAAAAAATTCTGTACTCTGTGCAACAATACCAGCAACTTATTCCAGGGACTACGGGTAATGGTAGACAGTAATCTTTCAGAAACCTTGGTATTCCAGTGCTTGTTAAGTGTGGCTGAAGGTTTGGGTATATAACATGCGAATGAGGGACATCATGTGGATTTTGTTTTAGAACGGAAATGCATGGGGGGGGGAGCCGAACATCGCTGAGGTGACAAATGAGTTGTAGAAAAGCCACAAGAACCATATAAAAAGGCATACTCGGCTACTAAAACAGCTGACCTCTGGGATTTCCACCTTTAGTGGATGTTTAGGGTGGCAGTGTAGCATAGTAGTGAGGAGCAGGGCTCCTAACTGAAAGGCTGTCGCATTGATAATATGCAAAAACTGTAACCTCTGTAAGTCGCAGTAGATAAGATGCAATGTAAATGTAATGTTCCCCCAAGAAGTGACTAATGGAAACAATGTTGTTTGGATATCAGCCTGTAGACCAACACAACAGTGCACACATTTTAGAACAGCCCCCTGCCCTGTGTGCATGTCCAGCCCCTGGTCTGAGGGAACCCCCCTACCTGGCCCCCAACCACACACACTGGTCCCCCACATCCTCAATTGACAGGAAGGAGGCATGGGGGGGGAGTAGTGGGGAGAAGCAAGCTATTTTTAGCCTCTCCGTTCAGGATATCTTTACTGCTTCCCTGTCTGAGCTCCCTTGTTCAAAGCACTGACTCAGCTTTCCCCAGTCAGGCCAGCCCTACAGTTTGAAGCAGATACCTTGCATTGTCTCTGCCACAACGCTAACCCTGGATCAGTTTCAAGTCTAAACGTAAGAGGATTTGGGGTCGGGTTAGCAGATTCTGGGTCAGTGCTTAGGCCACCGTCTACTTCTGATTCCCTGCCAGGACGCTTCCAGGAAGCCCTTTGTTGCTGACCCTCTGACCATGGCCAGGAAGTGGCAGCCTGCAGTCAATTTACTATAGGAAGCGTTGAGAGTGTAATGAAAGACTGAATAGTTTGTTCTGCAGCTAGCTAGACACCTTTCAGGAAGGACACAAGGAACCCTTAGCTGGTCTAGATAATCAACATCTCAACAACAGCAACCAGGTGCATTTGTCTCACACGGTCCAACCTCATACAGATGTAACTACACTTCTCTAGCTGCATGGCACACACTCACCACTATGAGAGTTGCAACGTCTTTATCAGAAGACCCCTGTCCTCTCTCATCAATCCCCTACCCAAAAAAAGAGTTATAGCTGTGAATTAACCAATGGTTTTCATTTGCATATATATCACTAGTAGCACTGTGGTCTATTGATAGCAAAACCTCAGCACTAGGATGGGCAAGTGACCCCTATCCCAGCATCCCGCAGGGCAAAAAATAGTTGATTTACGCAGCATCCCGCAGAGCATAACATAGTTGATTTACCCAGCATCCCACGGGGCAGAACATAGTTGACTTACCCAAATAAGGCCATTTTTTTGTGGTTTTACACATTTCAGAAAGGTTCTGATTTCAGTCCAGTAGGTCTCCTTTGTGGAACGGAAACTGCAGAAGCCTTTTTAGAACACTGACCCGCGGAATGGCCCCTCACCATTAGGACCACAACGCAGCCCTTGTCCCAGAATCCTCTGGGACACGCACACTGGCCAGCATGGACTCGCAAGCAGGCTATGCGATCTCCTGGGCCATACCTCTGGGGGACAGCACAGGGGTGTCTGTCTTTCATCCTTGCTCTGGCTGCCGGACAAACGGACATGGCCGCCTGCCTCTGTGCATACAGCTGCCTGCGTCCCGGGGCCCAACACTGGCTCCTGTGTGCTCAGCTGAACAGACTCCCCGCAGCAAGCACATCCTCCACTTTCTACTCATTTATTCCCAAAGAAGCAGCTGTTGTCCTCTCTGAAATTCAATTAGCTTTCAACGTTTTTTTTTTTCACTGAGTTGGTCCAGACTGGTGAAATCTGTTAAAGTTTCCCGCTATAAAGTGTACGCGCACACAGGCCGCGCGCCATCTTCCCCACAGACACAAACACAGACGCGTGCTTCCTAGCGCCGTCCCGGGTGGCGAGGGACAAAGAGGGCCTCAGAGAGCGCTGCGTCTCGGATGAGCGCAGCATCACTTGACATGTCTCTGCGGGCGGTGACCTCGGCGTGACCCCCCCCCCCCAAACACCCGTACCGGCCTGCAGTGTGACAGGCATGGTGCTGGCCCGCTCCAGACTACAGACGCTGCCATTGTGGCTTGGGGGACCGAAAGCAGGCCGCCCAAACCCCCCCCTCCCCCCCCCCGGTAACCCCCTTCCACCTCAGCAACAGGCAGAGACTGTTTACACAGCACCACTCCAGGAAATGAGAGAGAGGGTCTCCGCCACGGGGGGTGGGGTGGGGGTCCTATAAATACTGCAGACCCACGCCACACCAAGTGTCAGGGGCTGCAATGCCTGCCAAAGAAGGCGATTATTACTATGAGTGCTGCACTTTGGAAACTATGATTGTGTTTTGTGGTGCTGAGAGGAAAAAGAAATTGCTGAAAAAGACACAGCCTAAATGACAGAAATGGTTTAAAATAGCTGGAGTAAGAAAAATATAGGCAGAATTCAAAGATTAATATGATGTACAATAGAATAATAATAACGATTAAATTAATATGATGACAAACTAATGAGGATAATCATTAACATTTATGAACCTGAAGATTAACTGAGGCAACATAAATGGAGGTAAATGCAATCACTGCCTTTTGGTTCAGTGGCTTCAGAAAAGCTATGAAGGGGGCTGGAGGCGACTGATTTTACTACCCCGATAAAAATCAGAGGTCAAAGTTTATCAGCTGTGTTGGGTTAAAAGCCAAGGTCATACCAGGGAATGTGAGCCATGAAATAAATACATTGTCTATGACATTTAAAAAAACAGACTGACTTTCTCTTGTCAAGGTAACAAGTCATGATAAGAAATGTATTTTTTAAAAACAAAATACCATAAGAATTGAAACTGTTATTGAGGCAATATCTGGACAAGCAAACACATTTGACTCACATGGATAGTGATCCATGGTCTTAACATTGAGATTGTTGGTAGAAATCAATTTACCGTCCACACTGGATAAACACTAAATTTACTCCTATTTTTACCTCAGGCATTGTCCAAAAATAAAAGATTAGTATGTCATTTGTGTTTTCTGATGAACAAGCAGGAGCAATTGATTAAAAGTATTGCATTCAATCCCAGGTTCACCATGAACAAATTATGCAGCTATTAAATTCCAATACTTAAGCAGAATTGATACCTGAGAGGTAATTACACTTTATGAATTTTGCTATATATATATATATATATATATATATATATATATTTGATATAAATCCATATGTAAACGTTAACACTGTGTTTATTACATACAATTCATGAGTAAAACACGTGTGTGATGTGTGTGAGAGACAGTGTGTTTCAAAACAACCATTAGGTTGTAAAATAGTTACAGATGTAACAAGTCCAGACTTCTGCACAATCTATCCAGATTATCAGTGGCAGTAAATGACAAACCACAGGTTTGCTTTGATTGACAGCTAGATTTAATAGGTGCACTTACAGCACCTTAACAAGCCTGTACCTTTGTGTAGCATAAGTATAGTGGTTTACACAGAAGGACTGCACTTCAGATAAGTGAAACTTGCATAATAGAAAACTCTTTTGATTGCTATGCTACAGTTGTGCAATGCTAGCCTCACCCACCCATGTAAAGAGGCTCCGGTTATCCTGTGCAGTTATTCTGAAAGCATGGAAAAGCACAGGAATCTCAGACATTCACTTGCACAAATAAGTGAAATCCGTGTGAATGACCGTAAAGTAAGGTTTGTTAAGCGTTTCTGTGTGACAGTGGCAAGTGTGAGTTTTCCTTCTGAGAGTCAAAGTTCACGAAGTGGGCAGAGTCTTTGAAGACTGGAAATCAATTCAGTCATTCTTCACCAAGTTACAGTGTAATCTGAAATTATGCAACCTGTACAAAAAGATAACGTTCAAATCACACTGTTCATGATCTGAAGAGAACGTTTTCATAGATTTGGAGAACAATGCAGGGACGTTACAAATCTATATGAGGGCACTGACAGATATTTAACTTGTTAGGGCAAGCAAAAAAGTCAAAAATTCAAATCTATGTGATGTCATTATGTCACCCATGGTCTTGGCCCCAGATGAGTTTTGAGTTATGGGACCAGAAATTTCATGGCAAGTTCCAGTTTAGCAGGGCTGTCTGATAGTGGAGGCATGACAACCAAGGCTTTTCCTGAATTTTATAGTGCAGCAAATTAGTAGGAAGGGGGGGGGGGGATTTTGTCCCTTTCATTGTCTTTTAGCATCCCCTATCTCCATAAGAGCAGCTGTGGACTATGCGTGTTTACAGTAGGAACAGAAGCTCTTGGAATGTTTGAGATATGATTGAAGTGTGAGGTCAAAATGGCCATGCTGATTGGATCTAATCAGTAGCGGCAAAACACGACCAGATCCCTGAAATGCACCTCTTTGATGAAGTGTTCAGAACACAACATTAAGGCCCTGAAGTGGTCATTTATCTGTATCCGATCAGTGTCTTTTGTTAGCCTGAGGATAACGTTACAAAACATGTGAATTTTTCAGTCTTATCTTGTCATCCTCTGCATACTTTAAAAAGCAAATATTAGATGCTGTTTCCTTATTGCCTTCTTCAATTGTCCTCTGCTTGCTTTATGGCCATCAGAGCTCAAAGTTCAAAGAAAAGAGAAACGGCAGGGTCCAAAGGGACAATATCATGATGTCATTGTAGCCCCATGGTTACCCTGCCATAGCACCATCATTCTAACCCTTGGAACATGAGTGCAGCGTAGATCCAAGTCCACAGTTAACACTAAGAAGGGGGACTTTTTGATGACTCAACCTGGAACTTAAAGCAAAGGAAATGGCTGGACATAAAAAAAAACCTGTACCACTATTTCCAGTGCTGGACTGGGTCCTATTGGTATAACCAAAAAAATCTCCTTCACAAAATCATCCCTGGCTGACTTTTTTAACAGGATATTACAGGATTACAAGAAGAGGCCGGGACTGAAGCCTGGAGGTCGCAGTGATGATAGACCAAAACATCTGGCCCTCTCTCTGGACAAAGGAGCTGCCTCTCTCCACGTGGGTGTGAGATCTCACACTGAACAGCCAAGTCAAACCAGTGACCCCTGACAAGGTTGTTAATCTTGAACACCCTCCTGCTCCAGTACTTTTAACATCAACCTCTTACAGCTTTTTGGACACAGACCTCTGCCTGTATCCAGAGATCATGGAACATTACATGATTAAAAATAGGACTTTGTACCTTTCTGCAGAGCTGGAACATTTGCCATACAGGATAAATGATCACACTGCCAGGGTAAATCTCGCACACGTTCATGTTTTGCCAATCGGTAAAATGTCTAACGCCATCAATCAGGAAAGCCTGACACCACATCTCGCTGCTGCACAGAACATCTGCATGATCCCTCTCTTAAACTCCACTCCTCCCTCTATAACCAGCTTCCTGCACCAACAACAATTACTGTTTGTAGTTTTTAAAATTTGGTCACATTCCAGTATAGGGGGCAGAATTGTGTTGTAGCGGTAAGGAGCAGGGCTCCTAACCAAAAGGTTGCTGTTTCAACTCCCAGCTAGGGTGCTGCTGTTATATCTTTGGGCAAAATACTTAACCCACAATTGCCTCAGTAAATATCCAGTTGTATAAATGGATAAAATCTTAACCTACTGTATGTAAGTCACTATGGATAAGAGCATCTGCTAAATGACAATAATGTAATGTAATGTATGTTCCATAGTATCATCTACACCACTAGCACCATCACCATCTAACTCTTTCCCTTTTTAAATGATCATCCAGCTTGGTGTAACTCCAATCACGGCACTTGGAAATTTCTACCCTACCAAGATTGCAATCCATCAGTTGCTTCGTAGACTAACTCAATTACAGGCTACAAAATAATATGCATTATACGTTTCTATTATGAACATATAAGCTATGGCAATGATCATAACTAATCAGTCACAGAAAAACTTTGGGTTGGGATATGTGTGACAGGTGTGAACAGAACAAGGAGACTGAAGCATCCAGAGTACTGGTAAACACTGATTACAGCTCCCCATACCCAGTCACCCCCACCAGACATGCAGCTGGCAGTCCTCTGACCTTTGACCCACAGAGGATCCTCTGATAAGGAGGGCTGGTATATCTGGGGTCGGGAGACCCCGCTGATGTCCGTGTGTATACAGAGGGATCAGGTTTCAGAGTCCCATCTGTCTGCTGGAAACAGCTTTTACTGTTCCGTGGAATGATCGTGAGGGAGGCATCTAAGAACACAAAACACCCCTCTCTACAGCCAGCCCCAGAAGAACACTTTATCCCAACTTACTCACACAGCATGCAAGAAATGTTTACTACCTCATTATGATTCAGTAGCAAATACTGTCACTAATCCAGCACCATCAGGAGTTCTCTCCTTGTTGCAAGGCAAGCCGCAGCACTAGCATACGGTAAACATAGTAAAGATACATAATTGCTGGCAAACATTATTGCTCATTAGCATTGTGGCATAATGGTAAGGAGCAGGACTTGTAACTTAAAGGTTGCTGGTTTGATTCCCTGCTATGCCACTGCTGTTGTAAGGTATTTAACCGAGTACTTAACCTAGAATTGCCTAAGTAAATATCCAGCTGTATAAATGGATAAAACTGTAGCCAAAGTAAGTCGCTCTGGTTAAGAACGCCTGCTAAATGACAATAATGTCATGTAATTTACCGTGCTTACTTGCATGGAGTCAATCTTGTGACAATATTCACCCATCCCCATCTGGCGAACTATATTCACTCGACCATCCTTGACCTGACAATTCTTAATCAAATACCCAGGTCTTAATCAAATACCCGAAACTCTCAGCACGGGCCAGATGTCCAGTATCCAGGAAGCAGCTATGGGGGGGGGTTATGGGTCTGTCCACTGGGACTGCCTGGGTGGGGGGTGCTTAATGGCCCTCTTCTTAATACCGCAGATATTTGAGTTATCCTTATCAGAAGGCAGCACTCCCCCCTGCCTGGCCACCCTATCTGCTTGTGAGGCCGGGAGAACTGGTCAGAGTGGAGCGCTATCTGCAGCGTGACCTCCACGCTCCCGCTTTGATCTGTTGGTGCATGTCACTTCCCCCTCTCCGCCAAACCTCTTTATTCCTGAAGCCAGACCACAACAATGGTGTGTGGGCCGAGCCCTGACAGCCAATGGGAACGTAGGCTGTGTGGTTAGAGATGCAGAGTAAAATCAAACGCTCCCAGACAAAGCACCTGGGCTAGTTTGTCTGTTGTTATTTTTCCTCCCTCTCCACTTAACCTATGAAAACACCAGGTGTACTTCCCTGCGTAGTTCCTGTCCAGCAGCAGAGTAATTAAAGACATCATGACTTCAGATATACTAAACATCATGAAATTGGATATGTGTAAAAGATGAATGCAAAACTGAATTTCCGAAAATGATTCCTGACAGCACCTTGCACCATGGTGCTTCTTGGTGTGGCACTACATCTACAGCTTTTTAAGCTTCACATTAAGAAAGAGCCCAGGGGCTTGCAGCAGGATGAATTGTAGAAAGCTTAAACCCCCCTCGGTTCTGCTTTGTGGTCGGCTCAGAGCTAGCGTGACGCTACAGTGCCCCGGCGAACAATGCCCCCGGTGGCGCTCTGCGGCGCTCAATAGCAGCAGGATGAAGTGGCGAGGCGAGTGCGCACCGCTGGGCTCTCATTACCTCATTACCTCATTACACAGGGGTGTAACCCGATCCCAGCGGAGGGCCAGCTGCCCGCCTCTTTAGTGTACCGCCGCAATCTGTGCCCCTAGCAGCTCTGAGCTGGCCAGCCACAGGCTGGGCCATCTGTATTGCCGAATTTGCCTTAATGGTTGCTTTTGTGGGCATGCTTCTCTGAATGTGAGGCACCTGCCAAGGTTGATTGTTTGGGTCAGTTGCCATAGATACAAGTAATTCCCTTTTTTTTTTTTTTAGGGAGGAGGGGGATTGCTGAAGGCGTGTTTACTTTGGTTTTAGAGCAGGGCCTGCCTCAATGAGATCACCGGTTCTCAATAATGGCCGCTGATTGTTCTCTACAGTAAATCGGACTCAATTACGGCTAAAAGCGAGGTGGCCAGCAGCTGTGTCTCATAATAGCCTCTCAGGGCTTTCTCTGTGCACTGGAGCAGGTGTGGTCACAGACACCAGAGACAGACCGCATCAGACCAGACACAGAGAGAGAGTGTCTGAAATGATGGACATCCTTGGTTTCCTGGCCACTTGCCATGGATTGTAATGCCTTCTGGTCCTCATTTGAACAGGCAATTTTGATCACTTGCTCGGTAACTGACAACACAGATTGGCTAAACCATCCTTGCCAGACAGTGTTCACAGGGTGATTATACAATGAGAGAATAATTAATATGATTGTCAAAACATTTACTTACAATGCCCCCACATTTTCTTAGGGATCATTTATCCATTTTGTTTGTTTATCAGCGATCAATGTAGACCATAAATATTAGCACAGACATAGCAATATCCTAGTCCACATCCTTTATCCCAGTGCAAGTTACAATATACACACCCAGAAATACGGAAAAACACGTTCAACAAATTATGATAGCACACAGTCACTTGAAACATCATTCTATACAACAGGGTGGGAAAAACAATGAGGAATAAGAGTAGAGTATAGGTAAGAGGAAGTCTAGCGGGATAAGGCAACTTGGAAGTTTAATGATTAAAAGTCTGATGTTCTTTGGGCCATTGTTTTCAGTTTGGAGGTAAAACAATCACTTTAGGGGGTTTCCTATAATGTACAGGAAATACAGAGACTACTCACTCTTCAAAGACACACCTCAGTCAAAATGACACTAAACACAAAGTGCAAGGAATAATGAATGGGTCTGGATGGAATTATTGCTTAATATTTTTACTTTTTCATCATCTAACATATGCTCTTATCCAGCCCAAAGCATATCCGATAAAGCTGCGTGAAAAACAGCACGTACAGGACACTGCTGACCACATCCAAACATACGTCATCCCCTCAGACAGTGCTGTGACAGCTAGTGATAACAAAACAAAAAGATTAATAACACACATGCGTCAACAAATGAACAAACCTGATGCGTAAGTGAAATATGGCAGTACAACACACCCTACAATAAGACTACACAAATAGGGGAAGGTGAGCTATAAGGGAAATGCTTGGTTTTTTGCTGGAATTATAACTACACTTAGTATTACTACACTCTTACTCCTGCCATTTTAAACCTTTCCTCCCTTCATCAGTTTCCCTTAATACTTTAACTATTCCTAACATTTGCATGGCGCCAGTGGTTTCCGAGCAATGAGAAACATCTTCAGGCTTTTCAGAGCCCAATTAATGCCATATTCGCTTTTCTACATTTATTCCAAATGGTCAGTAACAGGGGAAAATGCAAGAGTCTGGAAGTCAGTGTGAGGAGACATTCGAGGAATGGTGTCTGGAGGCTTGACCGTGGGTCCCTCTGCATGCGGTGACCTAATACTGTCAACACAACGGGTGATGGGACACGCTCTTCACTTTGAAACATTTGTTGTCCTCGTTCTTCTGGCTTTGATGTGAAATGAACAATGGCACAAACCCACTGAGAAACATGCAAACAATTATTTAACTCTTTGACTGAAGCTTTATTTAGCTGTGGGAGTGAGTGAGCCGTGTGCTGAGCCGTAACTGACTACCGGATGATGTGAGGGACAGTAAACTTAAACGAACAGACGATTAGAAAAATAGACCCACGGTTAAAACAGAACATCTTAAATTGGGCTGACACTGGAACAATCCACCATCAAGGACAAAAATGCCTCAAAGGAAATACAAATTTGGTACAGAAATTTAAGCTTCAATTCAAAAGTATAATTTTAGAAGAGAAAATTTTGAGTGTGAAATTGGCTTTTGTTTGGAACACCTTTAACAAAGGACGCTCCCAAAGCAGTTTTTGGTATGGGAGAGGTCTTCCTCACAAGCTATATCTAAACATGTCCTTTGACAGCCACCGTAGGAGTAACTCCACAGGGGGGGGTTATACAAACTGGTAAGTAGGGAATGTGAATTCTGAGATGAGGTGAGACATATGGGACGATCGCCCCCAGGCCCAACCTGCAGTTCTGAGAAGGAGGACAGAGACATGAGGATATTGCATGGAAGGGAAGCTCTTACAGTGATGTGGGTGTGTGTGTGTGTGTGTGTGTGTGTGTGTGTGTGTGTGTGTGTGCGTGCGTGTGTGATTCTGATTCCAATGAAGGCTCACTTGTTAAGAGAAACAGTAGCAGTCACCCATCTCTCCTTCCTCTTCTTTAGGCAACTAAGCCTCACTGGGAGCTGGGGTATCAGCCCTCTCAGGGCATGAGAGAAGGAGGAGTCAGAAACAAAGACTCAAAATCAGAGTGGATATTCTGTTTCCTTGACGGAGTGCAGTGCCGTGGAACATTCGCGGAGACCTACAGTCAAGCATTCACTGACTAATTCCAGGTTATGAGTGACTAAGACAGCGTTTCTCAAACCTGTCCTGCATGTTTTAGATCTCTCCCTGCTTCAACGCAGCTGACTCAAATGATCAACTCATTATGAACTCCTGAAGCTGCTGAATAACAAACTGATCATTTAAATCAGCTGTGTTGGTGCAGGGAGAGATCTAAAACATGTAGGACAAGGGGCGCTCCAGGAGAGGTCTGAGAAACGCTGTACTAAGAAATTCATTTCCCACAATGCCTTTGACAAGCACTGCCTCTGGCACTGGGGCGTGAGCTCAGAGGTGGCCAAACGAAGCCTGAGTGAGACCCCGTCACTGACGGACTCCCGTTTGCCCGCCGATGAAAATAAACTGCTAACTCATTCACACTCAGTCCCTGATATGACCTCATGCTACAGCCCACAGCAATACAGGAAACTCCCTGTATCAGCACAAAACACAAGGGAGTGCCAACAATGACCTATCCTTGACATTTCCAATAAACTGGACATGAATTCTAGACAAGGTCTTTACTCCTAATCTTTGGCTCCCCAAGTCATTCTCTCTGTAACCCTATCCAGATTAACAATCATTCCTCATGCCTTTATCCACACATATCATATGAATTGGTGCTAGTACCTAATCTCATATAAGACCACATTTATATTATGGCTCATGTGCCCTCATTGGCCATTTAAAACCACTGCATTACATTCATTTAGCAAACATTCTTATCCAGAGCAACTTCCAGCACAAAAGAACAGAAGTGTATGCATTCAAGCTGAAAATTCAAAACCTACCAAGCTGTGAGCATAACCAAAATTGTACTAATAGATCATGAGAAGTAAAACTACTTAAAATAGCATGACTATATGATATAAATAAAGGATTCTGGATTTTTTCTATGATATGACTGTGGAATCATAGCACTATCACTAATAACCAGATTTTACAAGCCTTGAGGCTACTTCAGTTTACTTTAGTATTACTTTAGTTTACTTAAGTATTTCCTCTTGTGACTATTTATTTAGTTGACTAAAAGTTGCATAATCCCCTGGTGTAAAGTAATTGAAAGCATTTTTAAAATTGAATCGAAAATTGAAACTCCAGACAGCCTTTACTTGGGTATTAAGTGAACACATAGTTTGTAAAAAGCGAGTGAAACTTGGCAGCAATAAAATCACAAAAATGGCTTTAGACCATAAAATTCTGCAAACAAGCAGTCAAACTTTAACAGTCAGTGGAAATAGCAGTCAATCGCCAGTAATTATGAAACAACGTGAGGTTAAATAGTCAAGCCTTACTGGCTAATCTCATGTATAATCTTACTGCTCAGCATGAACTGCTCCCCACTGCTGGAACCATGCACTGCCAAAATACTTAAAGCTACAAGCAGGGCCAGATAAACTAAACAACACCAAGGAAGGGTAGACACCGAGCAATAAAAAAGGCTAAACTCCAATTAATTTTGTCCATAATTTTGCATATAGAAGAACAATATGGAATGCAAATGTATCAGATACGCATTACGTCCTGCCCATAGGAATCGTGTTGGGTGTTGGGTATAGTATTGGACAAAGTGCAGCTTCACGTTTGCCAGCTGGCTAGATCTGTGAGACACTCCCCGTGGCAGAAAGACAAATTGCCTGCGAAAAGCTGTCAGCTCCTTAATCTCCTGCTCCAGCACCATTACAGAGCCGCTCATATAAACGTGAGGTGCGACTTCACCCGGGTGGTCTGCCACTCCCCTCCTCGCTGGACCATTCTTCACCCACTCAGAGGGGGTACTTGTGCGCCCTGCCAAAGCAGGCCTGGTGGCAGAGGTTTCAGGACCCAGTGTTTTTTTGGGCCCTGTTTCTGATGGTGTACCAGGTTGGGGTACTCTGTGCATGGTGTTTGAACACTTGCAGCAGTGTTAGGCAGGTAGGAAGAGAGATCCAAGTTAAAGAGCAGATGCAGACTGGTTACACAACAGGCTGTTTGTTTTGTTTATGGCTACTTATTTGGCCCCGCTCTCTAAAGCAACCTACTGTCCTTGTTAATATTTAAACATTGCCAGGTGCGCAATTCTCTTTTTGAAATGAACAGCATTTCGCATTGACTGAATCACTAGAGGGTGTTTAAATACTCATTCTTTAGACTGGTGATGGCTTCTCAACCCTAGATCACAAAACAAAACATAAAAGGCGACCTAAATAATCCCTTGACCATATTTTCATGGTGGATTTAGAGTGGATTAGGGATGAGGATCAGGGCCTAATGAGTGTCGGTGGTCCCCTGGTGTTCCTTTAATTATTGGCTGCTATTAGCCCCCTTCGTACAAACCCCATTAAAAACGCAAAATGACCTCCTATGGGGGATGGCCTGGAAAAGCTTGATAACCCACACAACATTTACCTCAATTTAAAAACAAACAAAAATACAAAGGTTTTGCTCCTGAAACTGAAAGATGTTACCCAGTATGAGGCAATCGATAGCTTTAACTGAAAATCTTTGTCTTTATAAACTACTTTACAACCTGAACAGTTAGGCATTTTCCTAGGGAAATTCAGATTCTTTTCAGGCCTCATTTGGCTTTTGATGACTCCAGTCACAATATTAATAAGCTTAGTCTCCATATCACAGCCCTTCGCTTACATAACCTTGGATGCTCTGCACCCTTGAATAGACAGTCCCGCCCAGAAACAAAGTCGTAAATTGCAGCCGTAATGACTTATGGCTTCTGCGCTATCATGCTGTCCAATGTCAAACCAATGTGAATCCATGGGAGTGTCCAGCCCACTTGAAAAGGCAGGGTAAAGACAAAATGCTAACACATGGCGAATAAAGCGCCATGGCCCTGGTTCTCGGCCCCATCCAATCCCGCGAGGGGAGGGAGGGGCCAGCTCAAAGAGGCGTGGCCTGTTTTCCAGCAGAGCGAGGCCTTGCGAATGCAAGGTTATTCGCTTATGCCTATAAAACATTGACTGAGCATGTCTGTTGGGCGGGGTTTGTAGGACATTGAGAATGAATGACGACCACGGTCACTGAAGCTGTTCAGCAATTTGAGCCCTAAAGAATGCAAAGAGTCTTCACTCAAAGATATGCAGTATGAAAGTCCAGCTTTGTTACCCTTCTGATAACCTGTTCATGAAAACACTTTAAAGACATTTACACAGTGTTATTACAAAAAAAAAAAACTTTCCCTACAGAATTCCCTCTGTATCATAACAGAGAATGAGACCCATAAATATGTAAATAACTTTATTTTGTGACATTCCTGTCACCTCTACATTTCATAAAACTTTTTATGGCGCACCATCAAACTTTAGGGGCTGGAATCCTTGGTCCTGCATTCGAAGGATGTTCAAGGGAAACCTGGCCTTGCTTCAATTAAAATGTGATGCAAATAACACTGGAATGAGCTGACACAGTGACTAAAGTGACTTAGAGGAGTCTCAAAATGAGATGGAGATTTGCATGAAAACGGTTTAGTGCAAATATCAAGAGTACTCCATGTCCTGGACCGGAGCTGTTTGTTGGCTGGCTGTTGGCTGTGTGTGCGGGATCTCGCTAAGCTAAGTAAATGTTTATCTTTAATTTAATCAGGTTGTTTTACTGTGCGGGCGACCTTTGAAAGCCCAGTTTGGGATCGTAAAATAAACAGCCACCTTCGAAGGGGTGATTAATTCCCTCTGAATCCCGCAATAGGCTTGCTTCCTCCCCCTAAAAGCTATGACGAGCCACTATGATTCCCATTGCTTTCCCTGGCTTGATATGCTCTCTCTGTGTTTTTTCCACCATAGCAAGGGCTGCTTGCACTCTTTTTGTCTGATACTGATGGGATGATTGATTTTTTTGGTGATTCATTTTTGTTTCAAAAGGAGAAAATCAATACTTAAAAACATTTTTTATGCATTTTAATTAATAATCTCTTAATTAAAAGGGTCTACGTGGTAGACCGGCATGCAATTTTTAAGAACTTTTAATTCTGTTTGTAAAGCACACTTTCAATTCTGATCTTGAATTGTACACAACCAGGCTGAATGTAAAATACCAGAAAGAGGTCAGTCTTCCTCCTTCAGCAAAGGGATGAAAGGGATGATTCATGGTTTCTTAAGTTAAAACAGAAACTTTGCTGGAGTTTGCTGGAAACCTTTGACTACATGAATAAAGAATAAAATCTTTGTTTTATGACTGAGCATGAATTCATTAATTCATTCTATATACAAATATGCATATCTTAAAAAACTGTTAAAAAATTAAACAACCAATAAACAACCATAAAGTATATCTTCAATCATTAAATCTTTTAAGCTTTTTTCTATTTAGGTCAGAGCTTTAAAACAGGTTTTTTTTCTTCCACAATGTGATCTCCATTTTTGAAAGTCCTTGCAAGGTCATGAAAAAGCTGTTTCAAAGACAGAAAGCTGATGCTTTAAAGAGTTGTGGAGAAGAAGAAAGAATTCAAGCTGGAATAATTCTGTGCCCTCCAGTTATACATATCTCTGCACCTTCTACGCTCACAAACATAAGCAAATCAATGCAAATGGCTGACTGCAATTTTTTTTACCAACCTCAAAAATCATCTACAATTGCTCTGAGGACACAAACAAAGAAAGGTGTGGAGTGCCTACAAGTTCACAGGCAGAGTGGACTACCACACCTTATTAGTAAAATGTCAGCACTCTTGTCGTAATTTATAATGTACGCACTTATATAACCTCAGAGGACAGAAGTGAGGGAAATGTCACAAAGCCTCCTGGGTAGCGACACTTCCAGGAAGCTCTGAGAGCATGATTTTTGTCCATCCTTTTCAGTCACTTGGTGACGAGTCCAAGACTTCTCAGTTGATTCTGAGATGTCCACATCTTTGAGCATGAACGTCCAGCCAGATGGCAAAGACAAAGGGATTAAATCAATTTATGGACCATTTCGTAAATAGCTGGCCCTGACGAGCGCTAAGCAGCCCCTGAAAGGAGGTCCTAATTAGAGGACTTAATATTTTCCCGTCATGTCTGCCACAGGAGTGGAGTTTCAGGGAGCCCACAGACACCCCTTTCTCTACAGCAGTACAGGGTCTGCAGAGCTCTCATCTGCAGTGGAGACCTGCTTTACAGATGAGCTCTGTAACACATGCAGTAATTACGATCAGATTAGAGCTCCCTGCTCTGCTGGTCACCCTGGGTAAGAGGTTATGGCCATCTAGTAGTAGTAATGATAATAACAATAATAATAATAATAATAGTAATAATGACCAAAATTAGACAACAAAGGTTCTAGACAAGTTTCATCTTAAACATAAACAAAGGTAATTACAAGCTTGGTCAGCTCATTCTAATCTTGAGATCTTGAAACTCAAGAAGGAAAAATGAGGCCTGCAAGACCTTTTAAAATGCCTGCAAGGCGAAGCGCTTTCCTTTCCTTCCCAGCAACTTAGCAGCTCCACTGCTCCCGCGATTACGTTTGCTGAGGGAGCGCTGCGTCCGCCGTAACGGCGCGTGAAGGACCGGCCATGTCATGGCGTACTGTCCAACGCTGCTGGAATGCTGCTGGTGCCCCTGAGGCCCACAAATCCAGCCTCTCAGTTATCACTGCCTCCCCACTGGAGCACTCTGCTTCCCAGACAGGATGGCAGAAACATCTGGAGGGGGTTCAGCTCCTGGCCGCAGATCAGAGGGAAAAAAGAGGCCGTAAGCTCTATAAAAGCTTGACATAAGCATCCTGACGGGGAGAAGGGTAAGATTCGCACACTCTAAAATCGAGGTGGGGGGGGGGGGCATGGCAGGGGGTGGGGAAGGAGGGATTCATTGCCTCCAAGCAAGGCAGAGGCTCACTATAACACCACAGAGAGAGCGAACTGGAAAAAAAAAGAAACGTCCTGACATCCTCTTTGTCCAGGCTAGCCAAAAACAACAGCTGGACACATCTGTCCCTACTCAAGCTCCCGGCACTGCTACTGCGAGAATGTGAGGGAAGGGTTAAAGATGGAGGAGGGGCATCTGAATGACAGTGAGAGGGCCTACTCTGAGAGGGGGGTGCGGGGGGGGGGGGGGGGGGGGGGGGGGGGTTGACTGCATAGGAAGACAGCATGCTTTAATGTGCTGGAACAGACCCTGTGGGTAAAAGGCCTGTCTCAATGCCAGACATCCTTTGTCTTTGCAGGGCTTGCTGGGATCAGGCTCTTGGCCTTTCTGTGGGCCCGCGTGTCGGCTGGGCCTGAGGAATTGTGTGGGGGGGGGGGTGAGGGAGCTAATTGACGGGTGGACTCCTTTGTTTTACTTCGGCAGGCCTTCTTGGGGTACTTGGCACTGCTCCTGAGAGGCAGATGGGCACACACAAAAGAAAATGGGGTGGGGGGGGGGGGGGGGGCGGAGACGGACAACATTAACAAGCTCACCCCTCTCTCTGAGGTCTGGTGTGGAGAGAAAAGATTCAAGAGCTGGAATGGTCTGTTCTCAGGTCATTTTTACCTTCTATCCCATCGGATCGGGCAATCAGATACATGACAGTAACTTGAATGAATATGATCAGATCTCAAAAGAAATGAAAAACCTTAACCTCCCTTACTTCAGTAATATAACAAGAGTGTGGTGTATCACCTAATCACAGCTCACATTCACTATGTTAGTGGTTATACAGCAGGCTCACAAGCCATGTAAATATGCATTCTTGTATTTGTTCAAAAACAGATGGTTTCATAGTCTGTGTGCGTCTTCACTAGCCATTCAATACAGCCCTACACACACACACACACACACACACACACACACACACACAGTTGACAGCTAAATTCTCAGACAGAATATGCATTTCGTTTTCTTCCTTCTTGAAATCTTAAAGTGGAGACATTTTAACTTTTAAATGATGTCACCTGAGAATACAACAACAACAGTCCCCCTCAGTGACACCAACATCACTTCAAGAATGAGTAACACATCAGACTGATATGGCTCAATTTTTGGTTGACACAGGCTTTCAGTTGTGCTAATACAGTTACATTTTATACTGTTGCAATCATGTCATAATGCAGTAAAATACAGTAAATACAGTACAATAAATACAGTAACTGAAATCAATCTGCCAGACACAATCTAACAATCATTTTATATATTCAGTCCACAATCTCTCTAAATGCCCAAAATTAAAATTCAGAGCTCCAGTGCTATATTTGTTACTTTGTCATTCTCAGTCTATGTGCAAAGCTACCATGTGGATGTCTGACTCAGTTAACCAGTTTATCTCTGGGTCTAAATGTGCTTGTTACTCTGATTTGAAATGCAACATTACACCTGAAACTACAACCTAAAATATGTTTCACAATACCTGTCTGTGACGTGTTTATTGCTTTTCACACCACACCCTCTCCTTAAACTGCAGCCATCACTGTTTATTTCTGAACCCTGGCACCAGTGGTATAATTACACATACTGTCTTCTGCTGATACGTGAAACACAGGCCATATTATTAGCAATAAAATTATTTCGACTACTACATCGAGACCTTATAATATAATCTGCACATAGTAGTGTTAACAGATCAAGATTTATACGTTTTAAGTCCAATACTATTGCATTGTTTTGTATTACTACTACTTTGTCTACTTTTTCGGTAAAGAGTGGGCTTCCTCCAGAATTCCACTCAGGATGGAGTACAATAGAATGGGTATAATCCCACACCTACAGCTGAATTGATGAAACTGAGCAAAGCCAACCATCCCACAGGAGGCTGCTCTGAATAAGGGAATCACTCCACCAGCCTACTCTTATAAGACAGGCGCTGTACAAACTGAATGCTCAGATATTCTTGACCGACTTTGCTTGCGTTTCTCTATACGGAACTGATGAGCAAGGCGGTTCACGCTGCATTTGACATTTTGCTAGAAATGCATCAGCACTTTCAAATACAGGAGCCCTTTGTTGTCTGCGCCCCGGTATCTAACAAGAGCCCACGCAATCCGAGAGGCAAGAGGGTTTCCGAGACGTTTGCGAGGGAGGAAGGAGGGGTCAGGGACTCACATGTGGGGGCTGAGCTCGTAGAAGTTCCTGTTGCGGTACTCTTCCACCTTGTCCGCTGTGAAAATGGGCAGGGACCTGTAAGGGTTCATGGAGATGACCACGCTGCCGATGTAGGTCTGCAGAGAGAAGAAAGAGAGAGGACAGCGTTAAACCTGGGTGCTCTGCATGGGGCTGATGCTGGGCCCAGCAGCGGAGCTGACTCTCAGCATCCTGTAGCCGACATGGCCTGGGTCCCTGTGGTGGAGGTGATGCTGGGACTCTGGAAGAGGTAAGGATGTTCCCTGTGGCATATGGTGCAGGCAATGATGGATCCTATGGGTTTCACAGTAGAGGCCAAGGTACTGCACTGAGGTACCCATTGATTGCATCCTGCACCTGAGAAATCTGCAGTCTGACAGCAGATGCCCCTCCTTAGTCTTTACCTGGTCACTAACAGGTGCTCAGTTGTGTGAAGGCTGTTCAGGGCTTAGCAGTTCAACTGCAGTGGGACTTACAGAACACTTACTATAGACTGTTAGATATTTGTACAGCCTCACAGTTAACATGCAGTGTACTGAAAGGGTAATGTCCATACTCTAGTTATACCCAAAATAAGTCCTCCAAAGCCACAACGGCCATTTGACTGATTGATTATTGGCCGTGACGTAAATTCACCAGCGCACACAGAACAAACAGGGCCCTTACGCAGGCTACCACTGGAGGAACAGCTGTGCTGCGAGGCGTCTACGTGCTCCAGCGGGGGAATTCCAGGGGCTCCGTTTGGACACGCCGGGGCCCAGAGAACGTGGGGAAAACGTGAAAACAAAGCAAAAATGCGCGGAATCCTGGAACGTTGCGCTGGGAGAACAGCGCCGCCAGGGACACCGAGCGGAGGGGTCGGGGTTCCTGTCTATCAGAGATACCGAGCTGTTGATGCTCCGCACGCACAGCAGACTGCACAGTTAATTGCTCACATTGTTTGAATGCTGACATCTGACGGAGATTAAATTGCATCAAACACACGATCCAACACAAGTTCAAAACTTCATTCAACATTTTCCACCAATTTGCTGGTATCGAATAGGGGCTGAATCTAATGCCGATATTTGCTGGGTATTTTTTTTTTCTTTTTATTATTTACAGCACATTTGTGGCATTTGCTGTGATGCAAACGTGTGAAAATGTTAACATTAATTCAATTTGAACAGAAGCACAACAATGCAGGTATTACGCCGCCATGTGCATTATGGAGTACCTGTCACATATGAATAACTACAGCGGCAGCTTACTAGCTGTTTAAAAAATGCACAGACATAGTGACCATGCAGACGATGGCAATTTTGCAGCTTTTCCCAAGTTCAATGAATATGAACTGATAATGTTTTGGATCATCTGGCAAGCATTTTCAGCATGAATGTGGATTCAGAGACTCCAGTACATTTAATCTACAGGCATCACAGTGGTTTGGTTATGAGGCATATTTCCGTTTTAAATGCAATTTTCCAATAAAGTAGCACCCAAACAGTCCACAGACTGTGATGATGATAAAAATCCCTCAGTCACACTCTGTAACTTGTCCCATAGAAAAAAGAAAGCAGGCTTTTCTTTGAGTTCAAAAAGAAAGAGATATGAAAAGAAGTACAATTACTATAATTCTGTATGTATTGGAGAGGGTCCTATTTTGTACTTGCTCTGCTCAACCACATAAGTCTGGGGCACACTATATGCCCTCTCACACCCCACCCCCCCACCCCCTCCAAGAGAACAGGTCAACACAGACACATTATCCAGGGGATTTAAATCACTTGCAGCGCCATTTCAACTCTAATCTTACTTCAAGGTGCATAAATTGAGATGTAAGCTTCCCCAGGACTTTGTGGAGTTAATGGGCACAGGCTACCATCACAGTGCGGAAATCTTCAGGCCGATTTTAGCTTGCTTTTGAAGGAGCTGCACACAGGAGCCACATGTTATTCACACAGACATAACAGTTTGGGTAGAACCATCAACATCAACCAAAAACATGCCAGTACGAAATTACTGATTAAAGATAATGTGAACATTAAACTGGAGAGAAGCCTTTATGTCCTCAACAATTTGAGGTCTCTGATTTGGCTAACAGTTTACTGTAACTGGGGTCAGTTCTAAAGCATGAGCTTTACTATTCTCATCCACACCATGGATTGCAATATCTATTCCGGTACGTGTTGGTTTTCACAAAATTCTGCTTTCAACTGAAGATGATCTCAGTGAATATATTCCTTGTGAATATATATATCTAACATCCCACATTGGTAATGATAATTAATTTTTTATGTTAATTTGGCCCTTTGATTTTAAAATCTGAATCAACATCCCTTCTTTCCTCACAACAGGGATATTAACTTCATATTGAACTGCTATATGCTAATCATGCAGAGATCCTGGCAATCTCAAGAAACCCATACCAAAAAAATCTCTAAATTACTAAATTTACTAAATTTGGACAGGTGTTCAGAAAATTAAACATGTGAATGAACATCTGTTCATGGGTTATGCAAACTGACTGTGGTAATAAGTTATGGTAGTATCCATAAAAAATAGTATCCATAAAAATATGATTGTGTTCTCCCTGAAGCACCATTATTTTTATTTTGATTCTGAACATTGTTTTGAGCAAGCTGAGGACGACACTGCCCTTTCCCCCAACATCGGCCTCTCTCGGATTCTAGTCACCCCTTCTCCTTACGCTAAAGAGGATGTTGCATAACGCTCTCCAGCCGGCCCTTTTCCATGGTAACACATCCCACGTCAAATCGTAATAACATACATGGGCGGCATAAAAACCCATGGAGATGCATATATTAAAACGTGCAGGGCAACAGCAGCAGGGGGTGTGAGGTATCACTACCCAATAATTATGTTCACCTTCATAACAAAATAGCAAAATGGGGGCAGGTGGTGGGGAGTTATGCAACACTCGCACATTCCTTTCTATCCGTTTCACAGGCCGAGAGAAACGCACACAAACACGCAGCAACCCTATTGCCTTTTAAATGCTCCTGATGAGGGTACAGTGCAAATGTTTATCCAAAATCCTCACATAAATTACGGCCAGCATAGCCCATAGATCAACGCAGGCACGGGTCTCCCTCCGAGACAGCTGAACAAAGGACCACCTCACTGTGCGGCCCACAGCAAACGCACAACCCACAGCAGAGGCGGCACTTTGACCCCCGGCTATAAAGGAGCGGCAGGCAGCAGATTTTTCCGTTTCATTTACCTGACCAATGAGCCTGACATGATAATGCTAAGCACCGCCGGCGCGGTTTCACCGCGTACGTGTGACCACTGATGAGAAGCAGGGCAAGACTCTACCTGGCTGTGGTCAAACGTTGCTAGATGCACAGCCTTATCCAGGCTGACCTGGGAATCAGGTCAGTCATGGTCACAATCCCTGCTCCTGAACTACAACTCCACTCTGCCTGAGGCCAACCACATGCTGCAAACATGAGGAGCAGCTGTAGGCCTGACCCGCATAACCCACAGTGGTTTATGTTTAAAACTGACCAGGTATTTGCCTTCATCTTATTAAGAAAGATTTATATAAAAATAAAAATCACCTACGGATGAAAGGGAGATGGGCCTGATTTAAACAGTGCTCTTTGTGGTGACCCAACCCATTGAAACTGTATTATGCAATGGATGGAATGCGTAATACAGCGAATGGGAACATTCCAGAGTGAATGGGGTGTTAATGGAAGCCCAAATTCTCACATGAAGATCCGTGCGCGCTCCATGAAGAAGCAGCACTCTGTCCACCCCCTCAGTGGCAATGCTGACTACTATCTTGAGAATGAACAACAAAATAATCAGCGTGTGCTGTACACTTTCAGGATTGGCCACTTGAAACATGAAAGTGATCTATAAGTAAATGCGTCATAGTAAGACGCAATACAAAATCAGTTGTCCTCTCAGTGCATACCACTCTACCTGCTAATGACCAAAATGGGCCAGGTGTTGTACTTTCAAGTGCAAGTCCTTTCAGGCATTCACTTTAATATGCAAATCAGGAACAGCGTGTTCAAATGTGGACAGAAAATCGCCCTGTATACACTTCTGCTGAGAAATAGGTTTCTATCAAACTTTATATCATAATTAACATTAATGCGTACACCGCATCATGTTGCTAACAACGCACTGTAACAGCCACATTGAAAAAGGACTACGCAGCTAAAGGAGACCTTTACTTAGTTACAACCTCACAAATAACAAAACAGCAACACTGCAGGAGTAGCCTCACAAAACCTTCCTGCAGCAAGGCCATTTACAAAGGACCTGATCATCTGAGTTGCAAAAGAGTTTAAAGTCTATGAGGGCTGTTTTATTTATTTGTGAATAATCAGGAAATATACTCGTGGCCAAAGTCCCAAGTTCAGGCCGACAAAACGTGTACTTATGAAATAAAGCAGCTCTGACAATCCACTTGAGTTCTCACACTTCTCAATGGGTGACTACCTAAAAACAGCTAAGACTTTAGACATGGTAAAGGTAATCCTAAGCGAGGATCAAAACTACAAATGCAATTTTGTGCATTACTAATGAATATTTAGTAGGAATTTGTGTTATAGTTGTCATAGAGGTTGGGGGGGGGGGGCAGGGGTTTGGGAGGATGCAATGGAAAATTACGCATGTGAACTCTACAAAAACTGACTGACCTGTTCAGCTCGGTCCCAGCAAACTAAAATAAACACGGTGGGGGGTGGGGTTAGGGAGCTAGTGTCATGTGATACGCGTGGAGGATGACAAAAGTGCCTGATCGAAAATGCGACAGACCGAGGTTACGGGACACGGCCTCCAGGCAGAAAACAACACGGATCTCAATGTGACAAAAGATGGCCGCACTATAATGAGATCCAGGGACATGTAGCAAAGTGTAGCCTTGGGTCAAGCCATCTGGAGCACTGCCGGCCATTGCCGTTCACCATTTACCATCAGTACAACCCGACAGTCGTAATTACACGTTGGAACCTGAGAGACGATTCAGCGGTCTGTGATTGACTGCCCAGTGCATTTTCACTTCAAAGGCTGCTATTACCCGGCAGGAAACTTGGTCAAAGTGGAGCCTGCATGCATTGGCACTGCAACGTCACGCTAAAGGCACAGGCCAACGCCAGGAAAAGAAGCATGAAAAATAAAATCTTATTTCACGTCAGAGTGTTAATTGACACTTTTTTTCCCTCCTTCTGTCTGCATGTTGGGAGCTCCTGGTCAGGTGAATCAGGTATCTTCAGTCATGAGTTGATGTAATGAGGACATTCATTTCAGCAGTTATGCAAGGGAGGAGTCGCCCCGGGCAGGGAGTGAAAGGCCTCGCTGACTGACTGAGCATACTTCTCTCTCCCATCAAAACCTAACAGTGCTTGGGTGTGCGTGCCTAAGTCTGTGAGTGACTGTGAGTGTGTGTATGCGTGCGTTGGCACGCCTGCACGTACAATCCCCCTGTCTGATTGCAATTTTGCAATCTCAGCATACGAAGGGTCGATAAATTTGAGTGGGCAAAACTTTTAATAAATAAATAATTAAATAAATAAGCACACCTTCGGGTTTTTGCCCCGCGGTGGTTTTATTAGCTCGAGCGCTGATGCCAACTCTTCTGCCACACTTCTGTCCCTTCAGCGACTTGCACCTCCTCTTCACACACAGCAGGAAGAGATGCCTCAGTTGCTTCCCACCCTTTTACCAATTGCACACGATCAGCACATCTCCCATCGCCGACCGGAAAAGGACCACAATCTATTAGTACATGATGAAATCGAGTGTTTATTTTATTTTGTGCTAGAAGTCACTCTGGATGAGAGCGTCTGCTAAATGATTGCAATATAATGTAAGTCTGAAAGTCCTTTCCTGATGAATATCCATTAGAGCCTACACGCTGCGAATAACTGAGATGCAACCAAATGGAGGGAAGCTTGGTGTCAAAATACAGTTCATAGCGAGGGACAGAAATTAATAACACATAA
The DNA here is from genome assembly GCF_013368585.1 of Megalops cyprinoides. Classification (NCBI taxonomy): domain Eukaryota; kingdom Metazoa; phylum Chordata; class Actinopteri; order Elopiformes; family Megalopidae; genus Megalops; species Megalops cyprinoides. The sequence continues at coordinate 25,654,910 of NC_050596.1, forward strand.
AAACCTTGTTGTTGTGCAAGGAAGGCAGCCAGTCCGAGCTCAGATCAATGACATCATTCCCTGGCACCTGCCTTACTTGGTGTAAAAGGGTTGTGTACATGAGCTGTAATCGCAAACCTAGGGTTTGCACTTCTAAAAACAGGGCCTGGGGTCTGAGAAACCTGATAACAAGAGCTAGGTTTTCATTGGCTCCTGTTGAAAGAGGTTGTATCCTATTGGCTGTCTTCTTCTCTGGGTGTCATGTCTCATTTAAAACATCATATGGATTCCACAGTGATTTGATTTACTGACTGGATATGTGTACTAGTTCTCAAGTATTCTTGTAATGGTTCAGGAATAAGGCCCAAAATGGATGACAGAGAAAGCATTACAACTAGAAACTGTAAGATTAAATGAAATAAATATACTGTAAAAATGCAGTTATACTCAAAGAGCAATGAGGAGACTGAAGATGTTGAACAACATGGGGAAATAAGGGGGCAAAAGTGTTAATAAACACGCTCTCAAAAATATGCGAATAATGGACTCATTAATAATGTCCAGAATAATGGACATTCAAACACCCACAAAACAACAAAAAAGCTCGCTAATGTCAACATGAATAAAAAGGGGGACTCACGTAGATCTCATTGTGGTCAAAACGCTTCCTCAGGTTCTCAAGGAAGGAGTCTTCAGAAAGGGGTTCTAGTAGGACCATGTCCCCCACCCCTATCATGTTGTCGAGAAGTGACGTCTTCACCTCCATCTTGGACATTTCCCCCCCTGCAAAGATAAAAGAAAAGGTGGCCACATGTTAGACATTTACTACCTAAAGCCCAGAGACCAGACACTGCTCATAATATGGTGCTTAACCTTGCAGAGGATAAGTACTGTTTTTACTGCACTTAAGTACACTGCTGCAATAACACCGCCTTAGACCCAATAGCTAGCTCGGTTTGATCATCCCATAACAAACAGTTCTAAACATAGCCAGCGCAAATAAACTTGAGGGGCAATATTTTGCCTGCCGGCGGTTTTGGCCTAGAGCAACGCTTGATTGGACTCGGCTGTTCCGGCTGTTCAGAACGCCGCGAACTTGAGAGATTCCGCCGGCGGTGATGTAACGAAAGAATGATGCACTTGACCTCTAGAGGACAGTTTGATTTTCACGAGTTCCTTCCATAAAGGCGCCCCTTCTCCACCATCTGAGGAAGGACTGCTATGTACACATTACTGCCACCACCTCCCCCTCCCTTCGTTCCTAGGCTCATTCTGGTAATAAACTTCGCAGGGAAATCCGTTCAGAGGGGAATGGATTTTATTTACAACTGCGTTTACTCTGGTATGAAATCCCCGCAGATCCGTTCCATAGAGACGGCGAGCAGAAACAGCAGTATGGGAGACAAAGACACTGCTGGGGGTGGCAGTTTTTCCCCCCATGTTCGCCAGTACCCTTTGGACGCTAATCCTGGGGCTATAGCAGCAGAGATAAAGCGAGGCCTCGGCCCCATTCAGGGCCTTGATACCGGGGGCTTTGCTGCAGCCCGGAGCCCCCAATATGTTGTTGTACCAGAGAGGCCCGGGTGAACCTGTGCACTCATCCGCCATTGTTGGGCGTCCTCCACTTCCAAAACCTCCCTCTCAATCAGCAAAAAAAAAAGGGTGGGATTCGGTGCCAAACGAATGCAGCATGATTCTTATGTTTTGTAGTTTCTGCCGAACACACACGTTTAATGAGGCAAATTCTTTTCAAATCCTTCCAAGGCTGTTACACAGCTGAGGGAAATGTTGCAGGGGAAAGTTAACAGCCGTGAAGCCCTCGACAAGTGTATCACAGGGGTACCACCTGTAGTGTAGTTGCCAATTCTACTTAGTATTTTAACCAGAAATTCGCCAGTCATGAGGCGTGGGGCATAAACACTAAGCCCCAATACTGCCCCACGTGTCAGTATCACAGCACCCCTAGATGCCAAACAGCTGCATGGCCACAGCCCTGTGCCAGCTCCAGGCTGCCCGCTGTCAGCAGTACAGAGGCCGTCAACTGCCACAGATTGCCGCTCCGCAAGGCAATGTGCTTCATCCTAATCTTGCTGCAGGAAAATAGGGGATTGCAAGAAGCGAAAAAAAAAAACAACGTCTGCGCCTTATCATTGGCTTGGCATACACACTGTGTGCTCACAGCAAAAACCATAATTACTACTACTGTTACGCTCCTGTTTCTCTGCTTCTAATACCTCCAGTTCAGTAACATACTGCCAGTTTAGATGGCCTGATAAAAAGACAGACAGATAGACATACAGGTATAGAGACAGATATGTGCCGGAAACAAATTCAGCAACCTAAGTACAAAGGATTGCTTCTGATGACAGCTGCGGTTATTTCCATTCATCTTATTTTGTTTGTACATTATGTCAAAGATTTGATTTCCCGTCTGCACCGTCCTTATCTGCCAGTGCCAGACCTTTGCTCCTTTTCAGCTGTCCTTAGCAACAGTTGTTGCTTGGAAGCAAGATGACATTTGAACATCTCCTGCCACAGACATAGGACAGTAAAATACAGGGGCCTCCTGGGCAAGACATATTGGCTTTAGTGCCCTGTACATCAGGAATCAATCATATTTATTGTAAAAACCTATTGTAAAAAATCTACACCTGTGGAAAACACCTCGTTTTAAAATCAGGTACAGAGCCATGAACGATCCTGTGGTAGCATCACCAAACTGAAAGCTGCACACGAGGTTTAGTTAATGTTGTTTGCAATGTAGTAATTCAATCATCTTTCATGGGTGACTTAAGTTATAGCACTATACAGCTGTGTCATGTTGAGATTTATACTGTTTTGTGCAACCTGTAAGTGCACCTAAGTGAATACACCCTTAAACCAGACAGTCTGGTTTAGGCGCAATTAAATGCAAGACCGGGCTGGGCCAAGACACCCTGGTCCTCAAGAGAAACTCTCCTCTAGTTTTGACTGGGTTAGTGCAGTCAGATTCACCCTGTAGCCGAAGAGTTGCCCCGGTTTAATGGAAACAAGGTTTCTCTATGAGGTTGTTTGGCCAGCAGATCTATAGAAGGGGAGGGGAAGGATATTAGCTCATTGTGTTCATTTCTCCTGCAGTTTTTCTTCTTTTTTTTTTTTTTTTTTTAATCACAGAAACTGGGTGTTCCAACTTTGAGGGAAACCTTTGGTTCCAAGTAACTCCCAGATTGGAAAACAATTCCGCATTTGTGCATAGCAACTGTAGATTTGGGGATTCAGGGAGAGACATAGCAACGGTGAGTTTTGTCTCGCCAGGTCCAGACCGCACCCCCCCTACATAGCCCCCCCCCCCAGGCCCCCTCCATCTCCTCTCCCCATCTCCTGATGGGCACAAATCTCTAAGCTTGTAAATCGGGCAGGCTCCAGAGAGGACAGAGCCTTCATGGGGCCAAGGAGAGAGGCACTGCCCCTGCACCCATCTCTCACATTCTCTCTCTCTCACACACACACAGACACACACACACACACACATACCAGTGTCAATGGCACGTTACGTACCCTCACTGAATTTAAAGGCCAAACCTGCCAGTGCCAGGTGGTCCACCCTTTTAAAGTTTCTCTTTATTTATCTTTTCACAGAAGGCCCTCAAGTGTTTCGGCAGCCTCCTGACTCCAGGACAGGAAGAAAATGTCTCTTATGGTAGCATGGTGAGAGCAGGGCTTTTAAATCCAGAGACATTTTCCATTCGTACAGACATAAATCTAATAACATTTCTGTTAGCGCCACACTATATGGCTGGCATGCTGAGAGGATTATGACCATCTGCATTCCTGCACATGTGTAGTAAAAATGCTGTTTGACCATGAGCCCAGTTTGTGAAATGTAATTCTGATAATGATGGAGACTTACTGAAACCCCTCAATTACCTGTTACCTGGTTTTAAGGACGGAAATAGAACAGCGCTGAGCTACGTGATGTGTTAAGGGTTAAACCGGGCAGAGGCTTTCAGACTAATTGGGACAATAATCTGTAAATGCATATTAAAGCAGGTAACAAACAGGAAATCTCCAGCACCTGGCCAGCACTAAAAAAAAGCGTTCAACTGTTCTGACCTAAAGCAACTACTGAAATATGCAATTTCCCTCCTACAAAACTGAAATGCAACAACAGGACATTAAGAGGTACTGTATTTCAGGTACTGTCACCTGACAACCTTGTACATAAACCCACCAGCCTGAATAATGGCAGGTCTGAATGGCCTTTGCAGTGATACATCTAAACATTTTGAGCTCATCAAGAAGATACAATGGAAAATACATTGACTGAAAACATCAACAGGAACAAGGGGCGCAAGTCTTTATATGGGAATACACTCACTGTTCAAAACAGGAGACTACAAATGGGAAACGTCTGTCATCCCATTCAGCCAAAACCAAACTCCAGGAATATAAAGTTTCACTTCCTGTACATGTGACCAGTGAGGTTCCACAGAGGACATGCCTGTTTGGGGAGAACGTGTCCTCTTTTCCCTTAGGCAAGGGACAGCGACCTGTTGAAACATGTCCCTCTTAAAACCAGAACAGACTACAGTCTTCCCCGTCACTCACCGTTTAACACTCCAATCGCATGACAAGCTTAAGCAGAGTAAAGTCCGCATAGATGTTTACAGACCTCAGACTGTCAAAGTACGCTGACAGAGCATCACAACTGGAACTGGCATTCAAACGTAAACAAAACTGCCACAACACAACTACTGCCAAAAAGATATTTATACACCACATCACTTTAAATTGGTGTTGATACAAATAAATTTGATGCTTAAAAAAAAAAAATCACTCATTTCTACCATAACCTGAAACCCACGGACTGTGTTGCCATCTACACTCACACTGCAGTCTAGGTAGGGACCAGCGCATTGGGACGGAGGCATCACTTAAGTGTATGTCCCTCTGCTGCTCACTGATCTGCCCCCCAGCTGGGCTGGTTGCCTAGTACCCCAGATTCTGCTGCTGCTCTTTGGCCACCACTGATGTAACCACATTAGGGAGAGTGCTGGAGTGTTCTGGCCTTGCGTGTCCATTAGAGAGAGATGAGTTATCATCCGTGGATAAAGACATGTAGGATTAGCCTGCCTGGCTGGGGAACTCATCGGAATGCGTGCTCAAGGTAAACCGGCAGCAAGGCAGTTTTTTCCGTTCTGGGAGCGTATAGATGTAAGCATTCTACTGGTGTGAGCTGGATTTGGAAACGATGCCAAAAGAGCCAATTTCAGAGTGAGCAGAAAAAAATACATTTGATCCCCCCCACAGATAGTTTTCCCAGTGACTTGCAAACGCTTTTGGTTTAGTCTATGCATGATGATTACCTCATCATTTATGAGCAAAATGATACAACGAGCGATGATAATATGTAACTAGACATGACATGCTGAAGTCCATCAACAGAGGATGGCAATACTTGTGCTGAAGAAATTTAAAAATTCTGTGGAGAAAGTTACGTTCATAAACAGGGTATAAATGTCTTAGTTTACTATGTGAAAACCCTCTAGCTGGTAGTAAGGCCAGCCTACATCTTCAGCTGGGGGAAGACCACTTTCTAGACTTGAAGGATGTGGCTTACAGGGCACTGTTCTGAATGTTCACTTACAAGTACATGACACCATAAAACATATCAAATTTTAATACTTTGACCAGAGTTTTCCATTAAAGTCAATCTTAGTGCAGTCAGTATCTCAGAGACTTAACTGAATCATTCACCCAGATGAAAATAACCTGGACTCAGTGGTGATGATTCAGTTTTTTCCAAATTAATTGATTGCTGTCCAGTCAGCATTAGCCTCTAAGAGAGTATGCCATCTCAAATCTTCTTTTGTTGCCCTTTTAACTGTACATTTTGTGTTACTGCATATTATTGTTTCTTTCATGCCATTTGTTAAATGCCCTGCTTTTATAATTTACCAACAAATTGTCTGCAAATCTGCAAATAAGACCAAATGTATTACTGACAGCTAGGAATTATTCAACAATCCCTGTGTAAACGGCTGCCCCATGTCTGGTCAAAGGCCCCTGACCACAAAATAGAGCTGCACTGCTGGACACACAGTGTTTCCATACATTATACCCAGGGTCAAACATGCTTTCCCCTCCGTAATTGGATATATTTTCAGTGCATTAACAAAATAAAGTTGTCGTTGTTGGAACTCAGGAAACAAATGCATTTCGTTGAGCTCCTGACAAAATAAGCATCTTATTTATAATCCACCAGATTAGTGGTTATATTTTTAGAAAACTCGATCAGAGTGAAAAATGGGACCATCACAGCGTATGAAAATTCAATATTAATAAGTAATCCAGAAGCAAGGTCCAGAGACTATGGTGCACGTCACCTATCGTACAGACCCTGGCTCACCTCCAGGATTTGACAGTGGCCCATATTTCTAGAGTATTGCTGTAGTATTATATTAAATACAAAATAATATATAATTTAGGATTTCCTGGAAGTGGGCCACAGGTGACTTTCCGCTGTGAATGAGGTGCTTAGACCAAGTCCCCTTGGTCTAAGCCTGAGGCAAGGCTGAATCTTACACAACATGCCTGGTAGCCTGTTCCTAAAGGTGGGGAGAGCAGTGGAGGAATATTCAAAACTGCTTATGCCCCCACACACACAGCCCACACACTTCCCTTCCCTTCTCCACACAGGGGACAGGTTAATTCATAGCAACAATGTCGACCTGGATTTGCACCCTGGCTAAAATGCTGATGGCGTACCCCTGAGTCCGCCACATAACCAATGGTGCTCCACGTAAATATATAAAGCAAATCCTTGATTACCATAAGCCCGAAACCTAGAAACAGGCTAAAAGTTGCCCTGCGAAAGGACCTTGGCTGAGTAAACAAATAACTCATTAAAACCGCCAACATGCCTAATTGAGCGCAAATCCAGAGAGGAGACAACACAGTCGGTGACTCCGGGAGCTAAACCGCGACATCACTTAGCTGGCAATCAGCTGCGACTGAGGCCACATAAATGGAACAGCGGGGCTTTTGGCGCAATCAGAGCAGGCTTTAATAATGCAGAGTTGTCATGGAGCTTTGCTCCGCGAGCATTAGGGCTCGGCTAGTGACCTGAAACATTGCAGCGTGGGCCTGTCAGAGCGCCAGGGGCGGGGTTTCGGGCCCTGCATCTTTTTTCTCCGTATATGCTGAGCAGCACTAAATCACCTCCGATGGGGGGGGCGCAGAGCAGGCAAAGATCGGCTGTACGAACAGAGAGCTGCGAGTGAAAAACTGCGCTGGCACACTGCTGTACAGGGAAACAGAAGCTGGGGGTTTTCGGTGCTCGGGGATCACGGCTCTGGATTCCAGGTTGAGAAAACAGCCACTGTTTCTTTCTGTCTGACAGGTACTGCTACATTTGGATAGAGGTTTGAAAACGCACATTCATTTTGAAAAACAGCGGAAAGATAGGCATCACCACAATAAGGTAAAAGTGAAGCATTGTTCATACGCAAGCATAAACATACACAGAGGCAGCACGATGGGAATAACCTGTTTTCTCTAGCAAACGCCCCATGGTCATGGAGATGCAGGTAGCAGCCAAAATTTCTCCCACTGCCAAGTCTTCAGACCTGTCCTGACATTGCCTTTCACATGGAAGCTACCGCGAGGTCTCAGAGCAGAACCAAACAACAGCAAATCAGAGCACTGCCTCACACAACTAAAAGGCCTTGTGTTTCCTCACAACAGAAGAGCTCATTGAGGAAAGGTCGCAGTTTAACTACAATTGGATCAACTCCTGACCAGAACAAGAATAACGCATCTTGCCGCAGCCACAGTTAAAACATTTCCACCATTAATCAAAAGTCAAACATGTCGTTCCCATTCCCAAATAATATCACAGTCTGCTTTTGCACAAACTTCAGATCAGTACCTCTCTCGAATGCTGATTTCAATTATACTGCATGAGACCTAAGCACATTTTAAGTGCAGTGACGCATCAACAGCAATTTCAGCCCACAAACCTCTCTGAGAGGATGCTGTGCTGCATTCAAACTCTCACTATTAACTGTGGGAGCCACTGTGTTCTCTGGCCAAGAAAAACAGTCACAGCAGTTTAATTGAACATTCTGTGCCAGTAATTACACCCAATTAAAGGCACAATAGTAAAGCCAACTAATGTAGCCTGCTAAACATCCAAATGACCTCTCACACTGGAGATCAAAGGTCCCAGTACTATGGCTATGTGGTGACTTGATTGTGAAAAATGAACATATTACCCTCAGGGGTTTACAAAAGCAGAGAAAGATGCACTACTTCTCCCAAGTGCTGTTGCATCAGCCCGGCATCCACTGATCTGAACTAAAAGTGACCTTTCTAACTTTTTAATGGTGGGCACCCCTGCTGTACATAACTGATCAAATAGCAACAGCTGCAGGATTTTAAACACTTATGCCTCCGACATCTCTATGATTGACGATCTCCCAATCACGATCCCAGCCACGGTCCAGGGGGCAAGAGGAGACACCGCTTTCACAACGCCTTTTTCGTAAATTCCAAAGTAATCATAAAGCATTCCACCCTCTGTCATACCTGTCAGGATGGTGGGGGAATGGACCCCTCTGTGTCTGCAGGATGTGGCAGATATGCATGACAACCTGTCACTCCAGGTATGGGCCTCACCACTAAGGAGACTGAGGTCAGCAAGGGCTTCTGCAGTGGAATGCATTATGGGAGCTGTGCTGCTGAGTTTCACAGTGCACACTTTGCAGTCTGCAAGCGTTTTTAGGCTCACGAGTGAGACTCCTCCCTGTCTGTAGCCACAAGGCACAGTGGCTCTGACCATCTCTCAGCTCCTGCTGTGTTTTCCGGTCATATCCTTGTACAAAAAAAAAAAACAAGAAAACACAAACAACACTACTGCAGCGTACAAGCTTAAAGGCACAACTGAAAAAAATGATGAATAACAGTCTTGCTTTTTAGACAGTACTGCTGCCATCACCATATCACCACAGTCTACAAAGAATAAGTCCCGTGCATGTCAACAACTACTGTCCCTGAAGAGGCCACCGTCTTGTTTACAGCCAGAGCATCTGCTAGGTTGTCTCCCCTGCCGCCCGCCCACCCCGCTTCGCCCCCCCTCCATCCCCCAAATAAATCCACGTCATCCTCCATGTTGCACAGAGCACTCCCTCTCCCTGTTATCCAACCCAACCCACCCCCCCCCCTTCCCAAACTGGCACCCTGCCCATGTTTACATTGCGTGCTCCAGCCGTGCGTTTCCATGCCGATTCCCCAGCATCTGACCTCCTGTAGGGTTAATACCCCTGCCCCCTTGCAGGTGGCTCTCCACTCTCTGCGGCGCTGGGGTAATCATGTGCATGCACACCCAGCATTTCGACACCCCCAACCCCCCCCCAATCCCGAAGCAGGCCATAGGGGATTTGGTTTTCACCCCCCTCCTGACGTCTCCTGTCCCCACACATAAGCGCTCTTAGGGCAGGGCTTGCTGGAGTCTGTCACTGTCAGGGGACTTTATTCTTATATTGAAAAAAAGACCACAGTCACACAGAGCTTCAGATATTAAAAATGTTTTCAATGACAGTGATGAGATTTCAATTTAAACTGACGCCATTAGTCACTAAAGCTAGGCGTTTATTGCAAGATGCAGTGTCACATGGGTTCCTTCCGAATCAGCACAGGACTTTGACATAAAAGCAAAAACATACACAAATGTTCCTTTCCCCTTGCAGACATACTGTACATTTCCAGGTTCTGTGCAGTCTCAGGGCAGAGTGGCGTCATGGCAGAGTTATGACTGATGTGGTCCCTGATTTCAGAGACTGAATGGGAAAACCAGCTGCCATGGCTTTTAGTGTGCAATTATAGACTGAATCAAATCGCTCAGCAATACCCAGAGTTCCTGGATAGAAAGGATGGGGGTACAGAGGGACTTTCTAGTGTTTCAGTCAAAGGACCCATATCTTAAATAACACACACACACACACACACACACACACACACACACACACACACAAAATACAAAATGTCTGTAGGACCCTATATAAGAGTCAACTTTCATGCTGTGCAATGATGAAAGCAATTTAACAGATTCTTTCATCTGGCTTCAGGCTTATTACAGACCTTAAAGCATATCAAGATATCTGAGTAGAGCTACCCTGATCACATGCATTTTTTAATTAGCTCAGATATCACATGAAAGGAGCATCCTCTGAGTATTACGGTGCCATTATCATTACATACGGCAGCTGGGAATGTTGTGTATGGTACTGTACAACCAAGGCCAACATAACTCAGTACTGAGAATCCAGAAAAATTCCAGAATGCCAGATATGGACTTTTAATACAAGACCAAACAAGCAAGTAATCGAGCCCCCATACCCTTATGTTTTATCCTATACTTTATAATAATAGTCAGAAAACCTGTCATGAAATATTTATGTGACTGGTGCACCTTTCATTCCAGTAAGTGTGATGGAAATGTTTTTTACAGTGTTTAATGTCCTCGTTATTTTTTTTCCTCTCTCTCACTGCAACGTGATGTCCTTTCTGGCCTGCTCTGGTGAGTGGGCGCCGGGTGGGCGGGATGACGAGCGCGTGGTGAGCTGCGAGAGCAAGGAGACCACGAACCAGGTGGAAACGCAACGTGCGGGATGCATTAGCCACTTCAGGGGTATTCCGAATTCACCTCGGGGCACGGTGGATGGAGAGAGCGCTCAGTGTAAGCCGCTTCACAAAACAGCACTTCAGATGTGCTGGTTTTCATCTCGTTCAGACTGGTTTACTGCCGCAGCTGTGAGCTGAAGTGCCAGTTGTCAGTTTTTTTTAGCTTTTTTTTTTTCTTCCTCCAGCAGTACCACTTTGGCTCTGCTGAAGTATAACACAGCTACACACACTCAACGGTTTCAGGCACTTTCAATTGCCGCTGGTTTGGCTAACTTCAGGGCCCCTGGACACAAGTGAAACAGTTTAGCCAAGACTGTAATACATTTCACTTTCTCCTTCCATGGACTTGGTTTCTGAAACAGCTTTACCTCTGCTTCACCTTACAGTGGAAAAATAGTTAGAAAGCCCCACTTTGACATCAATGAAACACACAGGCAGTCTAAAACTGGCTCAAGATAAATACAAGGCACATATATCAATCCAGCTGAAACTGAAACACAGGGAACTGCAGCATCTCTTGTCACTTTGAGGATAATGCACATGAGAAGAAAATCCAGCAACCTGGGAAGCAACAGTGATCTTTAGAGCCCACAAACAGACTGTTGGCTTGAAATACTAAAAAAAAAATGTCTATTTATGCCACCTCTCAACTGCTTCTCACTCTGAACCACATTCCACATTTCTAGCCCTGTAAGAAGTAGGTAACATTACGTTCCAAACTATCCCCCAATTGGCCTATATAAAATCCTGGAGGAGACCTCAATGGAAGTGCGGTGGACAATGAGCACACCTACTGCTGCCCCAAGCTGGTGGAGGGGCGGGGCCTTCAGCATGGTAATAAAGGCACTGAACATTTGACCAATCAAAACCAAACTGCCTGGTTGCCAAGCCACCTGGTCTTCCTGCTGTGCAGAGCAAAATGACTGATTATAGCTCTTTGAAGCCATTACAGCTGCAACTTCTTGCTTCAACTTTCGCCATGCATGTACACATGTTGTATATACATGGTGTCACAGAAATGGCTCAGTGCAGAAGTGCAATATAAGCACTACATTGTGACTACTAACCAGTCTAAGCAGGCCACATAGACAACTACAGCTTGCACGAATGGTAAATGAACAAGAAAAACCAAGACAGAAAACAACCCCAAAAGCATCTGTTCCCTGGAATGCATTTGCCCTGGGAAGGGACATCGTCTTTGTGCTCCAGCTTTAGTTCTTTTGCCCTATTAGGATGATCACAGTTTAAGGCCGCTTCTTGCAGTCAGAATCTATCCAACCTCCACAATCTGAATATATCTTTTTCTGTTTGTTTGACTGGCCCTGGTCATAAAGTTCCCATCTGGTTCTCCTACTGTGATTTGGCTCAATGGTGGCTTGACATATTTGATGAGACCACAGAAGCCACATAGAGATGAGAGAGACTGCTATTTAATTGGAGTTGTTCTGCCCCGAAGGGGTTGGCCATTTCACTATTGCAGGGGATAGGACAGATGGAAATAGATTTTTTAAAAATCTTGCACTAACTGTATGATGACATGGAAGAGTGCTTTCTAAAATAGGAAGTCTGATAAAAGACGCTGCAACTGTGAAGGTCTGGCTTATCATTTTACTGACTGACATTGATATTTCAACAAATTATATTCTCTCTATTCGTCAGACAGACAATCTAAAATGTCTCAGAAGTGAACATAAACCTTAAAGTACAGGCTACACATTTGTAAGGCATTTATTGAGCTGAAATTTCTTGAGCCACATCAAAGGTTTGATGTTTTCCCCAAAGAGACTCCAAAGCGTCTATTGTTGGTTGACTTGCAAAAACCTAAGTATGAGTTGTGTCCTTCCTCATTTCCTCAAACAGATTTTGATCCTGCTTTTATTAGCATTTGTGCTCTAGAGTAGCCTATAAATTAAGCCCTCCACTTCTCTCATTTAACAGACCACAAAAATCTCAGCCCAAATGATATGTGCGATTGTATCTTTGTGAAAATGACTGGAGCAAAAATGGAGAGAAATGCATTGGGAACTTAATACTTTACTGCAACAATTGAACAAACTAACTTTTATTTACTGCATTAACTTACTATGTAACTTCATATGCCTAAGGGTGTGAGCCTTGGGATTTTTTTTTTTAAGGGTGGTGCTTGCATGCATTAGTTATGGTATCATGTGTGCAAACCGTTTCTGAGAAACAAAGACCCCAATGTTCCATACAGTGAAAGGGATTCTTAGATTTCCCATTATAAAACCGAGTATTTGGAGTACACGACAACATAAATAATGTGTAGGTTATTAATAACATCAAGTGGATACAAAGAGTGGCTGTATCTTACCTAACAGAACTAGAACATCAGCCTGAACATAAGAACACTCAAAATGACCAAAACAGAGAATTCTTGCCAAATTTAAATACATGAAGTTACTTACATGTATAGTTAATTAAATGAGCCATTTATTTAACAATAGCCTTAATCAATTAAAAGAACCTGTTAATTTAACAGTTTTTAATTCTATTTAACCTATACTGACAAGTGATGAAATTGTGAATTTACAGCACTATGTTAACACCTTTATTGCTATCTCTGATAGCAACAAGATCTGTGAGAGCAGACAGCCTTTGATAACAGCCTGTGCTTGCATTTCAAAGGCAAGCAGCCCTTAAATGCACACGCATGTCAGTAACCTCCGCTGGCTCCACGTGTGGACTTTCCCTCGCTGTTTAGCACATAGACGCAGGCAAGGGCGGGCTCAGTCTGCCAGACACCGAGCAGATTAAAAGCACACTGCAAAATGGCAGTCATTTAGTACTGTGCAGAGTACAGACGCCGCTGAACAAGGTCCTGCAGGCCTCAGGCTGGAGTTTGGTGTAAATGGGAGATAGTGACAAAGCACTTAGCGGACTACATGTTCACACCTACATGGCTGCTACGGTGCATGGAGCGTGCCTTTACCTGAAGACTGCTGAAGTGTAACACCAATGAGGTTGTCCGATTCCACCCCAAATCATGTGCACCCTTGCCCCACCACCCCTCTTCATCCTCACAGCTAAAGCCCATTAAAAATGTAAACCTAACCCAAATTTTCCTTGCTTCCCACACCGCTGAACACAGCTTTCTCCTCTTCAAATACCAGGTTCAAGCAGAATGTGAGTAAAGCCCTACGGGAAGTGTAGGAGAGAAATGGGCATGAAAAAACAGATGCGCTTCTCACATGTAGACCAGTGGGGCATTTTCTGAAGAGAATCAGGCGTTTCACACTGATCATGAATGATGGGGGAGACTGATGCAGACAGAAAAATCCAAACATTTAAACAAAGTGTATAAAAGAAGTTCTTCTCACAATGGTAATGCAACTCCACAACAAAGCTCATGTAAACAGTAGAGTACTGACATTTTTCATCACTTATCTCTATCACTGCCACCACCATCACTAACACTGTGCAAACCAATGTATCCAATGTAGCTAAAGTGATCTGGGATCCCTGTGGCTATGTACTGTACTCACTCTCCTTTGTTAGATTCTGATGTTAACAATGGCCAAGGCAGAGTCAAACAGACAACACAGGACCCGTCTGGAAGATATTACCTGAATATTATCTGACTGCAACTCTGACTGCAATCACATGTAATACTCAAACCCCATGTATTTACATATCAGAGTAGTTAAACTGAAAAAAAAAGGCTAAAATGGGAACCATATTATGATTTCCCCTTCCTTCCCCCACCTTGTGACTCACTTCATGAGCAAAAAAAGCACAATTTTCCCTGAGCCAGAGTCCCACATGGACAGCCAGCACGTGGGGGATTCCTGGTCTGAAAGCATCTCTTTGTGAGCATTTATACTGGTGTGTGAGTGTGTGTGTGTTCATGGAAAGCCCTCAAGATTCATTGTCACACAGAACCTTTGTAGAGAGGGGCTCTCCATGGAAGCACTTTGCTCTACCGTCACTCTGCTTCTGGAATCAATTAAGTTCCAGTAATGGACACATTCCTGACAGCTCAAAGTGGCCTGTGACCGTTTGATAGTCTTCTCATGTTCTCGCAGAAGAAACGTCCCTATCGATGGCAAGTTGGAGTCAAGGCAAAGAATAAGAGACAAGGAGAAATGGTTGCCGCAAGAAGAAATCAGGACGTACAAACTGGTAACGATGTTTTTGGTTTTTGTCAATTAACATTTGTTCTAAAACTTCCCGAAAAAGCTTGTGACTGGTTTCTATAACCAGTCACAAGCTATGGAGAGTCCCCTCGTTTGCGAAGCAAAAAAGTCACCTCCCTTTTTCATGCGAACGAATACGAGACCGATTAATGTGACGTCACCCCAGTTCTAACGCGTTGCCCTACAGGGATCGGTATATATCTACACAAGAATGCATGTCTTGCCTGTTAATAATAATAATAATAATAATATTTTTATTTTTTATTTATTTATTATCATTATTATTATTATTATTATTATTACAAGAAATTGGTGCAATATAATTATTTCATCATAAATTAAAAGTTAGTGTCGCTATGCATTACAACTTAGCTAATTAAAGTTCTTTGCATTGGTCCTGGACCAACTAGCAATGAGCTCTTTTCCCGCAAGTTCAAGTCTGTAAAAAACAATGAAATGAGACATCCTCCATTAACAATGCAAAAACTGCCCCAGATTTAGTCACAGAGATGAGTATTAAGGGCTGCTTGAACCCCTCGCACACTCCCCCTAAAAGAGATTTAGCCCCCAACCCCCTCTGCAGAGGATCCGTGGCATGAATAGGGAGAAACAGAAGTAAGGGCGATGAGCTGACGTGTTTTGGGAAGGTCACACAATAAATACAACTTGAGAACCGTGTTGGGTTAAAACAAAGTTAGAGAGTTCTATGTACCAATTAAATGTAATATTTGCATTAGTTACGTCACTCGAGTAACTCATTGTATAGGATAAACGGATTCTGAGGCGATGACCATTGCACAATTTACATGAGTTACTCATCCTGCAAACAAAAGTACCCTTCAAAGCTGCCCAGCTTCATCAGCACAGAATTCACTCAAGAAAATCCAAAGAACGAGTGAAAATGGTGACTTGTATATGTGACCAAGTACACCAAAAGTTAGCTTTTCCGTTTTATGTTTGTTATACATGCAACCTTAATAAATGCATGTCCCGCACTAATAAAGTACAGACTCCACTCTTAAACTGAACTCCTTATTTAAAACGATCTGCTTTTATACCGGTTAGACAAAAACGAATTAAATCCTGTCAAATCACCATGTCCTGTAGGGCAACTTAGTTTATCTAACTAGGCAACTGACATGCACAAGCAAGAAACCGCAAAATGTGTGGCTGTCCAAGCAAATAAACTATGAAAAAGCAAAGCAAGCGATGATAAAAACGCTGTTGCACTCATCAATAACTTGCTAAAGCTAACTTCGCGTTGCCCTCTATGAAACCCTGCACGCTAAATCCGGCGCGTGGTAAAACAGCAAGTGAAGAAACACAAACACTTTGGATGAAGTCTAGACTTGCCTCTTTTTGTGAGCTTTATTCCTTTTTTTCAATCCACTCCCTTGGAAAAAAAAATCGTGCAATCCCGTGATAGACTTCAGAATGAAAACGCGCTTCCTTTATCCCTTCCCCGCTGTTTCTGCTGTCCGGGAGAGTGCGCGTGTGCTCGTCTCTCATCCAGCTCCGCTGAGTTTCAATGGAGCAACAAGCGCAGACCGGGACTTACGGGTCCACGGGCGTAGGGAGTGGCCGACCCTCAGTGTTTCAGAATTCCAGACTTCCCTCAGCGTTAATCACCTTCAAAACACGCCCATATCGCCCAAACTCCGCTCTCGTAGTTTCATCAAAACTTTAGCAAATTATTTCGCGGGTCTTGAAAATGCAATAGCACCACCGTGTGTCGGTTTTGAGGACGTTCTAGGTGCAACTTCAGCAGAGGAGGTTGAAATGATTTTTAATACAAATAATTTAACGTTTTTGTTGATTTTATATTGATAATGTTTATTAACATTTATTTCTGTCTTTACAATTAATATAATCACATGCAATCACACACATCGGACCAGTGACTATGTTATTATCTTGTTTTGTCGATACCATGTTCCTGGGGTAAGAACACATAAAACGTTAAACGTTTTCATGTGCAGGACAACAAATAAATAACACACTGTAGGCAAACGATAGTTTTCTCCTTATTATTTATTTATTTGCTTCATTTTTGTTTTTCTATGAACTCCTTTTTTTGGGACGTCACAGTAACGTAAAGGTCAAGGTGGTTTTCTGAGAAAGGAAATAAAGTTCATACATGGACATATTTGCTCCTAGTTAACATGCAGACGACCGATTTTCATGAAATAGTAGCTGTTCTCTGGTGTGCAACTGTTAAAAGTAACAGTTAAGAAACCATGTAGTTGAATCGGTAACTTAATATACTACGAAATCTTCAGGAACAGTGTGTTCAGATGTGAGATTAAAAGACAAGCCAGTAACGCAAAATAACCTCACAGAGGAGAGGTCCATCATAACATTTAGGTAAAATTTTTGGTTATGTACTTTATAATTTCATTACAAAGCTTATAAAATAAACAATCGTTTTATCTATTAGCATTTGATGTGAATATGAAATCTGAAATCTGAAATTTCACCAAGGAAAGTCTGCAGACGGCTGTACAAACAGCCAGGCTATCTTCCAGATGTGTTCAATGCAGTTGCTATGCAACTGCAGACGCTCAGAGGAACATGTGTTCCCCTTCCGGAAGTGCGTGGCTCAGGAAGAAATGGCGGACTGTAGAAAGTTGCATCCTGCTTTGTTATTGCTTTCTCCGTGGCATTTTATCATAATATTACTTGTTTGTCTCTTAACACTGAGAACCGTTGCTGCGGACGTCTTAACTGAGGATGCTGCGTTCAGTGCCGGCCAGTCAGCAAATCCCCCGGCTACCGCGGCTGCACGAGACATACGGTAGATAGTGAACATGCATTTAGACGGTTGTCTTTGATTTTACTGGGCAATGTTAATTTATTCTTCTAGCGATGTAGCCTGCTAAACATTAGGAATGCAAGTAAAACTCGTTAAAACACCCCGGGTATTGAATATGCAAATTCACTTTGTGAAGGATTTTATCTTTGCGAATACGTCGTTTTAGACCAGATTGTGTTGTGGTCTTCGTACGCTTGATTTCTAAGGGTACGGCAACTAAGGCTCTAACTAGCTAGCCAGCCACCTTAACAGCAAGTCCAGGTATCTGACAGCGGTTATCAAGATGTGTGGTGTATCTGTTTTTACGGAGACAGTGATGGAATTGGAAGTATGCACACAATGTGAGGTCTTGCGGCTCGATCACGGTCCAAATACGCTTTTTCAAGCAAGTTGAAATCTTCTCCGCTTTATATAGTTATGATTGAGACCAATATAACCGCGGGGACCATCTGGACTACAGGATCCATTCCTGTCCCAAAGCAGTCATTAAAAAAAAATAAACATCAGTGGCCCCAGACCTGTAGAATATGGTTCCTGCCAATGAAAATATGTCCATATGTGCCCTAGGGCTAAATACCAAACCCAGTTGCCTAAGTAAATGTCAATTTAAAATGATAACCTATGTAAGTTGTTCTGGATAACCGCATCTGCTAAATGACATTAATGCAAAGTAAGGTTTCAAATGAAGAGCTCTGTATGGCCATTCATGTTATGTGTTTGGAATGGCAGCGTAGCACAGTGGTAAGGAGCAGGGCTCGTAACCGAAAGGTTGCTGGTTCAATTCCCCACTGGGGCACTGCTGCTGTAACCTTGGGCAAGTTACTTAACCCACAGTTGCCTCAGTAATTATCCAGCTGTATAAATGGAAAACATGTAAAACTTGAAACCCATGTAGGTTGCTCTGGATGAGAGAATCTGCTAAATGAAAATAATGTAATGTGACATCCACCGTTGTTCCAGGTACCTGCTGTATGACGTGAACCCGCCGGAGGGCTTCAACCTGCGGCGGGACGTGTACATCCGCATGGCCTCCTTGGTGAAGACGCTGAGGAAGCACGGCGACTGGGTGCTGGTGCTGCCCCCGTGGGGCCGCCTCTACCACTGGCAGAGCCCGGACATCCACCAGGTGCGCATCCCGTGGGGCGAGTTCTTCAGCCTGACCAGCCTGCAGGCCAACGTGCCCGTCATCGAGTATGAGGAGTTCATCGCAGGTGAGCGCCTGTCTGTACCTTGCTTATCAGTACTGTGAGGTGTTGACCATTGTCACTTAATGTTTACGTGGCTTAGATGACTCTTGGTTCATTTTTTTGGCAGTATTGCACTAAAGTAATGAAGTAATTACCTCACTGACATCTGAAAAATGCTGTAGAGTAAGATGTAAAGTGCTCATAAAATAAGTTGCACTGAATAAGGGTTAGAAGGTTGATACCCTTTTATGCAGATGGAAGGGAGATTATATTATTGTTTTATATTGGCAGAGTAGTATAGTTGCATGGGGCATGGGGTGGCAGTGTAGCGTAGTGGTAAAGAGTAGAACTCATAACCGAAAGTGCTGTTGTAGCCTTGGGCAAGGTACTTAACTCAGAATTTCCTCAGAAAATGTCCAGCTGCATAAATGGATAAAACTGTAAGCTGTGTAAGTTGCTCTGGATAAGAGCGTCTGCTAAATGTCAATAATGTAACATAATGTAATGTAATATTTGGGCTCAGAGTCGGGGGGCCCCTTTGTGGAGCAGGTCCTGGTGCTGCAGAACTACGCGGAGGGTTGGACGGATGGGCAGTGGGAGGAGAAGGTGGACGAGCGGCCTTGCATTGAGCGGCTCATGTACTCCAAAGACAAGCAGGGCTACTACAGGTACTACAGCTGTGCTCGCTCCCACATCACAGGGAGGTCAGAGGATGAACGTGTGTTCGTCATGTTCAGTGCTGTTGTGCTGTGCCAGTAATGGCTTGTTTCCCCTCCACTCGCTCCCTCAGGGGCTGGTTCTGGGGGTATGAGGAGACGCGCGGCCTGAACGTAACCTGTCTGTCAGCCCAGGGCCACGCCTCCATCCTGGCCCCGCTCTTGCTGCACAACTACACAGCTACGTAAGTTTCCACGGAAACCGCCTCGTCTTCCTCAATCAGTGTTGTCCAGACAGGAGTTGTGTGCAATGCATGATGTAAACAGTAGCTGTTCTAAAGAGCTTGAGTAGAATCTTTGCTTGTCAGCAGCCGTTTTTGTTGAGGCCTGGAGATACTTTTGTGGACTCCTCATACTGCCATGCTGTACATGGGAGCTTACCTGGGCTAGCTCACTTGCTGCTGTTGGGCAACGTTGCATGTTATAGTCATACAACATAATACTACGTAATACTATGATTGTTCGCATCTGTTACATCTTCATTCCTTATTAGGAGGGCAGGGCCTATATACTTCTAAAGTTTAACTTTGATTGACAGTTGGGGGAAAGAGGGGAAATTATTCACTATGTTGCACATAGGTGCAAATGTTGCGTGCGATTTTTTGGTATAGTTGAGTGTGAGGTGTTCCATTACGACATCACTGTGTTTACAAGCTACCCTAACCTACATAATTCATTGATTTTGGTGCAGTCGCTATAGGTGATTTATTGTCTTTTTATCACTATGAGACTCTTTCCATATTTTTTAATGCTGTATCTGATAGTATTTGCTCAGCCTCTCTGTATTGTATTGTCAGTAACTTTGTTAACTATGTGGTATTGAGACACATTTAATTTAGTGATCAATGTCCTCCCTGAGCATCCAAGCAATTTGTTTCTTACTGCAGGTCAGTGATGCTGGACAGAGCAGAGACTGTGCTTCATGACCACTACGCCGGAAAAGATTATTGGGATGTAAGTCCTTAAAAGAAATTTCCATGGTGACCTCCTCAGTGTTCATTGCTAAAACTAAAGTGAAATTTATGCATATAAACTAACTTTATTAAATTAACTAAATTTATGTCACATAAACAGCTAGCTCTGGTAACTTCCTTCCTAGACTCGACGCAGCATGGTCTTTGCCAAACACCTGCGCATCATCGGGGACGAGTTCCGAGCCAAGTACCTGAACTCCACTGACGAGAACGACCGGACCGTCTACAGCGAGGACTGGACCCGCATGAAGGTGCGAATGAACAGGGTGCGATGTAAAGACTTCCTCTGTGTGAATCAGGCCCAGCACTCAGACAGCAGATGTTTCACAAGTATATTCAGTTGCCTCTCAGTTTCCATTGATTTTGAATAACTCCTGGATACCCATTTTAGACCAAATATCCTTTTGCCCATTTAAAAAATTTTCATTATAAATTGGATTATGAATACTTCCTTCATCCATATATTCATACATGCAATCATAATTAATTCTACTTTTCTTAATCAACATAATCATTAAAAAACAGCATAAATACATCTTGTCAAGTTTCCCCTGGAAAGACAGTTGATTGAGTCTCCTTTATGCTGAATTACTCCTATTACACACATATGGATGTATAGTAGACACAATTTAATGCATCACCGTCTGTAGCATTTTATTCCTGTTGGCAAGAAACTTTGGATTAAGGGGGTTGTCTAGCCTGTACTTTGTCTGGCCAACTATTGAAATTTGGTCATGTAGCATTTCTAATATTGTGACTCCCTGTGTATGTCTTTCCCCTGTGTTGTACTCTGCCTCACTTGTAAGTCACTCTGGGTAAAATAGTCTGCCAAATGAATAAATGTAAATAAAATGTAAGTGGGTAACTGTGTTGATGTAGAACAGGCATTGCTTATACTGATACTATAGAAGAGATATTGTTAATGATGGCTGATTAGTTTTCATGCTAAATTTGCCTGTGGTGCATCTGTGGTTTATCTCAGAACAAGTTGGGCAGTGCGAAGGGTGGCCCGTACCTTGGCGTGCACCTGAGGCGGAAGGACTTTATATGGGGACACAGGGAAGACGTACCCAGCCTTAAGGGGGCGGTCAAGAAGATACGAAACCTGATGAAGAAGCACAAGCTGGACAAAGTCTTTGTTGCTACGGACGCTAATGAGGATGGTAGTACACTTGTGGCCCCTGCTTTTATGACATACCGCATTCCTGGAAACCATGTAACAAGCCGTAAACCTTCCTGAACTGAATCTTACTTTCCTAGAGAAGCAGTATTATTAGCAGGGGTTACATTCAGGAGCACAGCTAGAAATATATATATATCAAGTATTCAGTTCATTTTTAGGGACATCCATAGAATCAGTAATACAGTGCCACCTTCAGGAATATGGTTACATACTCTGTCACATACAGTGTGCATGTCTCTTGTCTGTTTTGCCACAATGATACTGCTGTCTTGGGCCTGTTGGCGAAAAAATAAATAGCTGGTTGGACCTATCTGGTTGATCTGTTGGCTTTATGAGGGTCATCTATTTGATGTCTATTTGATCAGTCCAATCAGATACTTTTAACTGGGAATGAATGGTTGTGATCTGTACGTAATTGTTCAGAAGTAGTCTGTGTCACCAAAGGTGTTTTTCTCTCGTGTCCCAGAGTTAGAGGAGCTGAAGAGGATGCTGCCGGAGATGGTGCGGTTTGAGCCTACCGGGGAGGACCTGGAGCTGCTGAAAGATGGGGGCGTGGCCATTATCGACCAGTGGATTTGCGTGCACGCCAGGTTGGATTTGTATTCCTAGGCTGTAATTGTATCATGCAGAGTAATAATGATCCCCAGTAACTCCCACGAGATGGCTGCCCACAGGGCCATGAGGGCTTCCTTTGGCTTTCTCTAAACATAAACCTGTCCAGATGCAGGAAAAAGAGTGAAAGACAACTTGGGATCATATTACTTTATTCCACTGCGCAGAGGTCCAGGTTTTTTTCCATATAATATTAGGTTATGTGTTGTTACATATTGACCTTAGCTGCAAGTCATTTCCAAGTGACAGCCCTGCTGTACGTAACAGCTTTATAAGGCTCACAACAGTCTTTGTTGAGACTCAGTCAAAGAAGTGTATATTCACTTCTGTATATCAGTTAAGTATATTATAAGGTATGTTATATCAGTAGGTGCTGAAGTGCCTGTTTAGTAGTCAATAATAATAATAATTCACCCATTGCTGGCAGACCAAAACAAAAGACATAATTTAAAATGAACTGTAATTATTGTTTGTATTGCTGAGCTCTGCATATTTGAATGCATTTGAATGAATGAATACAGCCCAGATGGGAGGGAGTCCATCTAGCTATTAAATTACCTGTATACTTGGAAAATGTTACAGTGTATTAATAGGACCTGATTACAGTATTAATTAAATGCCAGTAAATAAATTACTGCAGTAAAAAGAAATTATTGGGCCCCTAGCCAATGGAATTCAGTATTTTTTCATTCCTTGATATCTGATTGATGTGGCTCAAAGGAACTGAGCTGGCATGACATCTTCCACAAACTGGCAAAACAGAGAAAACATGTCATGCCTATCCACCCCCTATCAAACCACTGTCAGAGTAGAAAAACCTGTAGAGGTATGCCTTCATCATGCGATGTTAAGTAAACTAGAACATTCCAGCTGGTATTAGTGTCTGTCGTCCACAACTGAAAGGGCAGCTTGACTTTCAGTGTTTAATTCGGTGACAATCAGAATGAATCACGTTGAATGATGACATGAAAACAATGAGGTACACAAGATCAACATTAAATTACAGACGTGTCTTTTCATGTTTGAAACGAGTTCTAAGATATACTTACAAAGCACTGCTTTTTGGCTGAGACATAATAGAGTAGCCCATAGAGTAGTCCAGTTTGAGTCAGTGACTAGATGGTAAATGAAAATAATCCAGTTTGACACACAGAATGCAAATTCATCATATGTTGTCCAGTGTAATTTAGTTCAGGTAGAGTAAGGGTAATGCTAAGGGTAAAATCAATGTTTTTTTCAAAATTCTACCCCAGGGAAGCTCACTGCATGTAAAATGTCGTTGCAAGACAGATTAATGAATGCTCCATATGCCTAACAAAAATCTGCCCCTTATATTTGTGTTCCTGGAGAATAAACCAAAACCATAAAACATGAGCTACGGCTGTCACCACATCTGGTTTGAGGGTGGCCCTTCTAATATTTATGTGACCTCTTCTTCTTCCGCTCACCTTTATCAGATACTTCATTGGCACCTCCTTGTCCACCTTCTCCTTCCGGATTCACGAAGAGAGGGAGATCCTGGGTTTCGACCCCAAAACCACCTACAACCGCTTCTGCGGCGACAGTGAGAAGGAATGTGAACAGCCTACCCACTGGAAAATCGTCTACTGATCTTCTGACCCATCGTCAGTTCTCAAAGTCTGATGGGAAACAGTGTTAACGTGTAATTTTCTGAAATGCACAAGACCTTTTTGGCCTACAACAGAACCTTTTTTTAATATAAACAAGTATATTTGTATTTAAATTGTAAAAAGGAAAATGCAGTCATTACAGCTGCTGTTGAACATGTGTGTGATGGTATGTCTGATGAAAAAATTATTGAATCAAACCATTATACTTTCTGTTTTAATATTCATTTTCTGCCAGAGTCTAAAACTTGAATACAACATCTACACCTCCAACTGTTTTTATAAAAAAAATCTTTTGATTTTTTTTTAGTTTATATTAAAAGTGTTTCAAGAGTCTCAGAAAAGGCTCATGGATTGATCAAGGGAAATTATTTTGTTACTTCAGAGAAAAATTTTGAACTACTACTACATAAGGACTAGTCTTGTCTTCTGACTTTTTGACTCAAGTCCTGTTAGGAGGGACAGTGCAGATTCTAAACATATTCTAGCTTGTCTATCCTTTGATATATTTATTACAATATGTGAAATTGCCCATTAATGTGTAATAACACTAGACCTATAAAATACAAGAATTGATTATTGTACTACTTGTTGAAGTGAAGAAGACTGAGTTTAAAGTTACCATAAAATCCTTCATCACCTCAGCCTTGAATTTAATAGTCAAAACATATGGTGCAGTCTTTTATGTTGTAGCCACACAGGAATTTTACCTATTTTCTTGTGATTTTTTTTTCTTTTTCTTTTTTCATCACTTTTTTCCCCTTTTTGTGTTATTACTGCCAAAGTGTCATAATAACTTGAAAGTGACATATACTGAAAACGTTGTATAAGATATTTTTGTGGATAAAAGCATGACAGTAAACCTAGAAAGTATTTTTTCCATAGATTTTGTTTTGAATGACATTTTGTTTTATAGTCCATCTACATTTCTTGTTTAAAATCACTGAAACTGTTATATACATCAAAAGCTGTTGCAAGAGATTCAGAGACCGGTGTACAGTCATACAGCAGTGTAGGCAGTCCCTGTTTCATGATCATTCTGTGTATTTTCATAAAAAAGCGAACATTTATACAGATACAGATTTATGTTGACAGAGGGGATGGGGCGTGTGAATGACAGCGAGAAAAAAAAATCTGAAAAAGCATCAAGCGTTTTGGTTGCCTTCTGTTTAAGTTTCTCGTGAAGTGTTTTTTAGAATTTTTTTCTTCACTTAGTTGCGTTACATTCCTTTAGCAGACACTCTTATCCAAAGCAGTTTCCAGTACAACAGAACACAAGTGTGTCCATTCAAGTTGAATGAGCAACAGTGTCAGACCAGGCTAACAGCACTCCCAGACCAGTGAGCGTGAGCAAAACACCATTCAAGCCCTACCTTGTCCTAATCTGACTAGGCAGCCTAGGAACTAAGGGAAGGCAAGTATACACACCACAGTCATTAGATCACACTCTCCACAGCACATTGCGATGCTACAAATAAACAGCAAGTAGATACAAGTAGGTGTTATGGGGTGGGGGTTGAGGTGGAACCAAGATGCAGTCCGGGTCTTCAGCCTGTGTTGGAAAATTGTAAGTGATTCCGCTGCCCTGATCTCTGTGGGAAC
Organism: Megalops cyprinoides; assembly: GCF_013368585.1. Taxonomy (NCBI): domain Eukaryota; kingdom Metazoa; phylum Chordata; class Actinopteri; order Elopiformes; family Megalopidae; genus Megalops; species Megalops cyprinoides. Next base: position 25,680,419 of record NC_050596.1, read on the forward strand.
TATATGTGGCGGACTAGTATGGACAAGCAGTTTCCCCATGGTTGTAGAGCATAGCGATCTGGGCAGTACATGTGGTTTGAAGACTAATTGTAGGTATGAGGGGGCTGTCCCATTCACTGTTCTGTATGCCAGTGCCAAGGTTTTAAACTTTATTCAAACATTAACAAGAAGCCAGTGATGTGAGGAGAAGCATGTGACAACCACGTTTGAGGAGTTGTCTGTGTTAGCTGCAGAAGTTTGATGGCATAGGCAGGAAATCAAGCAAAGAGCGAGTACAGTAGTCTGGGTGTGAGAGGACCAGGGCCTGAACTAGAAACTGAGTAGAATACACAGTGAGGTGGGGGGAGATTGTGACAGAAGTTTGGAGACACATGGTGTATTGGTGTTCTCCCTCTGCGGACTCCCGCAGATAGACTCCCTTGTCTTTGACCGACTGAGGCAAGCAAGCTGCCACTGTATCGCCACCCCTGATACTTACATGCTAATTAACAATGCAGCCGCAGAGGCATTCTTCTAATCAGCTGTTTGATCGGCCTCTAACAAAATAGAGCCACAACTGAAACTTCCACGCCCTGCTAATTATCAAAACAATAACACTAAGATGGCAGCTAACAATAAACATGGAACGAAGAAACTAATAGATTTTACAAAACAATGTAAAAAACTACAATCTATAGTGGCAAAGCTCATTCAGTGAATAGGAAGCTGAGTAAGATTTTTTGGAATGACCAGATTTTATTTATTATATCCTTTGAGACACTTACCTATCCTGCGGTTCAGTGAACACCTGTCCAAAGACCATGATCTGCATCTTCTTGTTTTCCCCGTCTTCTCATTCCTTATCCACAGGAATGGATGGTGTCACATTACTGAATGTCATATACTGTACTTTCATGTATAAGTATTTTCAAATGTACAAATATTTACACAGCATTAAGGTCTTTAGAGTGTTTAACATAGTGACATATGCATCTGTCCTTAATGTGAATAACCAATTTGTAGCCTGTATTCAAGAACTTAGCGCCCGCCTATAACATTGTGGCCACAAGAAAATAACTATCCTACTGTTTCCATCTATCCAGTTTATGGTTCTTTTCAGGAACATAAGTAAATAAGTTGTCTTGGTTCAGTGCCAGTAATTCATCTGGATTTTGAAGGTCTACATTCTTCACAGTTCTTCCATTGTGCAACACTCTCTTGTCTTAGGGGGGAAAAAAAAAGTTTCACAAGGCCTAAATGAGCCGGCACCATTCATTTCTGAACCCAGTGTAACTGCCGTTTCCAGTCACAGCCAACTACTGTTCAGTTGAATGCAAAAAGGAAACAATGATAATAGTAAAAAAAATTAGGCACGCCTTTGGCATTAACTGCCCCCTGTTGAGATGCAGAAATGACAGTTCTCAAAATGATGTTAATTCCCATAAAGGCCACTCCTACAGGCCCATGATGAATGAGGAAGGCAAGAGGATTTGTTATGCAATATATATATTCAATGAGAACTATGTGGTAAGATGGAGAGCCTCTCTATCCACTTACCAATATTGCACTGTTGAACTGATCAACAGCATATCTTTTGGTTGCCAATGAGCCACAGAATAATACGATGGACAAACGTATCTTGTGATTATTTTTTAATAAAAGATATGAGCTTTAAAGTCAGAGGAAGAATCGACAGTGTTCTCTTTTGAAGATGTCATCACCATATCGAGACTTTTGTGGTTCCTCTATAGTTTCACTTTTCTGTTCTCATTCTCTTAATTACAATGAGATTGCTGAATATTAGAGTTCTGCAACTGGATTGAAACACAAAGCAGTTCCTCTAAGTGGAAAAAAACAATCATTGACATGCATTGCTATGCACCACCTATAAGAGCTTATCAGAGAATGTCAGAATGTGCACCTAATTAACCAGGTGCAGAATGGAGGAAAAACATGTTAAAAGTAAAGACCAGCCACACACTTTTGTGGCTTCAAATGTTAAGATTCTTCAGTGATTTGATATCCATTGTTTCTCTGATAGTTGCTGCTGAAACATTGGACTTGGAGTAATTTAAATACTATAGGCTATAATCTAGAACTTGACTGTGCAAGTCCCATTGCAAAAGCTTATCATTACACTGACATAAACTGAAAAACCCAAAATATCGAAACTGCTGAATTATTTTTGGGTTATCCAGGCTCAGCAGCTCGACATCACTCCACAGCTTTGCGTCATGAGCAGAAGGGTATCTTCAGGCAAGCGCGGCATACCCCTGATACCAGAAATGTAATGGGGCCAGCGGTGTGTAAACACAGGGAGATGGATTTGCTGAGACTTAAATCAAAGCCAGGAGTGAAATAATGACAAATGTTCTCATTCAAAGGTGATAAGAAACACAGCGTTTAAGAAGGTTAAGGAATTCATATTTGGAATGTCATGTAAAGTGCACACTACACACTATCCTACCAGAATTCATAGTGTGATTATAGGAAAATGCGTGGAACTGTGATTTAAAGAGAATAACATTGGGACACTGCAGTGGCCAGCACAAAGCCCTCACTTCAACCTGAAAGAAACTGTGATGAATTGGAACACAGAATTAGGGCAATGCCACTAGAAGTCATTTTTGAAGAAAAGAGGAGCATTTACCCAGTACCTTTCATTGGAAGGAATGTGAAACCATGGCGAATTTCTAATTCGGCACCGATTACAATCAGATGATGCCTTTATTTGTGAAAGCTCTACTCCAATTGCCTCCTATCACTCACTTCATCTGCATCCTTTTACAGCCAAGCCCCTGACAGGGAAATTGTCAAGAATGGGCTCTCTTTCAGGTACAAACGTTTGCTCTTTGGAGATTTCAACCAATAATGCTGACATATCCGGTTACATCATGAAGTCCCTGCCCTAGCTCACAGGCAAAGAGATCCTTTTGTAATAGTAGCTGTAGGTAGAAGCTAGAGTTCTGAAAAACGTGCAAAAGGAATCATGTAAGGCCAAGGTCTTTGTACTCAATGTTGGAGTTACTGGAACTTCAGATGTGTCAATATTTGGCCATCAAGTTTAGTACCATAAAGCAGAAATTGAATTGGGTCTGATGTGACCTATGTGTACTTGTCTTAAGCACCTCAGCTCTCTTGTAATTGTTTCTTAAAAAAAAACTTTACATTTTTAATGACAGTTAAATATAAATGTTGATTAAAAACCTACCAGCTAGTGTCACGTTTTAATCCCCGTGTTTATTTTTTTCTTTCCTGTGTGTAATTGAAATGAACACCGAAACAGCGTGTGTTCACCAAACAAACAAAACACACAAAACATTTGTTATTCTGCTTATACTGAACACAGTTAATTCCCATTTGCTCCCATTACCTCTTCACTCTGTGGTGGTGGAAAAACCACTCTGCTACCGGGTAAAACCACTGCAGTGCATACCCAGAGCGCGTGATTTCGCGTCCAGCTCCGTCGGGATTCCTTGTGTAGCCGTGCATGGGTTCCCGCTGTTGGGACTTTCCGTGGGTCCCCCTCTTGCTCCTGCACCTGCAGGTTGCGGACCCGTGGGACAATGGAGCGCGTGAGTCATACACCCGTGAATGCGTCTCCCTCTTATGTCCAAGATGGTGCGCCAATTAACTGCGCAAAGTGCCCATACATAACTTGTAAAATCATAATGTTTTACACTACCTTCAACAAATGGCTTTTAATCGTACTACAAACGTTCAGGCTAAGTCCAATTTGATTTAATACGTAGAAATATTTCCGGTTTCAGCCGTACGCTCCTTGGGAAAAAAAAAAGAAAAATCAAAGTGCTAAGTGCTTAAAACTATCACACACAAGTTAAGATTGTAATGATCGCCCCCGCGGCTGCGCATATATTCAGATACACCCACTTACTGACTGCTCCTGAGACCTCTGCGATAGCAATACACAATGCCTGAAGAGCTGTGCGTAGTTGACTTCACGAACCAGTTGCATGGTTAATCGTTGAGACGAGAGGAGAAACTATTTTTTCAGAGTTAAAAGTAACACGTTCTTTTCTCATATACCGATTTATATTTCGTTTTCAGGTAAGGGCCAGAATCTGATGGAGACATTTGTCTGCTAGGATTTACCTAGCACGATGCGCTCGACAAAATCAAACGATTTCACTGGATACCGATAACGACTACTTTTGAGAGGTATCAAACCAAGGTAACGTGTTTTTTAATAGGATTATAAAAAAGTTATAGGATTCCTTTCTTTAGTTCATGCTGCTAATCAGAACTACATGTGACGTCAAAATGCGTCTCACAGTCGGATTTACACAGAGCTATTAGCAGTTTAGTTACGCTAATCTTAGTTTGCAAATGAAGAAAATTACAGTTGTGTTGTTTTTTAAGTAGCTATGTTACACTTGTCTGTATGTATAACGTGTTTTTATTCGAACAGTTTGTGGGTGAATGTAGTTGCCGATTATATATTGTCCATTTCATATGAGCCAAAACGTGCGGGAGTTCAGTTCTGTAGTTCAGTAATTAGTATTACTGCCAGCAATGCATTCAGTCTTATTACGAAATTATTAATTCCCAGTTGTCCACGATCTATAGAATTGAAAAATATGGATGTAGTTAATAACCTTAACTGCTATACTGTCGATGAATACACCAGACATCGTATGTCTGAGCTGGGGTAGGCTATGTATTAAAGCATGATAGTAGAGTAGCCTACTTCCAAATTTGTCCCCATCATTGTTTCCCATTATTTATGAGTGGTCCTATTACGAAGTGTTTTTCCCGTGTATTTTGTATTTTAAAACTGAATCGTATGCACGAATCGAATCGATAAAGAATTTACCGACAAACGTTTCCAAAGAAAATTATCACCAATTGCCGATTTATTTAATTTCATTATTTTCAATATTTGGAAGAAGATTTTTTTCCCCCCAAAATTACGATATTGAGCGATGTCCATTTCGTACAACCTGTGGACACATTTCATGAAATCTTGTCTTAAAACCAATGATTCGTTTTGGTATCAACTCATATTGGTTTTTAATTAACCTGTACATTTTGTGAATGTATGAGTGACTGTTCATTGTTTAACAATTCTGCCCTGGTGTGTCTTTACCAATCCAAAAATGAACTTAAACTTCGGGTAGGTTCTGTAGCATAGTTTCTTGCTGTTCTACAAAGTTGATCTTGTTTATCCCTTCATCTACAGATGGCCTCGTTCCTCCAACAATTACGACTTCTGCTGTGGAAAAATGGCCTAAGTGTTATTAGGCAGCCCGTAAGTAATAATTTCCCTCTCTTCTAATATAGGTGGAAGTAACGATTTGAATACCTCTCTAAGCCAGGTATTTCCCATAGATATAAAGATGTTTCACTAAGGCTTACTAAAGGAATATAAAGGAACGTAATTATTAATTACTTTCAATCATTATTTTTTTATTGTCGAAGTATAGCAGTTGCACTGTAGCAGTATTTCTGTAAAAAGGTAAGTACAGGTGACTTTACTAATGAGCTCTTCTTGGAATGAATGATATTTTCTTTATTTTCACATATGAATAATTAAAATCATGAAGGCATCATAACAGTATAGCATCTCAAAATATAAATTTAGGACGTCTATGTCGGTTGTCATCGTTCTTAGTCATCATTCACTTAAAATTCCTTGACCTGCAACATAACAGCTAATACATGCTAATTCAGTAAATCAGTCTGCTAATATGATCAAGAGCACACATTAAATTGGAAAAGATGCTGTGGTAATAACCTTACTTTCCAAGAAACATGTTTCTTCCACAAAAAAAAAAAGGATTCATACCAGACAACTCAGTACATGTTGGTGCTCCTCAGGACTAGCATCATTAACGACTGATATAAACATGGTAAGTAACATCTTTTCATTGGTTGGGAATCAAATCCTGCTGCTGTCACTCTCATTCCCAGGCCTGGTCTGTGGCTCTCATCGTCTGGCCCCTAGTGATCTTCATCATCCTCGCCATCACTCGCTCTCAGTTCCCTCCAGTACCTAAAGACACATGTGAGTACAGGGGGTTGTGACCTTCCACTCCTCCACTGCAGTTCTGTGGTAAGGGGAATGGGGATCTCCCAGGATGCTTCAGTGCAACTCTGTAAGAGCAAAAGTGAAGAGGGTACCATAGGGACCATATTCAGAGGAACTGGTGAATAATGAATAAGGGAAGAACTACAAAACAACACCAGACATGCTGACATAGTGCCAGTAAGTTCAGTGAGTCCTTTGTGTCTTGTGTTCTTTGTTGAATTCACTGGTCTATCTTAATGAGCCTTGGCACCCTGTGACTGCTGTTCACTACTTTGATACAATAGGAACACAGATTATCTGACACAAAACCCCATGGTAAGGCATAGTAGCATGCCTCTCCATGGTCTGTATCTTGAATTGAGAGAAGCTCAGTTGTTTAACTCTGCTTAAATACTGCCCCCTCACATGTTGCTTAAGAGATGGCTTGCTTTCCACCCTTTTTCTCGGCAAAGCTCAGAGTCATTATAAACAAACAATAGGGTCATATGGTCACAGGTAGGGTGGAACCACACCTTAATCCTAGTTGCCAAGGGAAATCCCACTGGGCCGAGCTTCCCAGGTTATTGCTGTTCAAAATGCTCCTGTTCACCAAAACTCAGGCACTTTACAGAAGGGCTAAAGGAGCTTGAACAGTGTACGTAGAAAACAGATTTGCACTGAAGGATGTTGTAATCTGTATGATGGAGTGGCAGTTTGGTGCAGAGCTGTAGAGATTTCTGGTGATGTGAAGAGCTGTTGGTTCTATGTTTTAGATCTGCACTCTTCAGTCTTAGATAAGCAATACATCTGTGTGGAGTTTATATCGTACCTCGGCACTTAGAAACATGTACGCAAACATGTACAGTCACATCCTCCAACAGCAGGAGGTGTCTTCCCAAGATGATGTGTCTCCCTAGCATACAGTCCGTCTCTTCCCCCTCCCTCACGATTCCCCTGTGGGGCCAGACAGATGGGTGAATTGAAAAACATTGCTTTTGAGCAGAGCTGCCTTTATGTAAGACAAGAAGAGGGATGGATTAATGAACAGTAAAAGAGCCCATAATCCCAGTGAAACCACATCATTGTCAGGAAGTGCTTCACCCGTGAACCAACGCTATCCCCAAAGACCCTCCAACATGTGTTTTATTGCATGAAATGCCAATATCTTATCGTCAATTCACTAATGTTACCATGATCGTCTTAAAAGTCACTGTGCAGATTCTATTATTATTATTATTATTATTATTATTGTGAACACCGGGATGAGGTGTGTTATTTTGTCTACCTCCTGTATATACATACTGTACAATGGTACAATGTCAAAATATATTTATTATTCAACTTTCATATATTAGATTTTGTTATTGTATCATAGAACGCATTTTGCAAGGTATGTAATTTGACAGTATTAAAGGTATCATACCTGTCAGGCAGGGTAATATCAATGGGATGTTCCTATTTCCAGCAGTTGACCTTCCTGAAACCCCTGTTTACCACTGTGTATGCCACTGGTATACTTGTTTGGCTGGTCACAATTTTTCACAGTCAGGCCATGCCTGATGTTATTGGTTAAACCACATACTTTTAAAAAGCTTAAGATGCAATTGACTGCTGTGAAGATTACAGTAACGGGGCTTCCTGATTGTGTTAAGAGATTACATTTAACTTTGAACCCAAATATGCCTGAAAGAAAGTTACACTGATTGAGCAGTGATTTTAAGTAAGATGATATTAACTGGGTTCATCTATATATATTGTACATTTTGATGTATATCCAAAGTGCATGTCATATTACGATACATAATAAGATATATGGCCTTTTGTACAGGTAGGACTGATTAATGTGCCATTTTTGAATTTGCAGAGATGTGCTTTTGCTAGTAATATGGATTGGAATGGAGGTGTCCTCAGTCAATATTGTTACTTTTAACATTTTGTATGCCCGTGTTTTCCACAGAAATATCTATGAAACTCCCCCTGTAATGGAATATTGCACTGAAGGAACTCCTCTTCTTAGATGTCTGTTTCTTGCCAATGAGTGACCTGTGGCTATTCAGCCCAGAATGTTGTACACAGTAATGTTTATCAGAGAGGAATGTAATTTTTTGTCTTACAGTAACCTCTGTTTCATATGTAAGTGTTTTGAAATTACATTTCCGGTCTGACTTGCCTGATAACATTTCAGTACACAGTTGCAAAATTTATGTACACTAATTCATAATGAGCTCATTTATAACTTGCAAAGTTATAATCAATGCATCGGAAAAAAAAGTATTGGGCAATTATTGCACAGGCGGGGCATGCTTTCCACATGATTCATAAGGCCAACAGTTTTCTTGCAGTGATGCAATGGTATTAACATGTGATTGGATGAAATTAATGAAAGTGGATGACATTTTTTCTGTCTTTGCTCATCACTTTTCAGTATTTTTAATGTAATGAACAGTGCCCATTATATATACCAAGGCATGTGACAAACATTTTACAAGTAAATATTGATCTAGTGCAAAAATAGTGTTATTCTATGAAAACACTATCATTAGTTAACCTTACAATTATCATTTAACATGTATTCCTCTTGTAGCATACATTTCGAGTTTTACAGAAAAACTCTGAAAATGAATTTGAGTAGTTGGATACATAACACATGTACTAATTTAATAGACATAAAGCCTACCTTGAACTAGAGGTGCGCTTACTTGATATACGTTTGTACGTAAGCTGTATAAGCTAAATACATGGATTTTTTATTTTATTCAGTGAGCTGAACCAGGGAGCAGCAAAGGTGATAGATTGAAATTTCTTGATCTGCAACATAAGTAGAATTTCCTTTTCAGACACCAGTCACCTTCAGAAGCATGTTAGGGAGAGAACAAATAAATACAGGCATGAGATGCATGCTCTCACTCCCACAGAGAGGAATCTCAGTGGACTGGTTTTACCACATACCGCCATGCTGTCAATTACAAAAATAATCTTTGTGAAAATTCATCTTTGTTGTTGTGCCTCTGAACACATGACATGTTGAGGGATAAAAGAGAATGTTTTGAGGGAAAATATTCACATAGCAAAAGCTTCTAGCAAAATGCTAACATAATTACCACCAATTTGCTGACATTGCTTTGAGTGATACTTATGGCTGATGCTAGCATTTTGCTTCCACCAGCTCTTGTGCAGTTTTCTGGCATTTGTCTTAGTAGCAAAGGTGGGAGTAAACTCACCTCACCGCAGCAAATTCACAAATATTCTTCAAAATGGAAGTTTGGATTTCATTTCTGTCTGTCATGGTTTTGGATTACAGATGAGCAGCACAAGTACAAAACACTGGAACATGTTGAAGACCTTTAAAAATTATTTTGCATACATTAAAGCCATGAAAGTTACAACTTCTGTATCAACACTAATTTGATTTCATGTGTGTACATTCTGATAGCACAAGTCCTCATAAACACGCTTTAAACAATAGCTTTTACAGATAGCATTTACCTACTAGGACTGCTAGGTTAAGTGAACTCCTCATAGGCACAGAAACCATTCAAACAGTGCAGGAACACTAATACTTAAGACACCATTGTAGACTCCAAACTGGAATATAATTTTTTTGCGTAGTTGATCAGTATCACATTTCTTGTATTGTATTGTAGGTTAACTCTTTACACTGTTGTTCATGGATCTCTGTGATTGTATGTTTGTACACATGTTGCTAGGTCACTGCTGGTGCAAGTTCCAGTAGAAGACAGTCATGAATGAGTGAATGAGTATTTGCAGCCAATAACAAGGTTTGCTGGGTGTTTGCCTAGGTCAGGTAATGCTGCCCTGTGTTGGAATTGCATCAGTGAAAAGGATTTTCTTAACTGAGTCATCATTGACCCTATGCTTGAGCTTGTACTAGGACTCATCTCAGTATCCATATAAACAAAGTTCTCACGGACTCTGAATCATGCACGTTAGTCAGGGTTATTAACAGAGTATTATTTAGTTCACTCACGTTTAGGAATGGTTTTAGCGTTTGAGGAACTATTACTTTTATGACAATAATATGTATGTGTTTTCATTTTCAGCGAGAGCTTTTTGTATATGGAGTACATTGCTCCTTGAAATGAAAAGAAAAAAATAGTACAACATTTCATTTATTCAAAGGTAAACTTAAGATGAAGGCAAATCAGCCCTGCAGTCATGCAGTCTAGAAGACAGACTTTGCTGTGTAACCTGTATGTCCTCTGCTGCTAATATATGTTGTCACTATGCTGCTGCAATCCCTTTCTGTGTTACTAATACATGTCATTGCTTTTTTCTAATATGTGCTGTGCCATGTTTAACACTGTCTATAATGCTGTTACATGTGATGCTGTGATTTTTGTTGCTTTTGCATTTTATGATGCTGCTGTTGCTTTTGGTGATGTAGTCTTTTTGAATTTTTTAACTGCTGTACTTTTGTCTGTTGCGTGCTGCTGTGTGCTTGTTTTCCACCTGCCCAGGACTTACAGATGAAAATGAGCATTTTAGCGAAGTCTGGCACTCTTACATAGAGCCATCTGCAGAAGTGTTGATTAGTGTGCAGTGTCCTTGTCAAATAAATGTAATGATGAAACAAAATAAAAGTGTTCATGCATCAGCCCTCTCTTTCCCTCTCTATCCAGGCTATGTGGCCCCTCGGAACCTGCCGAGTGCTGGGTTCTTCCCTTTCTTGCAGACCCTCATGTGTAACACAGACAGCACCTGCTCCAACCGGTCCCATCTTGTGAAGTCTCGTTCCGGTGGCTCCTTGCGCATGGCCTGGACCTCTGAGGACACTCACAGGTACCCATTGCATGCCCCTCCAAGTTCTGGTTCACCTGACTCTCCCAGTGCTTTTTTAAACTCCTTAGCGGCCATTTCTTAAAATCTACCATTTAAGTACCATCTTTTATGAGCCACTCATGCCATACAGGCTTAGCATATGCTAAGTGATTATCAAGTGATGGTATACTCTGTTGATGAGATTCATTGTTTCCCTTTCACGGAGAACATCTACCTTTTTAAAGTTTGCCAGGTTCACCATGTGAAATGTGTGTTGAGGGCCTTTTACACTACCCTTTTAAACAACTGTTTTCACCATCTGAAAGGCTAGACAGCTAAAAATGAAGTTTAAACAAAACTAGCCAGGCTTTGTGCTTTGACTGCCTGTTTCTTTGTAAGTCCACAAGTGTTTTCTTTCAAATGACGTCAGAAGCATACATAAAAACGGAACACCTTTGAAGAGGGCTATTCATGGGAAAGCCAAACCAGCTTATATTTAACAGGGTGTTCATATGTCCATTCACATGGAAGGGTCTGACTCGCAGTAAGGCTGGCTTATGCCATTTGCTATGGTCTGGTTCCACAATGTGGTTTGGAATTCTCAGTAATGTATGTGAGTGTGGTGTCATAAAACGAATCACATGAATTCTTGATCAGGACTGAGATCTTGTTTAGCAATGTTTCAAATGATGTAGCCAACCAGCTCTCATTACAGTGTGACATCTTTCATCAGCTTTAGTTGTACATTCAGTCATCTTGGTTTATTGAATTGTTTGGCAATTAGTTTAGAAGCACAGATACATCCCACATTAAAACAGTGTTTGATGAAAGAGAAACATTTTGTACATTGTTTACTTTCTTCACTAAGATAGTGACAATATGATCGACTAAAGGGCTTAATTTTTGGAAAGCATTGAGACAAAATGGTAAAGTCACAATTCCTTCTTCAGAGCATATTTTACATGTACTCAACATTATGGATCAGCCACTTTAGTTAGTCATGGACACTTTCAGTTATTTTAACTGTCCCATTCAATTACATTTGAAGACCTGACATTGGTCTGGTTTAACGTGATCCTTGACAGTCAGTTCATCTCAGTGTTCATTGGAGGTGATGTATGCTTGCAAAAAATTCCATCTACCTCAGATTGACATAGTTTCCATAACTGGAGCGCTGCTGGTTGCTCCTTTGCACTATAGTTACCTCTTTGTTTGTCATATGTGGAAAGAATCTGATCAGCCACCTACACACACACACACACACACACACACACACACACACAGACACATACACGTGCACGGGTGTGTGTATAGGGATGGATAGCTCGTTACATAAAACATTTCCTTTGACTACCTTTCCTCATACCTGATTGGAGGCAGTCTTTTTGAATTTTCTAAATGACTGAGGATTACATGGTGGATTTCAGCAATCACACTCAGTATTCACACGGTAAACCAGCGAAACCAGTTCTGTGTCCTAATTGGTTAAATGTACAGAGAAAGAACCAAATCGCTCAACATTTTATTTCTTCCTTTCAATACCACTAAAATCAGTGGCTTGGTAATACTTTGTCGTATCTTCTTAGTCTGACCTGATTTCAATTTGGCTACCATGTTTTTTTTTCCATATGAGTATCCTTTCTGGGCTTACCACCATGACACCAGCATTCTGCCTCATTGTCCCCGTGTCACTGTTGAATTTGTCTCACAGACAAGCCCAACTAGCTGGACTGCCGAGACTAGTTGGGCTTATTGTTCTACCATTTAAAAAAAAATGTGTGGAATCCTTTTGTTTTATATAGTTTCTTTTTCTCTTTTTGTGTTGTGAATCATCATCTTTAACTATGATTGACTTATCTCTCACCAAAAATCTCATTGACGTACTGTAGCAGAACTGAGACCACAGGCAAAAGAATGGTGGATGTTGCACAGTTAAAGGGAAAATGATTCATGGTCTATGAATGTTTCATAAATTCAGCACAGTTAGTTACTGTTACATGTTGAATTTAGGCATTCATCCAAAGTGATGGTCAGATACTTTTCATTTTTTCAGACAAAATTAAATAATAAGAAATCAGCCATTTATAGGTAATTCATCTTCAAATTAGCACACTTATCTCTCTTGCAGTGTAATTAATAAGGATCTCAGGACAATTAGCAGCAATGTATGTAATCCATGTAAAAACACAGGAACTTCACTGCAGTTCTATGATGTTTCTTCCATAAGTATGTTGGACAAATAATGCATATCACCCTTTAACAAGTCAGTTTTTCAAATCTCCATAGTTTTAAAATTCATACAGTGTAGCTGTATACTGTAAACTATATAGGGCACTCAGTGTGTGACAGATATGAAAATGTATATATAAATGACTTTGGTGTATAGTCAGCAGGTCAAACATACATGTCTGTCTGAGGATCACAATGCAATATGTGTTCAGCTATGCAATATGCATTCAGCCCCGTGCACCAATGCAACTTTCTCTTTTCTTCCTAATGTTAATTCAGCCAGTTCAGTTTGATCCTCAGTAATCAGTTCTGCCCCCGGCTGCCTTGTGCTACATTATATTACATTACGTTCGTTTAACAGATGCTCTTATCCAGAGTGAATTCCAGCACAAAAAAAAAAAACATAAGTGTATCCATTCAAGTTGAATGAGCAATAGTGTCAGACCAATGATTCTGATATGGACGTGCAATGCTAGTGCAGATTTCAGATTATCATAAAAGGGTCTTTGCAGGGGAAAGGATTTTTTTAGTAGCTCTGCCAACCTGAGCATCTTTCCTGTCTCTCACCCTGTGTGTCCCAGGCTGTCCTCACTGCCGTTCGGCCCGGGCACCATGGCTGCTGTCCAGAACAGGGGTTTGGTCCAAGCCTCCCTGATGGCAGACACTGCTGACCAGCCACAGTTAATGGACATCTGGGACAGAATGCTGAGTACGTTCCTTTCTCTGACACTGATAGGAAAAAAAAACACTAATCGTTTATCGATTTACTAACAATTAAGTCGAACACAATGTCAGAATATTCAAATGAGCAGTTTACAACTGTAGATGAACACGCTTTTAAAATGTGACCTGTTTGGTTTTAAGACTCCAGTCATCAAGGTATGCCCAACAAGACTACCATCATTGACACCTTGAACTCTACCCTGCTGCAAGACCAGGTGAGTCTTCATGTAGCAGAGAACAAGTACATGTCTCTTTAAACAATAGCTGCTCTGTTCTATGAAGATTGTGGGCTTCTGTTGTGTAACGTTTGTTTAAACAGTGATCATTCGGCTTCTTTTGAAATGAAGGTAGAATTCTTTGTTCTCACTTTTGTTGACCCTGCCTGTCATAACCCAGGATGCACTTGGTTTTTCCTTTGTTCCACATTTACTCAAGTAAAGCCCCTTTCATGCAGAGTTATGCTGTTTATGTCTTATGGTTCTCTGCAAAGTGGACTTTACTATAGAAGAGTTTAAATGAATATAGCCCTTGAAATTAATGTTGATGGTTCTCCAATATTCTACATAGTATTCCTATCCATGTCATAGGCCCTTGCCTAATGTCTGCTGTAATATTGACTTATTTTGGTGTGTCTATTATTGCATGTTGGGTTGCTTGTGTTTTTGTGAGAGGGGAGAGAGAATATTACTTCTGCAGAATAAACACAGAATAATGAGCAGGATGTTCCACAAATGAGGGGACAAATATCTCACACTGTAGAACATCCAGTAGCCTGTAACTTGAGAAATATTTCTCAGTGTTTTTTTTTCCACAATAAAAATTCTTGATATAGCTGTGACTTTGTAGTTTATAACTGGAGAATGATGTATTAGGGAGAGATGTCATTCTCCGCAACTGAGACATGTGTATATTTGTGAAACTTTACATGGTGTTTAGTTCATTTTGGGGTACTTTCTGAAACTGCTGAAAGTGTTTTCCTGCTGTGTTACTATACTTGTTATTATACTCTAAAATGAAAAATGCACATTTCTCCCATCTCAAGCATACATAAAGAACACACTGCTTATACCCACAGGAGGTGCTGAATGCCATAATGGAGTCTGTGAACCTGCTGAAAAGGTCCCTGTGTAACGTCTCCCTGTCCATCCTGAAAATCTCGGGCCACTCCTCCATAGACCCATTTACCTACGGCCTAGTCTCCTTTTGCAAGACGAATGACACACTCCTGGAGGTCTTTCTGCTCACCCTCAACCAGGTGGGGCTGCACTCCCAGATGTAATCACTGTTTTTGATCCTCCCGTGCTTCCTGTCATGCCCACAGTCGCCAGCATGCCCTTACTTCCTGACACGTCCACAGTTTCTGATGGGCCCACACTTCCAGACACGCCCACAACTGCCAACACGTTTGTGAGATGACCATTCTTCCTGACATGCCCACTCAAGGCAGTAGCTGCCTCTAAGTTATGATGTAGGACCAGAATCCCCATCACAGTTTTATCCATTATAAGCTAACAGCAAAGCGGGCCCACACTTGCGGGCAGCCTCTACCTGGAGCAACACATCTGTGTCCAAGAACATCCCAGCTTGATGGTGTACCTGTTCCCTGACACGCTAACAGTTAAAGCATCCATCTTCCAAACATCCTCTGCTATGTTGTAATGTGGTACTTGTCAATTTAAGGACTATAATCAGTCTTTAAATCTGGTCGGCTTTAAGAAATGCATATGGCTTCCAGTGGTGAGGCTGTGTATTTCATTGAGCTTCACCAATATTTGGAAGGTTTGAACTGGCATATTTGTAGTACAGTTCCCTGTAAAGTGGAAGTGAATGAAAGCATGAATGCCATTATTTTACATTACAGTACATTTTTAGCATTTAGCAGACGTTCTTATCCAGAGCGACTTACATTGATTACAGTTTATTACAATGTTATCCATTTATACAGCTGGATATTTACTGAGGCGATTGTGGGTTAATTACCCTTAGCAAGGTCACAGCAGCAGTGCCCCAGTGGGGAATCGAACCGGCAACCTTCCAGTTAAGGATCATGCTCCTTAACCAATATGCTACATGCCGCTCTGATGCCAAAGCATGAATGTGCTGCTGGTCTCCAGGTGATGACGGAGGTGCTGCTGAACAACCCCGTGGCGTTGCTGGAGAGCCTGGGGGAGGCGGTGGTGGTGTTCGATCGTCTCCAGCTGCAGACCCCGCTCTGGGAGACAATGCTGGCACTTCCTCGCCTCTTCCTACCCACCAGCTTGGAGGAGAAGCTAAGTGACGGATATGTCCTGCTGTACAATATCAAGAGGTGAGAGAGAAAGAGTGTGTGTGTGTGTGTGTGTGTGTGTGTGTGTGTGTGTGTGTGTGTGTGTGTGTGTATGCGCACATGCATGTGTGCATGAATGTGCTTTTGCTTCCCTGTGTGATTGTGTAAGGATGATTTTTAGAGAATATATATGGTCATGTGTAAGTGTGTGTAATGTGTGAGGGGGGGGGGATTTTTCTCTCCTCTTTTACTCTCAAGGCGTGTGAGTGGGTAATGGAAAAGTTTGGAGGCATTAACAAAAGGTGTGATAGCAGTGAAACCTCCCCTGTGTACATGTCACACTGCAAATGAATGTGCTTGCTAAACTGGTTTATTTATGATGTAAAAGGTCATGTTTCTTTTGTTATCATTTCTGTGTAGGAGGCTGGTGTGTGTGTGTGTATCTGTATGTGTATGTGAGAGGGATAGAAGAAAACATGCATGTCCAGTGTCAAATAAACCCATATCAGAGTGTATATGTCTTTCAGACACATAAATGTGTACACATGAATGAGTGTGTATCTATGAATGTAATCTCATCCTCTTCATTATCTGTTACTTTCTGCGAATTTGACCTAAAATTCATTGTCTTCTATGCACACTGTGGGTGTGATACTGTAGAGGTATTTGTTTGTCTCCGCCCTGGATTCTAGGACTCTGAATGCCATCCAGAGCAGTTTCCCCGAAGTCAACATTTCTGTCTCCACGGTGAACCCTGCTTTGGACGACGCCATTGGCTTACTGCAATACATCAACAACTGGCCAGGCAAAGGTGCACCCTCATCACCTCTCTTGTCTTTCATGTATTTGTTAGTTCCTGCCATCCCTTGTAGCTTAATTTACCATCCAGTGTAATTTTACAACATATTGTCATTCTACAACATCGTGTCAGCAGTTCATTTGTTCTTGCCTTCACTGGAATGTTTTGTTGCTTTGAGATAGCATCGGGCTCATTGTCAGCTATGCCACTGTAACACTGGATACTTACCTAGTGCCACTCCCAACCCAGGACACCTGACAGCATCCTGCAGCACGGTACTATGTTCTCACAGCAATGCTGTGAGATGTTGTGACAATGTTACAGAAACATTGAGAGACCACTTAGCATTGCCTGGGATTGGCTTGTCAGTCAGCCTCTTTTCTGCATTGTCACAGTAACAGGGAACAACAGGCTCACTGTCCCTGCTTAGGAGGGAAGAGCAGCACTCCCAGAATGCTCTGCAGCACTAGCGGTTACCTGTCTTAATGTGCCGAAACAGAATGTGGTGAAAGAATTTGGATTAGACTGACTGAGAAGTGGCACGCCAGCTAGGAATCTTTAATAACACATTTGGAATGCACACAGTATGCGCATGTGTGCTGTGCTGTGTTACTACGACAACAAGCTCTGGGGGAATGGTACTTATCTGGTCTGTGCCGGTGCGTTTTGGTTTCCTCGAGTTGAGATGAGAGCAGTGCAAACAGAAGTGTGATGTAAAATGTTGTCGTCATTGGTAAAGGAAAGATCTGCATAGGTTTCAAAGGAGACAAAGACATGTCAAAGACAACATTAACCAAGTAACTGGCAATAGGCATATTGAGAAAAAGTTGAAACTTCAATCTTTACATTACATACATTATTGGCACATAGGAGATGCTCTTATCCAGAGCAACTTTCATAGGGCACAGTTTTTCACATTTCCCATTTATATAGCTGGATAATTACAAAGGTAATTGTGGGTTAACTACTTTGCCCAGGGGTACAACAGCAGTGCCCCAGCGTGGGAATCGAACCAGAAACCTTACGGTTACAAAGCCTGCATGTTACACCGCCGCCCCATCTTCGTGCCAGCTTTCTCAGCTCTGTCTCTTGGTTTTGGCAGCGGTAGAGAGAGGCAGAGAGGGAATGTCAGGCGTAGGTGGAGGAGGAAGAGTGTACATAAATGTTGTAAGGTGTGGAATAGGGTGGAACAATAGAAAGGGATTGAGAGAGATGGAGAAATGGAGATGGGGTGGGGATTGCGTAAGAGCAATGCTCTGAAGTCAGATCGCTCCCACCTCCAGCTCCATCATCTCTGACCCACGGTTGTAATCTGAAATCTGGTTCTGCTATGTGACCTTGTGCAGGCGTCTACATTCCGCTGAGCAGTGTCATCACGGTCCCCCCCAATGCCTCTTTGTCCGTTGCTGAGACCGCATTGATCCAGCAGGTGAAGGTCTCATTGGACAAGGTGGGTCCCTCCTCCCGGTGCCACACGGTGCTTTTCAGAATATCATTTCACTCACAGCTTGAAATTAACAGGATTTCAATGAGCAGACATGATTCATGCTGTGTAATGTTTAATTTAATGGTGCATTAATAAGAATAAAGGGCACAAAGTGCTGATTGTATGAAAATATAAAAATCATCCAAGCCTATCATTTATATCTGGTTTTACAAGAGCCATTAACTTCTTGACTGGTACAAAAGTTAAAAAAAAAACCACTTTTTCTGGCGTTCATTTGTTCAATTTTTGGCTTCAATTTCTAAAGCATATTTGCCAAATACAAACAAGTATGTATACAGAAAACATCCCTAAATGCCAGTTAAACATTACAAAGTGCAAAAGAGAAGAACATAATAGATATTGAAAATTTGGTATTGATGGCACGTTTTTCAAAAGGAAGTACTTCATAATGCTTGTTTCTTTGCTTGTATACACTCTATCCCTTGTTTGTCAGATGTCACTACGGCGGGTAGTTTGTCCCATGATTTCTGTGTCACTGTGCTCTTGCATGGCCTCTCTCCAGTTAAGGCGGTTGTCTTAATGTGACCACATCTCCTCCAGGCTGCAGGTCTGATGGACTATGCCTCTTTCTATGCCCTCGTGTGCGCAAGCCCCAGCCAGCCTTCCCTGACACAGATCTGCACAGGAGGGAGACTGCCCGTGCTGTTTGGATTGATCAGTCAGGATAAAGTGACCCAACAGGTACTGATCACATAACAGTGGCTGGGAGCGGCACTTAAGGACAGACCGACAGCCAGTGGGCCAAGACAGGGCTATTCAAAACAAATGAAACTTACAAAAAAAAAGCAAATATGAGGAGGAAGCCAGGCTGAAACAAGACTGGAATAAGTCCCTTCTATTCCTCTTTCGCTGTGCTGTTCCTTAGTCTGCCTTTGTCAAATGCAAATTCAAATGAGCTCTATTGGCATGACATCATTTGTTGTCAAAGGAGATAAATCATGAAACAACACAATGAAAGGTGGAAAAACTGAGTGATAACGATTACTAACAATATTGTGTATCATAAAATGTAGATTATAATTATTATAATTTTGATGCCAGTGGCAGCAATCACAACAGCACAAACTAATTTGTTTTATTTATTTTATTTTGAGAACTTTTTTCTTTTTGAAAATTTACAATAGAGATGCACAGAGGTGTAATCTGTGTGTAGTCTCCTTTTCTCTGTATCAGTTTCCCTCTGTCTCCTTAACCCTGTCCCTCCGTCTCTTCATCTTTTGTCTTTGTGTCTCTCTGACTGCCTTGCTGTCTCACTTTCTGGTCTGTTACCATAGAGACAGTAGAGAAGTAACAATGGGGAGGTACACCTGCGGCTAGGGAGAAGGTGTTTTGGGCACCAGGTGTGCTTACCTATGTGTCTGACCGTTACTGTGGAGACACTCAAAAGAGCTCAAGCTCCACTATAATTTTTGGTTGTTGTTTTCAGTGTCAACTGTGACAGAAACCTGGGACCAGTTACCAATCAAACTTTGAGCACCTCATCTGTATTTTTTACTTTGAATGTTAAAGTTGAATACACACCCAAATCAGTGAGGCTAAGGTCAACAAAAGACTTTAAAATGAGAAGTAACATTTTCTTAATCTCCAGTATTTTTAGATTGTTGTTGGTGTCAGTAAGCGTGAGACTTTCCTTAGTGTTTTAAACTATATTGTATTAGCAGTCATTGACTTTGAGCCAATTTTCCACTGGAGATGAATGAAGTATCTAAAGTCTTTCAGATGGCTGGCTAAGTACACACAGCTAAAACTGGCATCAGAAAAAGTAGAGAGCGGAGCAGTTATGAATCGCAGAAACCCAGCAGGAAGACTTTGTTCTCACAATGTTGCTCTGATTTTATTACAAAAGCTCTCCCTCTGTGTGAGTCTGACCTTCTTGCGATCACCTCTGCCCGTTAAGGTGCTCCAGGCCTGGGCTCGGGACGTGGCCCCCTCCGACACGGCCGTCCTCTCCCAGCTGTTGAACAGCCTGCTGGGTGCCTCCAGCCCAGGGAACCAGGGCTTCTCCACCATGCCTCAGCCCAACAGCAGCGCCCAGCCACTCAGCCCAGAGGAACAGCTGTACGCTCCCACCAGATTTACTGTCTCCTGTCGTTCTGTTATTAGGGCCACATTATGCAGTACCAGTCAAAAAATTTGGACTTAGGATAACAAGAAATGTGCATTCAAAGATATTTTGATCTAAAGACTAATGCTTAAATGCTTCAAATTTGTCTTTCAGACAAAAATGTGTAGTGAGGTTGATTTCTATGTATGCATTTCTTTCAAAAAATGACTTTAAAAAAATTCTTTTAGCTACTTTGAAGAACCTAAAATTGTTGTTTAGCACATTTTTGGTCACTGCATAATTCCATTTGTGTTATTTCATAATTTTGATGTCTTTACTACTATTCTAAAATGTGGAAAACAGTAAAAATAGTGAAAAACCCTTCTGTGAGTAGAAGTGTCTAAACTTTTGACTGGTACTGTACATGTGGCTTGAAAGATGTTTCCACTCCATCAGTGTCACCACCACTACATACAAAGAAATATTAAGTGGTTATAGTTATGTTAAAGTTCATGTTCCTCTGCAAAATTCTGATTTCACATGTTCAATATTACTATCTATAGGCGGTTCAGTGTCTGTATGGGGTATTGCAGTGTATTTTGCTTGTTGTGGAGGAAGCATTTAACATGTAGAGCCCCAACAACAGCATTGCAATAAATTGGTCAGTGTGCGTTGAAGTGCAGAAAATCACACAATGTGGCTCTGTTGTGTTAAAGTTACAGTAGGGCTGATGTAGTTAAACCTCTGGATTTAACCCACCACACCTCATATACTCACAACAGCGTCTGTTCTCAAGTATTATCAAGTATTATTTGTTTCACACACACAGCTTTTAAAGTAAGAGTCATGTATCACTGTGGGCTGGTCTGCAGCCAATTAGGGCAGTCTTTCAGTTCCAACACTGTAGGCGGTGGTGTATGTTCTCAATGATGGGGTGTGAAAGGCTGGTTTTGCTCTTAACAGGAGGAGGAGAGTGAGTGTACATATTACATAACATTACATTATTGTCAATTGTGAGGCACTCTTATCCGGAGAGACTTACAATTTTATCCATTTGTACAGCTGGATATTTACTGAGGCAAGTCTAGGTTAAGTACCTTGTCCTTGTGTAAAACGGCAGTGCCCCAGCAGGGAATTGAACCAGCAACCTTCCAGTTACAAGTCCTGTTCTTATAAAGCAATGTTACGTTAGCTAGTAAGTACACCTGTGGTAGTCTGCTGTTTTATCCCTGCATGGCGGACTGCTGTGTTATCTGTTACCCCTCCCACTGATCATATGATCATCCCCACATGTGGGTTGAGGACTGAAGGCATCTGGCTATCACTTTAGATCTTGTTTTGTCTCTTGCTTGATCACCCATCCCTGCCTGCATTACAATAAAAAATGAAATTGTATTCTGATAGCACTGGATGGGAGAGGGGTTTCTAGAGCAAGTGATATCTGTGCTCTCTTTGGCTGTATGCTCTGACAGTAATGGTGTGGTCCTTCTATCTTCAGGTTCCTGGATGTAGGGTCGGTAGCCCTGGATCTGATGAAGGGGCTGCCTGGCTGGAGCTACATCCAGACCTTCCTCATGGGAGCCCATGCCTCCATGGATCTGACCACAGAGATGCTCAACTTCCAGCAGGGTGTGTATGAGTGGGTCATGGGTTTTCACAGGCCACTGGTGTGGTATGTTAGGGCTTACGGTGCTTTCTTTCTCCAGTCACGTCAGCTGAAATATAACCACTGAAAAAGAAATGGAGACAAATCTCAGTTTGGCACTTCTCTGACTGTGTCCCCCTGTCCTCATTTCTTACCTGCAGAGCAAATGTCGAACGTGCTGGCGGACGCCTCTTACATCCAGCAGACCTTTCAGTCCCTGCTGCAGGACCAGGCAGCAGCCGACGCCTGGGCTGAGAGAGTCATGGCCTCTGCTGTGGAGACCACTGTGAAGGTGGGAGGTTTCGCTACTGCATAATCCCAGCCTAATGCATCGCGCCTCTGTGCTTCCTACACATACCGATGAAGAAAGTCCATCCAAACGCATATGTGGGGATAAAATTTAGGAACGGATATTGGCTTATTTTGGATATAGTGTTATCTGTTTTATGTTACATTAGTCTCGGGAATCTTACAACATTTCTGTAACATTGTGGCAGTTGCTGTAATGTTACAGAGGTGTTGTAATAACATTACTGTGGCTGTGGCTGTGAGGAAAGTTGAAAGACACACAGCTGTGTGACTAAGGACTGAATGTGGGGAAACTTAATGTTAAACAGTTTTTTGCAGCAGTGTGACATCATTGTGAGTGTATTTAGCATTGAATGAAATGTTCATGTTAATTTGAACATAGATAACAATTCACTTGAATGACAGCAGTACATTTTAACTGCGTGCCTTATGAGGTACCAGAATACATTTAGCATAGAGAGAGAGACTTTTAAGAAAGAGAGACTTCACTTCCACTTCGCACACTTGTTCAAACCAATGATTCTCATCTTTGTCCAACATGTTCCTACAGGTACTGCTGTCCCCAGGTCCTGTGAACTGTAGTGACCTTGCCGCCCCTTGGCTCTGGCTCTCCAACCTGAGCTCCATACCTCCACACCTGCAGGAGCTAATTTTCTGCCCAGGCAATGACTCCTCTACAGTGAACATGCTCCTCACCTATCTTGAGCCTCTGGTCCAGAAGGTTAGTGTGACATTGTATATGGGTGACTCAGGATCACCTGCCTCTGTTACTTTCCTAACCAGAATCATTGGGTGGAAGAAGCTGAAGCTGACCCCGGATCAGTATCAATGTCTTGGTACATGACTCTCATCTGATAAAGAGCCAGCATGTCAGCATGGCCTGTATGTTTGGAGTAAACAGTACAGTTTCTTGGCATTGGCTTGCCACAGAACCAAATCACTTCACAGTGATTTTATAGAGACAGGGGTGTTTTTCAGTTCTCTGAATTCTGTAACAGGGTGAAATTGAATATAAATCAATAGTCAGATCAAACAGAAATATATAAAGCAATCAATTATCTGAATAATCTGTCAGTAGCTAACGTAGCTAACAACCCTTCTCTTAATTTTATCTATTGTTGTTTTATTTAGGTTACAAAGCTTGTGCACATATCCCCTGATTTTTTAACCATCTGGATAGATTTATTCCTTTTTTGCCCGCAACCAATGCATGTTGGTCATGTAAACATGATATAACCCACACGGAAGTTCCCGAGTTTAGATCATGAAAATTTTCCACTATCCTTAACTTCATAACCTTTGTTGCACTTTGCTTTTAAACCTTGTTCAATTTACCGTTACAGAATGATTTACCTGTTTACCTAAGTGTCCTTGTTTTTGTTGTCTTTCATATGTGAAGTCATTTAAAATACCTTTGCATTCAGTTGCAGTGCAGCTTGACCAGTGCGGTTTTCCTCAAATGAGTGCTGGAGTGTTCTGGAGTATTTGTGGTAGCTCTAGCATTATTAATTATGACATAATCTCTTGGTTTTTCAGTGGGATATAAAACTCAAGGTGTTTTTCAGCCATACCCTTATTGTCACAGGTTAACGTGCTCATGGCAGCGATCCAGGGCCAGGACACGTTCAGCGTCACCCTCCCCACGCTTCTCTCGGACTGGAACACGCTGACACAAACCTATGCGAGCTTCAGTCAGTTCCTGGGAGGATTCTTCAACACACTGGGCCAGAGCTACTGGGCAGCCTGGTTTCCCCACCCTGACAACATCACTGTGGACTGGGCTGGAATCCTTGCAAGCCGGTCAGTGTGGCCAGGGACACCAATTGGGACTCAGTGTTTTGCTTCTCATATACATCATTTGGGCCTGCATTGGTTTTGGCCATTACAAGCAAACATGATATCTCTGCGTTACTAGCATTGGTACCAAATTTCAATTTCAGTTTTCAGTTTTCTATACCAAATTTAATTTTTTTTCATGCCTTGAATTTTTTTCATGATTTCTACAACAGAAAAGTCCTCAAAGGTAAAGGCTTTTAAGGCACAGGTTTCTGTAGTTAGTGAGACTGCAGAATTACAGTTACCCTGTGGATAATTTCATGGTGAATATGATTTTGTTTTTTCAATTAGTACATTATATAAATCAAAAATACTCCACCGTATCCTGAAAGTAATCAGATACTTTATTGAGCTAAAGTAACATACAGGAATATGTAAATGTCTTAAAACAGGAGATCCTTCATTGAGTCTTATGTGTGAAATGCTGTTTCCTGCCCCTCTATCTGTCATCAGAGGTCTTGACATTTTTGGGACAGCAGGGTCAGAACTGCAGAAGAGTCCCTTGTGGCCTGGCATGGAGCCATACTTCCATATTGCCTACTGGATCATGACTTACCAACCCAATGTCACTATGCCACCAAACTGTGAGTCACGCACTCATACCCCCCCCCCCCCCCCCCCCCCCCCACCCCAACACACACACACACACACACACACACACACACACACACACACAGACAAACACACACACACGCAAACATACACACACACACGTGATCATACTGACACATGTTGACACATGCACGCATATGTGCAAATGTGCATACATACTTGCTCAGGGTCTCATGCAGACCTAATTAATCGAGAATCACCTGTAACAAAAACTAGCACAAATGCTCACAGAACCAGGATTTGCTGTCATCAGCCTTGAACTTAGTTTTGACGGCACCATATGGACTTGAGGAAATGTCATATGCCTGTTGATTAGGAGCATTGTTCACAACTTCTGAAAGTTAGTCCTGTGTGCACTCCCTGGCCTTCCTTGATGGGCTGTGTGCTGTGGCTCTGTGTTTGTGTAGGCACTGTAAATGTGGTCACCATGGTCCCCCACTGCCTTACTGATTTCACCTGGGAGAAATTCGTTGCACAGACTTCATCTCTGATTGCGGAGTTCTCCACCAACCCAGGAGCACTAGTGAGGTGAATTGTATAATGAAGAACTTGAAATATTTTTTTAAGGATGCGTATGGACATGAGCACTTAATTATTATTACTATTTACAGTCGATAGTCATTGCTACTGCTACAGATTTTGTTCTGCATGAACCATCAGAAATATCAGTAGAAACTCAAATTTCATGTCAGTGTCAATGTAGTAAGTGGTGCAGAAGTAGCAGTCAGAATTCCACAATCATATTCATATATTATAAAATCACCTGTACTTGTGCTATACTAGAATATTAAATATTTTAAAAGTTGTAATTGGAATAATCTGTGTTACTATATATGTAACGCTGTTATTTTCTTTTGCTGTGCTCAGGTGTGTTCAGGGCTCCGCAGCTTTTCTGCAGGCTGTCTACGGAGACTATGCTGTAGGCACAGTGGTGCAGTTAATCACCTCCCCGGAGTTGCTGCCTGGAGACGGATCCATCCAGAGCCTTCTTGGGAGTCTCATCCATCTCCTCGACCAGGATATTCAGCTCCTCTCCAACATCTTGTCCCTGGAGCAGTTTAACAGCCAGCTCTCTCTGTCTGTCCTTGAGGATGTGCTGGGAGTCCTGGGCCTGAGGCCCCTAACGGCCATCTGGGCAGAGGGCCCCGTCAATGCCTCCGCTGTGATTGGTGCCATACTTCAAGCAGCTCAGAACAATCAGTACCTTTTGTCTGGCATTGGCTTGCCACAGAACCAAACAGATCTGTCTGTGGTGGAACTGGAGGCGCTGATCTTCCAATGGCTGTCCATGGAGGGCCATCTGTCCCTCCCACTGTCCCTCAGTATGGGCGATGCCTTGCTCACTTATTCTGCCTCCCTGAGTGCTGCTGATCTTGCCTACCTGCAGCAGGTGCTTGACCCACTGGCTAATCAGAGTGCTAATGATGTGGCTGAGCTGATACTGCAGGCTATGAAGGTGCTGAAGCAGGTGTTGGAGACGCCAGGTGACCCCTCAGTGGTGATCCTGGGCTACCTGCGTCAACTGCAGGACTTCCTGTCTTCTGCTCTACAGCTGAGCAGCCACATCCAGGTAATTGGGCCCAACGGTACACTGACCCCACTGCAGATGTCCAATCTTCGCCCAGTTGCCTTAGAGACCCTCCAGCTCCTCCAGGGACTCATTCAAACAAATGACCTTTCAGTCCTTGATGCCGTCTTAAAGCATCTGGGTGGCCTTCTGCCCCAAGAGCTGCTCCCCCGCTATGAGGAGCTGATCAACCACACTCACGTGCTGATCGGGCATCTGTCTGCCTGTGCAGCATCCGGTCTTGACTGCACAGCTGCAGTTTCTCAGACCTTTCGGATCCTGGCCCAGTCTGCAGAAGTGCTACAACAGGCCACCAGCGGAGTCTTCACCATTGAACTGATCCCAGTAAATACCTCTAACCTCTCAGGCCAAGGAGACCTTCCCCTCTCTGTGACAGTGGACCTGCTGTCTCTGCTGCTGCCTTGGGCGAATGCGTCCAGCACATCCACCTCACCAGAATCCACTCAGAAGATCATTGCCCAGACCCTTCACTTCCTCCAGCAGGTCTCCTCCACACCCAACATCAGCCTAAACTCTCTACAGCATGCACTCCAGACCTCCAACCTCACTCTGGGGGAGCTGGACATGATCGCCGGGCTGGCAGGATCCACTAACATGACAGCATTACTGGCAAACCTCATTGGCATAGTAGACGTCCAGCAATGCTTTGAACCCCGCCCCCAAAATGTATCATTGCAAGGAGGATTCTCAAATTCAGCTGAGGCTAACTGTGCCCTGGAGCTCATAATGAGGACAACGGGATTCCTACAAGGCTTGCCTTTGCCCCAGGACACCCAGAATACATACACGGCCCTGAATTACTTAATTCGATTCTGGGCCGACGAGTTCATTGGGAAAGGGGACCTGGGAACCCTGTTGTCCTCTCTTGGAGAAGGTCAAGTTAACAGCTCTGTGAACGC
Source organism: Megalops cyprinoides (assembly GCF_013368585.1). NCBI lineage: Eukaryota > Metazoa > Chordata > Actinopteri > Elopiformes > Megalopidae > Megalops > Megalops cyprinoides. Next base: position 25,707,662 of record NC_050596.1, read on the forward strand.
ACTGATGGCCATGCTGGAAAATATCAGTGAGAACCTGGAAGACCTCCTTCCGGATTCGTGGCAGCAGATCAGCAATGAAATCCAAGTGCTAGAAGGCCTACTCCACCTTGTCAGTGCAGTGTACCCGTTTGACACCATCAACTCCACCCTTATGAATCAGCAGGAGTACTCACAGAGAGTTGTCATAGAGATTGCAGAGTGGTACCTGGAGAAGCTGGAGAACGTAACCCGCAGTAGCAACTTCTCCAGTCTCCTCTACCCCATATTCAGGATCACTGAGATGCAGCTGGCATACGCTCTGGCACAAGCTCAGTACACCGAGTTTGTGACTGAGCTGACTGAAGACTTGATCAAGTCTGTTCACATCCCCCTGAATGGGACAGACCTGAGCAAAATCGGTCACTATGTCGTTGCTGTTCTTCAGGGTAACCTACAGCTGGTAAAGAAAAATATTGAGCTTCAGAGGGACTTTTATGTGGCTTTAGGTCAACAGGCCCCAGACTTTAGCTTCCTGGAAGAGATAGAGACCCAGATAATGAAGTACTTCAACCTTACTCGGGATTGGTTGAATGATGCCCGCCTGACTTCCACCATAGCGAAAATCCTCCAGTGGGATGCAGCCTCTCTAAACCTCACCACTCCGATAACAGACATCAGCCAGCTGCTAGACACCTTAGCACCTGTCCTTGCGGAGGACCAGCAAGCCTACCTCATTCTTGTGAACAACGTCTCTCAGGCGCTGAACAACGCTCTTCTAGCGGCTAGCCAAGAGGGCGGAGTCCAGAGTGCCAACTTCACGGAAGCAATTCTGGAGGCAGCGAGGGTGATCCTGCAGAACCTCAGCACTGAGACAGGGCCTCTGCCAGCCTCTGTCATCCAGGATGCCCTGGGGGTCCTCCAGGGATCCTTGCAGCTTATCGTCCATCCTGAGATGAGCTATGCAGAAGCCCGCCAGCTCACTTTGAACATCCTCAGGCAGGGTGAGGCCCTTATCCAGGCTCTTTTCCCCAGGGAGGCTACCCCTGTTCTCTTGCAGATGACCCGTGCTGTCACTGTGTACCTGGAGACCATCTCTCAACCTGGGGGTCAGGATAAGTGGAACGAGATGTAAGTGCATTATCTGATGGCATCAGTAATGTATGACTAAAAGCTTGGAAGCTTGAGCCATGGCCCTATAACTATGGATGAGTGCTGGTGTCACCTTACTTTGGCTACAATTATTTGAAGGGCATTAGAGAAAATGAAAGGCAGCTAAACAGGTTTTGGATTTCAGGCTATGACTTCTTATTTCTGTGAAATGCAGATATAAACCACACCCATATCTACTTATTCTCATTAGATGTTCTGTGATTTGCTTATATGTCTTCTGTGAGTACCTTGTGCTCCACATCTGCATATTCAGTGTATTCATGACATGTTTTAACTATTGCGTTTGCTTTGTATTTCCTCATTAAGACAATTTCTGCCGAATGCATTAGGAATCCGAATGTCAGATTATGAGAAAGTTGAAAAAAATCAGATTGATGAAACAAAATTGTTATAAATTTTGTTGAGTAAGTATGCTGTTTCTTCCTTGTATGAATTGCCTGTGATGTTATTGATTTGTTTGTTTCAGCATCATAAATGAGCTGCAGCTTTTCCTGCCTCCCAACACAAGTGCAGAATCCTATCTTTCCCTGATAATGGGCGTCACAGAACTCTTCCTGGGTCCCAGTCAAGGCAAGTCAGCCACTCCATGTAGTCATGATAATAATGAAAAATAAAATAAATATTGCTCAGTAATTTTACTTCCCAGTCTTCTTTTTCAGTCTTCATTCTTGTGAATCACAGACAACTTTGCATTGCAGTAATTAAGCAAGGTGTATCAAATTCTCTTTGCCTGGTTTGCATTTATATAGATTATTTATGATTATATATTTTTTAAATATTTGTATATTTTTTTCCAAGAATTAAAAGGTATTTTTAGAGACCACAGTAACAAATGGAACATGTCTTTGTTTTGAACAGAAGGAAACCTTTCCTTATGGGAAAGCTTGTTGAATGGTGATGTCAGAGACCTTGCTGAAGCCACTGACAAGGTAAGCAGGACAAATGATACTGAAGAGCACAGGGATGCTCTGATTCTCCTAACGTACTGCATATTTAAAAAAAATGCATTTTCAGGCCTCAATGCACAAATCCAGTTATGAAAAATATCAATAGATATCTCATTGAACTAAATGAAATAAAATTATCTCAGATAATCTGTTTTTCATCAAGACTTTTAGTCCTGGTTTTGATCATGATAATCCTGAGTAGCTGGTCCATGCAGTAAACAAAGTGATTGTGTTGTGTGTTTGACATTTGGGTAGGCACGTGACCTGCTATCAGATTTTATTCGACACGTGTATCATACCTCTGTTACAGGTGCTTTTTTTAGACTTTCACATTGTAATTCTTTGTACATTAAAATGCAGATGAAGTCAGGTGGGTAGCTAAACTTCACAGAAGTCACTGTAGGATGTTTTTGTAATGGGGAGCAAATCATTTTGTATACTGTAGCAATCATGCAGTGATTTCATATTTTAGTTTATAGAACTGAGAGACAATGTCAGAGTGCATGAAATCCATTCTTTGTGAATTGATTTTCATTTTTCAAGGAACACACAAGTCATAGCTACCTGTCATGTCCGTCATCTTATCTTTTCTGGTTTAAAAGAGTTACAATCGACTCGTAACGCAATCCTACCCAAAATGTATATAATCCAATATGTTTATTACAAGCTATAACTATAGCTTTTTAAATGTAGGACGACTTTAATGGTTCCATGTCTATAACTGAAAGAGCATCCTGAGTCTCGTCTCTCACTGAGCTTGTCGTACTCTCTTTCACATGTTGTTGCTACAGCTCCGGGACATCCTGGACTCTCTGTCACACCTCCTCCCTGGGGGACAGGAAGTGAGTCTGGCCCTGCAGTCCACGCAGGCCCTGAGTGACGCCGTCCCCGTCCTGCTGCAGGTCGTCAGTGCACAGGCTGATGAGCACACCTGGGACAGGTGAGGTCAGGGGTCGGCTGCATAGGGAAGAATGGGGTCCAGGAAAAAATTGTAAGGGAAATGGTATCAAAGGAATAGTATCAAAAAGACTGTTTGAGTTGGGTTGGGCCTATTGTGTGAGTCTATTTTAGATATCTTTTGTGGAGTTTGTGTGCGGCATAGCAGAGTGAATGTTAGGAGCACATGTATAGTATGGGAACTGCTTTGAACTTACTTCATGTATATCCTATATCATGTGTCTGGCAGGGCAGAGAGGATGTTCGGATCTCTGCTGCTGGCCATCAATGGCACCCCTTTCTGGGATGCCATACCCGTCGTCCTACCTGTCATGAGAGCCTGGGTTCGCAACTTCAGGGCCAGTGCAGGTTAGTTCCACAGCTCACACTCAGCCACCTCACACAGATGCTTTAATGTATCAGATTCAGTGCAACCTCCATGGGGCATCCGTCCTCAGCCGGCCTGCTGTGGAATCACTTGCAGGTGCTTTTAAGAAACTGAAAGCTTCAGTGCTGCTCCTTTTTTCACAGAACTCCTCCACAGTCTTCAGAAGCCAATAGCCAACTTAATGTCAGATATAGCGCTTGCGATGAACTCCAGCGATGTGGACCTGAATGATGTCTTTGAGTCAATACCTGAAGTCATCGAGGACACTGTGGCAGTCATCCAGCAGGTAAAACTACCATTCCGATCTGCATCAAAGACATTGTAGTTATGTTTCAAGAAAGCCAGGACACTCAGTGCTGTCACCAACTATGCCAAATGTCATGTTCTCAAAATAACACTCTCAAAGTAGTTGATACTAAACAATAAACAATGCTAAATCACACTGCTTAATTTCTTTTTCACATGAATACATTTTCATATCTAAAGAACTGACACATTCTCCATTTTGTTCAGAAGCCAGACGGTAAATTCACCATTTGAAGGAAAAGGTTTATAATCCCAGGTTCCCCATGCCTTAAAACCCATTGTAATCCTCGGTAGCTTTAGAAAGGTCCTTCAAACCAGGGTAGATCAGCTGCCTCCTGGATGCGGGGAAATAGTTTCAAATGAATAGGTATGTAACCATTGGGGTATGGTCGTTCACACTGCATTACATGGGTCTTGCCTGAGGTCAGCAGCTGACAGACATGAATGACAGAAATGTAGAGCTTAGTTTTCCCAGGTGCACAGTGTCGCAACAGCCTTGTGGGTACAGTGCTGCTGTGTAACAGGAACCCTGTAATTCACCTACACTTTCACTTTGTATTTTGAACTGTGCTCTGCTCTATATCTACTGTCAAAGTTATGAGAATGAATAATAATAATAATAATAATAATAATAATAATAATAATGAGAGGCCATTAGAATTATTGAATCAAACCTCACGAACATCATCTGAGTCTGTATACAGATGTAAACATGAAATGTTGGACTGCAGTGGTTCTCATATGAATATATACATATGTAAAATTTAAGAGTTACATACAGTGGTAGAGGAGAATATATTTCATGATGTACGCTACAGCAGTGGAGAGTGCTAAGGAACAGACGGGAGTGGCAGTGATCTCACCATTAATTGATAGTTATCTTGAATCTGTTATTGATTGTTTAGCATGATTAACTAACATGCCAGATTAAATTAGGATCCCGCTAGAAGCTTATTCGTTTTTATTTAACAGCATAAAATGTGGATGATCTGCCTTTTCTGCACTGTGTATTAAGTCGTTACGGTTACAGTGAAGAAGAATAACAGGTTTTACATCACAAACCTCTTTCCATTCTCTTTATTATGATTAAAATGAGTTAGTATGAACTACATAAAAATAAGGTTAGTGCACCAAGCATGACAAGATTTAGCAGAGAGAAGTCTGCTGATGACTGATGATCCTCACCAATGCTGGCCTTCCAGAAAAACCAGTTTTGGACCATTATTCGGCGGCTGCCACTGCTGTGGGCTATTGTATGTCGTGGATGTGTTGTTTGGTGTGTTCCCTGCTGATAGTGCTACAGAAAAGAAATTCTATATCCCTGACTGGGTGTGATGAGAATGTGTGTCTGTCTGTTTTTGCTTTAAGGATACCTGTGTGACATTTTTTGTTCTCTTTTGCAGACAACAGTAAAAAAGGCATGAGGGTCATTGTTCTAGGTCCCCAATGACCAGATCAACCTTATTAATGTCTTTGCCTTTTTTTTTTGCTTTTTTTGATCCTTTGCCCAGGATCAACTGGGTTGAGCTCAACACAGTATGATACTATTAACTGTTGGCCTACTGTTTCTTTTGCTCAGGCTCAGGAGACTGGTAAGGCCTTAGAGTGCAAGGACGTGGTGGAAGCCTTGGAAGACCTTTCAGAGACAGTCAGCGTCAGTGAGGACAGCCTGGTCATGTGGTGTAACATCAGCCTGCTCCCGGCCATAGATGAATACATGTCTGCCGCTGGTGTGCTTGCAAATCTCAGCACAGTTGTGAGTGCCCCTCCTGATATAGTAGTGATTCCTTGAATTAAACTATTAATTTTTCCCTGTTTTTGCAGGGTTATATTTATTCATTTATTTGCTTTGTGTGACCTCAGATTTTAAGCAATGGTTCTGCAAACAAGACTAACCATTTTAAAAAATGAAAAATTATGTTAAAATGATGATGTATTTATGTGTGTTTACCACTAGATGGCAGTCTGTATCAATGGTAGGCTCAGATCAGCAGACAGTTTTAATATCAGCTCTGTTTGTTTTTGTAACTCTCTGTAGTTGAATAATACATTTTCTCTCTCACCCTCTCTGTGTGTTTTGTGCAGGGGGTCGGAATGGAAATGAATCCTGACATCATTACGGCGGCGACGATTGTGACGGAACTGCGGGACTTGTACTCCGCCATTCTGAACCTAACCCACAACTTCGAGGGACTCGTCATCGAGCTTGTCAACCATATATCAAAACTCCCCAACCTCCCACAACAAGGCCAGAACAGCACAGATGAACTGATGAACCAAATTCTTGGGCAACAGATGTACCAGAGGTAACTGGAGGAAATTGTTGCCAAAGTGTTGTGGGAATGTTACTCTTGTTTGGTGGTGGAGAGGGCAGTTTCTGTTTTTGTATTACATTACATTATTGTCATTTAACAGACATTCTTATACAGAGCGACTTACATACATATTGTCCATTTATACAGCTGGATATTTACTGAGTTAAGTACCTTGTCCAAGGTACAGTAGCAGTGCCCCAGTGGGAAATCATACCTGTAACCCTTCTCTTACGAGCCCTGCTCCTTACCACTGTGCTACACTGTTGTCCTTAATATAATGCTATAGTATGATCTTACCATATTAGCGAGCTCCAAGGCAAACATTATTCTGACCACCTTTTCCCTTCCAAGATGGTTTATACAGATTATAGAACATGAACAAAATCATAAGACACTTATGATTAAGAATATATGGCTCTGGAGTGTAGTATGACTCAGTATTGCAAAGCGCTCAACAAGATAACCAATATTATGCATAATCCACCCTCGGTTATCAATTGTGATTTACTTGAGGAATGTACTGATTTAATTCCATTAACAAATGTGAGGGGGGGTAATTACGTTTTCATTAACATTGATTGATTCAGTTTCATTCTTGACATAAGAGTTCAGTGTAGATAAACCGTTACTGTTAGTCTGTTATCTATTTCTCTTATTTTTTAAATTGAATATCCTTAATGCTCTGGGTTTAATATTGAGTTGAGTTAGGGTAGGGGATTAAGTATGATTGCAGGGCAGCTAGAAATGTATTGAATGGAAGTAGATCACTGACTACAGCTGAATCATTTCTTATTATGGAGCTGTAATGTTAATTTTATGTGTGTTACTGCAATAACAGAATCAATCAGGATACTGCAACCGTGGAAACATTAAGATAATGTCCTGTTGATAAAATCACTGCTGTATGTTTTATATATTTAAATCTAATTTTCTTTTATGTTACCTCCTACAGAATTGTTTTGCTCTTATAGATGGATTTCAGGGACCTTGACTAGTACTGGTGATGGGCTCCTTTGTGAACATGTGAACCTGGTCTTCTGACACCCTTATAACTTGTAATAATTGGACTAAAAGTGCTAAAGAGTTGACTGGCCCATGTCTTTTCCCTTCTTCTCAGCATTTTGGAAGTCCCCGCTTCGATCAAGCCCTTGTTGGAGCAGGTCACTGCTGCAGCCCCCTGGATGCAGCCATACGTTGATGCGGTAGAGATGATAGTTAACTACACACTCTGGAACTCTTTCGGTCCTGGGAATGCCTCAGTTACTCCACAGCTTCTTGGAGAGGCCTTGCAGGTCTTCCTGACTGGATTAAACTGGAATGACGGCTCCATCCAACACATCTTGAACGGAGACCTTTTCTCAAGCACTGACGGGCGCTTCATCGACAAAGTACTGAAGGATACAATTAGAGAGATGATTCGGCTGAGAGTGTTAGGAGACTGGCCAATGGCATATGGCATTATGGAGCAGCTGTTAGGTGTGGATGCCACCGGGGTGCTGCTAGAGCAAGCCTTTGAGCTGAATGCGTGGTGGGGCTCCACTGAATCCTCTGGAATGAACTTTTTGTCAGAGGCTATGGTGAGACTCTACGGCATGGTAAGGGCCATCTTGTCCTCCGTGACGGAGCTGAACTTCCCCTTGCCCTCTTACTCGAACATCTTCGTCGACCTTGCTGGGAACGTGCTCAACATGCTGAGGCAGATCGCCCGTACCAGTGACCTCTTTGCCCCCATCGACGCCTACCTCGCTCAGCTGCAGGAGCAGGTTGCTGGAGGGATGACCCTGAACGACCCCCTGCCTCAGACCCACGCCTCCAACAGGGTCAGACGTGCTGCAGAGAGGGAGCCTATTGATGACTTCTTGGACCTCTTCGAGATAGACTATCAGACTCTGCTAAAGGCCCTCTCTGCTCCGCCCACCACCGCTGAGATCTTGGAGACCGTCCATGTCTTTTTCGCCAACCCAGACCTCTCCGTTGTCCTGAAGGGCTTATCCAGAGAGATGATGGGGGGCTCCAATCAGGATGAGACTATAGACACTGCCCTCCGTGTTCTCTCCTACATCACAGCTTCTGGACAGTGGGAGAAGTATGCTGAGGTGTTTACACAGATCGCCCAGGAAGGCTGGAGTTTGAGTGACCTCAGCAAGATGGAGAAGCTTGTGGAGAGTATGGGAACGCTGGTCGACGTGGCCGTGGTGCTGTCCCGGCAACCCTCCCTTGACGTTGCCCGCAAGCTGGAGCACGTGGTGGAGCAGCTCAGCCCCGTGGTGTCCAATATCATTCAAGGCCAGCAGGGGAACAATGATACAGCCATCCAGTTCCTCATGGCTTTCACCAGCATCCTGCAGGAGAACGTGGAAGCCGCTAAAGACGTTAGCACGCTAGTCTCCACCATTGTCCAGGATCTTGTCACCTCTATATCTAGGCCAGAGTCTCAAAACAGCATAGACCCTTACATCATGGCGTTGGATCAGACTGTGGCTGCCTTCGCTACCTTCCTGCCCTCGATGGATGTGATGTACTTAAACTCCTCGGCCCAGCTGATGAAGGGCTTCATGATGCTTGTGTACTACCCCAGGAACACGGAGAAGTTGCTGCTGTCCACCAGCATGATCTCTGCATCACTAAATCACCTCCTGACTGCTGCTGGGGAGACCAGCCTTCCATCTGGGCAGTCAATCCAGGAAGTCTCCCACTCCATTGTTCTCAACAGTGTACTTGCCACTCAAGCCCTGTGGAACCTTTCCACCTCCAACCAAAGCTTCGGAAGCATGCAGGAACGACAGCAGGCAGTGACACAGGTGCTCCAGCACCTGGTCTCCATGCTTCCAGAGGAGCAGAGGAAGTATGTCCTGCCTCTACAGCCTGTGCTCCTGTCCACACTCTCTGGGGTGTCCAGCACTGCTGAAATCCCCCGTGTGTTCTTCAACGTCTCCAAACAGGTCACCATCTCTCTGTTGACAATGCTCAATGTCACTGAGTCCACACTGTCCCCAGGCAACTACTCTACTGGTGGCCTCGTCCAGATCCTTTTCAGTGTCTCAGACCTGGTCTCCAGCAGCCTGTGGGCAAGCTTAGCCATGGACCCATCCTCGATCAGTCTGCCCCATGTGTTCCAGCCTCTGCGCCAGGCAGTCCTGCTCCTGACTCCTGTGTTGCCGTTGGAAGGCAGGCATTACCTTAATGCCTCTCTCAGAGTCCTGGAGACCATGGTCGTTGTCCTCAACTACACTGCTGCCGGTGGAGATGCAATGGCTATTGCCTCCGCAGTTGGTGCCTCTGTCCAGTCTGTGCTGGTTATTGTACCATACCCAGGTTTCCAAGCCAGTGGTAACATCGTCAGTGACCTTGAGCAAACCTTCCAGGACGTTCTTTTAATCCTCTCTTCTGACAGTGGACCCTTGGACCAGACAACCAGCATTGCCCAGCTTCTCCTACATAACTTCCACAGTCTGCTAGTTCTGGCTAACAACAGCACGGAGGTCCAGGTGGCCCAAATGGTTCTGGGAGCTGCCCAGGCAAACATCGGTCACTTGCTGACTATGAACGCTACAAACTGGGTGAAAAAGTGAGTTGATTTTAGATTCTTACTTTTGATTTATAATCAACAGTGTTTTGATTACTTCTTCAGACTTTGCAGGTTTGTTTTGTGTTATGGTGAATGGAATTATTGTATGCACTTGTAGGACTCATTCTTAATTCTCTTAGTAACAGTAACTGCTTTGTCTCCAGCATCTTATTTTTAGGAGGAATCAGCATATTGTTGTTAAAGGAAAAAAGGAATAGCACAGGAGTGTGTTTGGTGAACTTATTATTGAATTGTTTTCAGGCTCCCATTCGTGCTGTCTGATATTGGAGACCGAATTCCAGATGGACTTCCCTATGCTACCTTAATAAAGAATCTTACCAGGAGCCTGGCCAGCGAATCTCAAGGTACATCTGTCTACGTGTCTCCCCTTTCATCACCCATTCAATTCACCACTCGCTCTTTCTGTTTAATGAAGTGTCCGCTGCGAGCTCCGGCCCTTGATGATTGCTTCACTTATGTAATTGCTTAGGACTTCATCCTTTCTCTTTACATCAGATTGGTTTTACATTTCACTCTGCTTCAGGACATTCTGCATGCAATTTGGCAGCCGGCTACGTTTTACCCTTAAACAAAGGGACTCAATTTTAATTGGTTGTATCCGAGTATAATTTTAATTTGTCTGGCATGTCAGTGAGTACATTGCGGCACCCGGAAGACTCAAGTTTTTAACAGAATATCGGTTTTCATGCCTCACCTAATACTGATGGATCTCAAACAATGGATTTATTTTTCTTCCAGGGTAAATTTCCGCATTATTCAAATTGAAACCGTACACGCGAGGCTTAATGGCAGCTTTGCGAAATCTCCTGAGGAGCCAGAAGGCATGTAGCCAGTCTCCAAGAGAAAGCATTCAGTGCCTCATTAAATGTCATTACCAGTGAAATTCACTCACTTCTCCTTCGCTCCTCCTCTTGTCCCTAGCCCCCTCGCTTCTCTTAGTTACCGAAATTTAATATATTACCTGCGCTGATTTGATAATGGCTGTGATTAAGCTCCAGCCCTTTATTGTTTCCCTTGTGTATGTTTACTGATAAATCCCATCCCTTCCTGTCCTAACAGGTCTTAATTGACTTTATTATGTCCATTAAGTATTGTTTGAAGCAGGCTCTTTGCACCGCACCCTTCGTTTGTAAAAGGTGAAATAACACTGTCCTTTTGTGTAGTGTCTTACATGCAAACTTGACCCTTTGTCATATTGAAGCTGCTTATTGAATTCTAATAAATACCTAGCTGACTCACTCTCACTTTGGTGCTGTACATAATGCTGCAATCATCTTGTGCTTTTAAATCCCCGGTCAGAGCTTTTTACCACCTGCGATGTTGTACGTTAAAGGAGATATCAGATTACAGTACATCCCACTGTAGGTAGTGGTGAGCTTTATTAACTTGTCAGTGTAGTTGATGGGTTTTGTTTAGTGTGCCACTTGCTGCCAGCTCCTCGGTTAACTGAGAGGGTGAGGGAAGTGAGGTAGTCGACCGTGTCCACTCTTGTTTTGCCTCATTGGAGACTGATCACTGACCTCTCCTGTGTCCCTCCTCTTTGCCCTGCTTTCCTGTACAGAGGACCTTAATATCCTGCTTCAGACTGGACAGACTGTCTCTGAGATCCTTGCATCTGACTGGATGTCCAGAAACATCTCTCTCCCCCTTGACCGCCTGCTGACCCAGGTAAAAAAAACAAAAAAAACAAAGATAAATTCATTCAGTTGAAATCACAGTGGGAGCTCAGAAGGAAATAAGAAAGATACATATTAACAGTAGTATGCAACCTTTCTAATACATAGTGCTCCCCTTAGTCGAAATGAGTTATGTGTTAATACCCCTCCCCAAATACTGAAAACATATGAACACGGGTAGCAAGACAGGTCACTTTGACATACTTCAACTGACGCATACACAGCTGCTTTCAACAAGAATGCTAATGCCTACAGGGATCTATTTTAGCATCCATCAGCTCACATTTGTCTTAAAACCAACTCAAAAACTGAACTATATACCCCTTCCTTTTAGCAGACCATGTGTGAAATTGTGACGTGCTGTTTGGGTCACTTTAATGCAATGACCCATTGATCATTGCAGGTGTGTACACTGGAGGGGATGAGTTCGGTCCAGCTGCTGTCCCAGGCCCTGTCCATCCCCCCTGGGCTGCTGTGTGAAATGGGCGTCCCCACCGTTCAGGCCGTCCACATGCTGACGGCCAGCCTTCTGGAGGATGGCAACGCCGGCCTCAAAACCCTCTCAGACATGCTGTTCGAGACCTTCGTCGGAGACCCCACCACGTACCACATCAATGCCAACTGGTACAGAGCACTGGCTCTCGCTGGCCGGAGTTTAACCTTGCTCGTTCCACGTCTTCCTGGCTTCCTGCAGGGTGGTGTTGTTCTCGCAATATTTGGACGCACTGTGTTGGTTGTGTCTCTGTATCTCAGTGTCCGCATTATCCTTTGTGTGTGCACTGATTTAAATGATGTTTTACAGTGCCTGTATGTCCTGTGTGTATCTCTTTACTGTCTGTCTCATAATGGAACTGTGTGCCCCTCCTGCACCTGTACAGCCCACCTGTATCTGTATATCTCCACTGCGTCAGAGCGCCCTACCTTCTTGCCTGTTTACACTGACACTGTTTATGTGATTTATTGTCTCTGTGTATACCTTTATGTCTCCCCCCCCCCGTGCCAGCGGACACCAGTATTTATATACGTATGTACGTTGTTCACCGTTGTAGTGTTTGTGTACCCTCAATCTGTTTTGCTGTGTTTCAGGACATCTGCCCTCTCAGAAAGCCTGGGCTTCAATGTGAGCAGTCTTATGTCTCTTAACATCAGCGTCAGCCCTCTAGGTACAGTGCCTTCCCTAATTACTAATGCACTCATTACTCAATGCTCGCATGCATTGTGGAGTCAAAATTACTTAAATGCTGCAGTTCATTTGTCTTTTGTTTCAGTACAAATATTCCATGGTTGAATCATGTCCCATGCCACGGTTTTCTTTTTTTTTTTTTGCGATGCCCTCCCAGGTGATGTCAAAGTGTCTGATCTTCTGAAGAACAGGACGGCTTTTACAATGGATGTCCTGCATCTGACCAGCATCCCTCCAGATGTCCTCAATTTCCTGATGGATATAGTACTGCCCGACAACAACCTCCAGGTACCTTTCACCCACATATTTTATCGCAGAAACCTGCAGGTGCTGCTCTGATCCCAAAAGAAGGTGGTTAAAAGGAATCCTTTACAAATTTTACAGCAGGAATGATGAAGATACTTAATGATTGTATCGTAAAATGGCCTTATGCTGTATAAAACTAGCCTGTCCAAGTAAGGTGGTTTGATTAGGGATTCCATGATGTGGTACATAGTTTGAAATTACATGTCATCTGGTAATTTGATGCGTGTACAGTTGTTCATTTACGTTACATTATTGTCATTTAGCAGACACCCTTATCCAGAGAAACTTACATAGTTATCCATTTATACGGTTGGATAGTTACTGATCCAATTGAGGTTGAAGTACCTTGCCCAAGGGTACAACAGCAGTGTCCCAGCAGGGAATTGAACCAGTGACCTTTCAGTTACAAGCCCTGCTGCTTTCTACTGTGATACACTGCTGCCACATTGTATGTGTATCATTTTTGAATTACATAAATTATCGTAAATGATAAATACATTCCATAAATCCATTTATCCATCCACTCTGAGTCCATCTTGTATTGAGCCCTTCCTATGTGGAGTGTCCGGGATTGGCTTTTGAAAGGTCTCTCTGTGGAAGCTGGACGGATGCATTTTGAGTTTGTCCGCTGGGTTGACTGTTTGACCGAGCGGCCCGCGGGTACAGTGTAACACTCTGACCCCACTTTGACTCCCCCCTTCCAGCTGCTGGCCTGGCTGGCCAACATGCGGCACTGCAGCGACCCGTCCATCCTGGCGCTGAACGGGACGGAGGCACTGATCTTCAAGGTCTTCTGCTCACTCCCTCCGCAAGAGTGGTACAACTTCCTGGTGCTGGTCGCTCGCTACGTCAACATGGAGAACGTCATTTACAGGGTGAGTTTGCCCTTCTGTGTTCTCCAAGGCAACAGACAAGGCAATGCCCTCACAGCCATCATTATTTAGTGGGGAAATATGAATGAAAGCTACTTTCTTAAGTAGCAGAAACGCTACTTAAGAATAAATGCCGATTTTGGAATGAGGTACTGAGAAGCAATTATGCTATTGTGGGGGATGAATCATAGGAAAATAATAATCTGTTTTGTTGGCACTATAGTGTGATGCCACTATTATAGTACTAGACAGACTATTCTGTGCAGTGCAAATTTGGTTGTATCATCAAGACACGAGTGCTCATATTCATTGGTAAGGATATTTTAGAACAGTCTTACTAACACAGACTCTCTCTAAAAGCAGGGGGGGGGGGGGTAGAGATTGAGGCAGAGGTAAATGGTATTAAGAATATACATAAATGGAGAAATCAATTAATGAATCAATTTTTATGTGTTTAAGCACTTTTTTGTCTAAGCCCCAGGTGCACAGGGACATTGTGAGCGTAACAGTGTAGTAAGAGTCCAGGATAAATACTCATATTGCTTGGGGGCGGTGGGGGGGGGTTCAGGAGTACCTGTTGCAACAAGCCTCCATCAGCCCTCTGTGGATATGACAGTGTATGAAAATAAGGACTTAACCCAGGGTCTCTTTTGCTTCACAATGCTAACCCTGTCTTGCTCCCTCTCCGATCCCGCCCACCAGCTGATACTGTCCAATGACATGCAAAGCCTGGTCGGCGTCATGCTGCAGATGCTCAAATTCCTCATGGACATGATGGGAAAGCTCCTGCCCTCCATCAGCCGGCTGCAGGGGTACCTGGTGTCGATCCAGGATCTCAACCTCGTGGCTAACCCAGAGTTCCGCAGCGTGAGTGTGCCTGCTCATCATCTGTCACACCTCCTGACATTTTAAACCTGCGCTAAATACAAAACACAGATGCTGTAAGATGTTTTCCTGCCATAAGTGATAAGTGTCATAAGTGCAAAGTTCTGTAGCATTAACACACACGCATGCGTGCATGCATGCACGTGTGCGCACACACACACACACACACACACACACATATCTGGCGACATCCAGCTTTGAGAACCCTGATCTGCCCTATGCTAGATATACTTCTTACCTATGTGTATTGTACATGTCTGTGCACCAGTGTGTGACGGGAGAAGGGAGATATAAACAAATGAACAAAAATCAAACAAAACTGCTCTGTGGTAGTCGGCCCACTGTCCCCAGGTAGTATGACAGGTTCAAGGGACTTACCGCCCTTTTCAGGTATCGAGGCAACACCTCAGTTGCTGGCAACCTACTCCGGGCTACTGGTTCCAGCCGCTCAGGCAGACACAAGCATCCTCAAGGTTTTGTTCAACTTCCCAAAAAAGAAATTCCACATAAACAACAATGGAATATAAATATGCCACTGTACATGGTTTGTTGAAAATAGAGGGCAAAACAAAACACAGATGGAGCCTTCCACAACAAGCCGGCTATGGTCCACAAATAGTGGCTTCAACATGTGCAGCCAGCATACAGGAACCACTATCGCCCCACATTCCCCAGTGAGGTCCCACCCTTTTAACCTGTGCTACAGGGCAGTGAGACTGCCCCCTCTAGGTGGTATACAGCCAGTGCACAAAGAACAGAAACCAAAAGGCTGTGTGGTACAGGTGGGTGAAGCAGGTTGCAACACTACATGTATTCGATATATTTATGCGTGTGTGTGGGTGTGTGTACACAATGGACATGCTATAATCTTAGTTCTTGGAAAACAGGAGCCTCAAATACAAAAGAAAATGTAGTTGGACTATAGCCCAACACAGCCCTCTCTTCTCATAAATGACTGCAGCTTTCATGAAGCCCTCTTACTTCTCATGAAACCGTCCTGTTGCTCAGTGCTGTCTGTGTATCACTCTTTGATGTGGTCCAGTAACATGACCCTCTCTCTGCCCCCCCCCCCCCCCCCAACCCCAGCTGGTGCATGGCCAGCGCTCCACCATCTCCAGCAGGGCCACTTTCACCACCATCTCGCGGGCCATGTGCACCAATGGCATGCTCTCCCTGTTTGGCATCTCCAAGCTGCCCAGCTTCGCCGACTCGGACCCCTCCACCCAGGGGGACCCCAAGATCGAGGAGCTCATCGAGAAGTTCAAGATCCCCCGCGATGCCAGTAGGAAAATAAATAGAGCTGCCTTTTTTTAATGCCACACTGCACTCTTTGGAATTAGTAACTAGTCGTAACTGAAAGTGTTTTGTGCATAATATAAAGATAAATGTAGAAGTGTTTCTTCACTTTGTTTTTGAAATGGCCTTTCCTTAATCAGGATTAATACATTGGGACAAGACCTACAACAATGCAGTTGAGCAACTAATTAATCTACAGTTCAGTATACTGAAGAAATACATTTAATTTTATCTTTTTGTTAGCACTACCACACTCCCAGAAACAATGCAAAAATGTCTTAAAGCAACTCTGCTTCCAGATCAGCATTCAGCTACTTAGCTCATCAAATCTAGTCTACAGATAGCTGACTTGGAACAAAGATAGCAAAAATATCAACATGCGTGCCCCAAGTACTACTGTACCAAATTTGAACATAAAACCAAACCAAAATAGGTTGATGGGCAATGATAGGTGGTGAAACGATAAGGATGATAGTAGGTTGATGATAAAATGATGATGAAAGTGAATTTGTCCTCCTTCGCTAGCCCCCTTCTGCATGAACTTCTACCTGGACATGGTGAACACCACAGGGGGTGCCGTTGCCTGGGCCTTCCTCAAGCCAATGCTGTTGGGTCGGGTGCTCTACACCCCAGACACACCCTTGACCAGGGAAATCATCCAGAAGGTAAGTGCACCACACCCTTGTGGCCATCACAGCCACGTACACGCTCGCACAAACGCAGATGCAGACGCAGACGGAGAGGCAGAGGCAGAGGCAGATGCAAGCGCATTTGCACATGCATAAAAGTCTGCACAGGCCTGAAACTGAAATTGAGCCTGACACGACACACACGCTTAATTGGGGGCGGAATAAAATTAAATAAAATCAAAATGATGTTCAGCAGCTTACATGTATCGAAAACCTTCCCTTTTGGGAAAGTAGAGTGTGCTCAATGAAAAAGCTCAAGAAAAAATATTTAACATTCAGCAACATAACACATGACCACAATACATCCATCCTTGTTGAGAAAACAGTGCACCACAATGGGGATAAAGTCTGTAAAACTAAACAAATTGAAATTGGAAAATTCGGCTCCAGTTCAACAAAGCAAACAGTCTTTTTCAGGAAAACTGAGGGCATTTAGGAGAAAATTGGGGGGGGGGGGGGGTATAAATATACAATGTTGAAACATGGCAGCCATATTGTTCATTGGGGCAATCAAAAAAATTGAGTGAAGATGCCTGCATATACACACATATACACAACTGCACAAAGACCCGCACACACACACACACACACACACACACAGTGCTCCATCTTTACAGCTCACTCCATGTTCCCCATGTTACTTCATATTACCCCTCTGAAACGTAGACACTGGTATGGAAACGGTTGTACTAACAAGTTTTTTTTACATTGCCTCCAAGTCCAACGCCACGCTGCAGCAGTTTGCAGACCTGAGGCTGTACGCTCAGGATTGGCTCAAGTCGTCTTCCTACGTGGTGGAGTCAGCAAATCTGCTGCAGAAAACCCTCCCCATCCTCAAGGTAGGGGAAAGCTCTTTGCACCTGTCGGCCACGGCCATTCACTCGAAATCATCTCTGCGGGACTGAGGTTTTTTCAAGCTTCTGTCTGCAGAGTCAGGCAGACTACTGCGACTGGGAATAAGAGCCCTGGACCTCAAAAACCTTCTGTAAGTCGATTCCTGTAATACTCAGTATCTCTGCTTCTCCTTTCCAGAATTCCCTCAGCAATGCCTTTGTGCAAAACTTCATCCAGTTGCAGACGGACATTGATGTCACCCAGATGCAGCAGACCCTCAACAACTTTTGTGAGTTATATTTCCATCTCCTGTTGTACTGTACCTACCTTCTTTGTCAGTTTTTAAATGGGAGAGACTAAGCAGGCATCTGAGAGGACGTCACATGAGCTGGCAGCCCAGCCAATCAATTAAATTTTAAATAGATTTAAAGATAGCCACAGCCAGCTGGCAGCGAAGAAGAAAAAGTATACCTGTAATTTTATTGAAGTAGAGGATGATATCATCTAACCTTGAATCCACAAGTTAAATCAGTAAAAGTCTACTGATGAAAAGGTGAATGTGCACACATAATTCATATAGTTAAATATGCCTGTGGGAAAACAGAAGCAGCAACCCCCCCCCCCCCCCCCCCCGAAAATGAACCTTTTGGTTCCAAACCCAAGTCCTTAGCCACTACCCCGCACTTTCAGCCACCTGACACTGATCCTCCCACTGTAATGTGCTCATTTGCATGTCCCTCTGCAGCAAACATGACTACCCTGCTTGAGAAGAACAAGAACATCATCCAGCAGATAACCACCCTCTCCACGCTGATGATGAACCTCTCGTCCTGCGTCAACTTCAACCGCTTCCAGGGCCTGAACTCCACCGAGGAGCTCAACACCCTGGGCGAGGATCTCAGCCGCACCCGTGATCTCTACGCCAGTAAGTGCCCCCCTCCCCTCCCCCGTAAATCATGCTTCAGACACTCGTTAATATTTTCATGCATATCATGCATTTCATTTTAGAGCATCTGTTTTCATTTTCAAACATCTGTGTGTGCAGCAGCTCTTCAGGTCCACGCCAGGGTCTTCCAAGTTTTAGAGATGAGCTGGGTGGAGATCACATTACAGGATCATTGACACAGTTAACAACAGTGTAATTACTGGGCTGTCAGTGAAGACTTTTCTGTATTGACAATAACTGTCATCTATCTCTTGTTTTCAGAGATCTTTCTTTAAACAGAAAGAGTTTCCTGCTATGTTGACTGACAGATTGCTCATATGTGTGCAAGTTCATATCTTGCATCCATCATCTGATACAATGATAAATATTGCATTTAGGGCTAGGTCTCAAGGAGAGTATTGGTTGGATGCTCTGCGCATTGCTCGATGGTGGTTGCTTTGTACATCCAACCTGGTAATTTTTCTGTGTTCAGAAAGGAGAAACTAAATTTTAGCAAGTAACTACAGATAAGTACAGAAGGAATCACTGTAGGTGCCAGTGATTCTAGATTATCTCCATAGTGCCACTCATTCTTACACATGCAATCCCCTTCTCAGGTATCATCTTCAACCTGCCCAAGAGCAACCCCACAAGCCCCTCTCGGCGGAGACGGGACGCCTCTGGCTCACCTCTCCCGCCGAAGGTGGAATACACCATTCGGATGCACATCGAGAACGTCATGCGGACGGACCGCGCCCGAAACCCCTTCTGGGTGAAGAGCGCCTACATCTCGCCCCTCAAGACCCAGCGCTACAACCGGGGCTTCATCTACCTGCAGGAGAGCATCGAGCGCGCCATCATCGAGACGCAAATCGGCCGTAAAGTGGAGGAGCCAGCAGTCCAGCTGCAGGCGTTCCCTTACCCCTGCTACCTCCACGATGAGTATGTGTCCTTCCCTAAACCAGTTATCTACCTCCACGATGAGTATGTGTCTTTCCCTAAACCAGTTATCTACCTCCACGATGAGTATGTGTCTTTCCCTAAACCAGTTATCTACCTCCACGATGAGTATGTGTCTTTCCCTAAACCAGTTATCTACCTCCACGATGAGTATGTGTCTTTCCCTAAACCAGTTATCTACCTCCACGATGAGTATGCGTCCTTCCCTAAACCAGTTATCTACCTCCACGATGAGTATGTGTCTTTCCCTAAACCAGTTATCTACCTCCACGATGAGTATGTGTCTTTCCCTAAACCAGTTATCTACCTCCACGATGAGTATGCGTCCTTCCCTAAACCAGTTATCTACCTCCATGATGAGTATGTGTCCTTCCCTAAACCAGTTTGCTAGCTCTATGATGAGTGTGTGTCCCTCTCTGAACCAATCAGCTACCTCTCTGATGAGTGTGTGTCCTTCTCTGAACCAATCACCTACATGTCTGAGTGTGTTTCTTCACTAAACCAATGAGCTACCTCTCTGATGAGTATGTGTCCTTCTCTAAATCAGTCATCTCCTTCCATAATGGGAATGTGTCCTACAAAGCAGTCAGCTATGTCCACAATGAGAAAACTGCTCTATGTACAATATAGTACATATATATATGTGTGTGTCTGTGTATGTATAAGTGTGTGTAATCTATCTACACAATATGTAACATAGTATAATTTTAACTTGACAGTGAATTGGTAGGCTAAATGAATGAACAGCTCACACAATTCACATTTCACATTTCCTGGATTTTCATACAGCTATAATTCAGGTAAAGAGTGCTCTTCAAGTGTACCACAACCGTGTTCCATTTGTGACTGGAACCTACGTCCATTCTAATTACAGAGTTCAGTGGCTCCACTCTACAAATTCCAAATTGCCGATATTATTGAACTTTAACATGTTTTGCTCAGATATTTCTCAGTGTTTGCGGCTGCATCATGCAGTTGCATGTAATTAATCTATGCCACAAATAACAGGGTGTCTCAGTGGATAGTGTTGATATAGATGTGTCAGGACAGGACAGCGTAACACTGTTTTCCTCAACCCGTCAGTGATAGATGGGTATGTGTCTTCTTTGCATTGATTTAGAGAAGAAGATGTTTCACAGGGAATATTCACAGCAAAATATTAGCATTGTAATAATGTAGATAACGCTCCAGCCCAGGAATTCAAATGCATACATTCAGTATCTGATTTTACAAAACAATTATAGATTGGAAAAACAGAAAAATGAATTTTTATGAATACCTGGTCTTATTTCAGTAAATACAAGCATCGTGTTTTGATGCTGATAGCCGTTAAAATTGAACATTGACTGTGACCAATGCTATGTTCCGCTCTGCCCTGCAGGTACCTCAACAGCATCTCCTTTGCCTTCCCATTGGTCCTCATGATTGCCTGGGTCCTGTTCATCGCCAACTTTGTCAAAAAACTGGTTCACGAGAGGGAGCTTCGTCTGCATGAGGTTTGAGCCACCAAATGCCCAGTTTAACCTGCATGTACCTACAGCACATTATGTTATTGTCATTTAGCAGTTCTTATACAGAGTGACTAAGAAAGAGTGTGGAGCACAATAACCTGCTTAACATACACTAGGATTAGAGAGTAATTCACATTAACTATATATATCTTTGTTTGGATACGTAAGCTCTTATTTGTTGACTGAACGGCAAAAAGTCACTCCCAAAATGTGCATTTTGCAGGGAATTTCAGTAAAAAAAAAGAGATTGATTTCTGTGTGTGCAAGGCAAAGTGCTTTTAACCGTGTTCTCTTTACCTTACGTATGTTTTTGAATGAGCACATTCATTGAAGGTGCTGTAGGCCATTCTGACCGTCGTAGACAGATTCACTGTAATAACACCCCCAGGCTTGTGTTGACCCTCCGCCTCCTTGCCATTTTAATTATCACAGTACATGAAGATGATGGGAGTCAATCCCATCAGCCACTTCTTCGCCTGGTTCATAGAGAGCGCGGCCTTCCTGGTCGTCACCATCATCATCCTCACCATCATCCTGAAGGGCGGCCGCATACTGCCCAACAGCAACGGCTTCCTGCTCTTCCTCTACCTCTGTGACTACGGCCTCTCCATCCTGGGCATCAGCTTCCTGGTCAGCTCCTTCTTCGACAAGACCAACATCGCTGGGCTGAGCGGCAGCCTCATCTACGTCATCTGCTTCTTCCCCTTCATTGTGGTCGTGTCCCTAGAGTCCTCTCTCTCCTTCTCTGCTAAGAGCGCACTGGTGAGACTCTCAGACACACACGGATAGGTCGATAGATAGATAGGCCGATAGATAGATAGATAGATAGATAGATAGATAGATAGATAGGCCGATAGATAGATAGATAGATAGATTTACATCATTTACATTTTGTTGCTTAGCAGATGCTCTTACCCATTTACACTTATTCATTTGGCAGACGTTTTTATCTAAAGTGAGGTACAATACAACATAAGCGAAAAACCATAAAGAGTCAACAATATTAGAAGTACTGCATGACAGTTCCAAAGGTTGGCCAGGCAAAGTACAAACTAGCAGATACAAACTATCCAGAGTGGCATACAAGATAAGTACATTTAACAGTGCATATACAGATAGATAGATGTAATAGATAGATAGATAGTCTTAATATAGTTTTGATTTCGTGTTGTAAGCTATAGGGTATTTTATTGTATGACTTGATCTCTCTCCTTGTGTCACAGAGTCTCTTCGCTCCCACCTGCTTCAGCTACGCCAGCCAGTACATCTCTCGCTATGAGAGTCAGGGTCAAGGTAGGTCACTCGTTCTCCTCAGTGGTGCTTCAACGTGTGATTCCAGAGTAACCTGATGAAGCATGAAGCCTGTTCTCCCCCTTATCCTGGAATTTTTCAGGGATCCAGTGGAGCAACTCCTACATCTCACCCCTGTCGGGTGACACTGCCTCCTTTGGCTGGCTGTGCTGGCTGCTCCTCATTGACTCTGCTCTGTACTTCATCATTGGCGCGTACATCCGCATGGTTTTCCCAGGTACACCAAAAAGTCACCTAACACAGAGAAACAGACACTCACAGACACACACACACACACACACACACACACACATACATAGAGACTGACAGGCTCCTCATCCAAGTGCAGAGATAATCAGACCTGGGGGGCAGTTGTTTTAATTATTTATAGACAACATGGATTCAAACCTTGACAGATATTACAGGCCACACCTGGAAATGACAGTTGTTACTTTATGAGGCTGTGTAGCCTTTAGGCTGTTTATTTCAGCTTTAATTAAATTTGTAGACTGCGTGTTACTCCTGTCTCCATTAGGCTAATGCTTTAATGTGCTATGGACATAATTGGAAATCAACAGCAGAAGCTGTCAATGTCTTACTTCTCACTTGGGTGGCGCGCCCTCACGGTGACATCTGTGCTCTTTCCCTGCCAGGGAACTATGGCATCGCAGCACCTTGGTACTTCCCAGTGATGCCCTCCTTCTGGGCGGACCTCTTTGGGTGCTGCAAGAAGGGGCCAGAGAAGAAGAGGCGGGGCTTGTTTTTCACCAACATCATGCAGAAAAATCAGGCCGTCTTCCCTAAAGACAAAGATCAGGGTACAACAAACGCTGCCACTGAAGTGCAGTTAATGCGACAAAATTTGTGTTTTTTTCTTGCAGCTGAAAGTGTACAGGTAACACGGCAGTAATAATAAGGCTGTAATGTTAAATAAGTCTCTCTGACACTCTCTCCCTCTCTTTTGCTCTCAGCTCACTGTGGCTTCCCGTCCCAGATAGAGGATGAGTTCTCTGGCCTGCCAGTCGGGGTCGCCCTCCACGGCCTGACAAAAACGTATGGGAGTCGCCATGCCATCCAGAACCTCAACGTCAGCTTCTACGAAGGCCATGTCACTGCACTGCTGGGTCACAATGGCGCTGGGAAGACCACCACCATGTGAGGGCGCTGTTCTGTCCATTTTCTTGCAGTGCAACTCATGCCATTGGAAAATAAAATATTAAAGGCATTTTCCAGAGCATAGCATGAAAGAAGTTATTATAGAGCAAATTAGGTAAGGTTAGCATTCAAATTATATCAGTAAAACTTATGGACAGACTTATGTGAAATAGTTTTAGATGGCCCTGTCTTTGTCACAAAGTCTGTGCTGGTGAGTGACATAGTGGTGTTTGTAACTGATGTACCAGTACCTGTGAAAAACATCCTGATGTTTGCAATCGATGCACAGGATGTCTGATACAGTAATGTCTCCATGTGTGCAGGTCCCTCCTGACTGGTCTCTTTGGCCCCACCTCTGGCTCCATCGAGGTCTATGGGAAGGACATGCAGTCTTACATTGACGATATTCGCAAGGAGCTGGGTGTGTGCATGCAGTACGATGTCCACTTTGACCACCTGACCACCAAGGAGCACCTGTTGCTGTATGGGCAGATCAAGGCCCCCCACTGGACACGCAGGGAACTGCATGAACAAGTGCGCAAGTGAGTACGCATACTGCAATGCTATCCTGCCTCCAGATGACAGTCTCACAAAGAAATTGACACACTCAAGCAATAAAGTAACCTTTAATGAGTTAATTGTGAATGTTTTTGATATTCGCCAAGAGAAGATGATATGTTGATCTGTTGGTGTGTTCAGGCATGTTTAACACTTAAATGTTATGAATGATGCACATGCATTTTGATTATTAAGCTGTCATCATCAGGAAATAAAATGATTTGTATATGTTATCAGTTCAGTTCAGAATACTTTATCACATTGGTTATCAAAAAAGGACAATTCATGTATCATATTTTCAAAAAAGGCGAAAATTAAAATGATACATTTATCAGTGTAGTATTTAAGTCTTGACAACTTGACTGCCAAGATTAAGCTCAGTTTTTCTTGGTAACTTTCTCCACAGCTAGCATGTAGTATCACAATGTGACAGGAAGATTATGTGGTAGCTGCTCCTTTGTATGCTGATGCAGTTCTATTTTTTCCCAGAATCCTACAGGAGACTGGGATGTACGCCCATCGGCACAAGCGGGTAGGCACTCTGTCGGGCGGCATGAAGAGGAAGCTCTCCATCTCCATCGCCTTCATCGGGGGGTCCCGTGTGGTGGTGCTGGATGAGCCCACGACAGGGGTGGACCCCTGCTCCCGACGTAGCATCTGGGACATCGTCATCCAGCACAAGAAAGGTGATGTTCTGGGACAAATCCTGGGACAGGGTCCCAAACGCACTTCCTGGAGGTGCTGTGTTTAGGCTGTTGTTTCTTCCAAACAGCCTGCTTGGATTAATTGGTCTTTTTATTTAATTAACCATGTACATTCACTACTCCTGTGCAATTCCCCAAATACACTACATTAAAATACATCTTTGTTTCCGAGCACAAGTACAAGTTTTATTTGCAATGCACAATTTGTAGAACATATACATTATATGGCCAACCAATTCTGTCATTAAACGATGAGGTGGGATATCAGCATGCAGTTGACTTTTGGATGTGAGTTTGTCATTTTGCAAATTCTGCTCATTTTATGCAGAACGGATGGACATCCGGGAAAAGAGCAACTGAATTACTGAATTTCTGTCATGTTTGAAACCTTAGTGAGTCAGAGGGTTTCTCTTATCGCCCGCATAACAATTCATTCCAAATTTAATAAGCTTTAAATTGATTTCCGTAAGGTGCATGAAATATCAATGTAGTAGAAAAGAGAGAGAAAAAAAGGAAACAGCGGGTTTAGTAATAAGTGATTGGTATCAGCGTACATTCACAGATACGTTTTTCTGATCTTTAATTATTTTCACTTCGGCCCTTATGAGAGCCACTGCAGTGGAATTGAATTAAAAGACAGGATCTGGGTGTCAGTATCTCACGATGCCTGTATTCGCAGACCGCACCATCATCCTGTCCACCCACCACCTTGACGAGGCGGAGGTTCTCAGCGACCGCATCGCCTTCCTGGAGAGGGGTGGGCTCAAATGCTGTGGCTCACCCTTCTACCTCAAAGACAAGCTGGCCCAGGGCTATAACCTCACCCTCACGAAGAAGGTAGGCCAGCTTCACCTCCCAGAGTCTCACTATGTCACATGTGTGTCTTTTGTTGTGCATTTGAAGTATGCAATCTGGACATGAAGTGCTAAGACAACAATGCATACTTTTAGAACTTGCTGGCAAAGCCTTAACACCTTACTAGATTCATCACTATTTTCTCTTTTTTCATCCTCTGTCATCTTTTTGTTCTTGTGCTTTCACCCTTATCGCTAACTCCTCCTTACTTTTTTTTTTCTCTGATCAGGTTCAGACTCCAGATTCACAGGAGAGGTTTGACAGTGAGGAGGTGAAGGCCTTCATTCAGTCCCACCTCCCAGAGGCACGTCTGAAGGAAGGGGAGGTGGGCGATATGGTCTACACCCTGCCCCCCTTCAACTCCCACAATGCAACTGCCTACCGCTCCCTGCTCACCGGCTTGGACCAGAACCTGGATGCCCTACAACTTGGCTGCTACGGGATATCTGACACCACACTGGAGGAAGTAAGGGGCACACACAAACAGAAACGCAAACACACACACACGCACGCACGCACGCACACACACACACACACACACACTCTCTCTCTCTCTCTCTCTCTCTCTATCTCTCTCTCTCTCTCTCACACACACAAACTCAAACGTACGTGCAAACTCACATGCACACTCACACACAGACACACTCACACACACTCACACACTCTCTCTCTCTATCTCACAGACACACACGCAAACACAAACACAAGCGCACGCAAACTCACGTGCATACACACAGACACACACACACACACACACACACACACACCAATGCACACACACCCTCCTAACCTCTGTGATAGCTGTTATGAGCATGGCCTCTGGTTTTTCCAGGTCTTCCTCCAGCTGACCAAAGATGAGAGCCAGTCTGAGGATGTGAGGTCCTGGCCCACTGGGGACTCAGTGGTTGACCTGACTGCCTCCAGAGAAAGCCTGCCTGAGGAATCCACAGGAAGCACTTTCGGTGACCGAGACAGTGAGCATCACCCCCTTCCCATTACATTAAATTACATTCATTTAGCAGACCAGAGCAACTTCCAGCACAAGAGAACAGAAGTGTATCTATTTAGGTTGAATGAGCAACAGTGTCAGACCAGGCTAACAGCACTCCCAGACCAGTGAGTGTGAGCATAGCACTATTCAAACTCTACCACAAATTAACTTGTGCAACCTGACTAGACACCCTAGAAACTAAGGGAAGCCAAGTACACACACTACCGTACATCACAGTCACTAGATGAAAGAATCCAAAACACAGATCATAGAATTCCCAACTGCGCTGACCAGCTGTAGCGTGGATAATGTTTATGTGCTGAGTTAAAAGGATTTTATTCCAAAATGTTGATACATCATGAGTGTAACAGGCTGTAGATGCAGATGAATTGCTGTAGGATGCCACTTGGGCATTGTACGAAAGAGAGCTAAGGCTTGTGTGTACTGTGTAATTGGAGAGTATATGGTGAGTACAAGCTACGATCACAGGCAGTCAGAGCAGACCCTACGTGAACTTGCAACGTGGAGGAAGTGATAAGCCACAAACACAAACAGTCAGAGATGGAATTTAAGTACATGTTGCATTGGAAGAATATCAGACAAAACAAGACATTGCAACACTCAACAATTTATACGACACAGCCATAAAATCAGTAGCCTTGGATCGAAGGCTTCCTAAACCACAGCAAACATACAAAGGTGGCTTTGGGAAGGGGCTGTTGATGAGAAATAAACTGCATTTGTTAAAGAAAAGACAACAGAAACATGGGAATAAAGGGAAACAAAGCATGAATGCAGGCATTGAGCAGGTTGCTTATCAGGAGCTGTACATCTTGGGTGACGGTAGTTTGGCACGGCAACACTGGAATGTGTTTTGATGTTATGGAACACATGCAAACACAAATATATCTGTTTGAAGCTGAGGCAAATAGCTCATGTGACAATAGGTAGGCATGACTGTAATGTCTTTGTCGCCATAAGGCACTTGCGTAGTCAGCAAGTGCCCTCATTTGGCATAGCATTAACGTGTTTTCACAGTAAAATGGTGTTAGATATGACATGCTCCCCATTAAGAAGTCCTGCATACATGTAAAGTATATCAACATGTATAATATACTATGGTATATAATACACTCTGTCCAGCATCTGCAGAAAAAAACATGGAAGAGGCAATATATGATACTCCGAACTAAATATTCTAAGTATTACATTTTTAAATAAACTACAAATATAAGCCATACATTTTGCATTTTTCATTTTAACATATCAGCATTTTGTAAGGACCAGATGATTCATAATGTGCGCCTCACACTTAGTGTTTTATCACACAGCATCGATCAGCGCAGAATGCGGTTAGCAGACAATGCTAATGCTAATTTTGCCGTCCTCCTCTCTCTCCCATCTTCCAGTTCTGACAGGCTCTGCCTCTGTGCGCGGGCTAGCTCTGATTGGCCAGCAGATAGGGGCCCTGCTGATGAAGCGGGTGCACCACTCTCGGCGAGACTGGAAGGGCCTGCTCTCCCAGGTCCTGCTGCCCGTGCTGTTTGTCATCGCCGCCATGGGCCTGGGCTCCATTAAGACCGACCTGCAGTACTTCCCTAAAATGGAGCTGTCCCCGGCTCTCTACCACACCAGCCAGCAGTACTCCTTCTTCAGGTCAGCCACTGTAGATGTGTGTTCATACCCTGCAGTGCACTGTGGGTATTGGAGGTCCTCCAGCATACCCTAGAGCTGGAGCTTTTTCTATGGTGCAGGTGTTTTTTGACTTTGGCTTCATTCATCAATACAGAAAACCCGGTAACAGAAATGTCACATAGGACAGACTGAGTTGCTATGGAGGCTTGCCAAAGAGCAGTTAATTTCATTATTTTACAAGATTGTTTTGTACATGGTAATTTTGGTTCTGAAAATGAGCGTGGGGCAGGAGAATGAAAAATCCTCATTTTCATTTGATTTTACCTGTACGCATCCAAATTACTTCATTATATTTTTCAAAGTCTTTGGAAAGCCAAATTTTTTACTATAATAAAATCAATCATAATCTGTTGCTCATTTTCTTGTGCCCACATTCTATTGAGATTCACACTACATGCTGGTGTCATGTAGTTATGACAATGAGCCTCATGTTGTGTACTGTAGATATTCATGTTGCAGCTGGTGTGTAAGTAAGTGTTCCCTTGCCAACAGCAATCAGAATGCCAACTCCAGTCAGCTGGTGGACACCATGCTGTCCTTCCCCGGAATAGACAACTCGTGCATGGATGGTGGTGGCAACCCGTGAGTATGGTCCTACCCCTAGCTGCAGGCACCGCTGAGACAGTGGCTGTGTCTTTTGCAGCTGTAATGAGTTCTGTGTCTCTGGGGGCTTTTAGCTGCACTGAAACCCATCGCTGACAGGTCTGCTCTCCCCATTCATCACACTACTGCCTAATTCCCCACCAATAAACATCCACACAGCAGGGCCATTCTGTCTGCACTCACCTGAACATGTTTAATTGCTTTTGCTCGGTGCCTGGATCTGAAGCCTGTTTCTGTTCCACTGTGCACTCTGTCTTTTTCTTTTGCCTTCTCTCTCTCTCTCTCTCTCTCTCTCTCCCTCTGCCTCTTTCCTCTCTTTCCTGTCTCTCTGTCTGTGTATCTCATTCTCAGCCCCCCTCGATTTCTCTCCCTTTATCTCCCTACTTGTCTTTCTGTCTCTCTCTCCCTTCTCCCTCCCTCTCCATCTCTCCGTGCCTCTCTATTTCTCTTTTTTTCCACCCCAGTCTCCTCTGAGCTTTGCAATGATGAATACATTATGCATTGAGGGAGTTGCCAGTACTGCTGCAGTGTTCTTGGATGAGTCATTTGTTTTATAAATGAGTTTCATTTCATAAACACTTCCCATTTATTGAATCGATTTCACCGTATAGGTTCTAATACCAGTTCCTGCGCAAAAATGTCAGGCAGAGCCTAGTCACACAGTGCCATGTTTTTGCACCACCCAGTGGACATTGACAGGATGGCATCAGATGTCACTGTGCCATCTGAATGCAGATGCTCATTCATGTGCCAGCATCTCAGTGTGTCCATGTTCCCTCAGGGTGTGTCTGAGAAACGGAAAGACTGACCCTGCGGCTTGGACATCAAGTGGAAACAGTTCAGCTCCCCTGATACCATGCAAATGCAGCAAGACAGAGCAGGTGAGCGGGGGATTGTGTGAAGACCCAGATATATGTGGATGTGCAGCTGTATCTGCAGGGTTTAATGTCGGTTGCTGTTGGCGTGAAGTCCAGCAGTATTTTAAGATCTCTTTAAAAAGCCGGCAGTTTTCTGGACGGGGTAATTGAGCTAGTTTAATGGTGGCAGTAAGTAGTTAAATCAGGCCTTTTAAATGCTTGGCTGGACTGTAAACCTGTTGGACTGCAGCCCTGAGTGAAATGGGTTTTAAATGTTGATCTTGATCATGATGAACAGAGCAGAGGCATCTCATTCATAACTGCTGTCTCATTAACAAACAATGTGATCTCTACCTCTAACTGGTTTTGATGCGGACCACTTTCAAATCAAATGTTGCTGGAGATGTTTGGGGGGTTTTGAATTGATATGATATGGAAATAACAAACACAGCAACACAATTTTGATTACTCCATATATAAAGCTGAATGATTTTTCCCCCTAATTTTGATTCAGGGATGCTGGGAAAAAACAAACAAAGCAAAAACAATTGTGTGAATATGGGAGTGTTGTGAGTTTAGATAATGGGCACTAATATGTCTTATGTGTAAATAATAAGGGGTTGTTCATTAAATCTGTCTCATTCATGCAAATATACAACACTCTTTCTGTGTCTTCACAGGTCTGTACCCATTATAACTATGAGCCCCCCCACAAGAAAATCCCATCCTCACAGATTGTGTACAACCTGACAAGCCTCAATATCGAGGACTACCTGCTGGTCACTGCTGACGACTACATCCGCGACAGGTGAGAACAACCTCACCTCAAAAATTTGAAACATAGAATATCCACTGTTTCTGGCTTCAGATGTCCTTTCTTTTCTCGTTTCAAAGAGGATATACTGGTATGACTGAGTACAATTTCAATAAAGTCACATTGTGTCTGTTGGGTTATACTCGGATCATGTTGAATACATCAGGGTTGTTTAGTTTGATCATTGTGGTATCTATCACATTGATACCATTGAAAGAAAGGAAGCCTCCTGCTTATCATTTAAAAATGTTTCAGATACGGGGGCTTTGCTTTTGGAAAGCCCCTTCCCACTGACCTTAAGATGGACCTATTGGATGTGCCCCAAAACAGAACCCTCACCAAGGTAACCATGTCAATCAGACTTAAATATATACTGTACATGCTCTGGAAGATACTCCAAGTGGTGCAACATTATTTTATTGATTTTAACCTAATACTCCTGACATTGCTAGGCTTAAAGGTTGTTTGCCATAGTTTGTTTTAAAGAGAGCCAGTACTGGATATGAAAAATGTGTGTTTGTGTGTGTGTGTATGTATATGTGTATATGTTTTTGTGTGGGCTTATGTGTGTACTCTTTCAGGTCTGGTATAACCCAGAGGGACACCACACAATGCCAGCTTACCTGAACACTCTCAGTAACCTCATCCTAAGATCCAGCCTACCCCCTGAGAAGGACCCCCGGCAATACGGTGAGCCAGTCTCCTGCCCCCTGCTGGCCGTCATGAGCCATTGTCTGTATGCCCTCTTTAAGAGCATTGACTGTATTTTACACAATCAAGCCTCCTTATCAGGGTTTTGAGCACCATGCTCTTTCAGACCTGATCTAACTGGACTTCTATACTACTGATCAGACCAATAAAACCAATTTGAAACCAAATTTAAAATAACATCATGAATGTATTTGTCATTGTAATACCATTTGAATTGTAACTTGCAACCTCTTGCCTTCCTGATCTACTTGAAATTTACTTTGGGCATGTGATCTGTGGTGTTCTGTGTAAAGGTCACTGTAAAAGGCACAGTTTAACCGATGGAGTCCAGCGCCCCTCACATTGGCCACTTTTCTCCGTGCCATTTCTCAGTGCCTGCAGAGCATGGCCATCTACACAGACACAGGAATAGCGCCCTAAGCACTCTCTCTCTCCTCATCGATATTGTGTGACGCCTAGAGTAGTATTTCCCCTGGGATTTCAACAGCGCGCACTACCATTAATGCAAAACAGGACTTTTAAGAGCCAGTCCCGGGGACTGAAATTGCATCGCGCCCCAGTCTTATCTTGACACCGTTGGGGTCAGCGGCAGCAGTGGGCTGTCTGCTATCCAGCGAGATTAATACAATCCAAGAGTCAATAAGGAAACGGGGAAAATGCAATTATGCAGAGGTAGCCTGTGAACTAGGTCAAGTCAAAGAGGAAAAGAAATCTGGGGAATTACATTATATAGTTCCTGAGGGATTTGTCCAATACATATGGCTGATTGAAACTGAGCGAAAATATTTGGAACAGTAAGATACAAATATAAAATACAAGGTAGATGTTCTTTTAATAAGTGAAAATACATTTTTAACGTATTACACATATCAGTTGCTGTCACACTGATTTATACACATATTGTATGTGTATGTGCGTGTGTGTAAAACTATTGTTTCATATTTCATGTTTTTCTAATATATATAGTCTAAATTAAATATGAAAACGTCAGGAGATGTGAAATTGTTGAGATATATATATACAAAACTCACATTATACATAATTTAAATTTTATAATTTAATATATTTTAACATACAATATATTATATCCTTTGGAAATGTGCAAAATCTCTTTGGTTTTGGTTTGGGAATTTTGAAGTGCACATGTCATGTCTCTTCATCGGAAGGGATGTGAGAGGTGACATTATTGTCGCATAAACATTCATTATGATTTTCTGTTTATGCCCTTCAGGGATCTCCGTGTCCAGCCATCCTTACCCTGGGCAGGTGCAAGATGAAGATGCCATGTAAGGGCTATAATCTCAGTTCTGCTTTGCAGTGCCTTCGTGGTTATACTGCTTATCGCTATTTACTGCTATAGCAGATGTCTGTTTCCAGAGGGAAGAAATGGATAATTACTTTCAGTTTACATTTGTACAGATGGGCTTTTACTGGGGTAAATAAGATGGGGAGCCTTTCCCAAGAGTACAACAGCAACGAACCACGTGGGTTTTGAACCTAAGATGCTAAAATCCATAAAATCCAAAAAGCTCACTTCTGCTCCCCAGAAGCAGATAAAATCACTGTGCTGCAATCTCTACCTAAGCAATTAAATAGCCATAAAGGCATGCAGATTAATTACAAGTGAAAGTAAAACCAGGTTGGTTGAGTGTGCATAGCACAAGCAAAGGTTCCATAACATGAATCACACTGCAGTTGACTTGCCACATACTGTCATTAGCTGTTATGAATGGCTTTGACAAGTGCTGTGGCATGACATTGTTATGTAGGCTTCATTGTGGACAGCCAGTAGAGTGTTCCCTCTTGCGTGGGAAGAGGTTTGAAGAATTATGCGCCTGCCATTCAAGGGGTAAAATCATCTGATCCAGACACAGACGACTGCCTTATTTAATCATATTTTATTTTCTAAATGCATCTTCTGGAGCTGGCTGTATTGATTAGCATCCCGATATTATGTGTGTTTACTCTCAAGGTGACGTAGAGGTTAATTGATTCGAAACCCATTTTCCATTTCCTGTTTTTTAAAATGCCCTGGGTAACCGGGAGCCAGCATATTAAAAGCTCGGTAATATTCGCCGCTCCATCCCTCACCACTCTGTTACGGCTGGCTCTTGGCCCGCTCGTGTCGGCCGTGCCATTTATCACAGTGACGAGAGGAGGCCGCCCACAGCGCCCCTGCATTACCCCACTGTAATGCGCGTTTGAAAGGCCCACTTGGTCATCAGCATTCTGTCAAGTTTTGAGAAGGATTTGAGAGGGACTACATTAATCTGGCATCCCACACGCGAGGCCTAGAGGGCCGCAGCGCTCCGAGGGTCTCCAGATTGAATCCCATCACCACGGGAAGGCAGAGCAGAGCCTCCCAAGCCATCCCCATATCCAGGTCTCGGTTTAGCCCCTTGCTTCAACGCTTAATGCTCTTGCAACATCCCTGTAACTTTAGTGTTTTCAAAGTTTCTACAAGGTCACATCTACGTTGAGACAAAATTATGTGTAAAATGGGATTGCCTGCCCGTAGGCCCCCCATCCCTCTCTGCTTTTCTTCTTCCCCTCCCCTTTTCCTCTCTTCTCCCCTCTCTTCTGTCGGGTCTGCATCCTGGTTTCTCATCTTTTGCCCAAAAGAGGCGCAGTGAGTATGACTCACCCGAAAGATGGATGTTGTATGAAGTCAGGGAGGAAGCGCGAGTGTTGAAAGCAGTAACGAGATCAAAGGTGTTGGCCCAGCATGTGCCGTTGAATGTGGGCAGAGCAAATGTAGAGCCAGATTACTCTGTTACTTTCTACCTCACAAGAAAGGGAAATATTTCACCATAGCATTGCCCAGGTAGCAGCAGCCTGATGTGTTTTTATTTTTTCCAGAAAAGGAATGGTTGACTTGCTGTTGGTAAATTGTAAATTGTATTTAAATTGTATTTTGAAATGTTCACAGTACTTTGCACTCCGCTTATATCTAGAAATGCTCTTTATTATTCCTCGGTAATGGAATCTTACATGAAATCATTATTGAATGTACTACTGCTGTGGTACCACTTAAGTTACAGTTGGACAGTACCTAGGATTGCAGAGGGGAATTGATGGACCTGTGTTTTGTAAGGCCTTATTTCATTTGAGTGTCCTGTTTAATCTATGATTTAGTTGTCAGTGAAAATGCATTTAACTGCTTCATGTAAGCTGAGGGCAAAGCTACTGTAGTGCAAAGTGCTGGCTATTGGAAATGTGTGAGATTCTGGGTCCTGTCTATGTCCCACCTGCATTGACCTTAATTCCCTCACTCCCCTTAACAGGATTCTGAGTCTGGTCCACATCCTGGTGGCCCTGTGTGTCCTGACGGGCTACTCCATCATGACAGCCAGCTTCGTCATCTATGAAGTCCAGGAGCACCATAGCGGCTCCAAGAGGCTGCAGCACATTTCTGGCATTGGTGAACCCTTCTACTGGGCAATCAACTTCTTCTACGACATGGTAAAGATTCACTGCACTTGCTTTTCAGTTTCCTGTATGACATGGTAGACACTTGTTAGACTTCCTTGACAGGTTCCTTTACAGCACTGTAAACTCTCGCTACACTTTTCAGTGATGACATGGTAAATACTTGCTTCACTACCTCTTGAGATTTTCTCTATAAAAATGGTACATACTGACTAAAATTCCTGTGTAACATGCTATGCCATGTGTACTTCTTTCTTAAGTTCTTGTATCATATGGAATTGTTTTGTTATGGAATATCATGTGACTGTAAGAGCTTTCTTCATAACCGTGAAAGCCTTTGAATAGCCTCCATGTTGTCTTGACCAGTGAACTCTCACACCCCTCTTTACTCGGTACACAATTAAGAATTCAGTTCGTTTTATTTACTATAATAAAAATTATCATTATGATAATTATGTATCTTCTGTAATGGGGGATCTCACTGTTGATGCAATTCAGTGTAAATGTAAGTAAACGATGTGAAGAAGTAGGTCATTTAAACTGAATAATGAACTCTGGACATATGGCCATAGAAACAGAAAGGGGTTGTGAGTGCAGGTTTGATGGTGTGTGTCGTCTGTCTGTAGGCCCTGTACATGATCCCAGTGGCGCTCTCCATTGGTATGATTGCTGCCTTCCACCTCCCAGCCTTCACTAACAACCAGAACCTCGGAGCTGTATCACTGCTGCTAGTTCTCTTCGGGTCAGTACTCCATCATCACCCCCACTCTCCTGCATGACTGACACAGGGTCACAAACACTATTCACCAGCTAAACACGCACCCATGTGTTTGTGCACCACGTGTTTGTGTAAAACAAACAAACGTACCCCCACAGACATCCTCCTATCACTCAATGCACTTCCTCTACAACCTCCTCTATGACAGTGTTTCTCAAACCTCTCCTGGAGGACCCCTTGGCCTGCATGTTTTAGATCTCTCCCTGGTCCAACACAGCTGATTTAAATTGTCAGTTTGTTATTAAGCAGCTTCAGGAGTTCATAACGAGTTGATCGTTCGAATCGGCTGCGTTGGAGCAGGGAGAGGTCTAAAACATGCAGGCCAAGGGGTCCTCCAGGAGAGGTTTGAGAAACGCCGCGCTATGACATACTAAACTCTGGCTACACTAAGATTCCTGTGGGACGGAGACACAGAGAACACACTGCGTTTTGCAGTCTGAAACCAGCACCAGAACGCTGTAAACACCGCTGAGTAACTCTTCCATAGCAAGGTGAATGTCAGCTGTACTTCCTCTTCAACTGTCCTCATCTTCCTCAGCAATGCTGCAAAGACTCAAGCTTCAGCTATTCCTGTCATGCGTAATCCCTTCATAAACCACTCTCTCAGTGGTGCTTTCTTCCCTGCCCCGGTTACAAATTATGCAGCAGCTGGTGGGGGTGCCTAGGAGTTACAGATAAGCCTGTCCAACAGCAAATTTGAGAGGCTGAAGAAGGTCTGCAGTCACAGCTGGTGACTGAAGCACTTCAGATCGATGGTATCACGCGCACTTTTATCCAGCAATAAATTCTGTTCAAGCCTTTTGCAGAACAGTAGACTTTTCTTGCCTGGCACTGTGCATCTCCCACCTCATGCCTTGGGCCCTGCTGTTTAGAAAGGAGAGGAGAAGGCAGTGGCTATGTCTCCTGCAGCTGTAATGAGGTCTGTGTCTCTGGGGGCTTTTAGCTGCACTGAAACCCATCACTGACAGGCCTGCTCTCCCCATTCATCACACTACTGCCTAATTCCCCACCAATAAACATCCACACAGCAGGGCCATTCTGTCTGCACTCACCTGAACATGTTTAATTGCTTTTGCTCGGTGCCTGGATCTGAAGCCTGTTTCTATTCCACTGTACGCTCTCTCTCTCTCTTTCTCTCTCGCTCTTTCTCTCTCTTTCCTCTTTTTCTCGCTGTTTTTTTCCATCTGTTTCACTCTGTCTGTCCTTCTCCCCTCTCTCTCTCGCTCTCTCTCTCTTTCTCTCTCGCTCTCTCTCTTTCCTCTTTTTCTTGCCGTTTTTTCCATCTATTTCACTCTGTCTGTCCTTCTCCTCCTCTCTCTCTCTCTCTCTCTCTCTCACACACACACACAGTCACACTCCTTTCCTCTCTCTTGCTCTTCATCTCTTTGTTTAAACATCTCTTTTTTTGACCCCAGCACCTCAATCACAAAGAGTAATGAATAAAGCAGAAGATAATTCAGAGAGCAGGAAATTAATGAGGATGTCTCATCATAAGATGAAGCAATTTATCTTTAAGCTTCTAAACCTTGTTTTTGTGTGGAGTCTGTCTGTGATACGTAGGGTAGCAAATTGCATTAATGTTATTAATCTTTTGAGAGCTTTTGTCCTGGTGCGTATTGGTCAGTCTTTGCCTTGAGGAATAGAGTAGCCGTAATAATTGAATAAGGGTAGTGATGACCAGTCTCTTTGCTATCTTTTTATTCCAAAATGATGTATTGTGACTCACAACAAAATCAGTGTAGCAACACAGGATTAAGGTGCATGTAATGTAAGTATACATTATTAATACTAACCAGATGATAAATGTTTCCTCACACTTACTTTTCCTCTGGCACAAATTACTCCGTTGTGTCAGCTTTGAGTTCAACCCTGCTCTGTCATCAACATTTCGCATCTTCAAACCGTCCTTATTTTCATCTTAATTTCCTCCCATGGCTGTGACCCCTCACCTCTAACCCGTGCCCCCTGTCTCTCTCTTTTTCCCAGCTTTGCCACGTTTCCCTGGATGTACCTCCTGGCTGGGGTCTTCAAGGATGCAGAGATGGCCTTCATCAGCTACGTCTGCATCAACCTCTTCATCAGCGTCAACACCATCATCTCCACTTCCGTGGTCTACTTCCTGTGGCAGCTCCGGGGGCACGAGGAGGTGAGGGTGGAATGTGGAGGAGTTCCCGCCCCAATGGGTGGAGCCATGTTTGAAGTGATGGAAGTATTAAGTCATACTATGCTGCTCCTGACTGTCTTGCAAGCCTTGCCGGGAAATGCTTTTCATCTGCAGCCGTAGCCCTAGTTCTTAAACTTGTAAAAACATCCAGCTGAACCATATCAAACAGAATTTCAGTCTGGCATTCACAGTATTAATCAAAACAATGTTTTTTTCTCAGTACTTCCCTTCAGTGATAAGCTGCAGAATCAGCCTGTGTCATTGAAGTAAAACATGGGAATTGTTCGAAGATAAAGGCAAAGATGGAACTAAAGTCTTTCAGATTTATGTGCCTTCTGTTCAAACCTGTTGGTCTGGTTGTGCCTTAAAATGTGCACTGACTGTCTGTCTTTTCTCTGTTTTCTCCCTCTCACAGAGTGTGCACCAGGTGTACCAGACCCTCAGCTACGTCTTCCTGATCTTCCCCCAATTCAGCTTTGGGAACGGGCTAATGGAGCTGGCACGGATGGAGATGCAGGTGCAGATCCTGAGCACATACGGTGTGGACGCCTACAAAAACCCCTTTGGCATTGACGTGCTGGGCTGGATGTTCGTCTCCCTCTTCCTGCAAGGGACGGTCTGCTTCATCCTGCGCCTGCTTATGAACAAGTGGCTGATTCGGAGGATCAGGTGCGGGGGGTCGGGGGGGCTTTGGATGCTTTCAGTTGCCGCCAGCTCGGACGGGATCAATGTACCCATCCTTCACCTCAGGAATGATGTGAAAAAATGTGGTTAAACTGGGTTAAAGTGATCAAAGAGTGGAGTTATTTGGAGTCAGCCCTTGGAGATAGAAACTGTACAGTTTGGTGGGTGGAGGGAGAACGATGCAGGAGTGGTGACGATGGGGGCGGGGGCGGGGGATGGGATGGATTTAGTAGCAGGTGAGAGCGATTAACAGTGAAAGGGTGTAGAAAGGTGTGTGTGTGGTGGGGGCGAAAACCCATTGAGTATTATCCCTTTTAAAAAGGTGTTGAAGTCCTGAGAACCTCAGCTCTTGAGAACATTTTTGCACATGCATTTAATTAACGTTCTCCACGGTGATTACGGAGGCTGGTATGATTAAACTGCAGAGATGCGCGTAATAACAACCTCCCCTGCTCTAATCTTCTCTTCCTTCCTCTCTCTCTGCTCATCTCCATGTGCTCCTCCACTCTTTACACCTCTCCCCTTCTTCCTTGCCTCAACCCCTCTCCCCCTGACCACCCCCCAGGAGGCTCCTGTGCCGTATCAAGGCACTGCCGGAGGCGAGCCCCATCAGTGAGAACGAGGACGAGGACGTGGTGGCGGAGCGCGAGCGAGTGGCCACCGGAGCGGCCAGCACCGACCTGCTGCAGGTCAATCAGCTCACCAAGGTGTACCAGCACCTGCGAAAGAAGGTGCAGGCGGTCAAGAGGCTGTCTGTGGGCATTCCCGCTGGGGAGGTGAGCCCAAACTGCGACCTCACCCTCTACTCATAATCCCTTTATTCTTCATGACTCCCGCCATTTGTACTGAAGGAGCCAGTGTTCCAACATTTATGTCCGCAACTTATTTTTGGGAAACTGTGTATTGTCACATTTCACTGGAACACTCTCCAGGACAGAAATCAACTGAAAACTCAAATGTATTGACATGTTGTCCAACAAGGGGTTAAAAAAATAATGACAGAAATTGTTATCAAGTTCTTCCTGGAAACTCTTTATTTATCTTCTTCCATCTGGGAAATAACTCCCATTATTTTTAGGTGAAATTAGATCGTTGCAGAATTTTGAGACGGCAGTGAATCCTTACTTAGACGTTTGTCTCCTCTGTTTATGACTGTTGTGTTAGATCGTATAATTCATAGCTTTACACAGGGGAGACATCAAGCCATTCCCGCTCAGCAAATTAATCACCGTGGTAATCTTGTCTGTGAATGTTCCTCATATTGTCGGCACGCAATTCACATAATGCGCATAACTGACCATACTGGCCTCAAAGCCTGCATAGACTATAAAATACTTCAAAGCTATATTCCAAATTATAAAAGTTCTCAGCCACCTTTTACTGCTGCCATCAATCACTGAGCATACACTACACTATAACTACATACTGTAGTCTGCCCTGTGACAGTTAGTTTGAGCTTTAATACTTATCTCTGCATGTTTATGTATGTTTACGAATGATGTGTACTGTGTAATGTGTACTGGGTAATGTGTTAATATTCAGTTGTATAAATGGGCAACATCTAAGAAGTTGTAACCATATATGTTGCTCTGGATAAGAGCATCTGCGAAATGCCAATAATGTAATTGTGTACTGTTGGGAATCCTCCGAAGTTGTTGTGGAGTGCTTTTCAAGAGTGGAAAGTGTTAGTGTGTGGAGTGTTCTCACTATAGGTCCTCTCCCTCCCCACAGTGCTTTGGGCTTCTGGGTGTGAACGGGGCTGGCAAGACCACCACCTTCAAAATGCTGACAGGAGATATCAGCCCCACAGATGGGACCGCGCAGATCCGCGACTGGGACGGGTAAGAGTCCGTGGTCAATTCCAACATCAGAACCAGCACAGTCATTATCAACCCATTGGTTCATTCACAATCACAGCTCTTTCTCTGTACAGAACTGGTCATCTACAGTATGATACAGTGGAACAGAAATAGGCTTCAGATGCAGTACAGTGCATTCAACGCAAAACCATCAGTGGTTTTAAAGAGCTCAGTGCAATGCTTATCACATCGCATTCCCACAACCACATAACAGCCAACCAAATCTCTGCAGTGATGTAGCCATAGTATAGTATATTGTTATTGCATGGAGAGCATGCTCTATAGTGGCTTGGTGCTGGTTTTTATAAGTAGCTGTAAGTAAGTGGCTCATTTGGGTTAGCGTGATGTCGTTGGCTTCCCATCCAAGTAATAATTAAACTCAGTGGTAGAATGAAACCAAATGGATGTTCTGCTAACACACATTGTAGTGTGGGGACAGAGAGGAGAGGGATGGGGAGTAGTGTGGTGTGGTGGTAAGGAGCAAGGCTTGTGATCCAAAGATTGCTGGTTCAATCCCCTGCTGGGGCACTGCAGCTGTACCATTGAGCAAGGTACCTAATCCACAATTTCCTTAGGAAATATCCAGCTGTAAAAATGGATAACATGGAAAACTTGTAACCTATGTAAGTCGCTCTGGATAAGAGCATCTGACTAAATGACAATAATGTAATGTAATTCCAGTAACACTGTTGTGTATCACAAAGTTATAGCAACCTTCAGAGAACAT
Organism: Megalops cyprinoides; assembly: GCF_013368585.1. Taxonomy (NCBI): domain Eukaryota; kingdom Metazoa; phylum Chordata; class Actinopteri; order Elopiformes; family Megalopidae; genus Megalops; species Megalops cyprinoides. The sequence goes on from NC_050596.1 coordinate 25,748,303, forward strand.
TATGTTCATTCAATGCCACTCTGTGTGTGTGTTCCCACTTCCCCCCTCTCCCCACCACAGGAGGATGGTGGACATCATCGACTGCCGTAACGAGGGCATCAACATCGGCTACTGCCCCCAGGTGGACGCTCTGGATGAGCTGCTGACTGGCGAGGAGCACCTTTATTTCTACGCCCGAATCCGGGGCATTTCCAGCAGGGAGATTGATGGGGTGAGACGCCCTGAGGGCACTGTGTAATGGGGGGGGAGTGAAGGGTGAGAGATAACGTAACCTCCCCTGTCACAGCTTCAAAAGGCCACCTCTTTTTGAGGCTTTGTGATCCCCTGTCCCCTATTATGACAGACCATACTGGGCATAAGCTTTGAAATCTCTCAAGCGACAGACCTAGGCTTTATCTTGGAATAGGTCTGACTGGATATTTATACTTGTCTGTTGAACGTGTGGATTTTCCTTCTATTAATTCCAAATCAAATTAACGTGGCTTCCCCGCAAGATTATCTAGGATGGTGTTTGCACTGCTCCCTGTCAGCAGTGACAGTGAAGTCTTCACACAGAATAATATAAGCACTGATGATGAGATTCATGGATTCCAATTGAGCCCAATACAAAACACCTTGTGAACTCCATTAATCTATGTATACATTAACAAACCAAGGTACATTGCCTCCTTAAACGACTATGATATGTTAAATATATGTTAAAGTATCAGAATCAGACTTTATTGGCCAAATATGCTTTTACACATACAAGTATCTCTCAGTACATTACACATTCCAATATCTCTCATAGTGCTTTCATACAATGTCGAGGTAACAACAACAAATACCACCCAGCAGCAGTGATACAACAAACAACAGCAGTGCAGGTCACATACATGGAGTGGAATAAGGATGGAATGAATGAGAGAGATATAGAAAATAAATATGAACAGCTACTGCACAATAAGTTATATAGAAAATAAATATGAACAGCTACTGCACAATAAGTTATATAGAAAATAAATATGAACAGCTACTGCACAATAAGTTAAAGTGTACATGAGTGCAGGCTGTGGGCCTGTACAACAATAGTTATAGACAACTATTATATTGTGTTATATACAGATATTGCACAATGAGCATTAGATAAAGTGTACCAGAGTGCAGGCTATGATTATATGTATAACTATAGCTGTATTACTATTGCACTGTGAGCACGCAGAACAGAGGTATAAAAATGATATAAAAATGAGACAGGTGCATGTCAAATTAGGCTGAGTAAATTAATTCCATATTCATTTCAAAATGTTTTTTTACACAAATATGATTGTTTTTATATTGCATTATAATTACTGTAACTCCAGCACATTGATGGTTGTGGGAGAAAAAGACTTGCTTGATTGCAATGATGAGGTCTGATCTCCTGAGCTGAAAGCTTCTGAAAAGTGCTCAGACATATCTCCTGGTGTCACCTGTGTCCTGGGCTTTTAAGCCATGTTTAATGGGATTGACTCAGGGCTGAGGCTATACAGTGACAAGGCTGATCTGAGCCCTGTTTGAAGGGAAAAAAGGGAACAGCTCAGAGGTGTGTATGAATATGTGATGGGTGCCGGGTAGGTACAGCAAATTCAGCAACTCAGTGGCCAAGCCATGACACCACTGCAGGCTGTTGGGAGCGGTATGGTGCCCTTTTCATCTTGACAGTAGTAATGGGTTGCATTTGTATACGGTTCATTTCCATAGGTGTCAAAGCACTTTGCAGTAAAGGTGAGAGACTCGCCTCAGTCACTGCCCATGTACAGCACCACATGGCGGAGTGGGAACGCTTCACTCATTTAATTAGACTGAGTGATGGAGATTAGACACAAAGCCAAATTTGGGGTTTGGCCAGAATACCAGAGAACCTTCAGCCATTTTCAGATATATGGCCTGGGATCTTGAATGACCGTAGTGAGTCAGGACCTCAGTTAACCTCTCATTCGAAAGCTGGCTTTAGCACAGTGTCTCCATGACAGCATTAGTGCTTTGGTTTTCTCCTGCCTCCCATTGGCACTCCAACACCACCTCCAGCAACAACCAGATTTTCCCAGGATCCAGTCCAATCCAAATACCGGCCGGTTCCAGCCCCACTTAGCTTCAGCCACCAGGCAGATGAAAGATGGAGGGTGTAGAGTCTGCCAGTCACAGAGCAGAAGCGCAGTTTTATCCGCATGCTATCTGTGCCATCATCCATGGTACCCTTCCTGACTCCATTATTCAAAAAAAATCTGCCTCTCTCCTTCTTTATTCCAGCGTTTGCTTTTAATTTGGAACATTGCCTCCTATTACCGTCAACAATGCTAACAGCGCTAAGCGCTGACAACCCTAAACTGTGAAGATAAGAATCCGACACAGAGATTATAATGGCAGCACTAATTGCCGTCATTGTCATTATTGTTGCGAAGCAAAACGGAATAATAAATTTGATGGTGATAACAGGCGTGACATCAGCAGTAGTTAATTTGCTGGGACAGGGTTATATTTCGCCCATCTGTCTGCTTCTGCGGATATAACAGGGGATGATGAAGGGAACGGGGCATGTTGCAGGTCTAAGACCTTGCTTCCTCTTACTTTTAACGAGGTGAGTCATTTCAGGTCAACGAAAGTGCATTCTGAGGAGCCTACTGAAATACCAGCGGCCCATTTAAGATCTGAGGCTCTCATAATGATGATACAGCGTTACCACAATGCTGTGTGGATATTACGTGCTGGCTGGTGTGAGCCGCAGCGTCGGCCTGCTCCAGCCTTACATTTTTCAAGCAAGCTGATAGAGGAGTCTCACCAGGGCCTTTTTTGCGCAGGCGTGCTTGTAATGTTCTTGCTGGTAATGTGCTGGGACTTCCAATTTGTTTGGTTCATTAACCTGGGCTGGTCTGGAACACAAGAGGAGATCCGCAGTGTGTGAATTACGTCAGATTCATGGAAATTTCCATTTTTTGGAGAGATGCGGGTGTCTGGGCTGCCTATATAGATGGCATATTAATAACCAGTGGGCCACTCTGGTCATTGTAAATGAAAGGCAAACACAGTCTGTTGTGGAAGTGCTTTTTAAATGTACAAATAATACACACTACATGTGTGAGCGCAGTTTAATTAAATGTCAAATGCTCCATTTTACACGATGCCAAATGTCAAGTGCTCTGTAGTTGTAATGTTCAGATCCAGTCACAATTTTGCTACAAGGCTCGCTGTTTTGTCATTTCTTAAATTTGAATTGAAACTGTGAGAATACAAAAAAGCAGGGAACGTGACTCATATTTTATGTGCGGTTGATTATACAGAGAGAGAATGACAGAGAAAATTACATTTTAAAGGTTGGCAGTAGAACAAGAGAAGTGCTTTGCCATAACAAAGGCATCTTGTGGATTATCTAATGTAATTAGACATAGGATGTGTCTTAAATCATTTGTCAGCTCTGGGGAAACGGATACAATGTGAGTCTGGGGACATATCCCATAATCCTCTGCTCCACCATTGCTCAGTTACATGTTTTCTCCACAGGTGGTGAACTACCTATTGAGGAAGCTGGAGCTGGCCTCCCACAGACACAACACCAGCCAGAACTACAGCTGTGGCACGCGCAGGAAGCTGTCCACCGCCCTGGCACTGATTGGGCACCCTCAGATCCTGCTTCTGGTGAGGAAATGCACAAGATGTCACTGTGGTGTAGTGTCATTCCACAATACCCATCAATTCATACCACCAAGTGCTTCCTCAGATCATGACAGATAACAGGCATTAAGTAGACAATCAAATGAGGCAGCCAAAAACAACACAATAGCAGTTGGCACAAGATGACATATCATTTTTCTCCTTAATTGCAATGACTATAACAATTCTAAACACTCTAATCAGATCAAGCAACTAATTACAGTGTTTAGAGTGATTAGATTAGAATGTACAATCACAATAGTAAATACAGACGATGTTATGGGTGTATCTTGTGTGTTGACTGAGTACCAAGCAGAGCAGTTTATTAGTTTATTATCAGTGGCAGTTTATGTTAAAATACCCTGCCCATGAACTGAACATTGAAAGACCATTTTATTTATTATGCCCAGTCGTGTTGGAATTTGCTAGAAAAACAGTTCTGATTAGATCCTGCCATTTCTCTGTGAATAATTTGAAGTATTGTAACTGAAGACTGAACCTTTTTTTTAATTCAAAATGGCTGTTGCTTTATCAGTTTTTAGTGTCTCTTAGAATGTTACTGTTTTTCATTTTTGACACTGCCTTTTATAACGTGTTCCTAACTGTGTGCCAATATTTCCTACTAGTTGGCTTTGAAAACAGATCAATATCAATGGGGCTTCCTTGAAAAATAAAAGATACATTAGAATAAGATGCATAAATACAAATGATCACCTGAAATTATAGCAGTTGATAGGATTATGGCCAGTTCCAAACTAAATGTTTCTCAACCCACTCTAGCGGTATGGAGTAAAGCTATTGGGCAGGTTGCTATTCTCTTGGCACACAGCATGCTTTCCACTCTGATAGGTATAGGAGCCCTGTGTGACCCACTTGAACTTGTCGTAAATGAGTGTGTGTGTGCTGAGTGATGTGCACAAAGTAAAAAGCAACATGCTCCATGCTGTTGGCACAGAGGGGCTGCTTCTGCATGTGGGTTGATGTATATCCCACCCCTCACCCCTTCTTCCTAACCCTCCCAGGATGAGCCCAGCTCAGGGATGGACCCCCGTTCCAAGCGCCACCTGTGGAGGATCATCTCAGAGGAGGTGAAGGGGAAATGCGCCGTGGTCCTGACCTCCCACAGGTACTGTGCACAGCTTTTCTCACCCTCCCCCCCCCCGCTGCACATACCCGAGCGAGTGAGTGATGTTGCCGAGTTGCTGACGCGCGACTGTGTCTTGCAGCATGGAGGAGTGTGAAGCCCTCTGCACACGTCTGGCCATCATGGTGAAGGGCCAGTTCAGGTGCTTGGGCTCTCTGCAGCACATCAAGAACAGGTCAGCTCCCCTCTGTCTGCCTCTGCTCAGGATGACTGTAATCCATTCACTTTGTTTCTCCATTCTCCCCCTCGCCTTTTTTTTTCTTTCTGTTTTTTGATCCTTTGACTGAGAATAGCACAGAAACACTGCAGCAGCCTTTACTGTTGCAGAGTATACGATCCCCTCAGGACAACAGAGACAACAATAATAATCATAATCCTCATCATCATCATCATCATCATCATGACAGTAGTTATAAACTTTATTTGTAGAATACCTTTCATACAAAGAAACAAGCAGTCTAAAGCGCTTCACAGTGGAATAAAAAAAGACAATACCTTCAAAATGAGGGGAAAATGCATACAGAATCAATGAAGTGGATAGAAATAATAAACTGAAAAAATGGGGGTAAAATCAATAACAATTATATGAAGACCATCTTAAAAAAGGAGTTTTCATTTGAGACTTAAACGTCTCAAAGGTCAGCAATAGATGAAGCTTCTCTTATTTTATGTGGTAAACTGTTCCTTAATTTTAGTGCATACACAGAAAAGGACTCATCACCACCTTTGGTACAAAATTAACATTGAGAACACATACGAGCTTTTTTTAGCAGATCTGAAGGTTCTGGCTGGCTGATTTGGAAATGTTAAAAGATCTGAAATGTATTCAGGTTTTGAGCCATTAAGAGCTTTAAACACAACTGAAATAACTTCAGTATTTATTCTAAAACTAACCAGTATCCAACGCTGTGACTGAAGTACTGGGGAAATAATATGTGCCCTCTTTGGAACGTGTAAGAATTCTTGCAGCTGCATTCTGTACAAGTTACAGCTACTCTTTTGATTTTTTGAAAGGCTAGAAAACAGAGCAATAGACAATAGTCTAACTGGTCTAACTGGCTAGTGATAAAATGTTCTATAACGTTCTAAAATTAGTACTGTTTGCAAGATGGGCAAAGGCCACTGGTGGGAAAAAAGCACAATAATGACAGTAATATAGAGATTGGATGACTGAGGTCTTCTGTCCTGATCTCTCAGGTTCGGCAGCGGGTTTACCGTCAAGATGTACCTGGCGGTGGCCTCCTGTGATGTGAACGTCATCACAGACTTCATGCAGCACCGGTTCCCCAGCACGTACCTGAAGGTGAGGCGTGACGAGCTACACAGTAAAAGCGGCTCTGGCTGTGCTTAGCCATGGCTCCGGTGCCAAACAGGCCGTGACATACCTTTCAGAGCAATGCAGATTGCCAGCTCACATAATTGCTCTGGGCTTATTCTACTTTTGAAAACCAGCCCTGCCCTTCAATAATGTTCCTTATCTGTCAAAGCAGGCCTTTTCCAATGAAACCCTGAAAGCTAGGAAATCAGAAGTTAAACCAAGGGCCCTTGTTTAAAATATCATGTGTTCATTTTTTTCATTTACTTGATACTTAAAACAGTGTCAACCTGTACACCTTTATGAAAGGGCTACAGTTTTGTTCTGTGTCAGTACTTTCATCAATTTCATCATGCAAAATATTCAGTTAAACATCTGTTAGGAGTTTGAAATTATACTAGTCCTCTGGGAAAATTTAAGTAAATTTCATGCATGGGTTGAATTTTTCCAGGGAACAGCACAAGGTGCCCTATACGTATTTTGTAGATCATAAACTTTGCCCTCAACATTGCACTATTTTTATAATGCACTGTGTTTGCAATGAGCGGTCTTTACAGTGCACTATGTTGACAATGTGCTGTTTTTACAATGCATTGTGTTACAAAGCACTATGTTTATAATGGGCTGTAGTCACAATTTACTGTATTCACTGTTTACTATAAACTTTGTTTACAATGCACTGTCCCCCTCAGTTGGGGTGTTAGACGCACAGCTAACCTCACCACCAGCAGTGTATCAGTCTCAGTGTCAGTGCCAGTGGGCACAGTGCATAGTGGGGCTTAGTGATGTTTGTGCCAGCCCGCTAAGGTGTGCCTGACCCCCCCACACAGGACCAGCACTCGGCCATGGTGGAATACCACGTGCCTGTGGCCCCTGGGGGCGTGGCTGACATCTTCGACCAGCTGGAGTCCCACAAGGCCGAGCTGCAGATCAAGCACTTCTCCGTCAGCCAGACCACCCTGGATGAGGTGAGTGAGAGATAGATTGCCAATTACATGTTTCTCTTTTTTAAACTTAATTTTTATTTAGTTTTAAACAATATTACAATGTTTTCATACAAAGACACTTTTCCTTTTCCAGCTGTGTCTATACATTTTTTCACATTGAATTTCAAAATGAAAATCTGTTCACCAAAACAATGATACACAAGGAAGAAGAGAAAGTGCATACAGGGTTTTGAGTTCCATTTTGAAAGTACATGGGCTTTAGGGAGTTTTTCCGTTCCACCTATGACTTATAGGGACACTTCACTTCTGTAGTATGCCGCTCATTGACACCTTGTCCATATGCATTAAAATGTAAAATAACATTAAAAATCATTAAAAAAATTACAGGAGACGGGAGGCACAGTTTGATGTATATTAGTCAATGGGCATCGTGGGCTCGGGGACTGCATATGCAGGTGACGCTGTTTACACTCCCATTTGTCCTAACTGTGATCGTCTTCCCATGCCTAGGTCTTCATCAACTTTGCCATGGGGAAGGTTGGCATGGAAACAATCCCAATCCACAGTGAAGGCTCGGACTCCGAGAGTGTAGACTCTATAGAGGCCATAGACACTTAGGGGATGAAGGAAGGACAAGGGTAACATCTTACCCATAGTGCAATTTTTATGTAAGGAAGCAATCACTTAATTTAAATGCAAAAGCAATCTTCATGTATGCACCTTTAATAGTCATTATGTTTATTTTATGGTTATTGTTGTTATTGCCGGCCCTACGTGAAGGTTAATTCAGCTACCCTGTTCTACTTCAGCTGTAACTTTCTATCAAGGTTAAAATCTTGTGTAGATGTAACATTCTTAAAATGTTCTTTGTAATCATACTGTAGTCACATGATCATGTTACTATAATGTTATTGTAACGCTGACAGAATACTCAGATTTGAATGGGGATTAAGTGGCCACCACTGAATGAGTGTGCAACATATGCCTGATCTAATAGCAGGGGGGCAAGCACTGAACAATGCAATAGATTGTTTACTGAATAAGCACATGTGTGTATTTCACTGTCCTGTTTCATTGGAAAGTAATTTACCTATCAGTACTTTAAAATTTAGATTAAGTCTATCACTTAATTATAATAAGAATATGGAAATATTACTTTTTTTGAAAGACGAATAGATTGCTTAAGAGGTTTGGAATCTATCTCATTACATGAACGATTAATTGCAGGTACTGTTTTTGTATGAATGAAGTGCCTTGACCATGAGATTTTTCAGGTTGTCCTGAAGGTTGGTTTTTTCAAGCCAAAGACTTCATATATAGAACCGATGCAAAAAAAATAATAAAAACAGTTTTGCCAAAAACATAGAAACAGTTGTTTTTTCAAGGGATTGGTTTGATAACATTACTTCTTTTGCATCTAAGATTACACCCATCATTTATAATTATTTCTTTAAATGTTACATTTTTATTGCTGTAGGCTACTTTCTCCAGTGACAAATTAATCAGTCTCTACATCTTTGCTTTCATTAATGTTTTCTTAGAGGGTTTTATGCAATGTTTCTCATGTAAAAAACGTTCTGAATATTTCATTACAGTTTCCTCTGCTGCTTCCAGGCATCTTTCTCATGAAAGACTGTACTGAATATATTTTTACATTAAAGCTGTGCCTCAGATTCAGAGTGGAGTCTTTTTTAAACACAATATCAAAGCCATCGTTATTTTTAGAACACAGAGTTTGTGATTTTAACCGTTTAACATTTTGTATTGATCACATTGTGTGTCTTATGTTATTCTCAGCAATCTTTGCAAAATATTTTCACCAACAAAACCACCTTACTCACATGTACAAGTAGTCAGTTCAGTGGCCAGTAAAAATTAAGAGCATGAAGCCTAGCCAACTAGCTGTATTAATAAAACATGGCTGTGTGTTAAATACAACACACAGCTATCCTAACTGGGTAAATCATTAACAAATTCCTTTGGTAAAGCATACATACTGTAGCTAGCTACTGGTTTGCAATCTGAGAGCCATTTCAGAAACGGACTCAGAAGTATTTATATAGTATATTGCATTATACAATAATCAATCAGCAATTCTTGATGTAAGATAATGTTAACATATGCTTCAGCTTAAAGCAGATCTTCCTAACACTCCAGCTAGGACCGTTTTTTTAACACAAAGGTGATACGTAGACCTGCTGCAGTTTGCCAGTAATTGTAGATGGCAGTGTTTAAGGCCTACTGTTTATCTTGGCTTGCCATTTTATAAAAATGTTTTAGAAATGTATTTCAGCTGGCCGATTAATTTTATTTCTTCATTAGCAGGACCGTTCCACTAATTTGATGACTGAATGTCTCTGAAATAATACTTCCAACTCCTGGTCAAGTTTCATACCCAACATGATGCCATCTGAACAATTTATCACACAAGGCAAAAACGAAATTCCACTTTCATACAAGAATTTGATACAAAAGAGATACTTTTGCTATTTCTTGATTTTTTTTTTTCCCTGAAAGAGATAAATCCCTGCCTAACTGATATCAGGATGTAGCCAAGTTACAACAAATAATTTGGGTCACATTACATTAGGAAAGTAAATAACCACTATAAAGCGATAGAACGTGGCTCTGTTTTCATCTTTTTTTCCAGAAAGCATCAGTAGGCCTACTAGATACAAAATGATGAAAACATTTCTGTTTATAGTTTTTTCTTTTTACTTAATGGTTTGAATATAATAAATGTTTTGATAAGGATGTAATAATGACATGTGTCATGCAACAGACACTGTCTTCAGGCACCGAGGCTCTGCAGACTTGTGAAGCTTGATAAGTCTAAATGGCGCACCTTTCTGCATAGGGATATGGATAGGTTCTTTATTTTTTAGTCAAAATAACTAAGTTGAACTTCGGAAGATGCCTAGTAATAACTTGCCATTTTAAATGGCTGATTACACAGCACAAGGAACAAGCCACATAATGACACTACCTAAAACTGCATTGTTTGCGGCTGCAGTTGAAATTGTCCGCTCGTCTACTCTAAACCATAGATGATCTATTAAAATATATTCAACTGCTTCGTTTTTCCGTCCTCCGTCTAGGCTCTAGGGGGTTCCGGTATTTTCTGCGTTCCTAAGGGGGATTGTGCTCAGTGGTCCGTATTTTGACTACTGACTTTCTGTTTTAATCCACACCCTCCATGACAAACAAGCAAAGTACACTTACAGTTCAATGACAGAAGAGAATTTTCAATGTGACGCACACCCACCTCCTAAACTCCTCCCTTTCCTCCAGTACTGGCGGGAGTTGCAAAACCAAAACGGGAGCGGATATAACGTAATTACGTATGCAGCTGGCTAAGTTAGCCCACTTCTCTGAGAAGAATCAAGAAGGAACAAGACCTATGTAATAAAACCCAGAATCGATTATGGATCACATTTCTAATGCTGAACACGAAGGCGAAGTCTGGACTAAAACCAGACTGGCAGTGGCCCGGTTCCGAGACCTGCTACTTTGCGCGAAATGGTGGGTTAACTTCATTTCCTTGTTTACTTGTTTCATAACACAGACCCCATACTTCTGTTAATGTTCTTAGCAAGTAGTGATTTCGGCGTTGACAATTCTGTGCTGTATGTTTATGTTTGTTTAACCTTATCACTTGCTATATATTTTTCGCTATATATTTGTGTATAGGAGATACGAACAATAATCACTGTTGCTAGTTGCTGTATCTTCTTCCCACAGTTCGAAACTCATGAGTGAGCCAGTCTGCCTTGGAGCTTGTGAACACATGTTTTGCAGGTCGGTGTTAAACCCACGTCTCACTCTGGCGTAATGGACTAGTTTTGCGAATACTGTAAAGATAGGTCTTGTTTCTGTTCGTAGAGAGATGTGGGCAGTGTACAGACCGAAATGTTCAGTTGTCAAAGTTGTCTGAGGTGTTGACCTAAAAGTGATTAATTGTAAATCAGTTACTGACCTGGGCGGTCCATTACGCTAACAGTTATGTCGATTTCTGTGACTTATTTACAATTACAAAATTCTATTATGTGTCCATTTCCCTCAGTACTGTGTATTTTCTGACTGAGAAGTAGCAAGGCGATGTTAGCATCATTAACTGCTTTAGTGTCCCTGGTTTGGGAAAGAACCTCCTTAAAGTTTTGTTTTGGGAGGGCATTTGTAACTAACCACTTTAGGTTATATTCACCATACATCTGACAGCTCTGCAAATGGGCATTGTTTTTTGCATCATATGTTACTGGAGTCAAATGTTTGATATCTGTTATCTTATTAGTATATGTACAGTTTTGCTTTGTTTTTGGAAACGCATCCTTAGATCCAGGATCACTGTCAGAATTATAAAAGCATGAATATTGAGTGCAGTGTCTATGTTTCATACACATTGAGTTTGTGTTTTGTCTTGTCAGTGTCATGGTGTGTTCTGTGCTTGGTGTGTTGACTTGCCTGGGTTTTCCCGCAGGCTGTGTGCAGGCCCGCAGGCGGGCAGCGGCTGCACTGTGTGTCACAGTCCCGCGTGGGTGAGGGACATTCAGATCAACAGGCAGCTCAACAACATCACGCAGCTCTTCCGCAACCTGGACTCACTGCTCAACCCTGCAGACCTCTCAGGTACCGTGTGACCAGGTGACATGCAGCGTTCTGAGCGGTCACAAAAAAATGCGAAACCAAGGCCGTGTTAATCTGACAGAAAACCACTGCGGAAAGGGTGGTGTTGTCATGACTCGGCCTTTTCTTTGACCTACAATCTCATCTCGTTTCGGGGTCACACTCCTCGCTTGTTGTCAGTGTAAGATGTGATGTTACGGGCCATTTTTCCAAGTCGTGTCACAGTCATTGATCTGCGTTAAACCAACAGATGCTGTGAATCATCTTATTATTCAGGGGTTGGATTAATGCCCCTTCAGAAAGTTAATTTCCCCCTCCTGAACCCTGAGCTAGTTACTGTTATTATTCCACACAATTAACTACGACGTTGTTGAGCACCGAGTGGTTTGACAGAGACAGAGCAAGGTGATGATGATGCGCTTTGTTGAGGCTGCCAGGGGTGTTCAGCAAGAGCCAGCGCCGTGCTCCGGGGGTCAGCAAATTACAACCGAGAAAGGAGCGGACGTCAGGGGGGCCGATGCACCGAGCCACTCACACTGACAGCCGTGCGCAACAGCACTGGCGTCCCCCCCAGACCCCACCAGCTGCTCTCTCCTTGTACTACCCCATGCAGAACACATAAGGCTCTTTGTAAATTCTTTGTTTTGGGGAAAGGAGATTCACCCTTTTTTGTGGAAGGGGATTTTTGGTGTGGTTCGGTCGTAGTGATAATTTTGTAAAGCAGTCACACAAATACTTTTAAGTTGGTCTTGATGAATAATAAGAATCAAATGCAGCATTCTGAAGTTCTGCTGTTTCTGTGATTTATTATTCATTTCCCTGGCAGACACTCCTGTGGTGCCTTATGGAGCTTGCCTTTTCACATATTGTCTCTTTATTCAGCTCAGGTATTCAGCTAAGCATTTTGGTTTCATTGCCTTGTTTGCGGACATAACGGCTGTGTCACATCTGGGAATGGACCTGCCAAGCTTCTAATTCTGGGCTCAGTTCCTGAATCACCACACTACCACCTTATGTTATGATGTCACCTGGATAGATTCAGATTTCTTCCCTTGAACTTTATATTCATGTGCAGGTGAAATTCACGGGTGCAAGGCCTTAAAATCCCATATTTTCCAGATGTAGTAGCATTGCTGATCATGTGATCAGTGAAGAAGCTGGACTGGTTTGAAATAGCTGTGTGCTCTTTTCTGATGTTCCCTGTGTAAATGTTATTGTGAGGCTGATCAGTGTTATCTCATCCAGCCACTCCCCCTGCTGAGCCAAGCGGGCCCACTGCACAGACACACAAGAAGAACATCAAAATCTGGTTCAGCCCACGTAGCCGGAAGGTGCGGTGCCAGGTGGAGAGGGCTGCAGAGGGCGCCCCCCAGGGCCAGGGGGTGAAGCCAGCCCTCCTGGAGCCGCACAGCGATTTGACTGGGTCCAAAGATCTGTCTGTCTTCAATTTCAACTCCTCCTCCCAAGACTCAGGCTCCTCCCCCCAGCGCATTGACTGCAACAGTGACGGCAAGAAGAAGAAGAAGAGGACGAGACAGAGGGGGAAGTGCGCTCAAACCGGGCCGAAGCCTACCACGCGCAAGCAGACCAAGCTGATCAACAAAAAGAGGAAACTGGACGCCATCAACCAGGAGTGGGGTATCAGCTCAGATGGGGCTGTCCCAGGGGCAGAGAGGCACAATAAGGAGGAGGGTGAGGAGGCCAAGGGGCGGCCAAAAAGGAAGGTGTCTTTTCAGTGTCCCGGTGTGTCCCCCAGCTCCCCGGAGCAGCACCAGCTGCCTGGCCCTGTGGGTGAAGCTCACCTCCAAATTGCACAGGAAGGCCTGGAGGAAGGAGGTGTGACCAGCACAAGGGAGGAGAATCCCACTTTAGAGGAGGGAGGCATGACCAGTACGAGCCAGCACTCAAGTCCTCGGCAGGCAGACGGCACTGACCCAGACGAGGCTACGGCCAGGCAAGCAAAGTCCCCCCCTGCTTGCCGGACCTCCAAAAGACCCTTGCCACCAGAGGGCGCCCAACCTGAGAGCACCCCGAAGAGACCCAGGCCGTCCCCAGGCAGAGGGAAGCGGTCAAAGGCAACGGCGGCTCTCTTCTCTTCCAGCCCTAGTGCTAGGAGTCCCTCCAGAAAGCTCCTGGAAAAGCAGGGTGGCTCTGGCTCTTCCAGTCCCCCTCAAACCCCAGCGAAGAGGTCTCCAGGTGGGACTGGTCTCCGCGGGGGGCGGCTATCCCAGGGCAGCCCAGCTGTCCTCAAGAGGAACCACAAGGGGGAAACTCCCCTGCACCTGGCAGCCATAAAGGTGGGGCGCCTGCAGACTTTCTTGCATCTGTAGTCCACTCTGATTGGTGTGCATGCTGTATAGGGCAAACCTTTATTTCCACTACAAAATACACTTTACACTAGTGCTCTGAGGGCACACTGTATATACATATGTGCTGCTTATTGCCATCCTCTAGACGTTTGTCAGTGATTGGTAGAATTATCAGTTGTTAGAACTGTTAGGAGACAGTTTTGTGGAATGGCATGGCGTTTGTTCCGGAGACACGCGATGTGTATTCGAATACAAACGCTGGAGACAAGCGATGTGTATTTGACTACAAAGCGATGTGGCTACATCCGACCGGAGCCAAATGGCGCCTCTTGTGAACCCTATGGAGCCAATTAGGTTACAGGGCTCAGGAAATACCCGATTAGAGAGGGAGCTGTTTAGCTATGCACAGCTCCGCAAGACCAATCAGAAACAGCACCCCTGCTGGTTATCATAGCTCATATGCAAATGTGACTGCTATTAACTGTATAAAAATGAACTGAATTCTATACCTGTTGAACTTCTGCTCAATGCTGATGTTCCCACGGCCGGCTGTGTTAATAAACTTCCTGTCTTTTGCTACGAATATCGAATCTGCTTCTTGTCGTAACGAAACACTTTTTGGTGTTCCGGACTTTGACTAACAATTTGGCGCTGCGAGCAGGGTGGAGGCCGACTCGGCCGATCTCTCGTCGTGATACACGAGGTGAGTACGTTTACTTTTACCACCTCCATAGTTAGAGTGTATCGCAGGACAGACCCGCGGGGATCAGAGCGCTCCACCTAGAGGTACGAACCTCTCATGTTATATTGCGATGAGGGGATTCCGTGTTCGTAGTTAAAGACTGTGTCTTTCATTTAATTTGTCTATCGTGGAATTAGTTTAAATGTGTTTGTTCAAAGTATTGATCATGTCGTTTGTTTGAAGTTCGTCTGTTGTAGTGTCTGTCCATTCGAATTGTCAGGTTAAGTGTTAGTTTCGTCTATCGTGATTATAAGTTGTCTGTCGTCTTTTGGACCCCATCGGGAGCCCCAGGAGAGATCGCCGTCTCCTGGGAGCCCGGGTTCCGGGATTTGTGTTTTGTGTTTCCCCGGTGGGGCCTCAGGAGAGCAGCCGTCTCCTGGGAAGCTAGGTGGTACCTAGAAAAGCGCGCTTGTTGTCCGACGTGGTCGACGGCACCGGTACCCCAGGGGGCTTGCCTGGGAAGCTCGCGTATATTCTGGTAGGGATTATCGTGAGGTTTATGTTCGTTTGTCTTTTTGTGTTTGGACCGGTGGCCGCCTCAGTGATCGCGTTTAGGCAGTTGCCGCTGTGCTTACGGGTCGTTGATCGCGTTTAGGCAGTTGCCGCTGTGCTTACGGATCGCTGGGAAGCTAGGTAACAATTGTTACTTAGGAGTGGGATCACGTCATTGTGATTTACGTTGTTTCTATGTTGTTTGGATGTTGTGCCTTGGCCAATAACGTACGTTTATAGATAACAATTAACGCAGGCCTATATTTAATTAATAATAATAAAAACTATATAAACTGCGGTAAAATGCCGACAACTAAAGAAACATCTAAAGCCCCTCGTGGTTACGCGGGCAGCATTATGTATTTGTTGGAAAAGTATGTGAAGAAGGAAAGTGAAATGTTGAGACATGGTTGGGATCCAATACGGATCCATTTAGACATCGTTAGAATGGTGGGCGAATCAGAAGAAGGATAAAAATGCAAGTGGTACTGTTATTTTGGTAACAGCATAGAAAGCTAATCGAGAAGTGTGATACAATGCATGACCGCGTACAAACACAGGGTAAATTATCGGAATTGCGCAAAAGTGATTTAGAAGAAAATGTAAAAACTCTGATCAGAGCGCCGCGCTTGCGTGTAATCTTCAAACGATAGTAGTTCGCACCTGAATAGAGAACAACTATGCTGGATAATTTAAAACAATAGGAATTTGCGGCTTCCTCTGCAGTCAGTAGTATAAGCACCCCCCCTTCCAGTAGACCGTATCTTAGTGCGTGGTTAGGAAACCGGCCATGTGATATGCTAATTGATACTGGTGCTTCAGTTTCTACTACTGATCTGCCACTTCCGTGTACTAAACCTTTCATTGATCGTGTTGGCATTGGGGGTAACTCAGTTTGTGCATATAAATCTCTACCCGTGCTAGCTGAATTGTAGATATTGCAAATGGTTTCTGGACTTTGCCCGTTGCTGAGACCTCAAGAGCATGGTTTGCCTTCACACACCAATGTACAATATACCTGGACACGTGTGCCCCAGGGTTTTCACAAAGTCCTACACTCTTCCATTGTGCAATGGCTGAGATTCTAGCAACAGTCTCATGGTCTCAGTATGGAGGGACTCAGTGCCTCCAATATGTTGATGACATTCTGCTGGCTTCTTCTGACTCTGACTCTCATTTTCAGGCTCTGCAAGCAATTGGAAGGAGAAAGCTCAAATTGCTCGGGAGACTGTTCGGTACTTGGGCTTTGCTGTTCTGAAGAGTCGAGGCAGCTCCCTGTTGGCGAGGGAGCTGCTGTTGTCACTACTCCGTGCCCCCGTGCTGTGCGTGGTATCCGGGGGGTTCTGGTATTCTGGGTCTTTTCAATTTATGCAGGAGCCATATTCCTAACTTTTCTGTTGCTGCTGCACCAGTCGGCGCACTCTTGGGGGGCCCGTGTTGCCCCTGGGGGAAGTTGACTGGTCATCTGGATGTGGTGTTGCATTTGCTGCTCTAGAGGTGGCCCCTGCTTTGGGAATGACTTGCTCTGACCTGCCGTTCATTCTGTGGTCAGTTGTTGGACAGGACAGGGCCACGCTGCAGCCGTTCTTGCCTGGCCCCATGGAGGTTTGCAACACCCTGTTGCATATTGTTCTCGGCTGGGCCCTGTGGTGTCTGGTCTTTCTCCTTGCTTGTGGGGGGTGCGGGCTGCTGCTGCAGCGGCAGTGGCAGTCTCTGCTCCGCTGGTCTCGGTGATACCACTCTCTGCTGGTGTGTACTCAATGGGAAGCCATCTTACTGGTCCCACATATCACACTCATTCACTCCCCTGCTGTGAGTCTGGCCAATCTCCTACCTGTTGAGGGTGATGGTGAGTGATGCTGTTCGTGATTTCATGCCTAACTGATCTTCTCGGGGTTTCCTGTCTTCATCAGGCACCCCGATAAAAAAGGGGGGGATGGATGGTTCAAAATCTCAAGAAATACATCAAGGTTGTAAATGACTCACTACCCATCTACCAAATAATGACAACTAAAGTGTCGGGCCCGACTGAATAGGACATAGCCAAATTACAGACTGACTGTACCAGAGAAGAAAAATGGACTTGGGTTGAAAATGCAACCACTCATGCTGTATCATTACAGGATCTGAAGGACAAACAACAGGAGGGTGAACAACATGAGCAGGAGTATGAGTCTGGACAATGGGTTATGATAAAAGCCCATCATCCGAAGTCCTTCCAACCCCGATGGCAAGGATCATACCAAGTGCTGTTAACCTCTGAGTCTGCCCTTCGAGTCGCAGGTATTCCAGTCCAGTCCACCACTTTTGGGCCAAGCCGTGTCCATCGCCTGAAGACACCTGTGCTGAAGGACATCTGACACCTGGCTGCTGCTGCTGGTGATGCTGACAACCAACACCTGGCACCTGGCCGACATCAGCTTCAGAAGATCTCCACCACCGACGCAGTCTGGCACCCAAGTGTGGAACCATCTACCACACCAACGTCTTCTTTTATTTTACACTATGAGTAGAGATGCCTATACTCAGCATTAGGCTGTGTATATGATTATTGTCAACATATTTAGAAGGCTTCCTTTTCCTCTCGTTTTTTTCTTTGCATCACTGTTTTTTGTTTTGTGTTTTTTCCCCTCTCATGTAATGGAACCCCTACCTATGCACAGTCGGTCAGTTTTACATTGGACTATTCCAGTCATAGTCTGCCCAGTGCCAGCCAGAAGCAGATGGGCTTCCTCTCTGAGCCAGGTTCTGCTCAAGGTTTCTTCCTATTAGCCAGGAAGTTTTTCCTTGCCACTGTCGCTTATAAGCTTGCTCTGAGGGGGTCTCAGGCCTGGGATCTATGCAAAGCTATTTTCCTACACACAACCACTGGTCAACTTATACTGCCTCTACATGTGTAACTCTGTTAAAGGTTAATCGTAAGGTTGACCTCATCATTCGCTGTATGTTGGGTCAAACAGGAGGGACTGTTAGGAGACAGTTTTGTGGAATGGCATGGCGTTTGTTCCGGAGACACGCGATGTGTATTCGAATACAAACGCTGGAGACAAGCGATGTGTATTTGACTACAAAGCGATGTGGCTACATCCGACCGGAGCCAAATGGCGCCTCTTGTGAACCCTATGGAGCCAATTAGGTTACAGGGCTCAGGAAATACCCGATTAGAGAGGGAGCTGTTTAGCTATGCACAGCTCCGCAAGACCAATCAGAAACAGCACCCCTGCTGGTTATCATAGCTCATATGCAAATGTGACTGCTATTAACTGTATAAAAATGAACTGAATTCTATACCTGTTGAACTTCTGCTCAATGCTGATGTTCCCACGGCCGGCTGTGTTAATAAACTTCCTGTCTTTTGCTACGAATATCGAATCTGCTTCTTGTCGTAACGAAACACTTTTTGGTGTTCCGGACTTTGACTAACAGAACTATAAGCAGTCCCCTCTGTTTTTTTCCTGCATTGTTTTAACTGATCAAAATCTTAGCAGTCACAACCATGTCAGGTTAATCCCCACAGAGGATAGCTTTGATGAGAACAGGTTTAAAGCCTTGTAGACGTGAATATAATCTATCTCCGTTCTGACTCTGATCCCATGGCTTCCTCCCTACAGGGAGACGTGGGGATGGTGAAAGAGCTCCTGGAGCAAGGAGCAGACCCAAATCTGAAGGACCACGCAGGCTGGACTCCCCTGGTGAGGGCATTGGTTCTGTCCTTTCAGCATAGCCTATAGAAGAGGGGGCGTGCACTATACTGTGTTTCTTATAATGGTACCTAAAGCAGTGCATCCTTATGCAGTGATGTTTGGTCTTTCAGCATGAAGCTTGTAACCTGGGGCACCTGGGTGTGGTGGAGGTGCTGCTCCAGCAGGGGGCACTGTTGAATACTCCAGGGTACCAGAATGATTCCCCGCTGCACGACGCGGTGCGAAACGGGCACATGGCCATCGTCAAGCTGCTCCTGGAGCACGGGGCGTCCCGGGACGTGCTGTGAGTATCCACCCCCTCACAGAATTTCTCTTAAACCGGCCCTCCCCTCATTTCCCGCCCCACCCCATGTCATCTCAAAGAAGTCTTCACCATGGTGTGGGCAGGATCAGCTTATTAATCATAAACATGGTCTTATGAATGAACCCTGAAGTAACAGTCCTTTTTAATGTATGCTATTGGTGTTTAAGAGTAGCTTATCACTTTATATTACGCTGTTAAGTCTAATAGAATATATGGATGTAGGCTCACAACAGGCCCTACACTTGCCTCATTGTTTCTTCCAGCTTTGAGCACAGGTCACACAGAACAAGATCCTTTTGTGCTGAATGATTTTCACTGTACTGTGTCAACACTGACAACTGACTGAATAGGAATCAGACAGGTGCATCTTGGGTAGACTGAAATAGTTAGCCGTTCAGGAATGACACATGTATTTCAACACTGTGAACAAAGGGTCTGTAATAAATTCAAAATTCAGAAACCTCTTATGAATTTGATACAGTTTAGAAGGAAGAATATTGCCTGTTCTGCTGGGTACAGCTGTCTTCCTTTGTTTTGTAAGCACTTCACGTAGGTGAGAACGAGAAGGAGCCAGACAGACCCACATCCTGGTGCTGAATACATCCCCACTTGATTGGCTGAAGGAAAGTGATGTCATGGCTGCCATACCCTGTTGTTGCGCTTAAAATCCAAACATTCACTTTGGCACTCAGTACATCTGAATGTGCAATATTACAGCTCGGTTACTGCTGAAATGCAAATTGCAAGAAGACCTGCTCACACAAATAAGATAACACTTTCTGACAGCTTGTAGTGCTACAGACTCAGGCCCAAGCATGTCTCTCATTGGTGGCTGTAGTATCGAGAGATCTCGATCAATACCCACAAGCTTGTTGGCTTGGACTGGGTTGAGTTTAGTGGGGTGGGGGGGGGGGGGGGTATAAGGGAGGGGTGAGGGGGGCGTTCGATTTTGAAGCGGATAAGCCAGCAGGATATATTAGCGATTCAGAGAGCCAGGGAGATGCTTGTTAATTAGTGCTGATGGATAAGCACCCGGAAAGGATAGAAGCTTCTTCAGTCTGGAGGAAACTGTGCTGGGACCCCCTCCCCTCCCTTCACCTGCTGTGTGATTCAGTATCCGAATGCGCGGCGCGGGGGGCCATCACTCATGAGGGGAATACCCCGCATCCAATCAGCTGATGCGAGTGAGCACAGATTTATGCCTCCGGAGGCGGGGGGGCGGGGGGACGAGGACAGGTGGCACGGAAGACAAACGCGATCCGAGCACGCGGCCCGCAGTAAATCCTGCTGGCTGCTTAGCGATCATCGCCTCGGCAACTGCAGAGCGACGATCGAGGGGGGGGGGGGGGGGGGGGGCATTTTCTGATCTTATGAATTGATCTGTTCACATAAATCTGCAGCCAAAGCCTCCTTGTCGGAAAGACCCCGGGGGTGTGTTTTATAATGCGGGCTTTTATTTTATTATTATTTTTTTTCCTCCCCTGCAGCAGTGACAGCGGCGTTGTTTTTCAGACTGTGGCAAGGTGGTTTATGGGAGATTGAAAGTGTGAGGTGCTGCTGGGAATTTTCGATGAGCTGGACCCTCTCCCCCCATTGAATCCAGAACAAGTGGCCGTCTGTGATGTAGCGCTAAGCTCAAGTGGTTTACTTTGACTCTCACTCCTGCTCTACATCCCTTTAGACACACTCCCATCTCCACTCTCCTTCATGGATATTTTTGAGTGTTTACTGGTGTATAGAGCATACCAGCACTCTCACACTCTGTGGCATTTACCAGTATAGTGCCCGTTCCAGTCTGTTTTCCTCCATGTTATTTTTACTCTGCTCAGCAGCTGCCTTTTTCCAGGGTGACATGCACAGCTCACATTTTCACATTCAGGCGGCTGTTTGCTGAAGCAGGTTGGGTAAGTGCCGAGTTCATGCGCAGAACATCATTTTCCCACCTGGGATTCAGACCTGCACCTGGTTACAGCTGCTGAGTCCCTAACCACAGCACCATACTAATTGGTTCCTAAAATTTCTGCATTTGGGACTTATCTGTTCTTCACTCATGTACAGCATCTATGCTCCAAATTAAATGCATATGATTTACTGTAAATTAAATGCAGATAATTTATTAATTTGTTTAACAATTAGTCATGTTTAGTAGTAAACACTGTGGAGGTGGTTGTAGAAGTAGCTATTATACAGCTATTAGGACTGTATGCTGAAGAGGTGTACTTGTTTTCCCCAGATTCAGAGTTGATAAATGAGTGCCTTTCCCCTAATCTGTATGGAGGGGACGGTTTTATAGTTTACACCATCTCCACACACACACACACACACACACACAATATTTGTCCTGCAGCTCAGCTCAGTTTTCGTCTTCGCCTCTTTACTTATTTATATTTTTCAACCGTGCTGCCGTCTTGCCACCGGGGGGGTTGTCAGACATTTGGAAAAGGGGGGTTGGGTGGAGGGGGGTTCATGAATCCAAATGAAATATTTTATGGACCAGTGGACCTATTAATTGTCCCCCAGGTGTTATCGCCGTGCCGACGCTTAATCTCCAGGCCCAAACTGCTCCGCTTCTGCTGCTTCCTGTTTTTTTAATTAATCGCTTGACGTGGCCCTGGCGTGGTGCGCTGTCTCGCTCAGAAGCCGGCGCGGCGGCAGCCGTGGATCCGGGGGCCCCGCGTCTGCCACTCAGAGGCCCCTCAGGGGCCCCTCCGCAGCCCCCTCGTGGGGACTCGGTGCGGATATGTCACAACAGGAGAGAACATTGCTCTTTGTGTCGAGACAGCTGGAAGGCGTGACTGTACGTGTGTGGAGGTCTCAATGCGAATCCACCGTGGCTGAATCAGTGTGGTTTATCAGTAGGAATACTATGCACAGATCTGATTGTCCTAATTTTCTGACAGGTGGTTGTTTCTGTTCAGTTGCTCTCGACTGCTGTAACAGCCACAGCACACCTATATTTTTCCATATTGCATCTAAATGCATGCAACGTGTTTGTCACACTATATATCTGACTTGGAAAGCGTGATTCCTGTCTTTACATTCTGTCGGTGGTCTTGTGGTTCTCTTTCTGTTCTGGGTAGGTCTGACTGAATTGTGCTCAGTCTTTCTCTCTCTGTTCAGCAGAGCACATTTAGACTGCTTCTCAGGGATTGTAATTCCACGTCCGCCCCTTTCATCACTTGTAGCACCCATCCAAAGCATTACCTTACAGTACATGATTTTGTTGTTTAGCAGGTGCCCATATCCAGGGAGGCCTAAACAGTGTATATTTTGCATATGATAGTGTTTATACTGATGTTCATGTACTGAAGCAACTTAAGTACTGCTGAAATACTGATGTACTGTCATATGCATAGGGCTACTACTAAACTAAATGTGTTCTTACATGCGTAATATAGTGTGTATGCGCATGCCTAAATTATTTGTTATACATACGAAACATAAATGTGTGCATTTATGTAATGCTGATGAATTCCAATCGTTCTCTACTCCCTTGTATATGTGCAAGTGTTTAAATTTTCATAACCGGCCCCTCAACCCCATACATGGTAATTGTTTCCCTTTAGCAAGGCTCAGATCTTGTCCTTACAGCTAGATAGACGTTTTGATGAAGAAAAATGATGTTCGGGTCCTTTGCGTCAAACCAAAGTAAAAGTGCTGCTGGAAGTAAATTGCCTGTGTTGTGAATGCAGTGAATGAATTATATGTGTGAGACTGAGTTAAGAGTCAGCTTTATGTGGAGTTTTATGTTGAATGTGGAGGCCCTTTTAAGTTGTTAAGCATATGTCCGTTTAATGTTTCGTAGGAGTTACACGGGATCTGCAGAGTGATCTCAATTTTCTGATTCATGTTATAAAGAATGCAACAACTGACAGACTGACCTGTCTGCAAGTTGAAAGGTGTGGTGACTCATGGTACCTGAATTTCTAAAGGGGTAGCTTGACTGTTGGCTAATGAGCTGATCTCATTAACCAAGAATCTAAGCTTTTGCATTCAGTTAAGAGAAATTCACCTGTAAATTTTAGCAGCTTCTTAACCAACCTGTTAATGTTTTCCCTCAAAAAATGTGTGACGGTATCTTTGAAGAAAAAGAGGAATCATAAAAATGTTACCTGCATGACATCATTTGGAAAGTAAAGGCAATGCTGCACAAGCGGAAATGCTGAATTTACTTTTGAAAAGTGGTCTTGATTTATTATTCTGGTTTTGTCAGATTCCTCCATTCCTATTTTTGTAGTTTGTAGATGAAGCACACATGGTATGTTTGAACCACGCCTTGTTAGCTTCATTGTGCGGTCCTTGTGTTTTCCAGGAATATGTTTGGACTGCGCCCGGTGGACTGTGCTGAAACAGCTGAAATGCAGGTGGTTCTGCAGGCAGGAGGACCCCACCCCCCCAGCACCCCACTCAGCCCCTCAGCCAGCATCAGCAAGGTACGCCCAGGTGTTCACAACTGGGTCACATTGAATCCAAGATGGCCGTCTGCAGTCAAGCTGCTCCTTTCCTTGACCAAAAAAATGTTGCAGAGATGTGTGCATTATAAAGGATATCCAGAGCGAAATGTGATAACTTATCCAAAATTAATTGCTGAACAATGAGTGTTTTGTGTGAAGGACTAATTTGATATTTTGTAGACTTGTCATGACATTTTTAGTTCTGTTTTAGGGTCAATAAAAACCTCAGGATGATTGTCATGTAACCTATGCTGTACAAAAATTGAGGTCAGGTAAAAAAAAACAAACTAAAATGTGGGTTTTCAGGATTCTCCATTGCGTTCCACATTTTAGTCAGAACAGAGACAAGTTTGGCATGTCAGTGCAGTAATTGAGTGGTATTTGTCGAGACTTATCTGATCTGTGTCACAGGTCCCAGGCGGTGTGCAGAGAGAGGGAGGGGTTATATTCCTCGGCAGTAAGCTGACCACACCACAGCAAAAGCAGTTGAACAAACTGGGCCGACTCCTAGGTGCACAACATACAGATTCCTTCAGCAGTTCAGGTATGGAGGAGCCCAACAATACATTTCTGCATGGAAGACCCTGTGAATAACCCCCCCTCTGTTCAGAGCTATTTTCACCTGGTGGGGCTCTACACTGTTTATTTTCCTACTTCTGCAGTAACACTGTTCTCCCCACAGACATTTTATATTACATTATTGGCATTTAGCAGATTCTCTTAACCAGAGACTTACATTGGTTACAGTTTTTTTACACTTTACCCATTTATACAGCTGGATATTTGCTGAAGCATTTCTGGGTTAAGTACCTTGCCCAAGGGTACAACAGCAGTGCCCCAGTGGGGAATCAAACCGGGAACCTTTTGGTTACGAGTCCTGCTCCTCACCACTACACTGCCACCCCTGTTACAGACAACGCTGAGTGCTGTAATGTCTACCGTCTGCTGGGAACAACTGTGAAATTGTCACTTGACTACCAAAGAAGATGAACTTGAATGGGTAAATGATTAAAAAAAAAAATAATCAAAATGAGGTGCACTACCCAGCGTTCTGCCATCCTAATATATTGTGTGTGCAGTGAAAGGATATATTGCTCAAGTTCGCTTCAGGCTTGGTCATATAGGCCTTTACTGCAGAGTCATTTCAAATATTCATTCTCTTCATTCCTAGCTGGCTGTAGCTGGTTGATTTAGTGCACCTGGCTTTCTCTGATAATACATCTGATGCCATCAGAGCTGTCTGCTTATTTTGTCACTGTAAAACCACTGAACTCAAAAAAAAGAAAAAACGTCAAACACTTTGGATACCGGAAAACATTCTCTAAAATTCTAAAATTATGTTGTTTGCCTCAAATAAACCTTTAAAATGATTTTGGGACAGGGGCAGTTTTAATGATGGTAGCTGAATAATGGTCTGCTTTTAAGCGGTATTGGAATACAACAAAGTAAATGATTGGAAGCAATCTTTCCCATACGGTTCATGAGCAAAGATGCGAAAGCATGAACACTTCAGTAATTGTAATGATGGAAATTGGAAGAGCTCTGTTCCCAAAAGCAGCTGAGCAAGTTTTGGTAAACAGATTTGTTGAATTGCCCATAATTGAACCGGGAGGAGAGAAAAAACATCCTTCATCTTCACAGACAAACCAAAGTATTGTTCTCTGGAAATAACCGTGCTCATTTCCTGTGTGTCAAACAAAGAATTTAAACGACTGAAGATGAAGGCTGTTGTGCTGAGTAAAAGTCTGTTTGCGATGGGGCACTTAAATGCATTAGAGGTGGCTGTAATAACCCTGCTACCGAGGGAGGCCAAACGTGCCCTGTTTTCCTGGTAGCCCGGTGTGAACCTGTCCTTACAAAAAGGGTCAGAACATCTTTGGGAGCTTAGAGTTTGGTCTTGTGGTTTTGGGGAGATGGGTCAAAATACGAAAAGAAAGAGTGTATTGGTTCTGATCTTGAGGTAGGTTGTTTTATCAGTAATGTATAGTACATAATGTGAGGTAGCCCCCCCACCTCAGCTGCATGTTTAAGCAGTAACTCTCAAGCCTTGTCTGCATTGGTGGTTTTTCCATGCTATCCCAGCATCCCTTTCTGCCTCTATATGCCCCCCACCACAAAAGGGTAATGGGGTTTAATGGATCTTGAATACTTTTGAAAGGGGACATGATTAAAGTTTATCAGTGCTACACATCTGTTGTAGACTGTGATGGGTAATGCTATAATGTAATGGCAACACCAGCGGCCCTTGCTGTAAATATTTGTAGCTTGTTTCTGTGAAAATTCTTGTTCTTGTCTCTCAGTGTCACTGTGTTATGTCGAACTGTTGTATTGTCACTGTGGGCCTGAGAGAAACGCAATTTCAATCCTCTGTATGTCCTGTGCATATTGGAGAATTGACAATAAAGTTGACTTTGACTTTGACCTTGACCTTGAATACATGTGGGCAGCACTCTGCTGGGTCTGTTTGTGGATGCTGTCGCATGTTGATTTTTCCTAACTCTCTGCCTCCTGTCTCAGTGACACATGTCATTGTCCCCGACCGTCCAATGCCCACCACCCTGACATGCCTCCAGGGGGTCCTGAATGGCTGCTGGATCCTGAAGTTCCCTTGTAAGTACCCAAATGTTTGTGTGT
The DNA here is from genome assembly GCF_013368585.1 of Megalops cyprinoides. Lineage (NCBI taxonomy): Eukaryota > Metazoa > Chordata > Actinopteri > Elopiformes > Megalopidae > Megalops > Megalops cyprinoides. The sequence continues at coordinate 25,774,640 of NC_050596.1, forward strand.
GTCCACTGAACTTCACAGGTCTTCACAGGGACCGTTATGTTATGTTACATTATGTTACATTCATTTAGCGGATGCTCTGATCCAGAAGGGCTTCCAGCATAATAGAACACAAGTGTACCCATTCAAGTTCAAATCAACACATGTAACGTGTAAAATAAATGCACATTTAGCAAGTTGCAGTATCACAGTAGCACAGTATAACAAACACAGGCGAGCTTGAGTCCAGGAGGAGAGAGTGCTATCTTATGTGAGAATTTGAAACTGTTACAAATCCAGGAATGGCAAGATTCTGCTGTATACTAAACAAACATGATCAATCCTTGTCTAAAAAGTGGCTGTTGTTGTGTTCTGCAGGGATGTTCTGGTCTAGTCTAACCTTCTTTTTGCTTTGTGAAACTTGTAGTCTCAATACCCTGAACAGAGAAATGAGTGCTAAGGAAAGCAGCGTGGTTCTGTGGGAAAGTAAAACTAAAGTGAAGAGTTGGGGTGGACGTCCTATATATCTGTAGCCCTTCCTTAAAGGGAATGTTATCAAGACTTGCAAACTAAACACTTTTGCTGAGTTTTAATTACTCTTTAAGAAATTTTAAAAGTGAATTTTAAGTTCATTTAAATGAAAGACACATTCATTTATTGAATTTTGCCATTTAGGTTTTTAGGGTAGAGGCATTCAGGCTGTCGATTGTGCTCCCCTTGGCAGGACCAAGGGAGAATATGAAGGGGGGTTGTAGTGTGTGATGAATGAGTCCGTAATAACGCATGGAAAAAATAATGCCAATAAAAATGATGAATTAAAAACCGGCACACGTGACTCAGAAAATGGAATTTGGTATTGCATGTAGCGTTCCCCTTGCACATTTTAACACCTAAACTAGTGTCTTCCCTTCTGCTGTCTGAATAACGAGCAGATGCATGCGAAAAGCTACCTCTGAGGAATCAACCGCAGGATTACTGACGCGGTAACTCCAAAGCCTTGTCTTTGCTGGTGTTTTTCCATGCTATCCCAGCATCCCTTGCTGCAGAAGCAGCTGCCTCTCCATTAGCAGCATGCTCACATGCCCTCTTAAACACTGCTGGGGGTGCACTTGCTGTGGCCCAGTCCACGGGAAAGCCAAGGTCAGGGAACCTTGGATCAACGAAAAGCTCAATTCAGTTCTCCGGATGGGTGGAAAGTGATATAAGCAGCTATTTAGAAACGTGCAACATGGAAAATATCACAAGAAGTCAAGAAGTGCCGATATGTTGTGCCGTTCTTACTAATTAGATATTTGCTAACCTAAAAACCTAATTATTAAAATGAGGATTTTTCAGAGATGGCCTTTAGGTGCTCTTTCAGTCTGCTGTTGCTTTTGTTTTTCTCTCAGGAACTTTTCTCTTCAGTTTTTTTTGAAGATGTGGTGTGTGATGGGCTTTGAGTTTCCCTCCGTGTTATCTGGAATGCACAAAGGCATTGTGCTCCAGGTCTCCCTAAAAAAGCACGCAGGTGCAGACACACGCCCTGTCCCAGCGGCATGGTTGCTGAGGCGGTCTCGTGTCAGACATTTGTAAAGGGCTGAAGGGAGGATAAGCGAGTTTTCAAATCACCGTCTCCTCAAATAAGTGTGAGAGCTTTGTTTGTGCCGCGCAGAAACGAATCAATAAAGAAAAATTGGAGAATTCTAAGCTCGCCAATTTCCCAGCAAATTGAGTGTGTCTATATTATCAGGAGAAGCGCGTGCTTTGCACAGAGCTGTCTGCCATGTGATAAACAAAACCCTTTAAAAGGAGGTGTTTGGCACAGTGTCTCTGGGTAATACGCTGGCAAGAACGCCTCCTTTCGGTCTTGTCTGTGTGTCTGGACAGGGGGGTGTACTTAGTTCTGTGCCTCTCTTGTCTTCACACTTGGTGAAGCTCCCAGTCTATTTGTTTCAGCTTGTCAGCCTCTCTCTTTCTCCCCCTGCGGTCCCTCGCTTCAGTACCCCGGTCACCCGGCGCCCGTGTGGTACCGCCGGGGCCCCCTTCTCCGTAAATCTAATTAGGAGATATGCTAATTGAGTCCTTGCGCTCGGCTGACGAGCCACCCCTATCATGCGGAATGGAAGCCGGATTAACCCCAGTATCGTCGCCTGCCAGCGGGCCCTCTCTAAATGAAAGATGTTATTGAGGAGGATGAGGAAGAGTAATTACGGCTAATGACTGCTGCAGGGCTGACTTTGTGGGGATAAGGTTCGACGGAGAAAGGACTTTGGGGCGTGGCTGGAAGATTCAGATTGTGCTGGTCTCGATGGAGAGGGTGTGTTTTAGTTGAGCTGGCTAATGGCTTGATATCATGCAGGCACCATTGCACTTGTAAAACAGACACCAGAGGGATTACTGTGGAAATGACCATGTGCCTCTGAGTTTCTGATTTAGTTGTTGCTTTGAAGAAGTCCTGCAGATAAAAAGAAGTCATTGGTTCCTCCAGATGTTTAGAGTCTGGCCTTCAAAAAGAGAACTTAATTGGAAATGGCTTGTGGAATTCACAGTCATGATGCAGTCATCCTTCAAAGCAGTCTGGCCTTCAGTTTCCTTAACTCATTAAAGCGAATTGCACCTACTTTTTATTTATTAATTTCAACCTGAAGTGCACAAAACACAACATGTAAATAACAACTGCCTTAAAGCACACCAAAAGCAGTTATCTCAGGAAAGCCGCACACCAAAAGCAGTTATCTCAGGAAAGCCAGGGAAAGTGTTCAGTTTAGTGCGGTAAACACACGCCAAATAAGCGGTCCACACAGGACTCTGTGTAAAGCAGGGAACTTTCCTTTTGGTTTTATGCCTCAAACCTTAGACGACCTCCTGAAGTTCGCTCCTGAAAGTTGAGAACCAAAGTGCACAAGTCAGTTTCACGCGGGCGTAATGATCATAATAAGCGTGCGGGTTTTGTTTTCCTCATTGGGATTCGGGAGCTCAACGTGGCGGCAAGGGCCTTGCTCAGCGCTGGCACTCTGTAACTGAGATAATGGGGTGGATGCATAAAAGTTTAACGTGACAATAAACCTGACAGAAATGCAGATGAGATTTTTTTTAGCATTATAGAAGACAGTATACCAGGAGGATTCCAATGCTTTTGTCATTTGCCATTAAAGACGGTAAAACCAACAAAAAACACCCTCACCTTATTTGCATATCACGAAGGTGATGCATACTGAATTGGAAGGAGTGCTGGATTTTCATATTTCATATTTCAGTGTACATTAATTTTTCAAAGGCAAGGGCTTAATGTTAAGGCAGGAGTGTCAAAGTCGATTCTTGGAGGGCCATTTTTGCTGGTTTTTCTGTCTGCTTGTCATTACTCAGTTGTTGCAATAATACCCCAGATTCTGTTCGTTTTAGATTATGATGTGCCACATTCTAAGTTTATCCATTTGTCCTACATTATATATTTTGCATGTTTTAATATGTTTTTTTTTTGTTAGAAATTACATGGTCCTGTAAGAATATTGTAACACCTGTGTTTCAAAGTACATGTTACATCATTATTTGATTCAGCTCATGTGTACTGGCATTGACACACAGCAAGGTGCAGAATGTTTATTGCCAAAGTAACATATCAGACCAGACTAAAACAATTAATGTTTCAAGACTGAAAAATCTTGAAACAATAAGGTCACACACCAGGTAAGTCTCTAAAAAGTATACGTTTTGTTTGTTTCAGACACAAAAATTGAAAAATTTTTGGAGTTAAAAATCAAGAGATTAAATGCTGCGATCTGAGCTGGGCTTAATCTCCAATTTCCCATCAAATTGAGTGTGTCTGTATTATCAGCTGAAGTGGTTGCTTTGAGCCAGGCTGTCTGCTCAGGGGTAAACAGTGTGCTCACCATTAAAGTGGTCACGAGGAAGGAGGTCTCGGGGAAATTCTCAGGAACACTCAGGATCTGTTGTTCCTGTATGTGTGTCATAACAGGAGTGCATTTAGGTATATTAATTAGTGGATGGATGTTTTTATAAATTCTATTTATTTCATAGAGGGGTTAATACTCCATGAGTGTGATGTGGCATGGCATACACTCTCAGTTCACCATTGTCAGGAATTAACCCAACCACAAAGTTGTTTTTTTTGTCCTTAGCTATGAATGACTAAAGTAGTATTACTTGCATAAGACTTTTCATTAATTTCAGTGAAGATTAGGACAAGCAGTATTTGGATTTGTTTGTGGTCGTAGAGTGCTTATGTTCTGCAGATCAACCGTTTTTATGAAGGGTTCTTGACTGAAGCAAATCAAATCCAATGCAGAGCCTTTATCCTGGGCGTGGCTGCAGTGTTCCAGCAGGGATTCGAACCCACAACCATGCGGTCTTTCCGCAGGGGTGGAGGCGTGTCTGCAGGCGGAGGGCTGGACGGACGAGAGCGAGTACGAGGTGGGGGAGGGACCGCAGCGCAGTCGAGTCAACAGGGACAACCTGGTGAGTGGAAGACCAGCAGGGGGCAGCACTGACTATCCCCATGCTCATAGTGAGAAGTGGGGCCAGAGTCAAAGCCATCCCGCACGCTAGCTTGCACACCCTTACAAGCATCATGGAAAAGAGATTCCTGCCATTGCTCTTCTTGCTAATACTCATCTGAATGTCCCTCTTCATCATAACATCCACTACAGCTCCATTCCTCAGGCAGTGTGGGTTTTTATTAGTTCTTTGGGTGTAGATTGCCTCTTGCTTAGTCTCACACACAGGCAAAGGAAACCACATTAAAGCAATGAGCCTGTAACTCACTAACCCTGGAGAGTGCCCATTTACAGCAAAAACCTATTTGGTAAATTGATGCGCACAATGAAAAGCTTTTCTCACCTAAACAAATGGTCCACATAAAAATGTTTCCAGCAACAAAGCACACCTTAAATTGCTTCCCAGATAGCTTGCAGTGGAAGTGGCAGGTCAGAATGGCTGTTGGAGAATGTTGCTTTTAACTGGAAGGCTTCGGGATCATGTCCTACCTGGGCAATGCTGTTGCTGTTGCTGGTCAGAAGGGGCCTGACCCTGAAACTGCCTGAGTAAATACATAGCTCTATACCTGTGTAAACTGCCGTGGACATGTATCTGTTAAGCAAGTGAATAATGTTATTTAAAATGTACTTGCAATATTCTAGTAATGTGGCAGCAGACATGTTTTGAGAATGTTTATTGTCTTGATTTGTCTGTTAAGATGCATTGAAACTAGGAAGGTTAACCTAGTGAGTGTTACAACTCATGAATCGAGAAGAGTAGAGTGATGGCTATAAAAACAGTTGGACCCATTAAGGTAATTAATATCCCTTATCAACTTACATTTGACAGGGACAAATCCCTTCACCCCAAAATTAATGTTTCAGCCCCTTTTTAAATGTTACAAGTGAGACATATATTTTCTAAGGTCGGTTAAGTGAGTGGAAGTGGTGTTCCTTTGTAAAGACAGCATTCCCAGATCACTGGTGCGCAGTCACCAGCTGGGCCAAAAGGGAAGCCTTAACATTATCCACACAGGGAATGTTGCACTGCGTTACCCAGCCCACGAGCATGCTGGGGAATCTGCTCAGTAGGTCCAGGTGTCTGCACACACCGGTGCCCTCGAACTCAGGGCGCAGTATTATCGTTCCAGCTGAACAGCCTGGGCCCATTATGAGCAGGTGAGGGCACCCAGACTTATGTGTAAACCCCTAGTAATGAACACCTCTAATCCAGGCCAGCTTTACCTCACCCCAGAAAGCCCAGTTCCAGCCGCTGGGCAGCACTGCAGTAAAGGATAGAGTGTGGAGGCATGTGGCTGTCTTAAACCCCCGATGGCTTAGGCTAGGGGCCTTGTTACCACTAAGCCACCTGGTTTCAGAAGTAGAAGGACCATGGGGGGGGGATTCATGGTCTTATTCCTGACAGTGACATAAATAGGAGGCAGTTTTTTCTTTTGTTTTCATCCTCAGTTTTTTTTTCCTGTTTAGTTAGGTTCTTGCTTGGTTGGTTCGTGTCAGTGCCTCAATGGCAGAATGGCCAGCAGGCTAATATGGCTCAGACTGATGTTAATGAATCAATTCATAACTGCAGAATTACTTCCAATAGTGTAAATAGTTGTCTGGATATAGCCAACTCTGAGTCTGACCAGGTCTCTCCCCTCCTTTCTCGCTCTTTCCCCATCTCGTTCATTGCTCTCTTTCAAACTGTCTTCCACTCTCTGTCACCCTCAACTTTTCCTTTTTTCTCTACCTTTTCTCTCCTCCCTCCATTTCTTGTCCACTCTCACTCCCCCCCCCCCCCCCCCCCCACTGAGGTCTTTCTCTCTTTACCTTCCTCTCTTTCTTGCTGCCCTTCTCTATTCCTTTCTCCCACTCTCCCTCCTCTTCTTTACCTCCTTCTCACTCTCCTACTCCCACTCTCCCTCCCTGTCTCTTTTTCCTACTGTCCCTCCCCCTCTCTCTTTCTCTCTCTCTCTCCACCCCCTCCCTCTCCCTCCCACTCTCTGTCTGACACTGTCTCTCCTGCTATCCTTCCTCTTCTTTCCCTCCCTCTCTTTCTCCCACTGTCCCTCCTTCTCTCTCTCTGTCTCTCTATGTCTCCCTCCCTCTTTCTCTCACCCTCCCCTCTTTTCCCCCCCTCGTGCTCCATTTCCCTCCCTCTGTCCCTCTCTCTCTCTCTCTCTCTCACACACTCTCTGTCTGTCCCAGCTCCCCCGGCTCTTCGACGGCTGTTTTTTCTTCCTCCTGGGCTCCTTCAAGAAGCCCCCTAAGGAGGAGCTGCTGCGGCTGGTGAAGGAGGGAGGGGGGCAAGTGCTGACCCGGCAGCCCAAACCGGACAGTGATGTCACCCAGACCCTCAGCGCAGCGGCCTATCACGCGCCACCGGGCTCTGACCAGGCCCTCTGCACCCAGTACATCCTCTACGACCCGCAGGGCTCCTTCAAACCCCCGAGAGTGAGGCTGGGCAAGGTGTGGTCTGCCCCCTCCACCTGGCTGCTGGACTGCATCTCTGCCTTCCAGCTCCTTCCAGTACCTGAACCTTAGCTTTGCACTCAACCCTGAGGCTCGCCTGGTTTCCTGTCCGAGCACATTATCATACAGTTCTACCTGTGGTTTCCATTATAACCAGTCCTGAGGCATTACTGAGACAAGCTTTCTAACTTTTTGTACTTTCAGACAACGATGTCCTAAAAAACATTTTCACTTGGTAAAGATGTGTACAAAAATAACTAAAACTGTACTGTAGATATTTCTGAGTGCTGGTACCCAGTGATCAAGTTTAATGGTCGTGAATTGTTGGCTGTATTCATTTCTACTTGAGACCACAATAAAAGAACCTCTCCTCTTGAGAAGTGCATTCAGATATTGAAATAAATCTTTCAGTTGCATCTGTATTGATGGCTCAAACACTTTTTACCGTTTTTCAAAAATAGACTAGGATTGCACTGGTCCGTTTTTGACATTTGCAAATTGAAAACTATTGAAAGCGAAGAACTGTGAACATTGCATTGTTTGATGGAGGCACCAAGCATGACAACACCAATTTGCAGTTTTAGACTTGCGGTGAGGAACAAATTCAATTTTTACAGATTTTCTTTGTTAAAATATGTTGTTCATGTTCCATCACATACCAAAACACAACAATCTGAAAAAATATATACATGTGGGCCCTATTTTCACAAGATTGAAATAGTCTGCTAAAATGAGAGCTCTATACTTCACAGTAGTGCCACGGCGTACTTTTTACTGTGTAACATTATGGAGTATGAATTAGCCCGGGAGTTTGTACACCCTGTGCCTGGTAGCATCAAAGAGGGTACAGTGCTGTCTGGTGCAGGAACCATGGAGACTTTGTGGTTGTAGTTTGCATATATATGCGGCTCTTTGGCTGCACTGGTTTGCCTCTCCCTCTCTATCCCTCTGTCTGTAGCACTGGATTTCAGCATGGCCAGAATGTCCCTGCCATTTTCTGCTGGAGGGTTTTTTTTTTTGGGTTCTGTTCCTGTACTATTTCCCACACTTTGTCGGGCGGTTAGCTCAACTTATGCTTCTGTGTGCAACTTGTATCACTTGCTACATTCAGTGTGGAGCCCTACCTTGCGCAACAGAGGGACTGAGGCTACAGCGACAATGTGCTCTTAATGCATATGAGATACATGCCTCGTCCAGCATGCCGCTTCAAAGGATCGCTCAGCTCGAGCATGAAGGTGACAGGATGGATGTGGGCTGTGGGCATGGGTTTTTATCACAGCTGGAGTGGCTGCGCACAGTCTCACTCTGTCACGCGTAATGAGACTTCGCCGGTATAAAAATTCTCCAAATCCTGCACAGGGCGAGGAAAATTTCAGCCCTGTAAGCGGCGTCGCTGGATGTCTTAACTGAGCAAAGCAGAACTTGTTTTTTTTTTTTTTTTTCGAGCAGGAACGGCCAAGTTAAACCCACAGGAGATTCTGCTTTTCATATCAACTTAAGTTTGAATTGCTTTAATGGAGTCCTTGATTGCATAATTATTAGAATCACCTGGTATCTTAGTGGCTTATTCAAATGTCCTTAAGTTCACTTAAGCACCTGTGTTGCTTTGGATAAACGAATTCCTTATTTATGTCCTCGTTTTACCTACTGAGGCTCATGAAACAGGCAGTTGGATAGCTGGCTGTTGGAAACCTGGCCATACATATTCGTTAAGATAAAATTTTAAATGCAATCTACCCAGGAAAGGGCACAGGGTCTGATATAATCAGTAAGGGAGTGCTGGCCCAGTAAACTAAAACCAACACACGCAGCAAGGGCTTCGGGTTTGATAAAACGGATCAGACAAAGTGAACAAAAAGCAAAGCAATTAATCTTGCAGCCAGTGGGCTGATATGCATTTTTAACAGAAACAAGTCTTTTTTTGTCTGTTTGGGGGCGGGGGTGAAGGAAAAAATCCTGAGGCGCTGCAGATTTCTGGCCTGACGTCCTGTAGGTTTTCTCTGGCCTCGTCCCAGGATGCTGCTTTCAGTGGGATTAGTCAGGGACGCACCTAATTGCTATTGATTGCTGTGCGTTGCATTAAATTGCTTCCCTGCCCAAGTGGGAGGGGAGAAGGCAATTAGTGGCGTGGACGAGATTCCAGTGGCGTGATTAATTGGAGGGTAAAAAAAGGAGGCAGTGTGCAGAGGATAGAGGAGAGGCTCTCTCTCATGGTGCTGGGGGCTGGGGGCTGGGGGCTGGGGGCTGTTGTGTTGTGCTGATGGCTGAAGTTATTGGGTAGGGACTGAAAAACTTCTTGGCCAGATGTTATATAGCTGTGGGAGAATCTGACTAATTTGGCTCCTTTTCACCAAAGAGGATTCAGTTCCTTCCTCTGCCAGTTTTCGTTCAGAGCCTTGACATGGTGCGCTGGGCTTGCGCAGACTGGATTCCGGTGACATAGCTTCTGCAGTAAACTGCAGCTGCACTTGCTTTTTTTGCTGTCCTTAGATCGGAGATGCCAGGGATGTTATAGTTATTCTGCATTCAGAGTTGCATTCATACAGCAGTTGTCTGCAGTGATGAACTGTGTGCGTTCTCAGTATCTAAGATCAGTATGCTTGCAGGTAGAAACAGTGTAAGATTCTGTACCCCGGGTGGTAAGATTGTGTACATGCTGACCCAGATAACAATAGGAGTAAGCAACAAATAAATCAAGGCACTCGCTTTTGCTGAATAACACTTTTTTTCTGTCTATTTAACAAAATAGTTTTTGTCTTCATAAATAATACATTTTTCCCCACTTCAGATTTCATAATACACATAAGTTAGTAGATATTTACAGCTTGTACACATTAATTATCTGTTAAGGGCACCCAGAGTTGATCTCTGAAAAGAAAAGAAAAAAAAAAAAAAGAGAAGTGTTTGATTGGTCATGCCAAGCATTTTAAAGTCAGCCTGTTAAGCCATCTGCCCAATGTGCACTTGGCAAGTCCAACCAAATGCTATCTCTGGTATTCATTTTCAAATGCTGTAGTACCTTTTCAAGAAAGCATAAAAATTCAGCTAAAACCTAAATCTCTGGATAGACATGTTTAATAATAATAAGGTAAATCATTGTTCATTTTTTTCAGGACTGACCCTTGGTGCTCTTGAATAACAAAAGTTGATTGTTTTAACAGTATTTTTTTCCTCTCCATATTTTATACAGTTATCTCAGTGGGTTGTCAGGCACACTTTTAACAGTTATATTTAAAAAAGAACAATCTTTCATAGCTTCCAGCTACAGTAAGTCGGTGTCTCGTAACAAGAGCGACGTTTCACTTTACAAAACAACAGTGAATGGATAGGGGCTCTCAGTGTATGCGTGTGGGAGTCCGGTGGTGACCGTACACACAAAAGACGACTGAATGCAGACAGACAGGGACTGTTCCACATGCAGTTTCAGAAAACTAGATTCTCACGGGTGGCTAACACGGTCAAATAATGACTGACATGCATTTCGACATGTGCCAGGCGTGGTTTGCCCTTCTCCAATGACATGAGCTGGAGCGTGAAGTCGAAACGATGTGTAAACACATGAGACACGGATCAGATTTCACGCATATAACCTTCAACTATGAGGAGGTTTAAAGTGCCAGGATCAGGGTTAAGCATGTTCTGTCCTTTTTTGAGTTATGAAATACAAACTGGATGCTGCAAACACCTGTCAGTTCTGGACAGTGTTATCCCATTATAGCCTATAGTGCAGGGAATGAGGAACTTTGCCATCCATTCAAAATGCAAGATCACTTCTGTTACCTTCTCAGTAACAGGTGTTTTTGTCAAACACAACTTTCCATCACCTCTGTTTTTCTGAAGTTACCCTTATTGAGAATGGGACAGCATTTTAAGGTGTTTGAAAAATTGGATCAATATTACACCTACACAGTGGTACTGTAACTCCTTCAGCTGATCAACAGACACATCAAGGGAGGAGTGACTAAGCTTGATCATGAGTCCTCTTCTAAATTGCAGACAAGAGGGATCAGTTTCCAGATATTTCATCAGTTCAAAGGTTGCTCTTTGATTAAAGAACTCTGGCTTTTTATCCTTGTGGAATGCAGGAATCACTGAAACTGAACTGGTTGCTCTTAATTGGCATGATTTTTGGGGCTTGCCAGATGTTAATTAGTTAATTATTCAAATGGGCCAGTAGCACAAGTCTCTACAGGGAGTGAAGATTTGCAAAGTGTGAAATACCCTTTGGTCTGGTACAGCCTCCATCCATTTGAAACATCAAGCAGCTAATTACTTCAGCCCCTGTGTATGAGTGCTGCCCCCTAGTGGTGGAGGATGATCTTCACAGCCCGCAGGGACACTGACAATTAAGGGGAAGTGTGAGCCAAAGAGAGTGGAAAGCTTGGACAAATATAGAACTGACGATGTCTTAGCTGTGCCTTCCCAGCTGCTGATAATGCTTTACGTAAAGGTCTGCTTTACTATAAGCACAAAGTAAATTATGGAGATGGTAAAAACAATGCCTTTTAGCTTGCAATGTTTTAGCTCTGGAATATATCCTTTCCCCTCCCTCACTCTTAAAGCATACCTAAAGATGAGATGAAATGCAGACTTTAAACCCTCATGATACATTTGTGATGAGCATCCTTAAAAGAATAAATATTTCCATATTACACCTTATCATTATAATTATTTGATTTTATGTATTGGATAGTCTAGCATGGGGCTGCAATTATGTGTACGTAAATGTGCGTATGTTAAAGTAAGAGCATTGATTTTTCCTTTCTTTGTCAAAATGGAGAAAAAAATGACAAACCAGGGCAACAACAAAAAAATCCTTGGTGTGACAATATCCTGTAGAATGAGAACGATGCCTCTGGCATGGAAAAAGGCTTCGGATTCCCTAAAGAGAACCTTCAGGTAATTGCTGAAAGAGGTGGGGTGGTGGAGGGGGTTATACAAATGGAATATCCTCCTACCTCCTTAGGGGTCGGGCGCTTGAATTAATTTCAGTCTCATTCCCCAAGCCTAGGGTCCTTTATTGTTAAGCGGTTCATCCATCAGCACTTGGGGATAGGGTCCAGAAAGGTTAACTGTTTCAGATTCTCTCCTGGAAAAATTACCCATGATGTATCGCAGGGACTTAACAGAATTTGGCCCTGAATTAATGGCCTATATTTATCATTCAGAAACCAGGGGGTGGGCACATTACTTGTCTGGCCGCTTGAGTTGAACCTGTGAATCTATATGCAAAGCATTTGTTCATCCATAGTGGTAGATGTAATGGCTCCACACGCTGAAGATACGCAGGTCTGTGCAGAAGCTTGCAGAAGTGGAAATCTATTGTTAAATCAGAGAATAGAACAGGAGAGGCTACAGTTCAGGTGTTATTGGTTTACGGTATTGTTGGTGAATAATGAGTCATTTTTTTCCACCTTAAACAAAACTGCAAGGATGTGTCAGTGTAAATGGGCCCATTGATGTTTGGGAGATAAAACGGAAAGTTTTCGATTGTCGTTGGTAAGCACGGAGCTTTCTATGCACATTTTCCCTTTTGTTTCAAAGTTCTCTTCGTGCTCCTCGCCAACTAAGCTGCCGAGAGCTGAGACCGGCAATTTATCAAAAAATTACTAGATTAAAGGAAATGAGAGCAGGCTGCTTTTGACTTCCTAATTACTTAGATAACGAGTTCAAGCTATTAGCCTATTGTAATCTTTTTGGGCTGAAAAAAAAATTAAAACAAATGGGAAAGTTGGGCGTATTTTCTGGGGGGGATGTACCACTGTGAGCATGCCCTTTGGCAGTGTTCATTGTGCAGGTTGAACCTTTGAATGCTCAGTCTGGTTTCTCACGCTCCTTATTCTTTCTTAATGCTTGCGTGTGGAGGCGCTCACACACATTGTGGTGAATATTATACCACCTGATTAGTGTTAACCCCCAGCTGCCACTTTCTCACAGCGTTTATCGGAGTCATTAGTCTGGAACTTTCTCTGCCATCTTTCCTTTCTCTGTCCCATATTTCTGCTGCCTTCCAGTCCTCCCTCTTTCTTCTGCCCTCTCTAACCCTGTCCTTCCTTCCCTCATTCTCTTCCACGCAACTCTTCCATATCAGCATCCTTGTCATATAGTGAACTGAGGCTCCAGAGCCAGTATGCTCTTTCCAGGTTTACGGTCTGTCTTACTTGTCTTATTAAAGCCCCTGGTGTTCCTCTCTGCCCCCTTGTGGGCAGTATGAACTCTGCTGTCCACAGGATTTCTGGTGCAGAGACGGTGACTTAAGAAGTCAAGGCCCTCTCATCACCACTCAATGCAACATGAGTCTGCAGGGACTTCCTGGACTCGACGTCCAATCACCAGGCTTTTGTTAGAACTGTGCCACATCCTCGCATTGGCCCTGAATTTTGATCTGCCACCACCATTTGGCTCCTGCCCAAAATAATTAATTTGCAAGTAATAAGAGAACGCACAAATAACAGAGCAGTCTTGACAAGTTTCCATATCTGTCAGTTTGCTAAATGACTCTTTGGGAGCGAATCTGCATTTTAAGACTAAGCCATTCTTTGCATCCTAAAAATTCACTCTACTTGTGTGCTTACAAGTAGTGATTTCCTACAGTTCCTGTATTGTGTCTGCTCAATAACTTTTATACAATTTGACCCTTCTTTAAATGCAGTCTATAGAGAATCAAACAACCCAAAATGCTTGATTTTTATGTAACAGTGCTTGGGCAGAAAGCACCCCCCGTGCAAGATACAGCCTGTCAATGTAAGCAGCATAAGCAAGAAGTTAAAAGATTTTTTTTAAATAAGTTATAATAGGAAAGAAACCGACTGATAAATGATGTTGCTTTAATTTTTCCTGTCAGTTAAGAGAGGGTAGTGGTCCTGTATGTGAACGGTTCATTTAAACCAGAACTCTTCAGCCTTGGCTCGCCAAGGGTTTGTGCTCCAATCAGTCCGCCCGACGGGCGGCCCCTGTAACTCCGCCCCCTGCCCCCTGCCTCCTGTCTTCGCCACTGCTGCCGCTGCCCCCCCCCCCCTCATCTGCCTCCTAAGGGGGGGTTCCTACGATGACGTCTGCCCGTTGAGGCACTCCCGGCGGAGACACTGTGCAGGCTTCCACCAGTCCCCAGTGTGACAGCGGCAAATGGTGCAGTCGTCCACCTTCACTTCGATGCCGGCCGGGATGATTGTGGTCCCCGCAAAGCAGTTAGGGCCTGGGAAAGGGGGAGGGGGGGTGGATGGGAGAGAGAGAGCCAGAGAGGACATAATCAGAACAGGCTCCCGCTTGACTCTTTTGGAAGGAGTACTCAATGCCGAGGGACCTGGGAGCTGGGACACAGACCAGACATGGGGATCTTTTTTTTCTGTGGCTGTGCTCAGATGGGCTTTTTTTTTGGAGCAGCAGCAGTACTGAAGTTCTTTTCTTTCTGTCCCCTGACACGGATGGTAAACATTCTTACTGAGATGGTTTGAGGCCATGTGAAAGAAGAGGGAGTTTGTGAGGAGATACGGAATGTGAGAAATTACGTCCTCCACTGAATTTCTGGGTTTTCTCCCGGGGAAATCTGTGTTCCCTTGCTCAAAGAGCCACCTGGGCCCCATGTCTACTGTTCTTATCTGAGCTCCCCACTGCATATCAATTCCAATGCAGGTTTTCCAGTTAGTGCTTGAACACAATACTGTGACGATGCCAATCGCTGCCCATTGATAACAGGGGTTTGAGTTACAAATGAACATTTCCAGCAGTGTAAAAACTGCCGGATGTTATAATAATCATGACTTAATAAAGACTAATGAGGTGAAAATTACACATTCACATTTTCTGTTAAATAACAGCTTTCAGAGAACATTAGGGTATACACATATGCAATTTTTCTCCTGACATGTATATAATGTTTCACATATAGTTTTTTTTTCAGATGCATGATAATTTATGTTTTTTTCACATGTGCATAATATTCAATTAAGGCACAGTTAATCCGCCATACAGTTAAACATGGTTTGTGCCACAATGGCAGTTTCCTTTTTTCAGGCAGAAATGCCTCAGTGTGTAATGCAGAAATATTTCTTTCTTTTCCTTTGGCTCAGCTGCTTTATCCTATTTACTGTGCATGAATATGGAAACAGGGAACATTTTGCAGACCTCATCAGCTGTGAAAGCTTCACTACTGCAATCCAAGGAAGGTCTGTGCCTCTCTCGAGTATATGAATGGCCTCAGTCCGGAAACAGCGTTTTGAATACATTCAAAGCGTGTGCTACAAGATCTGGTTGGCCATACTGGTTAGGAATCAACTTCTAACATTAACCTTTATCTCTGCTGATGTGGATCTGACTCTAAAACCCTCAGCTGCAGAGTGATGTGCGTATGTAGACCCACGCAGGATACACAACTGTCAGCTCTCGACCTGTGAAGCAGTTCCACATCTTTGTAGATTTTCAGTCTGACATCTTCATCCGGACATCCAGGCGGAGACCAGCGGCACTGTTTCCCCAGAGAACCATCAAACGCCCACTAGAGCGTGATGGCGCCCCCTCCAGTGCAACGCGGGAATGAGAAGCACTCAGGGGTGGAATGAGCATTGATTATTTCCCCTTAGCCTGGCTTTCACTTGTCTTCCTTGTGTGAACATCCTCAGGGAGAGGCACACTGGCTGGCATGTCGTATTGCGGCCTCGCTGTCACGGCAACACCAAGCGGGGAAGAAGATAACACCCCCCCAATCCAACCCCCCCTCCAACCGTCAGTCTACTCCCCCTTCCACACAGGCTTTTTCCCAAAAGCCCTCGATGAGCCACTCCTCGGAACCCAACATGATAACAACTCATTGATCAGATCGCCGAGAGGGACACAGCGAGTTGCCAAGTCCTAATTTCCATCGATCCGCAGAGCGCTTGCAAAAGGTTATAAATAATCTCTGCCGCGCAGGACTAAAGTCGGCACCACTGCCAAGTGCAATTGTTTATGGCCCGGCAGCTTGTCTTTGCATAAGGACACCTTGGGCGAGAGATGGAGGAGTACATGATAATTAAGGAACCCTTTACATGCAAAGTAAAGGACAATTTCCATCCCGGGGCTGCCCACTGTGGAATGAACATGCTAAAATGATACTGTGTGTGTCTCTATTTTAGTTCATTTTGGCTGCTAACTCAAAAAACCCGCAAGGTAACATGAAAAAGGATCACTTGCTTCTATTGCAAAAATAACACACAAATGGCAGTATAGCTTGGTTGATTTGAAGCATTGCTATTTTCCCTAACATTGTGTGTACAGAGTAATGTAGACACTTGGAGCCTGATTGTAAGGTCCGCATCATTGAAATTGTTAACTTATTAGCCTTCAATGGACTGGATTACCCTTCCTTCCAATGCTGAGATACACTGTGTGGGTGGCGTGGTACCTGCTTAAAATGTAATTTTTATCAGGAGGCTGAATCCATTGTCAAGGTACACTTTGAAGGGACCGTGTTGATCAAAATTGCTTGGATATTACAGTGTTTAGAAAACTAATAAGTGATGCAGCGTATTCAAGTCATAGCTGATTAGTGACATTTAGATGCTTGATTCTCTCCACTGAGATTGTGTTTATGCATGCATACAAACTTTTACCAAGGGTAGACTCGGGAAGTTAAATTTGTGCCTGCAAACGAATGGAAAATAGTTTGCCAGGTTGAATTTTATTTTCTAACAGGGATTGTCTGTAATGAGAGGTGGAAATGTCTGGACACTATGCAGGTTAAAGTAGCTGGGTGTAATCTGTCATTTAGTGTCTCCTTGTCACTCTTGTGAAAATCAATGTTTTTTTTTTCTGGGGGTCTGTGAGGGTTTTGGAGGGGGTGGAGGCAGAGAGAGGGTAGAGGCAGGGGAATCACACACACACACACACACACACACGGACCACACGTGAACTGAATAAAATGTTGCTTGTTGAAGGCAACATTGGAGTATGAGGTAGGAGAAGTGCGTACGGGCCATCATTTTCAAGAGCAGGGAAACTTGAATCCCCTGATTCACGCAGGAGTCACAGAGATCTTTTCATAATTTATAACCCTTCACATCTCTCTCTGCGGCAGGGGAAGGACAGGAAAGGAAATGTGACAGCATTGCTGTTCTGGTTACTGATCCATCCGGGTCTATTGCACTGGGCACAAACCGCTCCAATTGTGTAGTGCTGCATCTGACCAGTACCAGTGCTTATTAAGGGGCAGAGGTAGAGGGCTCCCATAGTTCATTCTATATTAATGATTGCAGACAGAGTATTTATTGCCATGACTGCAGGCCAACACAATTCCACACCCCTCACTCAAAATGGTTTCCTTACTTTATGCATGCCTTATGTCATAAAGGTCTGAGAACCCAGAACAATTTTGTAGGGAGAGACATGACTGCTAAATCATATGTTATTTCTTTGCAAAATGTCCCTGTTTAGTGCCATACAATGGCACATTCTTTAAAATAAGAATCTGTCATATTTCCCAGCCTCCATCGGATAATGAACTCATTTTGACACATGAGACCTTGGTGAATTAGGGTATGGATCTGTTTTAAGAATTGATGATCTCTGTGATATGATTTCAACCAATCATAGAAATATGTTGTATTTTTACTCTTGATCAGTACAGCTGTCTGTAAGGGTGACTGTGTCTCTAGATCTAGGGAAACATATTGTGTTTGTGTGGTTACCATAGCTACCGTAGCTGCTATTTTATTTAAGGAAGCTGACTTAATGATCTATGTAACAGAGCAATCGGCAAAAGTCAGAATCTTCTTTCAGTTTAAAAATGTTATGCAGTTTTTATTCATAGCAGAACTACAGAAGAACAGGAGTTTGAGTGCCTCACTCCAGTACAAGGAGCCTAGCAGAACCAATCACAGAAATGATATCAGTATAACTTCACAAAGCCTGGCAACACATTATAAGGCAAATACAGATAGGCACCCTATAAAAAATGGCAAGTTTGCATGTTGATGTGTGCATCAACTCCTCTGTGGGGCTATTGATATTGTTGCTGTATAAAATCAAACACATAGACAGTGTATTTAAAATCCTCATTAAACCAAGCAGTCCATGACAAAACATACATACAAGCACTATTAATGTTTGTCAGCATGGGAAAATTTCAAACTTTTCCCAGGATGGGAAAATGTTAAAATTGCACGATAAAAATAAATACATAGGACACATAAAGTGGCATGCCCTGAAAGATGGAAAACACAGAGAATTGAGTGTGCATTACTGATTCATAGTTCTAAGAAACTGTTGCGGCACCGACTCTGATTTTTACTGAGGAAACGCAGAAAGGTAATTTCTTTTCATAAAAATCAATTGCTGCTACAGGTGGTCAGCAAAGACCACAGACGGGGTGCTGTGCCTAGCTTACAACCTGAAGGAAAGCGCACAGTATGCTGAGGTAAAGAGCAGACGAACAGAACCCAGCACACCTGTACAATCTGAGGAGTCTGAATAAGGACAATAGGCCTTTTGCACGGATGCTTAAATGTGCTTTCAATGTGCTCTCACTGACGTTTAAAATGCCCTTATCCATGTAACAGAGAGGCGTGCTCAGGCGGCTAAACCTGCAGCGTGGCAGGGTAGAGCGGGCAAACACACTCCCGCGCCTGACCAAAGGAATTCTCAAGTCGAGTCCCGGGGGGGCCATGGTGACGGGCCCCGGCTCTCTGAAATGCCAGTGCCGTCAGCATGTCACGGTGTCCTGTCCGCCCGGATTAGCTGTTCCTCCAGCCGCAGGCAAGGAGTAAAGGGGGGGGGGGGGCTTCTGAGAACACCTATTAGCTTCCTACCCCCTGTCACCGAAAGGGGCTCGCTGTATATAGGTCAGCTGGCGCCACAGGGGGCAGGTGGATGGGCGAAAAGAGACGTCTTGATCCTCAAAGTCTAAAATTAGAGATTTCCGGTTTTTGTTTCGTTTCTTGTTGGCTGTCATCAGATTTGGTGCCGTAGGACATATTTGTGCGGAAATGAGTTTCCGCAAGAATGAAATGAAAAGAGCAAGAGGGGACTGTTCACCATTAATCATCAGCTGCTGTTTTTTTTACCCCTGTATAACTGGCTTTTAAATTAGGAGATACGTTATTTCTCAGTGTTCATGTTGACTTGAGGGAACTTTGGCCAGTATTTGGATACAAAAGGTTTAGGTATGCACAAAACAACCCTCTTTAATATAAGCAGGTATTTTGAATACATTCACTTGAAATTTAAGTGTAGTGTACTAGGCCCAGATTATACAGTCTTAAGGTATAATACATGGACCTTGATATGCTTAGCCTCTCATGAATCTTAAGGATTGCATAAAACGCACTGCCCCAGCAAGCAAGCACTTAATGGACCTGTATTGTGAACTGAACTTCCACTCACATGTGGACAAAGTGAGTCAGGGGAGTTCTTTGCTCTTTGACAATACTATAGACAATCTACCAGTAAAGAAATCACACAAAGACACATTCATTCTTATGTTGCTAGTAGAGCAATTATTTTTTGAAGTGTTGAAAGATTAACTAGTTCAAATATATGTTTACAGCTTGCAAGGTTCTTAAGAGGCTGTAATTTTCAGTCACTATTTAAACTGCTTGTGCGAGTCAGTGCATCACTGGGATAAGCATGTTCATTTACTTTTTTTTTCAAGTGACAAGTCAGTTGGGCTGACTTTCAACCTTCCCTATATGGCAGCCTCTCAATCCCTCATAATAAATGTGGACCTGACTTTATGAACCTGAACATTATATTTTGGGTGCGCAGATATAGGTAAATGCTCTTGGTACTTCCCCCAATGGTAAACTCTTTCGTATTGAAGTTTGATTGTTATGCAAAAGCCAGAGGGTGAGCTCAGAGCCATGGCCTGTGCTGACAAGCAGGCAAAACTGGAATCTGTAGGATAATACTACTCCCATGAGTAGCACACAATAGACCAGAAAACTACTAGCGGTACTGTATTTCAAACAAATCCAGCGTTATCCACAACGAATCTTTTGATAAAACATTGTGTGACATTGCAAAAGTGTTGATTAAATCTAACCCCCCCATCTTTTATTTCTTCTCCTGATGCACAGATCCACCCTCATGAGCCTTAATAAAGACCACCTCATTTCCATACACCCATTTAAGCACATTCAATCTTTGGTTTATTTGGTAACACACAGGTGTCCAATTGATTAATTCATCCATAAAATAACTCTTAAAAAATCTAATTAGCTAAACCTGATCATAAAACTGTTTTGTAACAGATTTCCTAGCCATGATTTAGCACTGTATACCTCCAGGATAGTGCTTTAAATAGTGTCTTTGGTGAATTGTATTTGGAGCTTGTGTGGACAGTTAAGGTCTCTTAAAACAGCAATGGGTGATCAAGGCAGATTAGGATTGATTGTACACACATTTCTGTGCTCTTCACCCAATGATCAATCTAAACCATAACTGATATGTGCATTGAGCAGCGGATGCTTCCTGTGGTTAAGGTAAGAATCTGTCACCACTGACCTAACTCCTTTTGTCACATGACCAAAATGTCACTTTTCCAAGAGCTCCGGTCGTCCTCGACTGCAATTGATTCCCCCTATCATGCCCACCGCCCTGACAGTATGGCCGCTGCCCGTGCTTCTGGGGGGGGGGGGGGGGGGGGTCAACTTCAAGATGGGCTGACTCTGCACTATTCGCTGTCCCCCAATTTGTTACCGTCCAATGGCCATTGGAATTCTATAATTCTAATAGGGGAATTGGCCCACGCTGACAAGGATGTTGGAGTAATGGGTGACAGAGGGCTCCCAGGAGCCCAATTAAATCCTCTCCGAATGCCCTTAATCAATGGGCTGTGTTTATTCTTCTGGCTTTTCCCTTGTAATTAAACAAAGGATTCCTCGTTAGAGTAAGCGGTGAACCCCAGGCCCCAGATACACGTAAATTTACTCTGGGGGTAAATCTACTCTTGTGTCCCCTTCTGTAAATAGTCTGAAGGGAAAGTTTTCAAATTTGGGTGTTGCTGTATTTTTTTTTTTCACTGTAATAGTCTACTTTGAATCTGATGCCATCATCCATTGTCAATATATTAATCCTTAATATTTTCACATGTAGTCAATATATCACCCTATCTGTAGCCTTCAAATATATACGACAGTTCAATTCAATGACATTTTAAAAGTGCTAAAGGTCCTAGTCTAACTGGGGGCACCCCATTGTTGTGGCACAGAAAGCACTTTCAACTCACATGTCCTAACATGGGTATGGAAGGAAGCACCATTATCTGACCCTCATGAGAAATGCTATGTAACTTTGATGACAGAGATTCTACCCTGAAGCACTGATCCTGGATCAGTTGCATCTTTCTGCTTTTTGTGCATAAAGGCTGGAGTTAGGTAGACAATGGCATGCTGGCTGTTGGGTAAGATGATTCTGGAATTGTTGTAACAGGGAAGAAAGCAGCCAGCCACATATTTTGGACACTGAGTTTTGGACAAGAAGTGGTCTTACCGTTTTTACAGATGGGGCAGCACTGCTCTGGCTCGTACACGGGGTTGACGCACTCGGGGACAGCACAGTCCGCCACCACACAGTGCACCTCATTATTTGGCTCACAGCGACACCATTCACAGGGGGAGGGCTGGAGAGAGAGAGAGAGAGAAAGGGGTGGGGTGAAATTAGAGAAAAGAACATAAACAGCAGCCTCTCGTACCGACCATGAGTCAGACCTGACAGCTCGTCTGGTGAAGACCATGCAATAAATTCAGAATATGTATGCACACAGGCTAACCAATCAAAAGCAGCAGGTGTTTCACTCACTGAATCAGTGTGCTGTCTCATTAATTAATACGGTACACACATAACATAATGCTCTTCCATATTGTTGCTGCATATTTATCTCAGTTAAGTGGAAAGCTGTCACCAAATGTATGCAAGGCTTGCTTAGTAACAAGACAGGCCTGACACAAGCTGGTAAATGAGGCTACACAAATTATAGTGGACATCCCATAGGAGGGATTATGCTGAAGCCACTGTCAATGCGGTTTTACATCTGAACAAATATGTTTCTTTCCTCAGTTGAAATGTCAGTTTTACACTTTGCAAAACACTGCACTGTACTGAATAAAATGCGATTAATTCATTTGGTTTACAAATGTCTACCCCCAAATCCATTTTTGGCCTGGCTCAAATAGGCCACATGAAACAGGCTAATCAGTTCTTTTCTGTCACAATTCAGTTATCAATGTCCCTTTCACATACATTCCATGCAAAAATTAAGTCATGGATTAGCATAAGATATTGGGTTGAGGGAGGTTCTGCTTGGAATGGAATTAAGAGAATGGAAACCCCTTCAAGAATGGGCTGATAGCTATTTTCTTTTTGCACTACCTGTACATGAAGGTTCTAAATGTAACTCAGCAAATCTACTCGTCCTCTGGAGAAAGCTACACACTCTGAGCAATTGCTCTTTTGACCCTAAAATGAAAACTGGGGTCATGTAAACATTCAACATGGACACGATGCTGACTTTTTAAAACAACGTAAAGAGCCAGTTTGTTTTCCCAGCGTTATCTGAGGAAACTGAAAAAGAGGTGTTCTCATTGTTTTCCCAACATTCTTAACGTCATGTGACAGGATGTTTTTGTTTTCTCCCTATGATTATGTCTCATTCTGACCATGTCCCTCACCCTCAGCTGTTGCTCTTGCTGTCATCCACAACAATGTATTGCTTTGTCTCTGCAGGCACTTGTCTGAGCGTCCTAGAGTCTAAGGGAAACTGACTCCCATATAAATATTAATGGCTAGTCTCTCTATAATGGACAGCTCCTGCAGGACCAGGACACCACATGAGTAATAACAGACAGATACCACTCTGAGTGTGGATTGCTTTGGCACCATTAATGCGTGTGGAAATGCACATTCAGAGTATACTATTCGTGACGATCAATTGCAATGCTTCATGAAGACATATCCATTAGAAGTGTTGCCACAACATATACGGAATGTTATCCGCAGCATCAACATTGGAAAACTATTCTGAAGAATAAACAATAAAGAAAATATTAGGGCTTACAGATGACAAAAGGAGATCATTATCCTGAACCTGAAGATAAGACCACTGGCAAACAATGAAATGATGTAGGCCATGAAAAATACCATGCATTTATTCATAAAGGAACGCAAGAAATCAGATTATCTAAATTCACCACAGAGTGAGAAAACTGAAATGACTTTAATAATCTCTGTTGGTTTGGGTCTGATGTATGTTCTTATTTCTATAAAGATACTCTATTAAAACCCACACAGATTCTACAATGCTGCTTGTAAGCCATCAGACCGTTCCAGAGCTTAAAACCCTGCTATTCTGTATTTAAATGAAACCAAATGCCTTAAGCCGGCATCACTATGGAAGCACTCGTCCCACTAGGCGCAACTCCAACATTTTAATTACCATAAAATGCCTTATGGCTCTTGGTTTCCTGCCTTTATTTTTGAGACAACAAGGAACATAATGGTGTATTAAATTCCCTTTCTATAGCCCCTCACAAATGTGTTTCTAATACACATTTTATTGAGTCTATCTGTTTCTTTATGTTTGGTAGGAGGGAGCCAACAGCCGTGTGTCAAAGATCTCTCAATGGGAGAGCTCGGCAGAGGGTGATATTAACACATTTTAAATGCAATCAGTGTTGGCAGTTTTGATGCCTCAGTGACAGGCAACAGGCTGGTGCTACACTGGGATGTGCTGGTGGATTAGTTTCTCTGCATGAAAACAAAAGAATTAAGTGGCTTGCCAATTTTTCTTTAAGGCAAAATAAAGATTTTTCTCCTGTGAGCTTGGGACTGCTGCACTAGTGTTTACCTTTAGGTTTCACGCTAAAGGTGGGCAAATAACTGTTCATACCTGCTAATGCAAGCAGTTACACCCCATCATTCTATTTTATGTGGAAAAATGAAGGGCAACCACATGGATTAGCTCTGACTACCAACAGAAGGAGGCAGAGTTGGATCTCAGGGATATGAGCAAAGGGTGGCTGTGACCACTCGCTGTCCTGTTTGCAAAGCTCAGTGACTGCTTTCCCTTTTGAGGTTAAACATTCCTTCAGTAGACAGAGCTCTTCCGGGCCTGAACGCTAAATGTGCCAATTATTCTAAAAGGACAAGTTCACTCATGAATATTTACTATGCAGCTTTTTGGTGGCTGGTAGCCTGCATCTGAGGGATAAAGGTTACATTGGGGGGGGGTTAAAGGAGAAAAGCCAGCCCTCACGGCTCAACTTCCCCTCCGAGTGACACCGGCTTCCCGGCTTTGTACACAGCTTAATTGGGACCGTAAGTAGCCTGAGCGCTAATGATCGCCTCTGTTCTCTGTTGATAAGGGGGCTTCCCGATGGTGCAGAGGCTTCTGAACTTGCCCATGGAAATCGCCTTTAATTGCAATGAGTTGAATGCTAAGAAAATTCAGATAATGAGGCCAAGCATGTGGAAGAGTGGAGCTGGGAGATTCTGTCCTTGCCTCTGCTGTCCCCGGCCTTGTTTTGATTGCCTTGTTTAGCTGATAAACGTAAATGAATAGAGATATGACTCATATTTGTGGGCTGAGTGCAGTGAAACTTCGCTTACACGAGAAGAAAGACACTTAGTATTTGAACTGCAGGATCACTAGGGAATCTATCAGGGGTAAATAAACGTCTACTTGCTCACTTGCAAAATCTAATTGTGGTTCATCTAATCTATGCTGACTCCTAATAAAACAAATGTGTTTAAGACAATATTTGGGAAACAGGGCAAGACTACTGGAGTCCACTCACATAAGCTTATCTAGCCCTCAACAGGAATCTAAAGGATGCAAACCTTCTATTGAGCTGTATTTTTCCCAGCCTAAGTACAAGTACAAAGTACTCTGTCAATTTAATCATGATTCCTCCCTAGAATGCTGTTTCTATTGGCTGCCTGGCTACTGTGCACCAACTACATGCATTTAAGCAAGAATTTCTGAACCACAGCTTACAGAGTATCCTTAAAGGGAGGCCTCATATCATTTCTACCTTTCTAGCACTGGCAGACGTCAGATAATCATTTCAGTAGTAACAGAACAACTACAGGCAGCTGCTTTGTACAGAAAACCACAAACAAAAAAAAAAGGAATAACAAAAAAATATATGAGTCAGGTTAACTAAAATCATTCAGGTTGCCATGAGGTTAGGAGCATGCTTTCTGGGGAGCTTTGACCACAGGCGTTTCTTTTGTCCAGGTCTATCTTTGAGCAATATACAGAATGACAGAACAACCCTGTTGCATCACTTATTTCCAAAACCAGATATGTCCAATCATGAGTATGTTAAAGAATATTGTGCGTTATGTTACAGTCATTTTAAGATGTATTCTACAACATGTGCATAAATGTGCACACAGCACTGTGCATACATGAAAGTAGAAATAATTAGTGCATTTTCCAAAAATGCTCTATATCATGCATAGAAATGTATGAAAAATCTGTTCCTTATATTTGGGTTCCATATTTTCCCATGTGTCACATACATAGTAGCTCAATTAACTGTTCTGTAATACCTCAGATTATTTTAATATTTACAAAATTACAGAGATTACTGCAGTGTGAAGACTCTAATATCAGCTCCTCTCCGCCATGCATAAGAACTCATAAATCCATGAGCGAGCAGGTATTTATCCGCTGCCCTTTGGCGGCTTTGAAAAGCGGCATACCAAAAAAAAAGTGTTATTAGCATGTAAATAGATACAGAGGATATTGCTGAATCAGTTCCCTCTGATCTCCAGCCTCATGCAGGGTTGAGGTGATGACTCCTAACAAGAAAGAAAGCTCAGGATTTGGCAGTCATGCTGCCCAACCAATTTAGACTGCCCTAATACATCAGAGATGTCTTTTAAAAATGGAAAGGTTGCAGACAATCTTTTTAGTAGCATTTTTTGTGGATCAATGCAGGTGATTAGGCAATGTATGTGCTTTTTGAATCTATAGATATAGCCCTACCTAAAGTCGATCATGTTTTAATTGATACAGCTCCCTTTGTAAAGAATTACCACAGAGTGCTCGGCAAGAGACAGTTCCAAATATAATTGAATACATGATAAATTTTATGATTGCATAAAAAGGAAAGCCAGTTCAGGCTGATCCAAATCAAACTGTAATGACTACTGAAAAAAAATATGTTTGTAAGCATTTACCCACATTTTATTAAGCCAAGTCTAATAAGCATGACACCTTTTCAGCTAACTTGTGATATGTCTATGAAAAACATATTCCTTTTTTGAAGGGACTGCTCTATCCTCGGGGGCAATTTGAAATAAAAAAATCCAAAGAACTCCTTTTTTGGAAGTTAAAAGGTCTTTATTAAATGGAAATGGCTATCAAAAATGTTGAAAAACAACACCTATGTGCCACGGCCCAATGAAGCCCTTCAAACACCTCAAACAAACCCAAACAACTCTGCTCCCAATGAGCACCCTTTTTGGTCATCCACCCCTGAAGCAAACACTCCAATGTGTCTTTTTCTGACTATAATGTTACCTGACAGTTGTGATCTGACAATATTTGATCATTTTTTGATTAGTTTCCATGAATTCTCTTCAGAAACACCCACTTCCGCAGGGTCGTGCAGCCAAACGCAGTGTTGCTAACTTGATTGTGTTGCCTTTTTTGTCATTTCACCACTCCTGTTAAATATCATCAACATGTGAGAACAAATCAAAAAGCCTCAGGCTTTTAATTCCTATAGAACATACCTATTGGCAATAACGGATGCACAAGAGAAATTACACTTCAGCAGAAACAGACACTTTTTCCCTTGCCAAAATCATCCATCATCATTCTTTTCTTTGAAATTCTCAAACTGTGATTGTTAATTAGTATACTTCCTGTTACAATCCTTTGAATTATTAGCATTAAGGTTTCCCAGGCATTTACGATGCTGTTCAATGTGTAGCTCTGTAGAATTATTCCTCTATTGCCCATTAAAATTGATTGGGATACAAACATGTTATGTAGGCCATGATATATGTAACCAAACATACCAGACAAACCATAAAGCTTTAATTATTTTTTTTTTTAAATGTGTTACAAAGCACTAATAACAGTGCACATCAAATCTGGAATTGAGCTGAATCTCAATTCAGCTATGACAGAAAAAAATTTCAATCCAACCAATCTGAAGATTAAAATGCAAAAAAATTTTTTATAAATGCTGGTGTAGGATTTTAATACTGACATTGTTCGCCAAAAAATATAAGGCATGTTATGGTAATGTAGGATTTTCTGAGAGCCGATTGCTTCTCTCTGCACTCTGTTTTGTTTACCTGTGAAAACTGTCCTTCGGCTATTTGTAACAGTGCTGTCATTTTGTCTCTGTGAGATTGAGTGCTCCGGTCAAGGGCTGCCTTAGTCTTCACTGGCTCGGCTCCAGAACTGTCTGGAGTTTAAAAGCAATGTGTTTTGCGTATTCCAATTTATTTCCCAATCTTTATCTGTAAAGCTTCTTGAAATAGCTCCCCTGAAATGCCCTTGATATGTGATTGCCTTTAAATGCATTTCCTCCACTTTTCAATAGAAGACTGTAAAAAAAAAAAAGAAAAATCTTACATGTGCACTTGCAGCAAAATATGATTTGGTCATCAGCAATAAACATTACATATATTTCCCATTATGGAATAAAGGCTATTTGAAACATAATGTAAGTGCATTTACCATTGGTTTTTCATCAGGAAGGTAATGTGCCTGACAAATCTATCATGGGTTTTGCCTTTTCAGGGTCATAATCTCAATGTACAAATGCACTTACCACGCAAAACAGAACGCTCTGTTAATGTAGTGTTTAGTATACTTGCATGTCAGATGAAAGTATACTTCACATACCCAGGTGATAAAATATACTTCATGCATCTGTAATACATTGCAGTTCATCCATCAATGTATTGATGTGTGCTGGTGCTTTCCATGTACCTCGCCCATGAGGTACAAGATGAGGTGAAATCATGCTACTTTACCATGGCAAAATAAAACGAGCAAAAGCCACTCAAACTGGCTGTGCTGTTTGATGGTGCTTATAGCAAACTCCATCTAATTCCCCTTTGGTGTGCCATTCAAGGTTTAACAAAGAGGGTGTTGAACACACTGTGACACTATCATACCTTGAATATTTGCAAGGGGGCGTCATTGAAGGGGCGGTTTTAGTCCTGACAGTGCCATGTTTTGGGGGAGTGGGGGGGGGGGGGGGTCTCATCTTCGGTCTGGGTAGGGGTTGGGTCCATGCAATGTGCTGTGGGGGGGCAATGAGGGGAATGGGGACAGCCAAAATGCATGCCAAACCCGCCAATGTTTAAACAGCTTCTTACCAGCATCAGGGAGTGTAGAGCAGAGAGACTTGGGAAGGTCAAGAGTGAGAACCACAAGGTAACCTGCGCCTTCTGTACAAACTGAATGGACTTGCTAAAACTGAGTCATTTTTTTCCAGATCTGTAGGCATGGCCTACTTGCTTGGTTTTAATCAGTTTTTAAACTGAAACATATATTTTTCTCCCCTCTGGCAACTTCGCTGTGAGAATTAATTCTAATAAGCACTAATTTCCGATGCTTTTTATAGCAATTTCCTGTCAAAGGAATCAGAATTGGCTGAGTCACTAATTAATAACTAATTAATTACCAATGTGCACTGGTTGAGTGTGGGCTTCGGCATAACACCACCATGTATAACACATCTGTATCCATGTATCACATCAGCAGTCTCCTTAACAAGAGTGACATATTTCTTGCTATACCTTATATAGTGACTTGCTTTCAATTTCTAGAGGAGATCACACAATTTTTCAGAATTTGTAGTTTGCTCCAAAGCTAACACCACAGTGCGCTTCTAGGGAGAGCTTAATCTCCTCTCTTAACTACACAGTGTGGCTTCAAGTTCCTTATGCTCAGTATTTATATAACTTGTTAGCAACATAGTACATTGACATAGTATTGTTAATTGTAATACCAAATATGAATGGAGATGTCTGGCCAAAAAATGTCAGTTGCATCTTCCATGCTGATTCTGGCAAGTGTCATCAATAGCAACAACATTACTCGTTCAAAACTGTAGAGTTTATGACTTCTTTATTGTTTCCATGCAGGACATTAACATGATAATGTCCGACACCTGGCACCATGGTTCATGAATGTGCAGCCCCTCGCCCACTCTTCAGAGAGAGGGTGACAGTGAAGAACTCATTCTGGTCCTGAAATAAACTCTCTAGTGGTGAAGCCCAGATTTTCTGTCAGCAGAAACAAAATTAAATTATAATGTGCTTTTACTAATTACTATATAACAAAGGAGGAGGGTAGGGAACAGGGAGTGTCATGGTCGCTAAATAAAAGGGGGCTAATTAAGCTGTTCTGAAGCTAAAACTTTCGTTTGAGTGGGTTGTCATTATTTTTTTTGCAGTCCTATTGCATGTGAAGTGTATGGGCCTACTGCAGGGAAATTGGACTTTGTGTGAACTTATTGCATGCATATTTTAGTGTGTTTAATGTTGTCTATGTTCTGCATGCCTGTACTGCAAAACGAATCACTCACTGGGAATAATGAAACTACAAAGGGATAATGAGGCTATATTGATTGGGAGGGGTTGCCTTGCGTTTCTCTCCTTGGTGCATCCATCACTCTGAGGGGATTCGACTCCCCCTCTCCTCCCCAGAACCCCTTGCTCAGCACCCGCTGACCTGGCGATCCCAAGAGCGCGGACGGGACCGATCTGAGTTCACATCCCAGCTCTAGCCAGTCCGCCTGGGATCTGAACTCACCCTATAGCTCCAGGTTCTTGATTGTAGCTGCGTGGTGGCGCCAGGTGAGTGGGTCTCTTCCTCGGCCAATGGGGAACCCTGCAGGTGAAACCCCTACTAAGGGTGAGTGGCACATCTTTGTGAGGGCAGCAAAACAACAACAGCAGCACAGGAAACCTGCCCCCAGAACAGGCCCCACCCTAATGACCTGGACCACGGCAGTGACTGAGTCTCAGAGCCAAGCCCACCGCAGGGCAGTGCATGCTTTTGATGTGTAGGGTGCTCAACCCAGGGACAAGGGTAATTCTTGCTCCATTAAGGTCAATGTCAAGAACGTCTCCAGTCTGGTTTAGTCTAGTTTAGGGGAATGCCCGAAATAGCATGCTCAAATCAAACTAATCAACTGATCAATCTGTCATTCTAGTGATTAATTTATTTTTTTATAGGAAAAGGAATTTTATGAAAAAAGAGCTACAACTTGTAGATCTCTAAGTGTCACTTTAACATGTAATAATACAATATCCTTTAAGCTGACACATGAAAAATGTTTGCGTAATCAAACACAAGTAAAGCCTCATAATTGAAAGGAAACGGCTGGTCCAAAATGATAATTTAATCCACAAAATACTAATTAATTGCCTGTACGCTCACATGACACAAGATGTGATCAGTAAGGCAAAATGCATGAGACTAAATGCAAACTAAGGCTCTTCAAATCCAGAGTTTTCAACCAATTGGCATAGACAGCTTCAGTTTCTTTGACTTACTCTTCCTCAATATTGATAGGAATTGACATTGATTTATTGTGCCTCAGTAGCCTTTTAAATGCAGTTCTCTATAGGGTTGCCATGACAAACAACTTATACTCCTGAATAAGTAACCTGGATGATGATGGAAGCCACATCAAAGGTTACCCAGTTTGCACCTACTAATGAACTATGCCACTGAGCACCTAAAGCCCTTTGATTTTTTTTAAGGTGATTTATATTTATTAGTGATTCAAAGAGCTGCATACAAAATCAAAGTGTGAGCCCCTGCAAATTAAATGTGCATACCTCTTAATGTCAGCTCTTAAGCATACAGATCATGTCAGTGCGTACTACAGAAATGTTCTCCACATCCATTGGTTATATAACTTACTGAGGGAAGTCATGTTTTTCATCCAGTTTTCCCTCTACATGCTCCTTGTTCTCTTCTGTTGTTAAATCTATTCAGTGGCAAAAATGAATGAGTTATCGAATAGCTGCAAAATGTTCCTCTTTAGTAGGAAAAGCCAGCTCAAGGTTGTTAAACACTAGGGTGCGAAGCAGTATTGATGGACCGAATACCTCATTAAACAGGTGGCTTACGTTGGGAGACCTTCTTCAAGAGGGTGTGAGTGCACATCAAAACTCTGGCTTAGCAGTCTGATGCCAGTAGCATCTAGTCTCTGTTTGGAATGGATTATATGCATTGGATTTGAGGGCCGAACTCGAGAGGCTGAAATTAGTAATACAGTGCATCACTTCAATACTCGCCACCACCACTGCCACACAATGACTGCATGCTATAACTTAGTACAGGGAAATTTAATATACATCTAAAATATGGAGAACGCATGGCATGTTTGTTGTTAGTGATTCATTCGTTCTAAATTTAATTCCGATATCTGTTGATCTGAACACAGGCATCTGCTATAAGAGAGAAATGTTCTAGAAGAAACTAAACAAAATAAATAAGTACTAATCGGAAAGAAGAAAAATATTAGCCAAGGGACATACAACTAAACAGCTGCTGGCACTGCTCCTATTACTATAAACAATATCCAGTTAATATTACTTAATATCCCAACCCTCTATTTTTTTTCAAAACTATTTGCCACTCACCATAGGTTTCAGAGTTAAAGGGGCTAATTTAATATCAGCAAGAAACCCAATTATTGTCCCCTAAGAGTAGCCAGTTAGTTTCTTGACCCTTTAAATGTATAGTTGTAAACTCATTTATGTAACCCATGCTACCATACTTTGTGGTGCAGATGTTGCTAGGAATATTTTAGTATTAACAGGTAGCATGTAACAAAAGAATGATAAAAATACGTGTAAAGGCCTGGTGTATTACATAAGTGATAGTTATGCATGATTCTTTGAGGAAAAATTAAAGCCAGGGGAATTCAGGCATGGGTTAGATGGTAACATGAACAAAATATTCATGAATTTGTCTCATACAGCCCGCTGACTAAATGACTATTGTGGACTTTTGTATCGTTATATATTTATTTATTTGGTTAGCTACTCTTATCCAAATCAACAAAGCTGTCACTGCAAGATCCACGAACCGCACATCGCAACAGCTACAAGAACACGGGCACAGAACTGTCAGTAACAATGTACAAGTATAAGCTCAAGAGACTGACGAAAACGGTGTAAGCACACAGCAGCAATGGTTTTATTATACACATAGCCCACACAAACCATTGACTGGAGCTGTATTCCTGCCAGATAGGTATACAGGCCTTTGTTCTTTATTGTGACCACAGGTAATGCGGCTGGTGAAAGCTGGGTGATGGATGACCTGGTTATTGAATCCCTCAGTTCATGTCACACTGCTGCTCTGTTTGGAGGGAGTTCAAAGGAAACAGAGGGAGCTGTCTGTGACGGCTTAGCTTTGCACCAATATTGTATACTTTCACTGGCAGCTGCCGGGACTTTTGGGACCTAGCAAAACCCACAGAAACACGTTTTCATGTGAAAACCGTACAAAACAACGCTGGAAACAATTTGTGCACAGCAATTTCTAGTCATATCAGATTTGTTTTATGCTGATGAAGACATGCCTATTGTGTAAAAAAAAAATCTTCCTCTATTTATTTTTAATAGTAGATGTAGACTGTTTTGTTGAGGGGGAAAAAAAAAAAACAATATACACAGTTAACTACTCCCAATACCAGGGCAGGGAAACACTCATATGGGGCATTGTATGATTAATTATCTATCACACACTTGTTTGGAATTACATGTTTCAGTTAAGCATTGTATTTAGGCCAGTATTGATTTCAATTTGTCAATATTTAATTATGAGCTTTTTTGATTGTCATGGAGCAGTACAAGTTTAGGAAGAATCTATAAAGGGTTTCATTGCTCTTATTACACATTCACATCACATTTACCTCCCATAATACATTCACAAAGCCATAAAACAAACTAATAATTTATACAGATCAACACTGTGATACAAACACAGGGAATATAAGGAAGAGTTTCAACGCATTTAAACCTTATCAAATTCATATGCAGTCTGCTTCTCCATTTTTATCACCGCACTTTCATCATATTTATTGTACAAACATCTGAAGAAGTGTCAGAATAGGTAATTTCAATTCAGAATACAAAAGCTCCTCCACCATGCATAACGGAATGCTATGTGCTATGTCAACCATATTACAAAGCTTTATTAATGGTTTATGTCATGTAATGACATGTTTATGTATGTTTTTTATGTTTTATGGATATATGTAGATAAATGTAAAAAAAACCATTACATAAAAGGAATGGCTATGTTTAAAGATGAATAATACATGTATATTACCTTGCTGAAGTTATTTCAACTATGAACATTGAGTAAGTTACCATTAAGTAGATGGACATGAACAGACACTTCCCATCAAGGGATAAAGCATAGTTAGCATCTTCTGTTTAACTCTCCTAATGTAATCTGGGGGTTGCAAATAAGGTGGCAAGCAAAGGAAACGGTGAGAGTCCTGTAAAGGTTAACAGAGAGTTTTCCATAACACTACATGTTCAGAAATCCTCAAGTGAGATCAAAGTCAATTACTCAAGCAATATGCGATGATGCAATTACCAATAAGACCTGCACTGTATAAAATATCAATGTGACATTTCATTACAGAGGCCTGTGTAGAACCTTACTGATATAATTACAAAAACAAGGAATATTGATTGTTTTTAATAATACACAAAACTGCACTGACAAGTCCAGGCTGTGGTTAATGTTGGGCTTTTTACACCAGTGTAAAGATTCACAAGAGGAATGACTTAAGCAAGCTTGGATTTAATAAACCAAATACTGTGAATATGATTTTCACACAAAGGTTTATGACATGTTGATTTTGTAGCACCATGAAAGCCTTAGCATTGTGCTTTATTCATAATGCTTTACTTTGTGCTTTTATTGTTGTTATTTTCCTCTATTCACATACAATTTGAATAGAGAGTAACCTGTTAGCTTACATTGTATGTATATACTAAGGTAAATGAAAGCCCTTCCAAAAATATAAAATAAAATGAAAACAGATATGACTTTAAGCTGTGAGTGTGCATCGAGTCATCAAAAGGCAAACCCAAGTGATTCTTCCTGTGGATGGGATGGGTTGGAAACATTGCAGGATAAGCATTGGAACGAGTCCTCTAAAGGCAGTTTAGAATGCAGCACTTCGCATTCCTGTAGGAATGTTGCCAACAACGTAATTGCTTTCATGTGCTCTGTTTTAGCTCACCGTTCATTGTAAGTGCAGCAATCGAACTCACTTTGAGCTGCTTCAGGGTGGGGGTGGATCTCAGTGCAAATCAGGCAATAAGGGTGAGTGAAATAGAGTGCTTAGGTGAAGAAACAAATCATCAGGTCCCAGACCCAATTGTCTTTAACTTTGAGTAATTAATTCAAACAAGTGCAAACTACATTGCATATCCATTCATATAAAAGTAAAACCAAACCACAACATTTCAGGTTAAGCTCGTTGCCCAAGAGTGTAACAACAGTACATCACTTTTAAATTGAACCCACAATCTCTAGGTCACAAGGCCAGTTCATAAACTATGCCACAATGTTGTCTTTTCCTTCATAACAGCTAATCAGTATGGTGGCTCGTCTTTCTCTCACTGTGGTATTTTAACACAAACTGGTACGATGTGAATGCTAGTTTCAGTAACAGCATGGTTTTGTTTTCAGGGCTGTATCATATTCTGGAAGTGTCTCTGCCTGATTGGCTAGGCTTATATGAAGTCATTGTTGTTTTTCTATCTCCACAGGCCAAAAATCTAAACAGACCTCATTTTTTGTCTTTGGTATACAGCAGGTGTCCTTGCCAGCACTATGAAATCAAAATGATTCACCAAAATCTAAACTCAAATACATGCTGACACACAAAAAAAGAAAATGGAAGGCTTTGTCAGACAAATGTAGTCTTTTTCCCACCACACAGTGATCAAAGTGCCATTGATATTGCACAAAGTGAATAAAAATAACTGCTGCACAAAAACAATAACTTAAAAGTGACACCTTATTGCATGGTTGCTGACATTACATATTGATAGCTAGCAGGAAAAAAACAAAAAAAAAAAACTTTGAACTTTTTAGTGGGATCTGGTATAGCTGAAATATTACAACAAATGTATTTTGTTAAAACATAATAAAAGTGTATAGATTATATTGAGTTAATTTTTCAACGACTAATTAACTAACTGCAGAGTTTGTGTTGTGTACACTTACACAGTCCATAAAGATTGTAGTAAACCTGAAGCATAGCCATTCATTTGTAAGAACTGTCAAATCAAACCAATTCTATCTGTGTTAGTCCATCACAAATGCCAGCCAGCTAAACGCACATAACACTGACCTTTGTGCCAACCACTAGAACTGTACCACTTTACCTCAATATCTTGTTCAACAGCATGCTTTCAGGATGAGACTTAAGAGTCCTAGACACCTCTGATTACCTGTGTGGCTCCCACATGGTAAGGACTGTACATTTATTTCATTGCTTCCATCGGAGTTGTCAGAACTTCAGAACAGTGCTCATTTTGCTCTTGTGTATTTTTTTCTACCACAATAGATATAGCAGACATTAAGTGAATGTCTCTCTGTATGTCTGTGATCAGGATATCTGAAAAGCCTTTGGATGAAATTTGGTGAAGTGGATGTCATTTGGATAAGAAAGACATTTCAGGGCAACTATGACGACTGTTAAGGGTGGCAGAGGGGTGTGCTACTTTTACCGCCTCTTGCGGAAGTGACCTGTCCTTTGTCCTTTAGCACAAAGGGATGCTTTCAAAGTTCGCCCATAATGACATTTCCACACAGGAACTTGTGAACAACCACAGCATACTCACACAGCCAAGGTCATTTGCTACTCAGTAGGCAGGACTGGTACTACAACACACCTTCTGAGAGTGCGGTAACCATCCACTGGACCTGAGTGACTACTCCAAAGTAAACAGCAGTGAATTCCTCTCCCATCCCAATTTCCCAGTCACTCCCCAAGGCTCACTAAATACCCTTCTTTGTCCTTGTTTATTCATGCCTCGGATTGACTTTGATTTTGCAGACAATGTTTCTAAACAGCTTGATGGACGTGCAGCGGTTATGACATTTAAAGACTCTGGAATATTCTTCACATTGCCTGCATGTGGATAAGTATCTCAGAGCTAAAGAATCGTAAGCATACTAGGTTGTACGACTCTAACATTATAAACAGAATAACTTATGAATAATTGTCAATTGCTCTTTTCAGAGGCTCCCCTTAGCAATCGGACTAGCTTGTCTCTGGTTCATGCTGTAACAATCAAACATGGCATTGACATTTCACTGCAGAAACTCTATCAAGGCCCATAGACAAACATAAAAGTGTTCTGAATATCAGCATGGCACCTGCACCTTAGTATAAGAACTACTTTTGAAAAAGGCTGAATGTTTCCTAATTTCCTTAAAATAAATATAGCAGACATGTAGTAAATAGAGTGTTGAGTTGTCATCACTGTCAAATGATGTCTACGTACGTGATGGAGCACTAAACATCGGAGAAATGAAACGGTCCAGAGGCTTTACTGAAAGGTTTCATCAAATGTCTACGACACAACTCAAGGTCGCTGACATGCAAACCGATACAGCGAGCAATTTATCCGCCCCGGGAACTGGTCACGTGCACATTGACTTGAGATGCAGAGCTATTTTTCTGAGAAAGTCACTATTAATTAGACGCTCGTGGGGGTTGGTCCGCTGGTCTTCCAAGATGTAGGTTGTTAAGCAATGCGTGTAATGAAAACGATAGGAATCCTGCCAGTGGGTTTTCATTAACAGACGACGGTATATTTGTCATTGCACTAGCATTTGAACCATGTCTTTAAATCAGCTACGGCGGATGTGCCCATGGTTTTTTTTTTTTTTAGATAAACTGTTTTAAACAGTTTAAAACATAACACAGAACAATCATACTTTTATCGAAAAATCCACACCAAAATACTGAATATGATGGACCCCCGAATATATTAGTGTTAACGAAAAACACCCTCGCCACTTGCACAATTAGAACTTTTTATAGACAAATTTAGATACACTTACTTCTTACCCTGTCAATCAAAATGTTTAATGGACGTGACACCGGAGGCCCAGTCGAATTGGGCGTCCCATATGTGATTAACGCTATTGGGTTTTATAATATTACTTTGAGAATGAATTCCATTGTTTTCTTTTACACTGGCTAGTAATCAAAATTAATAACATATTTATCCTGCAATAGCCATGCATTCTTAATGGTGTGGATCGCGCAGCACACCATTAACTCCATGAAGGCGTCACATTGTATATAACCAGTGCAGAATCACCAAGACATAACTATCTGATGTATCATTTAGTACATGTAACCGTTTACAAATGAACTAATACAATCCGGATTGAGTTACTGAAGGCATTTAAAAGAAGTGCATGGACATAGATCCTACCTTAAATTCCTCCAGGATTTTGTAAGTCTTTCCCCGGTATTCACAAAAGTTTTTGACCTCCTTGCACTCCGGACAGCAGCCGTTATGTTCCACTTTGGTACACTTAGGGTGTATTTTAGGGCACTCCGGTTGGTCGCACACCGGGCCGTCCTCCGTACACACGCAAGGGCAGTTCGAGTGTCCGGGAAAGAAGCGTTCTCCAAGCTTGTACACAAACCCACTGTCGTCGACGCAGCCCTTTCCCCGGTAGTCGTCGAAAATAACGTTGTCATTGTTGCCCGTCCGCTCTGCTTCATCCGCCGGGTAATCCTCGGGACTGATGGAGGCCGGAGAAACGGCGGCGTTCAGTGCGAGAAGGAGGACGCAGGTCGCTGGAACAAGAGGGCCCATCCTTCGCCGCGGTATTCCTACGCATTCAAGGAGAGGGGCATAGTTTCCTTTAGATATACCTCCTCTATACATTGCACCTTGCGCTGAAACCCGCTAAACACAAAACAGGTACAACTAACATGCTTACTCCTTGAAAATGAAAGATGTGCTTCCAGTACAGGCAATCCACTCTGTTCGATTGTTTTTCCTTGCAAAAAGTAAGGATCAGACTGTTGAAAACGACTGGAAAATTACGAATGCTCTGTTTGGAGTGTAATTTCAGTGATAATCTGTATATAAATTATGAACGTAGTGTCATAAATCGATGTCGAAGGGAGTGATACCATACACTTTCACTGGGGTTGTAGTTACCGCTCTGAAATATAACTTATAATCAACATATAGGGAGCGCAGAGATATGCTTACGTTTATGAGGACTAAATCAAAATTTTGCATATTATTCGGAAGATAAACAGCCTCAGAATCGAAATATGATTACACGCCACATTTATGTAGATTATCATATTGTTTTAAATACTCTGAGGAGATCCGTCTGTCTGGTATCTGGTGTATCTGGGTATCGAAATGTATATGAAAAATAGTGTGACATTGGATTCTCTGTTTCAATAATGAAATCGGAAAATGCGCTTCAGTGGCATTCATCTATATTCATCCGGCTTCAGTATGTGCCTGTTTCCAAAATTTGAACCAGACCCTATATCTTCTTTATGTAGTCCAGTGTTGCGTGTAACATTCGAGGTTGGGGGCAGAACCGATGATGGAAATATGGCAATAGCTTGTTTATAATGAACTCAGGAACTTAACTTTCCTGCTTACGAAAGGCCAGTGGCTGCGTGTATGCTGTCATGGAATGCATACGCTCAGAGGTTACACACACATGAAATCACACAAGTATAAATTTGTTATACTCTGACAGAATGGCAACCTACTTTGCACCAGTGCAATAAAATGTAGTGTGAACTCTCTTTGCAATTCACTGGGCTGGAGCTCGAGAGGAAACAAACTGTATGTAGTCCACGCGCATAAATTGCCTATCAAACCGTTTTGTTGTTATGTAATTTCAAATAATTTGATTCATACAGAATGAAAGGATGTATCAACTGGTAGGGAGCTAAAATAATATGATATAATTTATTGTTATTATTAATCTATTTGTCGGTACTATTTTTTCATGTGGTGTCCAGTACATTATTTAAAGCACATTTGTCAATTTAACAATGCGATTCTAATCGGATCATGTATGATATGACTAATGCGATATGAATCTTGCTATGGGCTAGTACCATGAAACGTAGTCAATAAGGATCGCGCAACCAACAAGTTGCTAAACCTACACATCGATCAACCAGTCATTAAAATCACTAGCCAGTGAGGACAGGACTACCGTGTCTGTCATATATCACATTTGTATTTCATCAGTAATTACGACATCGGCCAGCAAAGCATTTTTTTCATATGTCATTAGTAAGCACAGACAGCTGACTTTATTCCAAATAGTACGTTTTCCACGATGGAAAAAGAAATGAGCCATCAAATTGCACATGACTGGAATCCGATTCCAGACTCCAGCTGTTTCTTATGACGCTATAACGGACACACTACTTATTTATTGATTGAGAAAAAAGTGATGGCTGTTTGAAGTATTGACATGTCCATACCTGTCATTTGTGTAAACGTATATGAAACAGATAACAACATTAACCATTTGAAAATACCGTTGGCAATCACAACCACTGTAATATTTGATAGGGAATTATTATAATGGCAACGTCTATGAAGTGCATATAAATGAGATAATGGCATTTGTAGCACGACATCTGACGGCAAATGGTTATGGAGTGGCACTGATTGTGACCGACTCACCGCGTTGAGACGTTGGTTCCAATTTGTTGGAGTCGGAAACGAACGGACCCAGTTCCCTGTTGGACTGGTTAAAAACAGTGCGCAACTTCCACTTGGACCATTTGGCAAAATAAGATCGTCTGACTCCACGGATACTAGGTAATCCTTTTCTTACTTAGTCGCGTGAAAAAAAATACAAATAGATCACAGCCGCGGTCCGCTCCAATTTTCCGTGAGTAGCACGAGCGAGGTGTTTTTTGCATGTAATCTGGTCGGATACATGGTTTCCCCTTTTCTTTCTGTGATTCAGATAAAAAACAGAATTAAGAAAAACAACCCCGAATCAACTCTGTGGTAGCAAAGAATCAAGCAAACGCTAAAAGTAACGTGTAAAGTTGTAATTCCAATTCACTCAACCATCCACAGCACTGAGCCGCATTGAAATGAACTTTCAAATTATGCAGGCGTATCAAAACCGTTGTCTAGCAGCATACCTCCAGTCAGCGAACAAAACAAGAAGATGATATGAAAAATTCCAACGTTAAGCAGAACGGACACCTTTATAAAATAGATGCATTCCTCGTATCATGTCTTATCCCATCAAAGTTAGAGCTTCGGTAGAACAGGTCGTAAGATGAAGACTAATCCGTTTACAGTCACAGAGAGGAACACAGCTGCCTCGCAGTCCTAAAGCGCCGATACTCCGCGCAGAGCCGGAGAGGAAATAGGCTCTTACTCAAGTTCGAGCAAAGCAAGTCGAGTGAAGTACAGAAGCGCAATTCATCCCGACAGATCGCCTCCGTTAGCGTGCAAGGGCGCGCTCAGACTTGTTTCAGTACCTTGGACAGAGGCAGCGTCAGCACTGGCGCTGTTCAGCCAAGCAACAGACACTGGCGACGGAATCGGGATTAGTTTTTTTCTCCTTTCCTCTGAACAGGGGAGCGCGTAAATGATGGGGGCGCGTAGCTTCCTCGAATCACTGGGAGTCAACGCATCCTTGCATCAAAAGAGCTTCTGTTTTATTTGCCAGAGGATGCTCTGAAGAAATGTGCTGGATTTCTTCGTTGCGACTGCTCGGGGAGCCGTCAAAAATCTCCAAATGCAGAGAAAACTAACCCCTACATGCACTATAAATATCTGCGCCTTTTAAACAATACTACACTTTCGGTTATGACCGTGGGATTTAAAACAATCGACGCTGCGTTTGCATGCATTATAATACTGCTGTTTTGATACCCATGAGAAATCAAGACAGGCTCACCGACAACGGCTTTACTGAAGTTTACCCATAGGGGACACTGGCTTCCTACCTAAGAGTAAATGTAGCGAAAACTTAGGCAGAACACCATGGGTAATACAATACAGTATAGATTGTTTTAAATTAGGCATATGTAATCTTATAAAAGAGATTCCTTTGATCCTTTAATTAATGTGCCCTCAGAAGGAATTTACTGGAAAAACAAGAGAGTTACCCAAACTAGATCACACTGCACGTTAAACATTATGGAAATACTTTACGAAATCATACGTCTAACATCAGTGCTCCTGAAATGGCCATGCTATGTATGTAACTGGCAGTGCTGTGTAGTGGTAAGGGGCTTGTAATGAAAAGGTTGCCGGTTTGATTCCCCACTGAGGCACTGCTGCTGTGCCATTGGGCAAGGTACTTAACCTACTCTATCAATATCACTAAAATAGCACTTAAAATATTCAGCATCACTAAGGGAATGTTATTGTCAGCTACAAATGAAATATTGTCTTTTTTTTTTTAAATAACATTGTTCACTTGTTGCATTTTCTTTGTCACTGTATGAGCAGACATTTATTAATGAGGAAACCATCATTGAGCCTACAAGACAATGTTATATAGTGCAGTGGAGAGAAGCAAAGTAAAAAGAAGGGACGTTGTATGTTAAAGTTACGGTACACCAACTTGCACATAAGGGAAATCAATAGCGCTACTGAAAAAGAAAACAATACTAAATGTGCC
This sequence comes from Megalops cyprinoides, assembly GCF_013368585.1. NCBI lineage: Eukaryota > Metazoa > Chordata > Actinopteri > Elopiformes > Megalopidae > Megalops > Megalops cyprinoides. The sequence continues at coordinate 25,816,232 of NC_050596.1, forward strand.
CAAGTGCCTGAACACTCGCATTCATCTTTGCATTTCAGTTATATCCACAATGCAGTTATATTCTTGAGGTGGAACCGCGATGCAGTCTGAAGAGGTGGGCCTTTGGTCTGCGTCAGAAGATGGCCAGTGATTCCACTGTCCTGACCCCTGTGGGAAGTTAGTCACGCAGCCAGTCTTGTGATGTTGTGTCATTTTCGAGAAGGCCACCACGGTGCTGATAGTACAAAGGAGCAGCCTCTAAGGTCCTGGAACAGATGCCACCGTGTTTCCACTTGGTATAAAACCTGCTGACCAGTCATTTGAAGTCTTTGCTCTGCTCACCCTACAAAGTGCTATGTAAGCCAAATACTCTGGAGGACTCAATAACATTGACTTATGTATCATCTCCCTTTGATACTGATGCTAAATGGACATTGCTTTGCATGAAAAAAAAAGTTTTCATAATTTTTTTTTTTTTTAATCTTGGTTTGACATCATAATGAGTCCTTAAATTTGCTGGACTTCGTTGCCTCGTGTCCTTCGGAAGAAACTTGAATGTGCTGCAGTTCACCGGCTTTCTAATTACTCCCTGTGAGGCTGACCCAAAGCAAAGTGTTTTTGTCAGTGCTGAACCCAGACCTGTCCCCTAGCCATTCCAGACAGCTTACGCGCACTTCCTCTCCAGAGACGCATTGTCCTTGTTGTTCATGCTACTCCATGGCAGTTTGTAAAGATGTTGACAAGGAGCCGTGGCTTAGCCAGGCTGATTATAAGCTGCTGTGATGTACAACCTGTGGCAGACCTGCAGGCAGAAGGTACAACCCAAGCTCCCTGCTGATATGTCCCTCAGTACCCCCGGCATTTCCTTATATGGAAACAAGGACTGCAGGTTTACGTAAGCCTTGTGATCAGCTTCGCCACTGTCAAGCATGAAATGTGGGCAAGGCAAGTGAGGGAGCGTTGGAGCATCAGGGAGAAAAACACACAGCTGGAAATGAGCAACTGCCCGGTTTGTCATCTCTGAGTGAGTGAATGAATGAACGAGTAGTATATTCATGTAGCGCTGTTCATTTTTTCACCAGTAGGACTCCCGGCATCAATCAAATTTTACATTTACATTTATTTATTGGACATATGCTACCATCCAGAGCAACTTCTGAGTGTGTTGTTTTCCCCAGAAGATACCCCATCCAAGCTCTAACCAAGCACAGTTTCACTTAGCTTCAGGCATTTGGCAGGAAGGTGATACAGGGTAGTACCCTCCTGCTAAATTGATTATTGACAGGGATGTTTGCTTAGTACCAAAAACAGATTTAGGTTTTCCCTCTAAGAAACACCCATTTAAGTTCTTCTCCCTCTAACACTGACAGAAACTTGCAATGCTTCAAAATGCCATTCATGCTTTTAAATGTTAACAGTCCCCCTGGGCCTTTGGTAGATTTCTCTGATCTCATATGAAATTGAGTCATCAGGGATTATACATTTTTGATCAAAGATGATTTTAATAGTCATATTAACTGTATATCTGATGCAATAAAAATGGCTATACTTGTCTCTACTGGCTTCACTCAACTCCATCACCAAAGAACTTATTAAAGTTATTCTCCTATACTTTCTCAGCCTGTGTTAAATATTGTTAACGTGTTTATTGTCAAACCTCAGACTACATGTCTAACACCCTACAACTATCTGACATCAAGCCCCTTTTGAAGAAACCAAATCTAGATTCAAAAGTCTTAAAAATTATAGAATTATATTGAATCTCCCTTTCTAAGTAGAAATCCTGGAGAAAGCTAAACTCCATTGATATCTTGGAAACAATGCAGTCAAGTATTACACCCGGACAAAGCACTAAATCAACTTTCATTAAGGATTTCAATGATAGTCACTATTAGTCTGAAGAGGTGCTGTCTATGTTCAGGTCATACAGGTCATACATGTCTGCCCAGTTTAGTTCATACAACTAACTGAAGACATTTCACATCTGCCTCAAGTTAAGAATGGCATCCCTTAAGTTTCAGTCCTCAGACTCTTGCTCCTTTTCATAGTTTACATGCTTCTGCTTAGAGATGCTATCCATAAACATGGAATAAATATTAATATTAAATGCTCACACATAGTTATACTATGACATCTGGTGAAGATCTTCAGATCTCTAGATCTTCCAGATATCTAAAAGAAATAACGCTTTGGATGATATCAGACTTTCAAAAATGATATTACTTCAATTCTAGCATTGCTTCACTGGTTACCAATGAAATATCAGATTTAATTAAAACTGCTGCTCCCAAGTTATAAGGCTTTAAATGGACTTATGCCCATTTGCACAGTTCAATTTTTTTCCCAAATGGCCAAGTGATTTCTGTTTTTTCAAGTTCACCATGGTATATGTTAAATGCCTTGTGGCAATTTCCACTGTTAAATGCACTATAACAAATAAACCTTGACTGACTGATTGATTCATATATTGATACTTGCTACATTAGACCAAAATGGTGTCCTTGTACATTTGAAATCAGTATATACCAGCATTTATTTATTTCTAATGCAATTTCTGAAAATCTGTTATCTGAAAACTCGCTGTACAGATATGTCACAGTTGTAGAAAATCAGAACACGTATGACTTTCTGGGCTGTTTCTCTCAGTGGCAATTCCAGTTAAATTTGGGACTTTGGTCTGTGTTGATCCACACCCAGGTTATCATTTAGCCCACTTCAGAAAACCAGGCAAAAGCTCTATGAATAGAAATGCAAAAAGCAATTAGCTGATGGGAGCAGCAGCCTTTTCCACCTCCTTTATTCAACAGTGCCTCTGCAACATGTACCCAAACGATATTATAAAGAACTCAGCCGTGCCCATTACATTAATTCGCTATTTGCAGGGTTTCTGCACTGTGTCCGGTCATGGCCGCTCACACTGACCTGAATGCAGGAGCAGACCCAGCCTGTGGCAAAGACCGATCCCGGCGGGTATGGATTATCTTTACTTCTCATTTGTTTGGATACAAACTCTTCTCCTGAATACTTGTCATTTTCAAAAAAAAAAAAAATAGCTGAAGGTTTTGTATGCCTATTGTAAAGGGGACTGTTTACCACACTGGGAGGAAGAGCAGCCTTCGTGTGTACGTGAGTGTGTTATTCTTGTTACCATTGTATACTCTCTCTATTTAATCTAATCTCACAGTAACATGAGAAAAAATATTCTTCAGAGATTTCCTGGAACATCACAATGGAAAAAAAGCTAATTCTGAATTAGATGGACTGTGTTTCAGGGTGATGTATTTTAACTAGTTTCAGTTAAGTAAGTAGTAACCTGATAGTGGTCACTGGATTTCAAGTGAATGGAATGTTCAATATATGTTATCTGTCATTAAATTATAGAGCATAAACCATTTGTTATCACTTTATGTTGCTAAAATCAGCCTCCCTGTACTAAAGTTGATATATGACCTAACTCTTAAGTCTTATATGCTTGCCGTGTCTTGTTCTATGTTGTTAACCTGTCAGGACTTAGCCGGGTTTGTTTTTGTTTTTGTTTTTGTTTTCCCTGTCCATGTGCTTTTGCTTTTCCCTGTGTTCCAGCCCTGCCCTGCTCTCCGCCCTGTCTCCGCCCACCTGGTCACCTGACTGGCTCCACCCGCCTACCTGCACACCTGAACCCCATCTTGTCATCTGCCTTGCCCTATATGTTCCCCGTTTGTTTCATGTCTCGTTGCTAGTTCGTCTCAGTTCATCTGTTGCGCTACAAGCCGTTTGTCCTGTTTTGCCCGCCGGTTGGTCCGTCCGTCGGTCCGTCGGTCCGTCCGTCGGTCCGTCCGTCGGTCCGTCCGTCTGTCCGCCCGCCTGCCCTCCCGTCCGTCCGTCCGTCCGTCCGCCCGTCTGTCCGCCCGTCCATCCGCCTGCCTGCCTGCCTGCCTGTTTTGCTGAATTTCTTTTTCTTGACTTCGACTGGATCTGTTTTTGGTTTTGTTTGCTGTGCTCTTCTGGATTGTGACTTCGCCTGTTTTTGGCCCTGATTCCTGGACTGCGTTTTTGGGTTGATTAAACTACCTTGTGCATTCTGCCTCCCTGTCTGCGCCTGAGTCCCTGCCTGAGCCCTGACATAACCACACTGTCTGTGGAGTACAAATGTGCAACAGAGGGCTTCCCTCCATATTGTGGGACAAAAACATGGAACCAAAGAGATTTTTGGCTTCCCTCAGCGGTGAGGGGTAGTCCTTGGCCTGGCACCAGCTCTGTAGTGGACACCTGCCTCTTACAGAGAGTTATTAGGCTGACAGCATGAGACCTGCCTCCTGCATGGAATGTCAGCTCCAGCAGAGAGTTCATTCTGAGAGGAATGGAGAAGCCCATTTTTATGCATCTAGTGACCGTGACTGTAACTCAAAATTCCGCTCCTTTAATGTGTTCCATTAATTAATTGGGTTACGATCAGGGAATATGCATTTTTTTTTCTAGAGGGCCATTCTGATTTGATTGAGCAGAGTAATATTTTTGTTCTGTCTGAGATTATTTATATATGATAACTGAGCGTGGGATGTCGCTGTCAAGGTCTTAATGGATACTCAGACACTCAACAGCAGTAATCAAGAACTAATGCCATGTTATTTAATCATGCTACATCCAAAAAGGTCTTTAATGAATATAGGGGTAAAGGTAAAACTGGAATGACAGGGAAGACAAATAGTGTGTAATTGTATACCTGTGTACTTACATTGAATATGATCAGGAAAATGATCAAATAGATCTATGCTGAATTGTAGCAATAAAATGCTGCACAAACTTAGCAGACTCTGTTATCCAGAGTGACTTGCATAGGTTTCTGTTTTTACATCTATTTATACAGCTGGACATTTACTGAGGCAATGCTAGGTTAAGTACCTTGCCTAATGGCACAATGGCAGTGCCCCAGTGGGGAATCAAACCAACAACCTTTCGGTTACAAGCCCTGATCCTTACCACTATGCTACACTAGTATGGTTGCACATGCTAACAAATCTCATAAATAAATATAAGTCAATTGATTCGCAGGAGAGTAATGCACACAGGCAGCCTAGAAATAATCAAAAGGGACTATGAATGCAATCAGTGTTAAAGGGCATCCATTATGGAAGCAATGCAATTCATGGTGATCACACAGCGCCCCCTGGAGAGAGAGCGGCCAGTCATCTCCCTTTCATCCCTCAGCAACAGGTCCCTGCTGTCACCATGGCAGCCAACAAGCTTTAATGAGGGAGGATTTATGTCAGGGCCAAAGCGCTAGTCATTTCCATGAAAATGAGCATCGGACATTTAAGGATGGGCTTTATTTATTCCTTCCTGCGTAAGAACAGGCCGGATTCAGGAAATAGTGAGTGCAATAATCACATCAATGGATGCCTACTGGCTGCCCCAAATAGAGGTGAGGACACTATAAATTTAGTCCTGTCAGTGGCAATATTTTTCCCCATAGCGTCATCTGTTCCTTGTTTTTTTTTTGCAGAATAGATGACCCACAAATACATAGCACACATGCACACACATACACAGAACTACACATTACATTACATTATTGGCATTTGGTAGACACCCTTATCCAGAGTGACTTACATAAGTTACATTGTTTACATGCATTTATACAGCTGGATATTTGCTGAGGCGATTTTGAGTTAATTACCTTGCCCGAGGGTACAGCAGCAGTGCCCCAGCAACCTTTTGGTTATGGGCCTTGCTCCTTACGAACATGCTGCACACTGAAACTAACACACGTGCACTGCTGTAAATGGGCTGGCATGACACCCAGTGTGAATGTGAAGTGTGGTAATGTTGCGATAACTAATGCACTTTGTAATGATAATAGAAAACCTTTTGTGTACACACTAAAATGTCAATGTGTTTGTCACACTGGGGGCTGCCTTTCAGCAAAGCTGTAATTGCAAGCAGTGGAATATCCTTATCCGGTGTCTCTTTCTTCAGCGCTAGATGTTTGGTTAAGATGCCAACGCAGTTTTGGTGACTTTATAGAGTCATTGTTCAAAGTAAGTTGATTGATTACACAGAGCAGTTTGGGTAGGCACTTTGGGCAGGCACTCACCCGCTCTCAAAACAAAGCCATATTTGATGTTTGATGGATAATGTTTTGTAGTGTCATGTTTCTGTTGTTTTTTCTTCATGTTCCTGAGTGCTGCAACAGGGTTCTGAATTTCTCTAGTTCCGCTGATCGTTGCTTTTTGAACTAAGATGTGATTCAGGGGATTGTTGTTTAGAGAGAGACATGGCTAGTGTGCTAGCTGTCAGATGCCACACATCAATGTTGCCATTCTCGCAGTGTGGTATCTCTGATATGCTTGATTTTGTGCACTGTGCAACCACACCCTTCTCACATTAACCTAGCTACATTGCTACACATGCATACAACACATTTTTTCTTCTTTCGTGCATTAGGACACTGGGAAGATGATTTGCGTCATCTCTCCAGCATTGCAGATTAACTGGCCAACTGGGGTCTTTAAAACAGTGCAGGTAGCCTTTCATAACCCCCAAGCAACCACAACACCCGGGGATTTGCCAAGAGCCTTTTTGTCACAAGTGTGCTGGCCCATGGAGCATGACTCAGATGCACTTTGAACAGCACTTTCAGATTAGAGCCCTGGGACCAATAACACTGTGATACTAGGAGTGAGGACACGGAGTGGATTGACCTTTAGTTAAGAGGCTGTTATTTTGAGGATTTAGATGATTATTTTGAACAAATGCCATTTGAAAGCCCCAGCACACGTATGTGTTTTGTTTTCTGTGATGCACTGCACAGAGGTTTTTGGGGACAACCAAAACAAATTCAGAATGAAACCGTGTTTGCAGAATGAAATTTCCATATTATGCTGCTTTGCAAAGTGCTGCATCAGAAACAGAGTTGCAAGAATGCTTGTTTTGAAGTGCAGGTAGCTGGGGGATTGCATATCCTCAGAAGGGAAGCCAAATTGATTATACTTGCTGTGTCTGCATTAGCTGTGATGATACTCCTCTGAAGAAACTCACAAAGTCTGATGTGCCGAGGCCTAAATTATACATTTTAACAAAATTCTAGACACTTTTTTGTCTTTTTTTGGAGTAAATGGGGAATAAAATTGATTGAAATCGAGTAGGGATTCTGTGTCTCTCAAAGATGAGATTCCCATGAAATACCATGGATTGAATTTGGCTTCCATCTATTTCTTACTCTAAAGATCAATGTGCAAAGCAATTATTATTAAGATGACCACCAAATATATTTGAAAATATCAAGCATGATTATTTTAAATCCTATTTCCTGAGATTGAACCTGAAACAATTTCTGCTGTGTTTGGAACACACAATTGGAATGGCATTTGTAACACACAATTTAATTTAATAAACTAGTTACTATTTTTTTTTTTATTTGACATTAATGTCACTTTGATTACCCTAACAATGCTCCTGAATGACACCTCCGTATGCAGGTATACAAAGAGTCTCGAGTGACTGACACACATTCGTTCGAAGTTGAAAACACTTGTTACAGGTAAATAGAAGTTATGAAAAAATGTTATTCATGCCAGCATTGATGGCATCCAGTTCTACTATAAAGCTCACAAATTTCTCACTGCAGAGACAAGGACTCAACAGCGCAGCCTCAAAAGCTGGTCTATTAGATGTTTTCCACACTGCCTTATGACAGTCCCTCAATTCTTTCACAGCTAGGAGGTAAAAAGCCATTTGTCAGCCTTTCTTTTATATGCTTAATACCTGTGTTCCTAAGTCCATAAATTACTTTCTGTATTTAAGATCATTTGAAAAAAATATTATTACAGAAATCATTAAAATTTATTAGCATTTTATATACTTCTTTCTTGACATATTTGTTATGATGTGAACACAGTTATTGATGCTTGACTTGTGTTGTGTAAGCACTTGCTGGTTTGGGAGTATTGTTAGCCGGGTCTCACACTGTTGCTCATATAATTTGGGGTATACACTTCTGTTCTCTTGTGCTGGAAGTCACTCTGGACAAGAACATCTGCTAAATGCAAGTAAAGAAATGTAATATAATATAATATGCCTCTACAATTGTGCAAGTTGACCTGAGTACTGGCACAGAATAAATTTTCAGCATGTCTGAAAAATATTAAACTCTGAATGACATCCAGTTTCCCTCTTCCGAATACAGATAAATACAGATGATGTCCGTACTGTACTACTATAATGGCCCTCTATCAGGATGCTTATATAACTTGTACAGAGTACTGCTGCAAAAACCTGACCAGAACAAAAAATGTGTGAACACATTAACACCGGCATCATTCCATTGGCTGCCTGTAAAATACAGAATAAATGGCTAAGTCTGTATGTAGTTTAAAATTTTGGCCTAAACAATCTGATGTGACTTTGGGTCAAACTTTTAATCAAAAGTTTTATCCATGTAAGGAAAAGAGGCAAACAGAACTGGCTCTGAAAAATCAATTGGAAATTGTTTGAACTATGGACTTGAACGTTTTGCTGAATGCTTCCTGATTGATGTAACAATATTTTACTGCTAGGACTCTAGTGTAGTCATATATTGTTCTGCCTTACAAGGTTATATAACAAATGGATCAAACCATAAATGTTTCAATTAAATGATGGAGTTGTATGACAGAGTTTGAATTAACTCATACATTGTGGATGCTGTATAGTAGGGACATTAGCATGATTTTTTTTTTTTTTTTACTTTGGCTGCTTGATCGCTACGTGGAAGCGATTTATGGCACTGTAAAAGTTCACTCCTGTGGTAGATGAAGCTAAAAGTAGAAACAACATTTTTAGGACCAGCCATTTGTCTAACTCCATGTCATATTTCAGAAGCCACAGCAATTCCATTGTAGCACCCCATTCATTTTGATACTGTCCGACAGGAATATTGGATAGATGACACATATTCAATTAACCCATACTGAACCATCATTCTCCCCGACTGATGGCACTAATTCACGTGGAATTGTAATGATGGCATCGTTGGTGTTTCAGGTGCTTCTCACCCTGAGACGCAATTCTAGACGAGTGTGTCCTTAGTGGATAATCTCACTGGCAGGACCACGATGTGTGATAAATGGCCATTCTCCCCACCCTCATCTGTTCCTGTTCAAATCGTCCCAGACTGTGTAACCCCCCTCTGATTCCAGCTAGGTGGGGGGATTTAGTGACATTTGAGGAAGGCGGAGTTTGATGCCCCACTCAGGCAGATAAATAGAAAAGCCACTACAGAGTCCCACTACCACCAGCAGTTCCACATTCCCGCATCACCGACTGAGAGGTTCTAAGCGTGATTGGAGACTGAGATGGATAGATCACTTGATTAGATATGAAGTAGGTGGAAAAGAGTGGGGCGGTGGGAGATTTAGCTAATTCAGATGTGGCTCATAGCTGAAAAGTTTTCCACGTACCTTATATGGGTTTTGTCCAGGTATTCTGGTTTTGTTCCATACCTTAAAGAAATGTCACAAATTATAACATGTGAACTTACACTATTATTGGCAGTGACACTCTTTATCAAGTATGGCCAATTTTACTTTCCACAAAGACCAAGATTTACCCTTGGTCTGGACTAATCCGTGATGTGAAACCCTTATAGGCTCATACAGAATTATCCCCTGTGTCTCATTCTATTACCAATGCAGAACATATGACGCGTATAACCCACAAAAAGCTATTTTTTTTTTTTTGTTCCTGTTAATTGTTAGTTTCTCTCACACCTATAGTGGAAACCTTTTGTTACAGTTAGCGAGAGCCTGTTTGCTCACCATGGCTAATACCAAATTGATCTGCCAGCAGGGAGGATGATGTTCCCGGAATCATCAATCTATCAATCAATCAGTCAGCACATCTCTCAGCAGACACCTCTGTACCCCTGCGGAGAAACCCACTGGGGTGCCCTCCTTCCTCTGTTTACACCTTAAGGCAGGTGGTAATTTGTATCCGCTCTCTAAACAGCTACAGATGTCACTGACGGATGATTGGCAAAATAAGGCAGCCATTAACATGGTTTTGTCATGGGAATGTAATGGAAATCCAAGAGCAAAATGACATTCCATATATTGACAGGTTGAACATGTATAGCTAAAAACAAAAACAAAACAAAAAAAAAACATTCTCTCTTCAAGCATCAGCAATGGATTGAGCCAAAAAAGAACTCCTTTCTAAATGTCTTGGGAACATAAATATATATATGCACACATACAAACAAAAATGAACGTGAATATACATTTCATTTTTTTGCCATTTCTGTCATTCTCCCTGTTGTAATATGACCACACCCCTGAGGTGGACGGATTTGTCATCGTTCTTTGCTCATGACAAAGGCGGTAGCTACTTGAGCTGATGTAACCATTCTACTCCTTGTACAATGCTGTTTGCGACCCGATGGCTCCTGGGCAATGAAACCCTCCCATGAGCCCTGACAGTAATGAGGGCTCTGGTAATGACTGAGATAAGTTCACAAACATCCATCCTGCTGTCTCATTAAAACCCCTGCTCATAAAAGAGCCTTTCATGGACTTTGGACAATGGCTTTCCTTTGTGTGTGTGTGTGTGCAATCTGGATGCAAAGATCAGGCTTGCCATGAACTTATTAATGTGAGCTCATTCCCTCTCTCCACGCTGACCTGATACATTAGAACCAGGTTGAGTTCATTTACACTCGAGAGTGGCAAATTAGCCTGACTGATGTATTGCAGTCGCATCCATATAATCTGAGTTCACTGAAACCGATGGCTTGGCACACCGTAATCTATTTTTATGTGCATGAATGGATGCTGTGTACTGTAACTAAGCCAAACAACCCTGCATATTGTGTTTGTTTTTGACTGTGGTCCGTGGGTTTATATACTGTATATTTTGCAGTTCTGTTGGAACTGTTTAAATCAAAACCTCGACACAGACATTAATCCCAAATTACAAACCAATTTCATTCCTCACCCTGTCTTGAGGTGCAATCTGATTCCATTAATTGCCACCTGATAGCAAACTGCATGGCTGCTGTGGAGTAGAAAGCAAACAGCAGCAAACCAGCAAACCAGCATACACCACTGGGGCCAGGTTTAGAGATTTTCACTTACTGACTAACCATTAAGGATCTGTTATTGTTAGTGATGAGAACACAAAACATATGAGTCTGTAAACATATTTTAAGCCATGTCTTATTGTTGGAGGATACAAACATTACTTTAACTTCATTCTTGGCTATTTTAGCACTCCACTGAAGTTTTTAGAGTCTGAATTTAAATTCAGTAGCTTTTACCTTTTGAATTGCATATTTTTTCTCAAGAGTTTACCAGTTTCTTCTTCTCTTTTCTATTTGTCAAAAAGATGTGCTGAGTCCTCTGTGTTTCTCTCACACAGTTCCTGGCAGAAGTTCCATCGTGCTGCTAGTTGGACCACATCCAAACATCCGAAGATACAACATGCAAGTGTATGAATTCATTCATCCAATTTATTTATTCATAATCTCTGCCCTGCCAGAGAACTCATGAAAACATGTAAGGGAAGATGCAAGCTCAATCATCTGGAAAGATTGGAGACTGGTATGCAATATGATGCTTTTACTGTAAGGTTGCACAGTTGGCTGCCATTTTAAAATATGTGACTGGATAAGATAGACTCTCTGTGTAAAACATTCACTCTCACTTGCAAAAAAACAATGCAACTAAACAATAAGCTGACAAGTTCAAATAGGGATTTGGTTTGTGTTGCATTAACATGCATAAACCACATGAAACTAAACTGAATCCCTGAGTATTACCTTGGAAAGAGGTTGCATGTAATACAGCGCCTGATAAATACAAATAAATTGACTGTAGACATAAATCCACACGCTGGAAGTCTGTTTCTCAAAATGGCATCACACATAGAAGAATACTAATTCCTCCTACAACAGTTCTAGAACTCATGTACACCTAATGTGTTATGAGTGAATTTACAGAAGATTTTATGGCAATATATTTATGACACTGAACACTATAAGCATGTTATTGTGAAGCAGCAGCCATTCCTGGTTTTATTGACGTATGCATGTATTTGTGCATGGATGTTTATCTGTGTTAGGGCCCTGTGTTAATTTAATTTACAAAACCTTGCAACAGAGAAGCTTTTCAGTCATCAGTTTCACCTCATTCAGTAGGAAAGCCTGAGAATGTGTGTGTATGTGCGAAAGCAGGGCTGTCATTGGGTAATTGGCGAATTACTTAATTGGTTAGCTATGCCCACCAGCTCTTAAAAGAGGTGGGTTGTGAGGCAGAAAGGGAAAGCAAGGCTAGAGCTAGGAGGGTTGTGAGACATGCTTGTGTGGAAAGGGGAAGGTTGTGAATTTTTATTTATTTTATCTTATGCTAGCTAACATGCTGCTGTTATGTAGTGTGGTTTTCTACATAGGTATAAGTGATGGGAATAACGGCTCTTTGAAGGGAGCCGGATCTTATGGCTCTGTTCCTTTCCGGAGAGCTATTCAAAAGAATGGCTCATCGTTCCTTTAGGGGGCGGGGGTTACTAGGTTACTAGGGCACGCAGTGAAATTTGGGCTCAATGATAAAATGAACGGCTCCCAAGTAGGATTTGGATCCCTTAGCTCATACCAAAGAGCCGTTCAAAACACTTGGATCGGTCGCGAATGTAACATCACTCATAGGTATAAGGTGCTGGAGGGGCAGACAATTTGTTAGTGAGAGCCCAATACTTAACCTCACAGCTTGCTACTGGTTTCTTGTAATGTGAAATGGATGTTTAATGAGTATATTATGATTTCCTTATGAATGCATCAAATGCAGGTGCTTCATACAGCATATTACCAACATCTATTTTTCATTTCTGCCCCTCACCCTGGAGTTTGACAAAGTGGCATTACATCCATTACTGGCTGTAGCCATTTATCAAATCAAGCCTGCACTGAAGCCCATATCTGTGAAGCCCAATATGAAGGATGGAGCCTGTGGAATTTTCCATTGATTGTTGAAATTAATGATTGGCCTTGCAATGATTTAATCTACAAAGAAATGGAGCACTCATAATTACTGCTAAGCTTTATTTTAATTAAAACATTAGGAAATGCAGCATTGAGTTAACTTTTACTGTAACAGAGGCTGCTTACAGTGACACAAAAAAGTTTAGTAGTGCGGTAGACAAGTAATAAGCTGATAAAACAAAAATTGACCTTTTTTCACATGTGGCACACTCAACACAATAAAGACATGCTATGGATTTGTGAAGAACCAAATTAGAAGCAACAATGGATTCACAATGTCACGCCATAAGAAATTACCTTAGGGTTTGCTTTGTTGACAATAGCACTTCTAGCATGTTGAATGTGGAAACAACACAGGCCATATTGTGCTTCACTGAAATGTGCTTTCTTGTTCCCTTACTTGCTTTTGATCCCCATTGAGAGGCATATGTAAGATCATTATCGTTTTGAGTGTCATTCCAATCCATACAAAGCAAGTAAATGGAACCTCACCAACCCTTCATGTCCTCTTGGTTACGCCCTCCAGAGCAATCTCGACAACAACACTCGCTTTGCAATTAATGGTGGGAAATTAATTGCTTGACAACAAACTGCATCTAATGTTATGTGCAAATATGGCATGCAATATTAGCATGAAACCATAATTTTCAAACGAAATAACGGCATACTATTTGTTGAATATTTCTTAAGTAACAGGTTTTTGAGACCCTCTTTAGTCTCAGGATTAAACACATTACATTAGTAACACCTTTGACTGATTTGTATTGAATAATCTTCATATATTTTCTAAAGCATGCTTTGCAATCACTGTGCAAACGTTCCTTTTCATCTCTATTTGAAAAGACGAGGATTATTCACAAGATGGAGTAAATACAGGAGATGTGCATCTCAGCGCAACCTTACAATGACCTCATTTTGTCTAGGAGAATTACAAAAGAAACCAGAGGGATCCTGATGGAACTTTTTCTTATCCTCTTGGATTGCTGCCTTTGAATGAAATACAACTGTGGTACTGTTGCAATACTTTATGCGAATGGTTCATATTAGGTGAATGATCTCAACTGGATGCCGAACATCTGGTTGCTCCTGGTCTTTGACTGAAAATCACAAAACCCCCATAACAGCTAGACACAAACAGCATTCTAAATCTCTGGGGACAAGCTGCAGACTTGTCAGGGGATTGTTTGCTTTCAGGAAGACCGAACTCCTCATCAGGAGGTTTTTCATCTCCCCATCTCTGTATTTTCCTCACTTCAGGAGTGGGTGTAAATGCCTAATCCCTGGTTGCAACTGTTTTTGTAAATAATGAGGGAGAGAGAAAGGGAATAATCGGTTTCCTACCCCTTGCCAGAACGGTTGCAATCTAGCACAGCATCGCAGCTAAGCTCAAAAAAAAAAAAAAAAAAAAAAAACAGAAATGGTGGGGCGTGGAAGCTTCTCTCCAGACGAAACTGGAAAGTTTGACAGTTTGTTTTGTTTGTTTTTCTAAGGGAGCTGCATGTCGACATCAATGCTCGTTTAAGCGCGCTCTTGATGCTGTGTTGTTGCTGCTTTAATCCTGATGTAAATAGGTTGGGATTCTCCGACCGTAAAGGGAGCACAGGCAGAAGTCGACGCTTTCATCTCGCGAAGCAGTCAGTGTTTGTGCAGAATACGTAGAATAGCCAGCTGGTATTTTGGGCGACGGATCACGTGTGGAAAATCGCTTCAACCCGGGGAGGGTTCCGTGACATGAAATTTGGTGAGCTTGCTGTGGTTCCTCCGCAGTCTCTGTAATTAATACAATGTTTACTGTGCAGTCAGTTTAATTATGCAGCATCTGTAGAGTTGCTTCAGTGTTTGTTTAAGCCGGAGACAAAAGCAAATGCCTGGCAGGTATTCTATCGCAAAACAGTTTATTAAACAGCAGACATGCTCAGGGTTTGCCTGTCCTTCTCTGCACAGGTTTCCTGGCCTTGATCAAAGGAGATCATATGTTGGTAATGAGGCAGCAACCCGATAGCAATCAATAATAATGAAATGGAGATCTGTAAAAAAAGTGTAAAATTCAGTGCCTTCTTTTATCTTTTGTCAAGACATTTGGGAACCACTCTTATGCAAAGCAACTTACCAAGAAATGTATTTATAAATGAAACTATTTTAGCAGGTTAAATGACAAAAAAAAAAAAAAAACTGATCAAAAAAAAAGATGAGTGTTTCAAAGAAGTTGGACCATGTGATTACCGAACATGCCAAATTGGGTGTATGTGTTTTATTGAGATTTCCAGTGAAGGATATGGAAATGAATTAAACCAGCTTCAGACACAGGCAGAATGGTTTGTGCTTTATAGAACATGAGCAGAGCAAGTCTCTGGAGGTAAAGCTACCCCCTTCTATTGCATATCTCAGCAGTATCAATTCTATCCCTTTTACCTTACACCCACCCATGATTCCTAGACACCATTCCATCTACAGTAAATATGCAGCTTGAAATATCTACACTCCTCTGTGTGCTTTAATCTCGTCCCTGAGGAGACGAGTCCTTACTCTTCCCTCAAAGGTAGTTTTTTTTGAGCCATAGAATATCCTAAGGGACAGGTTATTTCCACAATGATTCGGTCTTGGGAATTTATTTGTTCAGAGCAGAGAGTGCGCGTTCTGTCCCTCTTGAACTCTCCATTATTTAAGGCTGGTTTATTGCCCATGAAGCAATTTCTGCCTCTGCTCCTGAGATTGCTTCTGCCCTTTTCTTGCTGTTGGTTGCGTGCAGAATATGAAGCAAGCTTAGTTGCATGGCCGGTACCAGGCTCCCTGCATTTAAAAGGGACTTTTTACAGCCCTTCACATGAGAGAGAGAAAGAGACAGAAACACACCCCATAATTAACTCTTGCCTGCAGTTCAGTTGTCATACATGTGCTACAATCACCTGGGGCTTTGTCTTGAAATACACTCACAACTCAACCGTCACATTATATTTAATAACGAGAAGCTCAGACTTCATAATGTTACTGATGTGCACAATTCAGCCTCATGCTAGAGAATCTACAACTTCATGGATAACCCCTGTCATTTCTGCAGTCCTGTCAAGTTTTGATAACTTCAGTGAAGCTGTCATTTCCTTTCCTTTAGATCCTACCGTGTCACGATACATAGTGCTGTGAAGCACACAGCCAATCAAAGTGTGCAGCTCCCTGCTACTGCTTTCCCATAGGAAACTCTTTTGTAGCAGGCAGGACAGGATTCGCTTAAATGCTTTCATATGCTTGGGGGTTCCCAAGTTCACCGAAAAATACAAAACATTCTGTTCAAACCATTCATTCTCCATATGGTCCTGGCGGGTTGTTTTATAGTGTCTGGAAATGTATTTGTTATTTGTTACTGAGGTGTACGCTCGCCAGGCAGGATGATGAGAAGCAAAATCGCCTGTCTTCTTGCCGAATCCCTCAGCAGAGAGAGGCAATGCTATGTGTTTATGTTCAGGGTGAAAACTGCTTATCGGAAGGTCAGAATCAAAAGGAGCGGCTGTATTTTTATTTCACTACAGAACAAGGAGATAAGGGGGAATAAAAAACAACATAGATATTTTTTTTCTCTTCAACCATTGTGTTGCAGTTCTGGTTTCCTCACTGCCTCACACTTCTGATCCCAGGCCTTGAGTGGTACTGCTGTCTGGGCATCCTTGAATTATTACAGAGGTGAAGGACAGCCAAGTTCCATAGCTGCCATATTAAATGGGACCCACTTCAAGGGGAAAAAAATACATATAATTTGGAAGAAAAGTAGGAACTACTCCACAATGTGTATGCAAGCCTGAGCAAGTTTGGTGATCAATGTAAGGGTGAGTCACACTGGGAGCAGGTGTGTTCACCCAGCTGTCTTTGCAGTCCACAGTTATCTTCCTTTGAAACAATTATTCCCACACATTGAGTACATATCATAGAGTACATGCCATGGACATGAACTTCAGAAAGATGAGGACTGAGTGCACATAACACAGATTTCATGACATTTAAGATGAGATATTATATGAACCAGGCAAGTTCCCATGTGTTTGTGTAGTTTACTATGCTATTATGATTTAGAGAAATCTAACAGAGTGTACATGTGACTTGTCTTTTGCTGAATAACAGCAGCAGTTAATAATTCCCAGATGTGTTCCAACTCCATGCAATGGGAAGTAGATTCTGCATCATCTTCTATGGCAGTCTTTGGGTCAATTTCCAAATATCTTTGTTACAGTGCAGTTTTTCAGAGAAGTTCAGTTTGACATAAAATTCCAATGGTCCCTTCCTTGACTTCCTAAAATCTTAAAGGGACAATTCCTTTAAGGAACAAGGAGGAACAATTCCTCCACACTTTAATCAGTCCAACACATATATGGATGAAAACAAATGAATGTCCATCTACCGTCCTCAAAAAGGATTTCAACAAATGTTGCAGTCCTTCCACTCCTATGTTGCTCACATCCTTTTTGATACAAATGGCCCAGTCAGGGTGTGCACTAGGGAAAAATTAATATTGATATCAAAGACAAGTGCGACAGGAAAATCCAGGTGCCAAAGAATGAGATAAAACTGGAAGCTGGTCAACCTCATCCCAGCCTTCTGTATGTATTCCTGTACCTCTCCTGTCACAGTCAGTGTTTTATAACTGAGGATGAGACGATACATCAACCGCTGTGCCTTGGCTGTGATGTATGTGAGGCAGTGTAATTACAGTGGGTTCAGTGGACAGACTGAGTCTGTCTGCAGGCCCTGTCTGTTCGTCCTGATCCTGTGCTAACTTCTCAGAGCTGCACACCGTCTCTTCTCAGGAATCTGATTGGTTCCTCCTGATAACAGCGGCTCAGTGAGGGCCAGATGGCCCAAGTGTTGAGCTGGAGCACAGCAGAGTGCAGTACTGATCAGGACAGCTGAGGAAAGCAGACCCTGGGCTGTGTTAGAACAGGCTGGCACAGGACCTCCTGGAAGAGCTGGAGGCCCAACGCCCACACGCCCTGCTCCCCTCTCATTACCTGCATGGCAGTTCTCACTATGAACAGAACTCTACTTTTAAGGAGAGCAGCTGAAGAATGTTTACCAGACTGCCGGGGGGGGAATGTCTGGAGCAGTCAGATGAGGTGCCATTATCTTCCAGTTTTCTCTCTCCTGTCAGTCCTTTATTTACTTGAAAATTCTTGTGTGCATGTCTAAGGGTTCTGGTGTTTTTTTTGTGAAGTGTCCCACAGTGCTGTTGGTTCAGAAAAATAACAGGATAAGTTTCTATCTACATCCATTGACTTGAATTTTTCTTGGAGCCCAAATCTAAAAGGAGCTAATATATGAGGTTACAGTTGGCCGTGGAGCCTGTTACCTTAAGGTTCACCCTTGTGAACCATTTTAACAAAGGGTTCTGGCCAGCCTTAGAATGAAGCAAAGCTGTGTTTCAGCTTAGCCACAGAAATACTGAATCATAGTGAGGGCAGTATGTGCTCTCTTCAATTTTGTATCCATGAGGGTAGGGTACACTTCAATGTAAAAAATGTAAAAAAAAGATGAAGCTCAGCCACAACATTGGGGGGGGGGGGAAACTTTAATGAACATTTTATTTTTATATCTAACGCTTTATGACAGAATGCAGAGCAGAAAAAATATTATAAACTCAAAGGGCAGATAAAATAAGAGTAAATAAAAAAATAACACTGATAAAAGTGATTTCAGTTTTTCTGCTGCAATACTTAAAGTATTAAGCTAATATTAATACTTAAAGCAAAGTCTTCGTGTTGGCACCATGAATTTGTGCAGCTGACAGTTCCATATTTATAATGCCTACGAGAACATCCAATACTGCTATGAGAGAGAATGGGGTGTTTCCCATTGAAATATCAGCAGCTTTTTTTGCCACAGTGATCCCAGCTAGACATAATCTCTTCTCCTGCAACAATTGATTAACAGTGGAATCAACATTACATAACAAAATTAGCGGGGAACAAGGGATTGTTTGGTCCAATGTATGGAGGAAGGTGCCTAAGGCGCCCTGTGAACACAGTGTGCAAAGCAGAGTAGGAGCCAATTGCATTTTGAACCGTCAAAGAGGAGTCATGCACTGTACACCTGTACTGTTGAAAAAAACTTGAAGATTTGGTTTCATAGGAGCATAAATAGTTTTATCCCAAATGACATCACATGGCAGTTTGGTGTCTGTAATATTTAGGTCATTAACCCAAACTGAAGAAATATCTATAGGTTATAAGAAACTCTGAATAGAAATGTGTAAATGGATGAGACTGAGAATTTAGAGAGGGGAAAACTTTATGAACATTTACGCTAATCCTGACATCATTGCCAACATTTGGTCTAAGACCATTAAATGCCAAAAACAGGGACTGGGCCTATGCCAGCTCCTTGCTGTGGGTTTGGGACATAAATGAAGGCTGCCATTTGTTTTTCTCCAGCATCCACAGCCTCCCTGTCCTTCCAGATGGAGCCGCAGCTCATTTAAAGCTCCCAGCAGCTTTCTTTACTCTTTACTTAGAGGCGCTGCCTCCTCTGTGCCTCCTGCTCCCTCCCCTCTGTAATTACTCATTCGCTAGATAAATAGATAGTTTCATTATCACAGTTATTACTCTCTGTACAATATGGAGGCCATGGGTAATTTCAAACCCTGAAAGTTATCAGCTTGGCTCTCCTTGAATGAAGAATGTGAAGTTCAAAGAGAGCGCTGCATTGTGTCATTTAAGTGGTATATAGCAATTTTTATATGACAAATTTGTAATTAGTATTCATCAATAATAATCTATGTATGCCCGTCTGTCTTCCATCTGTCTGCCTTGCTATGTTTCTAGTTCATTTATTTGCTCCATTTTACACGCTCCAGAGTCCATTGTATTTG
Organism: Megalops cyprinoides; assembly: GCF_013368585.1. NCBI lineage: Eukaryota > Metazoa > Chordata > Actinopteri > Elopiformes > Megalopidae > Megalops > Megalops cyprinoides. The sequence continues at coordinate 25,836,046 of NC_050596.1, forward strand.
AAAAGCCCATTGTATTCTTGTTGCTGCTATGACATCTCCTAAAACAATATCATACTCGTAGCCAGCTACATATCAAAACCCTTCTTCTGATTTTGTTACTGTATTTTTGCCTTTTACTTTTGAAAATGTAATTCATACATTCACTTAAGCTGCTACTGTAAGGTACTTGAAAGCTACATTTAAATATTATTGGACAATTTGCTGTGTATGACCTACAGGGCAAAGTACATCCTGTGTATTTCCTTTTTGCTGGAGTATAAAACACAGGGAAATCCGTGAGACTTCAAAGCTTTGAGGACTATTTGGCAGTGAATCTTCCCAAAGCAGCGGCCTGAGTTAAAACAATGAATTGAATTTTTTTTTTTTTTTTTTTTTTTTTTTTTTTTTTTTTTACTTAACAGGCTGTTATTCAAACTTAGTTTACAAAGGGCATGGGAAGAAAAAAATGCTTGTCAGCTTAAACATGAATGTGGGACAGAAATCGTCTTTTGAACTAAGATAAAAGGCGAGCACTTTCTCTGGAATTCTGCTAACCGAGTTCGACAAATGAGCCTGTCCTTGCCCGCTGTGTTCCCCTCAAAGGTTTTATTGCAAAAGACAGAAGAAAGTAAGGGGTCTGCAGACAGTGAGAGAGGCGTGGATCTCTGGGGAGGGGAGGGGGGGATATGGGAGAGGATGTCCCTGTTTGATCAGCAGCCAATCATGCAAACATACCCCTCCCTCCGTTTTTACTTTGATGAAGCTGGGGGAATTTAGCCACCACAGTTTTCATTGAAAGCGTCTGGAAAGAAATAAACAGGAAGCTATGCTGCATGCCACTTGGAGGTGCCACCATCAGTAACGTCAGGCGGCTCTGTTAGGGGTAATCGTGTTTGGCTTTGCTTGGCTGGAACGAAGTCTGGCCTAGATGGACGGACACGTAACCCATTTTGCTGTCAATTAACTTCTGGAAGGCTGCCATGCACTCCAATTAAAACATCAGTCACACACACACACACAAAATATTTTAGCCGTTGTCACCTGAGGGTGGAGGACAACACAATCAAGTTTTTCTCAGGCTGCAGATGGTAAATGTGACCAGAAGAAGCTGTGCCATTTGACTGTCATTTAAACTGCAAGCTGAAGGAACAATCAGTTTGTTTTACACATCACATGCTGTCACACACTTTGTAGAGTTTTTTCTGCTGTGTGATTTCTTACCCCTAAGGTGACCTTTTGTAGGGCAACTCCTCTCTTTTCTGAGGCCTTTCCAACAAACCCTCCTGTAAAGTATTTTTAGGGAATTGAGAAGCTGTTATAGGCTGAATTGAACATATTGAACATTGGCCTCAGTAGGCTGTGGTTTTTGTATCATTGCTGTGGGCCACCAATTATCTTTTTAAGTGCTCATTTTACTATACCGATGAGCTGGGGGAAAGGACTGTGATCACAGCACTCTATTAACGACACCCCTAGCTGTGATGGAAATCTCCCTGGCTATAACTCTTTTCATCATATCACAGGGGAAAGTGCTTTGGGATAGCTCTTCATATCAAGCCTATATACAGTTATATTTTGTTTACTTATTTTTTTTTTTTACTATTTTGTTCACTCATTTGCTAATTGTCCTAGCATGTAAAAGACACTCATTTATTTCCAGCTGCTTATCTTTGGAGGTTTGTGATTTACCAGAGTAGCAAAAAGCTCCAACAAAGTTCTCCAGCATGGTCAATATTGCAGCAAAAACTCCCTTCAAGTCCCCTCCCAGTTTATTTATATGGTAACTTTTAAGGACCACAGAGAGAACATGGATCATTTCAAGGTAAAGCCTAACGGTAACATTACCCCAGAGATGTGCAGTGACCAATAACAAATATCCCCTGTGATTTTTCTTCTTATGCTTTCTTATGTTAAGTATTTATGACCTGTTTTGTTAAGGTTAATTTGCATTAAAATTGAATTGGCTGCAAATACATTAAAGGCAAGCGAATCCAACTGTTTGCAAACCCTCCTCCCAGTCCACAATAGAAGGCCATTATTTTTCTGTTTGCTCTGAAATATCTGCACCCGGAAATATAAAGTCCATCAGGACGTGCAAATGGGTTTCGGATGAAAATGTGTCCATATTTCATGCTTTTTAACTGAACTAAAAAGATTTCCCAGTTGAGAATATCAAAGCTGTGCATGTAATTATTTTACATGTTTTCGTCTCTCCCTCACACACACGCGCACGCACACGCGCACACACACGCACGCACACGCGCGCACACACACACACACACACACACAGTGACAAAATGCGGTTCACTGGAGATAAATAAAACTGAATAAATTAAACTGTCAATCATTATCATAGTCAGTGTTTAGATAATGGAGAGAAACAAAGTGTCAAAACACTGGTTATAATCACTTTCAGACTTCCAGAACTGTGCCACACCTCACGGAGAATCTGTGCTGCCTTTACAGATATCTCACAGACATTCTGGTTCCCTCTCTGAAAGGGATGCTTTTCTGAGTTTACTGTGATTTCTTTAGCAGAAATGCAAACATGCTCAGTATGAACGACTGTTTTACAGTACTAATCTTTGCATGCTTTTTTCAAGAAAAGCAACAGTCAGATTAACATGCATAGTTATGAACGGGCACGAGCAGTGATGTTATGCTTATGGAGGGAGGTGGATGATTCAGAATCTGTAATCCTAGACACACCACCACACCACAAATGGACATTACACACTTGTCAAATAGCTAATAATACTGCTATGATATCATTAAACTGAATCTCAGTGGCTGAAAAGCTAAAGGCTAGGGGCAGTAATATATCCGTCCTTTTCATTGGTGAGCTTACTGGTGTCTTCTCTGAATGCAGATTTTAAATGCAATTACACTTTTTATTATTATTATGCAAAACACATTCTATTTTCTAAAATCCCACTTACGTTTCACATGAAGTGAACAATTATTGGGGTTGAGGGACAGAATGAGAGGATGTGATGCTTTACTGCAAAAAAAAAAAAAAAAATCCATCAAAACAGCAGCTCCTGTCAAACTGTATTGTAAATACTGATATTGAAGACAATCAGGTGATTATTTTTTTTTTAAATAAGGCACTCAATTTGAGAAACTGAAAAATCAAAACAGTTTGCAATGAAAAAAATGCATTATGCTCTATGACTATACATACATAAATATTTACATGTAATGTGGCTTCTTAAAGGAGCAAAATATTAACTGCTGATATCTTTACATCTATATACCTTCATATTTTAACCATGTTTAAGCAGAACCTTCTACTCACCAAAGCAAGAGAAGAACTCAACATGTGAAAGGAACACAGTTTTGAAAGAATTCAAACATTTGTGACAGGGGCGGGCTAGAATGTTAATGCAAAAATTCAGTTAGCCTAGAGTTGAACACCTGTGTCTGCATGTCTGTCAATGATTGCTACGTGACACGAAATAGATTGTAGATGTGCTTCTGCTTGGTGTACAGACATGCAGTGTTTGCAGCTATTCCTTTTTCAAAGAACATCACAAGGGCAAACGCTGCCAGCATATTGTGTGTTGATGTCTTGATCAGCAGAGACTCACAGACCGCAGAGACAGTTCTGCAGTGCCATTCCTTCTCCATCCTCTAAGAGCTGTAACCCAAACATGGTTAGCTCCATGAGTTTATTTCATACACATATGCCTTGTATCTTCATTATCTTGATTTTGGTTTTAAGTTAACATATTACAATATTACTATTATTGAAAGAACTAATAGCAATTCCACTGTGTAATCTTTTACGGGCTATGGCAGCTCAAATCCACACGACAAATGAAATACTTTTTAAAAAAAAAAAAAAAAAACTTCACATTAGTTTTGCTTTTCATGGAGTCCCCACTGAAGAGGACTTGGCAATCTGTTTCTGAACACTCAGCCCATCTCCAAATGTCAGCAAATTCATGCTATTGTTTTCCTTAGTTGACACCACAGAACATGAAATCTTTCAAAAGGGGCTTTCATTTGAACCAATTGAAATGCCTTTGTGCTGTCAGTGCATTTGTACAACAAAGACCAAAATCCAATGAGTAAGCATGTGTGCAAAGCTGAATTGTACTAATTTAGTCACTGACTAGATCGAAAGCATTGTCTTAGTTGCTTTTATTCAAGTACTTCTCAACAATTAGCAACTTAGCAAATCTGTTTGAATATTGCCCACACTGTGCAGATAAATGAGGGAATTGTGGGTATTAACAACACTGTCATCATTGTAAACAGCAGCCGGTCCCCTCTGTACTCTCAGCCAGGCTCTCTCCACACAGATGGGGTGCTGATTCCTCTGGTTTGGACTGGTCCGTCTGTCAGTTCCTGCCCCAGTTCCTGTCTCTGATCTCCCCTCCTGTTAGTTTTCCTCATTGGGGAGTTGGATCCATTAATATTAAAGGCTCGACAGAGCTGAGCCCGTTCCGTTGTTGGTATAACTCTAAATACTAAATTAAATATATTTGACAAGACCTGTAAATAAAACAGACTGAGTTACAGAAACAGCTTTTATAACATTGGGACGAATCCAAATTAATACACGTTCTAATGAGTAACAAACATGTAATAAGTTACTTTTTTAATTAATGCCCTTTTTCAGCATAAGACACAATACTAAATAGGGTTAATACACTGGATATAAAATGTTTATGAACTTAATGTCCTGAACACCCACTATGAAGAATTTGTGGCTGATGCAGTTTTACAAGGTTTGCTCAATCATTAAATGTGGTGAATCACAGCAATGTGTTGAAATATCTTTTTGATCATATCAAAATATTGCTTGAAAAGGAACTGAATTGTCATCATTTGGCAGTAAGTTTAAACACACCCAGCAACAAGCTATACTGATCCTGTACACCACACCATACAGCTGTTTAGGTTTCAACCTCTGTCAGCAAACAGTTTTGATAGCTCATCTGTTTTATTCCAGAAACACGGGGTATGGTACAAAACCTCATCTCTGCGGACACCAGAGAGTGACAGCCTGTCAAGCCTTTCTCCAAACCGGTGCCGTGGGAGCGCGAGTGAGTGGAAATGCCTCCATCAAAAAAAAAAAACAGCACAAAGCTGCCTTGTTGGGATTGACAGGCCTCAGAATGGAGCGGGGATACCTGACGAGGGGAGGAATGACAGGCCTGCCTCACCTGGGCACCCTTGGTAAACATGTCTCTCCTGTCAGTCAGTGAAAGTGTTGTTCGCTGACTCTCTCTCTCTCTCTCTCTCTCTCTCTCTCTCTCGCTCCCTTCCTCTCTCCCGTCAGACAATGAGATCACTCTCTCTTTTGTGTCAGATGGTACGATCCCTCTTGCTCTTTCTCGACCCTATCAGGCGGTGAGATCCCCCCTCTCTCTGTCTCTTTCTCTCCGGTCAGTCGGCAAGATCTCTCCCCCTTTCTTTCTCCTGACTGTGAGATTACCACGTCACCATTCTTTGCTAAGAATCCTGCTCAGTCACTGCCTCCCGCAGTTGTCTCCTCCCTCTTTCCTTGATGCATTGTTTCAGAACAGCTGTCAGAGTGGTCTGTACCGCTCCTCAGTTGTTCTTCATTAATTAATACTCCAGAGCCAAGGAATGAATCAATGAAATGCATGAGGAAAAAAAAAAAAAACAAAAAAAAAAAAACTTTGGACTCTGGGCGCGTGATTAAGAACAGAGAAAAACTGCTATCAGTTCACTAAGCCATTAGGCAAGACGTTACATCGGATTTAAGACTGTGAACTTATGAAAGTCTCCATCTGTCTGCGAAGAACCACCCCTGGTCGGTGCACCCTTATGATAAAAGTTGTTTCTTAGCAAGTGAATACCATTGTGGCTTGCTATTGTTTTAGCCAGTATATGACACAGGCATTATAAATATTGTTTTTTATATTTTATTTCATGTGTTTGTAATCATCCTAGCACAAAAATTGCTGGCGCAATACATTGATCAAAGGAACAATAACAGTCACTGCTGCATAAAGCAGACACCAGGTGACAAAGTGACACATCCTTTTCCACGCTCCTGCAAAATTTCAGGTTTCAGTTCCAAGGTCCCCCTTTATAAAATTCATGATCCCATGGAGGTCCTTTGCTCAGAATAAAAACAAAACAACCAACCAAAACAGATATAATGATTAAATCATAAAAGGGTGTATATAGCAGTGCACTCTCACAGGACTTCACTGTTCACAGTCAAGGACAGCCCAGACAGAGACTCCCTCCGAATGCTGAGCCTGTCAGCTCCGCTCTGGGTCTGAAGACACTGATGCACTCAGACACTTTCGGTCACTGTCAGTTATCAGTCCTGCAAAGCTGCTTGTTTCAGGAAGCAAAGTTGGGTGGTGAAGTGACAGCTTAAACTGTGGCCTGTTAAGCAAACATAAAAGATTCAGATGGCTATGCTTTTATGAGACAGAGTTTCTGTGGGAAAATGGAGGGGTGTGCAGAGACTCGTTTTAAGGATATGTGTTTTGTCTAATTTAGTTTTTATAACTCTGACAGAAAGACTCGAACTCACAGACTGAGCCTCTGTGTATCTATAATAGGATATTATGCTCCTATACTTTGTCTGTAGAGACTGTAATTGCTGCCATCTGTATTCCGTGTAATACACAGAGGAGTCTTAATGCCATATGGTTGGGACAAATCCAGACATGTGGAGAGGTGATCAGGGCTTTTAATCTGAATACGGAGGGTCAGAGGTTCAGATCCCAAGAGTGTCATAGTTGAAGCACTGTTAAAAAAGGTGCTTCACCTCCATTACCTCACTTAGTGAATCCATATACAAAACAAAACATGTCCAACCAGTTTCCTGCATTAAAATAGCTGCTTGCGAATAAAATTGTCAACAGAAAGGAAAAGTCATAAAAATGTTGCAGACACAGGGCCATTTCACTAATTGAACTCATTTGGGTGATAGGCTGTTTGACATTTTGTCTTCTTGACCAACATGAAAGATGTGAGAGACATGCTGTGCATTAATCAACTCTAATATTGATGGAGTCACTTCCCACAGAACATGGCTTGATTCTGATCAATATGCAGCACTACCCATCATGCATTTCAACACCCCAGGCTCAGGCTGTTGACAAGAGCAGCCAGATTCGCTGATAAGTGGATAAGATGTGCTACTTGAGAGCACATAATACTTGCCACATTATAATTTCTGTAAATGTGATATCAAAATGGCATAACAAATTTTGGTAAATCAGGTCTAGAACAAGACCAATGCTAGAACAATGCAAGAAGAATAAAGACTCCAGAATGGCTGAAATGAGGTCTACACTGTATATCCAAACACAACATCTCCATCTCCACACAGTAGTGGATCAGATGTTGACCTTGATGACTTTGCCCAGCTCATCTGCCATGACATTGTCATTCCGGTCTATAATATCCAGAAAATGCCTAATGGATCTAATATGCCAGTGGAATGCACTACATGTAAACTTCAAAAATGAGGTGCACTTCCCGGGGGGAAAAAGTAGGGAGTGGAACAAATATCATGGAGCATCTGTACAGGAGTTTTTAAAGGACTGTTAGGTGGTCACTTTATGCATTTCAACATCATTCCTTGCACTTCAGCCCTTATAGCAATTCAGCTATTATAATACAAATGACAGAATAAATTAAGGTACAGTATGTAACCACCATTTGCTTTTCCCTCAGTACCCTTAGCTTCTGTTCGGATATAAGGATTTTTTGTTTAACTTGCTGGCTGAGTCTGACTTGAACATTAGAGAACACAATCCGATGTTCTGAGTAGAGAATAGTAGTATTTCATAATAGCAAACTTGATTAAACTAACAAGCCAACATTAGTTAACTTGTCTGCTTTTTAGAAAACAGTGCTAGCGTTTTAGCTACCTAGTTTAAATATGATGTTAGTTACTGAGCAAGTACTCAGCGAAAGCAAACACTTATCTTATTCTCTCACTCTCTCTCTCTAAAGTCCAGTATATATATAGAGTTCACATCAGTAGAATCAGTTCCATTCCACCAGGGCAGGTTGACTTGCTTTACCAGGGTCAATACAACCTTCCAACCGCTCATCGGGTGCCTATAAATTTGCCAGATTAACTCAGTGAGAGCTGTGCCTTCCATCAGACGACCCATGTGGTTCATTGTGGGACTTGTAGTGTAAAAAATAGCCTTTAGTCGCATACTTATTTGAAGACTTGCTCTTTGTCCTCTGGTGTCCTCTGGTGCTGCTATATGACTTTAATGCACTATTGATGATTCCAAAGTCAGACTGGAAAAATGGGGAAAATGCCTAAAATATAAATTTAGCACAGGAAATGACTACGTGCTTATGCAAGCAGAAACCGTTCAGATACGCTTTCCTTGAGATATTACCTGTCTTATCAAGAGCTATTACCTTGATTTTCACATTCTCTGCCATGCCCCATGAGGCCTAATCTTAGCAAAATCTCACTTTTATAAAGTTTTGCACCTGCTGAACTGCTTTAAGTGGACAGAAAGCCCTCTGCTGTGGTAATGATGGCTTTGAAAAGTTTAGCTTCCATGTTCAAACCTCTCCTTGAGTGAACTTTGATTTCACCACTCTGTTAAAAGGCACCATTTCCACATTTTACATGCCTAAAATTATTTTTGGTGATCATCATATAAGTTGCAGCTATTACAATAAATATTATAAACACTGTTTTATGTGTGTCATTGTCTGCTCACACATTAAACATGTTTGTGCAGCTGCGCTTAATCCTGCTCATACTGAAGGGTATTTAGCATGAGATAGGTAAGCGCTGAGATGTATTATTTGTGCAAATTTTCAAGTGTTCCGCTGTAAAGAGATTAATTTGTATCTGCTCTCTTTTTAACTTGATTGTGTCTAAAATAACCCTTGTGAATTCCTCATTCATATTGATTTTTAATGAAATTTTTTGGTTTCTTACTGTTCTTTGTCATAGTGAAAATGTCCTTGTGAAACACAAGCTATGGCAGCTGTGAGGTTACCACAGGTTACAGATTTCCAAACTGTAGGCTTGACGATATTTCATTGCATCTGCTAGATTATGATGAATGGTCATCAGTCTGGACAAAATTAAATGATGAAATATCCCACACTGTATATACTACCTTTCAAAACCTAACGGAACTTTTCAGAGCTCTCGTAAAGGTGCTTCAGATCCCATGAATTGGTAGCAGTTTTGTTTCTTATAAAAGTGCAGGTGTGTTATGTTCCTTTGGTGCCCGCTGTGAAAATTAATACCCACCTATTGAGAAAACTGACTACTTCTTGTGCTTATCTTCGTGCTGGCTACTGTGTAACTTTTGTCATTTCACAAATATTTTGAATTGAGCCCTAAAAATTACATTCATGTTTTCATGAAAGATACCCTAAATTAAAAAGAGCTTCAAAGAATTTTCATTTAAAGACTGAATTACCTCCAGATGCGATGATCCTGCACCATCGTCCTTATAGGATGCTGTCTGGGTGTAAAGATATACAACTGTTACAATGAGAGGCAACATACATTTAAATTCAAATGAAGACAGTTTACATTCTTAGGTCTCATTCATTGCAGTATGCAAAATTCATAGCACATATCCAACTATAATCATTGAAAAAAAAAAAGTTGATGTTTGATTGACCAACAAACACACAGCAGGTCAAAACTCTTTGTAGTCAAACAGATAGCAGTACAATGTCAGGGGCCCCATCAGACTGCTGGGTTTTGGCATACTCCCAAGGACTCCTGGGAAATTTTGTTTATTGATCAGCTTTAACTAGAGGAGGATTAATGAGCTTGTGCTATGAGTCCAACAGAGCAGTGGTGGACTTGACCCACCACTGTGCTGCTAAACACAACAACAGCCTGATCAATCATAAGCCAATCACACCTTAAAGTACTTTAAGTGCTTTTTTAATTGTTTGCTCAACATTACGAGTTTGCCGGTTGTCAAAATTAAAGTGACAAAAAAAACAAAGCTCTAGATTTCCAAGATGTTGCATACAAGACGCAGGCACACTTAAAATGCAACATCTCACAAGCATGCCTCACGCTTGCAATAAAATAGCACCAGCAACCAAGGCCTAATCCTCCTTGGTATGGTTAAAAATACAGTTCTGAATGCGAAAATGTTCACCTTGACTGACCTGTTTCAGCACGAGGCACTGTACTGAAGTAGTTTGCGTAAATGCGTCTAAACATAGCAGTTACTGCACCGTTGGCTGTTGTTTGCATTAGTCCCCCAAAATGAACATTCATTTGCATTTCTTCAGCTTCTGTTTTTCCACAGAATTAACAGTCTGTTTTGACCTGTGTGCTTGCGTCAACTTTTTGAAGAATGTGTTTAATTTTGGCAGCACTTTTGAGAATTAGGGCGTGCAAATTACACGAGTAAATGCTTTCATGCCTTGAATATGTACATAACACATTCATAAAGCATTAAGAAACTGTCATTAACCGGACAGTGACAAATGCCTGCTATTAGCCATGCTGAATGGTTTCCATATTTTCGGGCTTAATAAGCAGCGAGCATTTGGTGAATAATCAATTAGAGGTGTCAGCTCATACACTAAAGCAGCGTTTACCTGCAATAGACCCTCCCCACTAATCAAGTGATCCGTTCTCATTGTATTTGCAAGAAGGCAGCTGTTTGGGCCGACTGTGGGCACAGGGAAGGACTGGAAGGCATGTATCTATGTGTCCCCACACGCAGCAGGGGCCTGGCGGGTGGAGGCATAGCCAGATGTTAACAGTGCAAACAACGGCTGCGCCCTTTTATCAACCACATCAATTACAGAGCAGCCAAAAAGAGCCTGGCTGTTTTTAAAAGGGGATTTTCCCCCATTTTGCAAAGCAGTGAAGCCCCTCCTGTGAATATTGCAAATGGTGAAAATTAGGCCCCGTGTTGTTAATGTGTAGTTAGAGAAAAGGGCCTGTAAGCTGGGGTTTACTGTATATATTGTAAGTGGGCCATTCTTGTTGTACCCTTGTTTGAAAGTAACCTGGAAGAAAAGAAGACCGCCATAATCAGTGTCTACATGAACGTGAAGTAGTTTAACATGCAAGATAATGTCTGAAACTGCTACCCTGCTGAGAATAGATAAGACTGACCTACTTCAAAAGTGAATCTTGATCCACAAAGAAGGCAAAGGTGTCACAATTTGCAAGGATGGTTGTCACTGGCTCATCAAGTAGAACAATGTTATGGTAGCCATATTAGCCAGATTTCTTAATAAAGTTACAACTGTTAGGTAAGGCTCAATAATGTCATACTGCAAATTCTTTAGTTCTATGCTTAAGAAGCAATAACAGGGATATTGTCCTAAAAAGCTTCTAGTGGTTTTTTGCTCAACAATTTGCATCTCTTTCATGCCGATCATCCATAGTAAACAGGACCATCAACAAATTCCATTCAAGGATTCTAGGAAAGTCTGACTTCAGGACATCACTGTACACATACCTCATTGAAGACCATGTTATGGAATTCATCAAAGCCCAAAAGCCAGAATGTTCATTGCTGGAAGAAGAGGAGTACTCCAGGAAAGACGGCTCAAAAGAAGAGGATAATATTGAAGGAGAAATGATGTGTAAATTTCCCTGGGTACAAACACCTGCTGAGCAAATGAATAAAAATCCTTTTAAGGCATAGTACTACAGGCTTCTCTCATTGCTGACTTTTGTTATCCCTTATACTACAGATGTTTAGCTGCAATGCATGCTTAATCAGCACACGTTCTAACCACTGCCTCCCTGCTTGTCCTTCGACTTCAGCCTAACGTTCACCGTTTCGGCTTGTCAGGGGACACACATACCTCCTGGCTATACTCACTTGTATCTCAAAAGGCTCCCTGAATTATTGATCAAAGTGCAGCAGAAAGAGACAACTCCGGGATACACTTTTTTCTGTTCTGAAGGAGAAATGACTGTTTGAAAAAGTATATAAAGTAGGGAGGAACTGCACTGTGGATAAAACATTTCAAAGCTGTGCCCCCTCTCCTCTCTTTCCCCTGTTACCTTCTGTTAGAAAGTGAATCGGTTCTTTTTTTCTTCAAGTACATGTATTGATCCCCCAGTAATAAATAGATGAATTGCATTATTTGAAAAAAAAAATACACCATAGTTTATTGCAAACAAACATATACAGTAAAACGTAAATCAATTAACATTGTTTTATGACTTGGTGCTACAGCGCTTCCTTGATTGATGCAAAAACAAATTTATGGTCTATGTTGGTACATCACGATACTAGTAATTTTTTTGGTGAACTTCTCTTTTTTTGCATTAATATCCGTCTACTTCATTTTCGGGCAGGCAATATTTTTTCTGTCACCATGGAAATCAGCCCGTTTATCACTGACACACGTATAAACCTGGCTGTCTAAAAGCTGGAATTAAATTTTAGAGCTGCCCATAAATCATGAAGATTTTCGTGAAACCAGAGTATTAGCCTGACTAATGAGGCTCCTTGACGATAATGAAGTGATATGTAAATACGTGTTACGGCTTGAGCGCAATCAGATCTGAGATGGTGGAGAACATGGTCTTGCTTCTCACATGAGGCATCCATAAAGGCCTCATTGCATGAACGGTATAAAACAAATCACCTTTGGATAGCGGTTTCTCTCAATGAAGGCATTCTTGTGCTGTGTGTGTTATTTTAGCTAGGGCATCCTTGCTATATCCACGGTAATGGTGGAGAGGTGAGGAAGACTGGGACAACATACAACTCCGCTAGCTTGTAAGTGGGCGTTAATACAATAAAACGGATGAGACCTCCATGCAGTGGCAGTGTGACAAAGAAAATTGGTGAAATTCCAAATAACAGCCCACTTTGTGGTTCTGCTATGGTTCTGTTGCACATCAAGCAACAACCCAAAAGAAAAGAAGTACAATTTCTCAACATTCCACGCATGCAGTTTTGCATCACTCTTTTGACAAATGCACAGTAATGTTTGTAAGAACTTGTAAGAATGTTTGTAAGGCAGGGCAAAATAAAAGGCAGACCATTACACTATGAGCACATGTTGATAATGCTGCCATGTTACCTTGCCTGCAGGCCCATTCCTCTTTTGACTGATGAGACAAAGGGAGTTAAGAGCTATCTAAAAGTTCACATTTGCTATCTGTGGTGCAAGGTTTTTAAAGGTTGGACTTACCAGTGCAGAATGTTTGCTGAGCTTCTCAGCCAGGCGTCTGAAATCTGCCATGTTATACTCTATTTTTGTTTCAAATCATCTCAAGCAAGTAATTGAACCATGAAGTATTTAAAGTGGGTTCTTCACTCGAAAAAGCACAGTGTGGGAAGTGATTAGGGGACTAGGCTTGAGACTAAAAGGTTGCACATTTGAGTCCTTGGTATAACACTTCTGGGGCAATCTAAAAATTTTTCAGTGCAAAGGTGTGCATATATATATATATATATATATATATATATATATTGATGAGGCACTTACATAAGCAAATACTGTAGAAACTGACTGTGCTAAAACAAATCACAAATGCGGCACAAATCACCAGAATGAACAGGTAGCGTTATGAAGCTAGGGGGGAGCTGGTTTGAATGGACACCAGTGTTCACAGCGGGTCTCTCCGTCCTTGGTTTGTAGTGTACTATTCAAAGCACATGTCATGCTCTCAGCCTTATCAAGTTCACCGTTCAATATAAATACTGCTAAAAGGAATATAAAAGTTCCCATGTGTGAAGCAATTAAAACCACATGGCTCAACAAAATGAGACCATACAACCTTTCTTCTAATTAGCTGAGAACGAAGGCTGGGTAATGTGATTTCCACTTGATTGAAATGCAATTACTGTAGCTCGGCAGAGACTGCTCCAATGTGCTTCATGTGAAAGCTATATCCGCACTACTGACACAGAGTGTTGTCAGAGAGTGTTTTATTGCACTATAACTGTCACTTCAACAAGGGAAGCAAATTAAAGCAATTTCACAATGTTTGTTAAAAAAAAAAGTGTGTGACAGAGTTTGGTATTTGAAGAGCTTAATGTACAAACTGACTTTGTTTTTAAATGTGTAAATAATTTGGACCTCAGGGAAAGAGGGTGAAATAAATGTTAAACAAATATTTAATACATAATGCATATGTTTTCCTGCCATGGAGCGGCTTTTAGAAAGTTACGGTTGCACATCATTCCCTCAGCTGGTCCTCTCGGTTGCATCATCAAGGCTCAAACTAAGCACTTTGCCCAGCTTCTAAAACTGATATTAAATGCAAAAAATGAGGAAATTAATATTCTCCATGTTTGAATGAGGCCCTTAAATCTTTTATAAAAACACAGATTTGGCCAGAATTCCTTTGAATTCAAACTGTTGCGTAAAGATTATCCCCTCACATTTTCTTTGCCAAATACAGTGTTTTTATAAAGTTTCTGAACATTGATTTTGACATTTTCCAGTAAGCGTAGGTATTTTCTCCTCCACTGAAGTGGTATATACAGATCCCATTAATCCTTTCCCCTTTTCCCACCAAACTCAGGGTGCAGAGTACACCAGTTATCTGCAGTTCGTACACATTCCCCTGGGTAGACAGTGACCCCCAGATTATCACTGTAGTCAGCTGTGGACAAAGGTGACTTTCACCTGACTCTTGATGTCATTAATAAATGATCATGGGGCCACTATATAACAAATCTAACCTTTGAAGACTCCTCCCCTTATGGATCATTATGTGCAGCTGATAAATTTGTGAGTTTAACAGGAGTGTCAGATCAGGAAAAGGCAGGCAGCCGAAGCACACATGCCACTATGCTGAGTGTTGATGTCTGAAGCAAGGCTTTGCTTGCATTGCTTAACTTGTATTACTGAGGGATGTAAAGCACAGATGCCAGTGTGTTTTAATGGTTATTTTAGTGTCTGTTCTGTGTTGTGATTGAGCTTCCAGACTCCCCAGCATGGTTTAAATAACCTTTGATTTAAATGTCAGTCAATTTGTTGTTATCGGATTGTTATTAACAGCTATGAGTAATTGCAAGTTTGATGTGAGCCAGGCCCAAATTATTTCTGTTTTTACAAGTGATTTGTTTATTCCATTAAATCATTAAAATGACATTTTGTAAAAAGTATGACGATACAATCTATTTGCGTAAAAATGTGGGTGCTAGTATGAATAAAACAGTATAATTGTATAATATTTAGTGTTTTTCATTCACCAATCACTGGTGAATAGATACTGTCTGTACAATTGAAACATTACTGATTGTTTCATAAAATGAGCAGTGTGTGAGTTGTTTGTCTTTTTATCCCTTTTTTCACTCATGCACCTGCACTACATTTTTCAGCAGTACAAATGCTACATTCTAAATATAGTCTTTGACAATAAATGCCAATGGTCTGAATAAGTGCTATGTCAACACTGTAAAAGGGCAAAAATAAACCCTTGCCACACAAAGCACAGTCTCAGCTCCAAAAAAGCAATGGTGTTTTGCTATGTACTGTTATGAGCCTTTGTCAGAGCACAGTGTGCTCTGAAATCGTCACACAACCTCTTAGACACAAGTACACAATACTAGAGACCATCATGAAGAATGTTCTTTGATAACAATGTGCCTTTGAGCAGGATTTCCAGTAATAGAAAGGGGAAAGTGTAGGGTACCATTAGCTGAAGCATATAACATAGCATTACTATGTCCTGTACTTGGGCCCAAGTGTCTTGAATGCAATTTTGTGTGCTAACACATAATTACCCTGGGCTATGTGCAATATATCAAGCTGCAATATTTAATACTGTTTATTATAAGTGGCTACTAAACAGTCAATATACTGACTACTGCATTAATTCTTCTGTAATTAATGTAACATCAGTAGCAATAACAATATAGTGGGCTGTAGAATGAGTAATGCTTTATTTAATGTTAATGGCCTCTTGCAATGTATTGGTTAATATAGAATAATTGCCCCTTTGCCAAACTGTTGTGTATGGACTGATTACCAGTTTTACCAGATTTACCAGATTACCAGATTACCAGTTTGTAATTTGGTCGTAAACAACTGAGTCTCTTGCCGTTCCTTAAATTTGTCTGATGATTTCAGCATCAACCCTTATCGACAGAAGTACCTGAATCTCGTTGTCCCTCCAGTTAGACATTTCCATTGGTGTCTTCGTGTAAATGACCCTTCTTCTACACCTTCAGATGTTTGTATTCTTCTGGTTTCATGCCAGTCCCATGATAGAAACATCAACACGCCCACTCGCTCGCTGTGAATTCTCCGGACAATGACCTGCCCTATTCACACATGGACTCAATCAGACATTACACAGACTTTGTACTAGGGAGCTGGCAGGGTAAAGTCCGGTCCAACTGATTTAGACATTTGCTTTCTCACATACAGCTCCTCTGGGTAATGTCTAGATAAGTTCAGGGTTGCAGTGCATGTCTGAAAGGGGCTTATGTCATTGTCTTGAGACAGTGCAATGAGCACTACATGTCATTGAGCTGATTTATTTATGTACTACAGATAACTGACCTTAAGCGTCACCACTGATAGCATAAGAAGAAAGACTAAGGAGGCCTTGTTTCCACCCACATAAAGTCAATTCAAATTTATGATAAGTAAGTCATGTTTATGACCTTGAAATAAGGCTATGATGCACAGTAACCTTAACTGGAGATGGCAGGGACAGACCTGATGGCTTCTCTGCCAAAGTCAGATGGTTAAACCTGAACCTGGTTCAAACCTATTTTGTACCACATATATTTTCTCTGTAACTACACAAGAACTGCCCTGCCCTCTTACACAAGACAACCTGTGTACTTACTGTGTAACTAGCATTATTCACAATGGCTTGGTAGGCTTCAACCTGTTTTGTACTTACATATAGTTGCTCTGGAAGTACTCACAAACTGCCCTGGTATTGTAAACTTTGTCACACCCATTATGTATCAATTGTATTGCTATCAATATGTATTTGCTCAATTGATACCAAACTGTGGCAGCAATACACACTCATTACCCATTTGAACTGAAACTTGTTAGAGAGAGGTACTTACCCAATGAGTCTCGGTAGCATACTTATGGATTCAACCTCTTTCTTGTGACACCGTCCCTATTACAATGTTGTGTTGTGAATACAGTGTAATTACATGGTACTTACAAAGATTGTTCTACTGTAATCTAGTGGAATAAAGGCAGTGTATTGTAAAGTCGAAACACACACATCTTTCCTAATAGTAAATCCAAACACAGAAGATCTCAATGCAATTTACTCAGTTTTTATACATTTATACATTTTTATTCTTTTTTAAAAAATTCAAAGGAACTGAAAGCAAAACTAAAAATGCATCAGATCTTGAAATGACCAAAAACTACATTTGTCTGACCTCACACTATGTAGTTGTGCATATTTAGACATACTAAAATGATCCTGTGATTTTAGTCATGCAATCAACACACATACAGATGTGCTCCCTTGAAGAATTCCATGGATTATGAATGCATATATCTGAATGGACTCAGCATCATCAGTCCTCGTGTCCCCTCAGCAGTTCAGCACAGGAGACACAGAGGCACTGTCTGACATGTAAACAAATGACTTCAGATGTGTGCCATAGCCCACGATCTTGTCTTCCTAAGCTTAAAATCCCTTGGGTCAGGACAAATCTGTCTGGCTATGCTGCACAAAAGGGCAAGTCAAGGTTTAGGAACAACACATTACATCAGACCCTAACATCATTAGGTACATCATTGAGGAGTCATTTATTTTGCTCCTTCTATTGCATTAGATTTCTGGCAGGAGCACATTTA
This sequence comes from Megalops cyprinoides, assembly GCF_013368585.1. Lineage (NCBI taxonomy): Eukaryota > Metazoa > Chordata > Actinopteri > Elopiformes > Megalopidae > Megalops > Megalops cyprinoides. The sequence goes on from NC_050596.1 coordinate 25,853,764, forward strand.
ATTACATTAGACCTAGCCTTCCTTTTGCCGACCTTCATTCCTCCATGCTAACATTTACAGACATGCAGCTTCCCAGAAGGCACATAAATAACGATTCACTTAAGCAACACGGAGTACACGTTGTATTTGGTGTCCATTAAGGATTACTAAAAGCATGTTATTTCATTGGAAATCTTATCTGTGTCATGACTGCCAAATGTGCTGGATAAAGATGGATAGAAGACCACGTGAAAAATAGGCTTGGTGTCACAAAATGTACTGGTGCTGGTGACAGTCTGCATTCAGCTCAAAATCAACATCTGAAAATCATGTAAATTAAAAATGGACCTGTGCATAGACTTTCTAAAACATTATGAAGCTCATTTTACTTTCATGTTTTGCCATTTCACAGATGCTCTTATCCAGAGTTACTTACAAAGGACAAAAGTGCATATAATAAAGTTTCAGGAACAACAGTACAGCCAAAACACAAAAAACCACATCCAAACAGTAATATGTCAGTCCCTCACACAATGCTGTGACAACTAGCCCTTTGGTAAACACACGCTAGAATAAATTCATAAATACAATACAACTTACCTTACAGTAATAGAAAGTCTGACCAAGTAAGAGGAAACTCAGTACAGATAATAATATGATCACAATCTGCAAGTTCCATCATATACATAGCACACAGCCTGTTTTTCAAAGAAACACAGGAACTGCATTGAGTGGACTTAAATTGTGGTCATAATTTGGAGAAATTTCAACATTTCAACTAAACGTAGGTGGCTTAAATGGTTCAGGACAGACACATTCTTAATATTGTCAGCAATGTTCACAACATAAATATTTATTAGCTAATAATATTTAACATGTCACGATGTCAGTCTACTTTTGATTCACAGAAGATAGAAAAAATAGCAGTTCAGTTTGCTGAAACTGAAAAGTTCTTTCTAAAGGAATAGAGGAATTTTAGCTGTAGGATTAGTTGCATGGGTTTGATGGCACAGACAGGAATGCAAGCAAGGCAAATCAATGCATTTATGTAGTATTTAAATATAAATTAGTGTTTGTACAACATACCCGATTATAACATCCCAGGTACGGATGTACTGTGCTCATAGCTCGTCTGAGATGAGGAATCACATCATTCAGCAATATTTCTAGCATAAGCATATTCTAAAGAAAAAATCTATGCTCACCTTGTTATTGAATGTTGTTATATGACTTTTTGCTTTCAGCTGCAATGAATGGGTGGACAATAATATTAAATTTTTCCTCTGCCGAGACACATCTGTGAAAGCATTACTGGTAAACTGATGCCAAAACAGACAAGTGATAGATTTGTTTACCCATTTCTCTGTATATGTGCTCGGATGTGTCTGCCTTTGTGACACCCTAACCACTATAAACTATAAAGCGCTGGTCCTGGAAAGAAATATGATTATAGGGCCATATCCATTTATATTGTCTGACAGAGCCTGCACTCATTTCTTTTCAATTTGATAAACTTCAGCGTTTATCAAATGACCAAGTCTTTTCAGATAAAAGATTCACAGGCCAAGTCAGTTCACCTAGACCAGACGCCTATCTATCTAAAAATCCACCCATATTACAAAAGTGAGGGTGATATTGTTCCTTTGTAAACCGTTTCTGTTTTGTTCTATCACATTCTCAGATATCAGTAATACCAGTATATTCCTTTTTATCTTTGTTTTTTTTCTTGATTCAGATGCAGTTAATTGCTGCAGAAGTATGTGATCGTAAGGAGCCAGACCACAGACTACATTACAGTTATTACAGGAGGAAACTTTGAAGAGGCCTTAACTCTCAGTACTACACTGGTGTGAGGTGTGCCCTGTTATGTTTTCTGCTTTTACAGGACCCCATAAAACATGAGATACCTCCTCTCAAGGGGTTTCATCCCATTAATAATAATAATGATAAATAGGTTTCTTCAGAGCAGCTTGCTATCGAGCCTTGGCTCAACATCAGATCCCTGCTATGGATATGAACCTGTAACATTCTCTGAACTTTTTCACACTGCTGTCAATGCTTTAGTCTTTTCCATTTTTGTTTGAGAGGAACCAATAAGAGACCAGTGTTTTACCAGTGCATTGTGCGATTATGTTCAATTTGTTTACTTCAACCTCTGCCGTCAGTCTAACTTCTTATCCTGTATCCAGGTAACAGCATTGAAAAGGAAGCACAAACCCGTTTGCTGTCAACACACTAGATGTGAGTGACAAGCGCCATCCTGCTGAGCTTTCTAATTAAACCTAAATGAAAGTAATCAAGGGCTGCTTCACATTGAGCAATCATGAGTGCCTTTAGGTTGTTTGTGCATGCTCTTCTGTCACCCACAGTTTTGCCTTGTCTGCTTCCTCTGGCCCGCTAACAGGCTAACAAAGTTGAAAGTTTCATCAAGTATCCACACCAAACCGAATAACTGGACTCAAATCCCACAAGAGCCCACTCCTGAGCTGGGCACTTAACCTTGATGGCTCAGAAAAAAATTCTGCTTTATAGATGGGTATTTGAGATATGGGCAATATGCACTGCATGGGGAAAGGGCATCTAGCACAAAAATAAAAGTCGGAATAAAAATGTGAGCAAAGGAAGTCTGTTGAAGATGTATGAAGCAAAACTCACTGTTCATTAATCAACCTCACCCATATTTAGAACAGAATAAATAATTATGTAAGATACTGCCTGCTGATATATCTTTCATTGGAATATGTCCTAATTAGGTTGGGAATCCATGATCAGTGGCACCATGCTGGGTAATCTAAACTGTATTACGGAAAGTTGTGCATTATAGAGATGGTGGAAAGTTAGCCTAAGGAAAGCTTGTGTTTCTGCACAGAGGCCTTTAAACATAACTTTAGAGAGGGAAAGAGTGGTTGCTATACCTTACAGTGTTCATGGAATTAGTCTGTGTCTAGTCTGAAAGAAAAGACGCTGTAACCAAGTTGAGTTTAAAAGTCATGTGGTTATATTTTACATTAAGTTTACAAAATTCCTCTGTTCCACTGTTTCTTCATTAATGGAACCAATGAAAAAAAAAAACAGCATCACAATCAGAATGTAGACTTGTCTTATTTTACAAATGCAAATTATATTGAATTGTAGCCCTCAAAGTGTGTGACCACCTAACTTTGGAACAAGTCTATGATGTGCTGAGAAAAAAAGACAGCTTAAGTTCAGATATTGTTATGCTTGACTATTGCTGAATAATTATGATGGAAAGGGGGAGCAAGGGGAAGGTTCATAAGAGCTAATTATGACAAGAAGTTGTCATACCCAATCTTCAATTAATTAATGATCAAGATGTCTGTAAAAAAACAGGATCCCTTGGAGAGACTTCACACACTTTTTTGTATTAGTGCAAACCAGTTACTTCAGAGGGAGATGAGGTGGACAGTCAAATTAGAGTGTACAATGAAAAACAAACAGTGTGAATTAATGCTAGCCCAACGTGTACACAGATGCTGGCAGTAGGAAAAAAATTATATTGCTTAATGCCTATCTGCTTTAGATCATGCCACTGTTCAAATATATAGAGATGCCTTGGATACACACAGTCAATCAGATACATTCCAAAAAATGCAGAGGTTGGAGCAAATAATCTTTAAATGTTCCTGACACGATTTCCATTTCAGCTGGCAATGAGTACTCACTGAGATTTAATCATAGAGAATTGACATACATAAAAAACCAAATACAAATGGCATTTAACTCATTAACAGGCAATATGCCAAAGGTTTGCTCACCGAGCCCTCATGATCATCTTCCTCTTTATTTCGCCCACTTTGTCCTCTGCCAGCTCAAGGTTTGAGAATACTAAGACTGATTGCTCTGGGACTGCGGCCCTGGAAGCTGTGAATGGAGTGAAATTCTTAGAAATGGCAGGGCAATAGTGACTGATAAAAGGCTTTTCTCACTGTGAAGAGCACAGTCAACCACATCAAACCCAACACACCCAGAGGAGTTCCCAGCATTTTCAAACACGTACAGAGTTACTCCCTGGCTTTGTCTGATTCTGTTTTCTTCCAGACCTTTTTAGCTGACTTAATTTTTTTCCAGAGGAGAGTGACAACTCGCTCTGTATTGTTTTAGCTTATATGAATTTTAAAATATGGACAGAGATTTACATAAATAGATTAATCCATGTTCAGTTTGTTTAGTCTCCTTCCTCTCTAATGACAATAGACCACTGATGAAAAGAAGAAAATGAAACTGTGTCATTATTGTTAAAACTTGATGGAAAAAAAAATCATGTGTACATATATATATATATATATATATATATATATATATATATATATATAGTAATAATTTTTATGATCATTTTCATAGGATTGTCATTGCCTGAATGTACTGTGATGTCATGTCATGTCTTCTCATTACTTACCCTACATGACTTCAAGTAGTCCTCAGTAATAAAATAGACACGCTACATAGAGATTGAATTAAACAAGAATAAGTGGTCTAAGTCACTATATATGTTTTTGAAAGAGAGAAAATGTCAGTGCGATTATGAAAGCCACAGAGCACCCCGACTGAGTTGAGAATCTGATTGGCTCATTCACAAATCTGGACAAATTGAAAACCCCTTGGAAACATGACAAATCTCTTACATCTACAGACAGCTAATAATAATGAGTTTTATTCCCAATGAGGACAAATGAGTTCCAAGAGTTAAGAGTTTTCTATTGCTGCAGTTTACCTGTTCATTATTTCCATTTTCCAGGTTCTTCTTAATGAGTATTATTTGCTCTTGATCTCCAGTTACATGTTGACTTTATTGCCGTGTCTGGCTTTAAATAACATTGAATTCCCTACAGTTGAGTAGACGTTTTACTGTTTGATAGATGACTTAGAGGTTAATCTTTTTTAAGGTGAGAACCAGATGGGTATTGTTTTGAATATTTTAAGTTGGCAACCACTATATTTTAAATGTGGAATGAAGTAAACAAAAGCTATCAATCAGAGCTCTCTAACCTGACTGAACATTGCAAATGTGATCTGAATTGTTGTTATTATTATCGTTGCCAGGTTAAACTGAAACTTCAACCTACACGTGAATACAAAAAAGCAAACCCACTGTGTAGGAGATAATGATTTGTGGTTAGTGATTCCAGCCTGAGTCACAGTCAGGTTGAATGGCCCTGTTTTATTGCAAAGTTATGTCATGTAGTCACACATAAAGCTTCCTGCTGCCCTTTTACACCAAGATGAATCATTTCAAAGTTTTCATTGCACTGGCTGTTATGTCACCACTGCAATCCAGGCTACAGCTGTCACAACAATCTGCTTGTGTTTGTTGACTGCATTCAACTGATGTTTATAGACTACAGGAGGCAGGCATACCTGGAAATGAAGTGCACACCACATGGTGGCGAATGACTAGTCCGTTTATGTTGGACTGGCGCCGGGGTGTTTGAATGAGCATCTACAGATGGCTGATATTGCATGAGGTGCTGAATGACCATCTTTAAGATCTACTCTACTCTACTTCCCCTGTGGGTTGTCCCTCCCACAGTTAGTGAACTATATGCCCTGATGGCACTCCTCACTATGTCCATTCAATCATATCTTTCTGACCCTCTAGGTCTCACAATTCCACCTGACGACAATGCACTGACCACTGGTCTATGGTCGGTTCAACCACTGATCTGGGGCTATCCATATGTTAGCTTGTTGGCTAACTCATCAAACGTTCATGCTGTTTGCCTCTCTTTTCATTAGTGCTTGCTTGTCTCTTTGTGTGGTAATCCGTAGCATAACTTCTTCTGACAGGCCTCAGAAATGTTAGACCATGTTGGAGCTGCATAATTGTAACAATAAATACCAAAAGCATTGACTTTCATTCCTGATGGTCCTAGCTGAATCAATGTTTTTATACCTTCAAACTACCAGCTAGAGCCCAGAATCAATCTAGTCATCATGGTGCTCTGTCCCTGCCTATCACCACGAGTGTAGATGCTGAGATTTGTTACATAACTAACTATAATTATACGAAGCATGGACTGATTTAGACCACAAATTTCTGATCTTTAATGGCTAATAATGGCTCTGAGCCAAAAAGGAATACCAGTCAGAACTCACTCATGCCAGCCATGTAGGCACGTGACATAGATTCACAAAATCAAGCGGTTGCTACTAACAGCAATTCATTTCTGAAGAGTCCTCTCCACTTTATCTTACGCGGCGGAACTGCCATGTGGAAGTGACCCAATCAGATGGGAATTCATTGCAGTCTGTTGCGTAGTGCTTCCAGCTGCCCCAGTTTGTCTGGGCACAGCGTAAGCTCTATGTCCCCGAGGACAGCAGAGCTCTTATTAAATGTCATGACTTGAATATCCTTATGCTCGTACATATATTTTTTCATGTTGCAGTTACTTCCCATCACCTCTAACATTTTAAAACCTTAAATTGAAAACTGTATTACAGATATGTTTGCCCCAGGATGGTCCTTTGCAGAGACTTATATATATTGCTATATCATTCAGCCCTTAATAACATTAAAAAGCACATACACTATTTCTGTGATTCTGAAAGAAATAGAGGTCACCTAATACAAGACAGAACAACATTATCACATTTTAGAGGCTCTATAACTAACATATTGTACCACATATCAGCATTCAAAACATACTTGTGTTTGTGTTTGTTAATTACACTCAGTTTATGCATAAACCTAGCCTTACATCTAAGGCTAATTCAGCCCCTACTTTCAAATCTTGAAAGTATATTGGGCTATTTAATTACATAACTACTCAGGGAGGCATGTGGTGTTCAGAGAGCTTGAGTTAGAGGGTCATGGGGCTGATTTCCAGGTGGCACACTGGAATCCTGTATCCTTGACTGAGGAGACCAGTTTAAACCAGTCATTTCAAAGGCTTGCAGAATATGTAAAATTAATACAATATTGGATATATAATCTCTCTTGAAAACTGTATTCATTTCACAACATGGTATTAAACTCCTACTTACTTGACAACTGCTTGGAATCAAATAGTACTGTACTTAGTATTACTATAAAATTCATTTAACATAGTAATTGCCAACTGTCTTCATCTGTTAAGTCTGTCATTTGTATTCATCTGTGAATTCCCCTGCATTGTTACTGAGCATTCAAAATAAGTGAAAATTTCACGTTGTAGAGAGAGAATCATTTCTGGCAACAAGGACGTTTCTCTGAAGTATCATTTATCTGTGAACTAGAAGTAAGCATCAATAGTTACCATGTTTTTCAAAAAAAAAGCAAAACTTTGTAATACCATTAAAAATGTATCCATTGCATTCTAGTGGATGCTGTTTTCTTTCTACACACGCTTGCCCCACGTTCTGTGCCACTGTCTCAGCTGTAGCTAGAGCAATGGCAGAACTACAGTTTTTCAACCATGCCCCTGAGCACTGCACTGTCACTTTAGAAATACTAGCTGTTGAATACCGACAGACATGCCTGTAGGCTCTTTGCTGCTGCATTCAGCCAGCAACAATAAAATCCACTTGGAATGCAAAGCTCTTTTCTCTTCCACAACTATGGATGCCAGACTCTTTCCGCCCTGCTGACTGCATTTTTTATATGATTTCATTACTGCTAGTTCACTGAGCAATGGAGAAGCCAGGGAAATGGATGACTTTAGAAGTGACTTCCCCTATTTTTTTATACATGTGAAGATTTTACAGATAGCTGCAGTTAAACCTAGAGAATTACGAGACTGTCACACATGTCAAGAAACCGCCATTTTAGAAATGATTTTCGTGGCTTGCACCCGCCAACTGTTATTTTCAATTATGACGTCCCTGGATGTTTGAGAGAAATGACGGCCCTTATGGCTGGTTCTTTGTTAAGATATTGATTGTAATGTATGTTTGGGCACCCTGCCAGTAGTCTCCTTGAAAAGTATTCAACACATTGCCAGAATCTTACTGTCACTCAACACCACAGCTCCTACAAATATGAGGGAATAAAGCTCTACCCATTGTGATGATCTGTAGAAACATGCAGCATGACAGAGACAGGGGTGTGGTGCAGTGGTTGGAGCACATAACTTTGGACCATGGGGTGTTGGGTTTGAATTTCAGGTGAGAATGCAGTTGTATTCTTGGTCCCAGTAATCTGCCTTGGAAATTCATTTGTATGACTGAGTTGAAGAAGTATTTCTAAGCCGAAGTCCTGGGAAGTGGCTGTGCGTTCTGTTTTTAATGCCACCTGAAACTAGGCCTTGATGGACAGTACAGTATGCAGCACTCTATGGGGAACTGATGGCCTGGGAAGAAATAAACAGTCAGAGCCTATCCCCCTTTTTACATGCCATGAAATGGACCAGAAATGTGTTTTCCTTTTGCAAAAGATTTAGGTCTACATGAACGTCAGGATAAGGAGCCTTCACCTGTCCATAAAACAATTAAAATGATTTAGTAATGTGTGTTAGCTGTTTTACATTGTTTGTTACAATTGTGCATGTCTGTATGTACAAATGTTAAGAGGATCCTTGTGTAAACTACCAATTCAGATCTTTCCAATAACCTAATCTAATGCCATTAACTTCATTGCAAAGAGCTTGTAATTGTGTCTGCCCAGGTATTGGTTTAACGAGCCACAGCTGCCTTAATCAGCAGCATTTAAAACAGGTGTGTGGCTGCTGCTGGGTGGTCAGGTTTTTTTTAGGTTAGTTTGTTTGCTGTGCCTAGACAAAATTTAATAGAAAGCATTTGATTTTTGATTAGGCTATCTGAACTCTCCTTCCTGCAGTTTTTAACACATGATGTATTGGCCAGCACCATTCCACATGTCCGTTTGATTGGACCATTTCATGGTGTGTGAATGGAGGATATGCTTGTCTGTGCTTTCCACATGACATGTTTCACGTTGTGAGCCCTTTGGCAAAGTATGTTGTTGATTCCTTTGAATCACATTAAGACAGAGAAAGGCCTCAGTCTCCTGCAGTTTGTTTTGTGCCTTGAGCATAAAATGATGTATACATACACATACAACCACACATAAACATACCAAAAAGATTCCACATTAAGGTATCAATGAATGCAGACATCTTACAAGAACATTGACAGTCAGTATTATTGGCATTATTCTGGATTACAAAGGCCAATCATAATGATAAAAGACAAACCTGCAATGCCTCACACATTAACACAGTAATCACAATTAGCAGCAATCAGTAACAACTGAAAAGAAGTGAATTTATTCCCAGTATCACACCTTATTTGTTTTTTTTTTTTTAGGATTTTACTCTGCCATTGCTTAAATTGGACAGGTAATACCATAAATGGCAAGACCATTATGATGTTTAACACATGATTGACTTTTAGTTGCTTTGCTCTGTGCACTGCCTGAAGCAATCCAGCACTGTTAATTTCTCCAGCACCGATGTGAGTCCAGGATTATACATAAAGCATCGTGCCAGGCTGAACAGGCACAGTCAAAGTCAGTGCTATGGTTGAGTAGTTTCTTGATTTTCATGTTTAACATACTAGATTTATTGCTGTTACAGTATAAAAATGACTGCGGGCACCTCTGTCAGATATCTTTGCAGCTATAGTGTTGCCTGATGGTGAGTGATGCAAAGTTAAGCCTAAATAACTAAGACTATATTTTGACTCAAGATCAACACCTGTCATTTTTACACCATGATACTGGTTAAACTGAATAGAAGTCTAATGAGAACAGATTCCATTAAGACGTGAACCAGTGGGGAGAGATTCAAAAACATTAGCACATTACAGGTCCTCTAGATCAGTGTTTCCCAAACCTCTCCTGGAGGACCCCTTGTCCTGCATGTTTTAGATCTCTCCCTGCTCCAACACAGTTGATTTCAAATGATCAACTCGTTATGAACCCCTGATGCTGCTTAATAACAAACTGATCATTTAAATCAGCTGTGCTGGAGCAGGGAGAGATCTAAAACATGCAGGACAAGGGGGTTCTCCAGGAAAGGTTTGGGAAACGCTGCTCTACATTATAGACATACATGTTCACTGAGGAAGCTAGTGTAAGCAGTAAATATCCAGCTGTATAAATGGATAACATTGTAAAGAACTGTAATCTATGTAAGTCGCTTTGGATAAAAGCGTCTGCCAAATGAATAAATGTAAATGTAGTGTAGCATAAAGTGTAGCAGCAGTTTCTTTACTGAGGAACTGTGACATTTGGGGCAGAGCTGTTTGTTGTGAGAAACCGGTAGCAGCAGCAGAAAACACACACTGTCAGTGTTCTGTGTAAACACACAGGAGATGTATCTTATCCACAGGGGATGTGTAAGATTCAGGAACATGTCTGTCACTCACCTACAGACCTGTGTACAGAGAATCGTACCTGCAGGATGCTTGGAATATGTTTGCTTCTCTCCCACTGGCTCTAGACAGTCTTTATCCAGTCCGCATCAGCAGCATCCATTCATTCTTGTACGCTGCACAACCCATCCATTCCTCGGTTCTCACCGACCCATCCCCCACACCCCCGCTGTGTGCAGGAATACACACAGACACACAAACGCACCACCCATGATCCATTGTGTGGCACCGTGTCCTGAATCTAATTGTGGAGTTCAGAGACGTCAGATGATAGCATGTCACAAGAGGCTCCGGAACAGAGTGATGTATTCATCCAAACAATCGGGTTATCTTCAATAATACATCAGAGGTGCCTGGTTGGAGGTGCATTACAATTAAGTTTTGTGACATTGGGAAATGGCAAATGGGAAATGTGTAACCAAAAGGTTGCTGGATCTTATCTCAGGTGCTGCTTTTGCGCCCTTTTATGAACTACTTCAAGAAATATATCTTAAAATATATGTAAAATATATGTAAAAACAGTGTACGCTATAAGCTAGAGCTCTCATAGAGATGAGTACATAAACTTATGTGCCTAGACCTATGGCTTTTCAATTTTGTGCTATGTAATATGTGTGCTTGGTGGAGGTCAGCCAAGAAATCTGAAGCAGATACTGACTGTACTTCTGTAAAGCTGCCATGAACTACTTGTAAACCACATGTGCCTGTAGGGGAAGGAACAACTTTTCCTATTGCATATCAATTAAAACATAAAAAAGGTCTGGAAATGTCTCAACCCTGAAAAAATTTAATACATCTTGCTTTCCTCCAGACAAAATTGATTTCCAGAGACGGACCCCTTATTCCTTTTCACTAAGAATTGATTACATTGCTCCCCTTAGACAGACTGCAAAGTTAGAGCTGGGGGCTACAAAAAGAGTGCTGAATTGGTTTTGACTTTAAAAGGGCTCCTTAAAGATATCAGCATTCAGATGGACCGGTGTCCTTCATCTCTGAGCTCTGTCCATGTGAATCGCAACCGCAAGGAGCACGGCTGGTGATACAGCCAGCTCAGCTCCACAGAGAGGAAAAGCAGTAAGTAAAGAAGATTGGTGTCTTCCTCGTGGTAGGTCATATTTCCCCACAACTGGGAGCAGCAAATAAACCAGTAACGGGGGTAAAGGATCATGGGAAAATGTCAGGTGACTGATACAAATCCTGAGCAGTGCAGATAAAGCCCAGAGGCTGCCTATTTCTTGAAATGAAGACCATTCAGCTGCACTGCAATGCGTTATTTATGTCTCAGCTCATGCTCAGAATGTTGATGAAAAGGTTTCAGGACCTCCCTGCATTTTTTATAAGATTCTTTGCAGAGCTAGCCTCTTACTTCTGCGGGATACCATTTTTTTACGAGGTTTAATAGCATGGCAAAGACAGATAGAGCAACAATAAAACAATAAAAACCCAGAAGCATTTCACCTGACTGAGATGAGACTTTTAAATCCAACTGCAGTGGACACGGCCCTCTTTAAGATTAATGGGAGCTTTTAAACAACTTTATATAAAAGTGGAGAGGAAGCAGGAGGTGGGGGGTACTGAGAAGTGGCTATAATGCAGGATCTTTATTCATGACACACAGAGGAGTGTGCTGCATAGAAAAGGACAAGATGATTGTTCCTATTTGTGATAGGAAGAGGAGATCCCACTGTCTGTGTGTAACAATCAACAACAAAAAACTACTTTCATCATGGGCTCTCGAGTGGCTCAGTCAGCAGTGTGCTTGTCTTGACTGCAGGAAGACCCCAATGGATTTGGTTTGAAACTGGCTGTGTCATCTGCCAATAATGACCAGGAGCCTACAGCAGCAGGGAATGCCTTTGTTTTGCTGGGAGTAACAATGGGTAAGCTGGCCAGAGTTTCCTCATATCCCTGCTCTGGGGCCTGTGAGTTGCTCAGATGATGTAGGTGGAGTGGCACCTATTCACTGTGGTGCAGTGAAACTTGTGTGGAAAAATAGCCATTGGCTGCATGCCAGTGTATCAGAGGATTGCATTTGTCTTGCTTCAGTGCTCCTGCATGACTCTGGAGGTTTTAGCAGTAAGACAAGCTCAATGTACAATTGGCGATTCCAAACAGGGTTGCATAGAGGGGGAAAAGCATTAAAAAATAAACGAATCCTTTCAGTATGCAAAATGCACGGTTGTTTACTTATACCAAAAATACTCTAACTCACTAAAAATCACAAAAATATTCATGCCAGTTAAATTATTGATGTAAAAATGAATCCAAGTTACGTTAAACAAATTAACCCACATGACCTTATTCAAACTAGGCAAGCACTATTTCAGCCAATACTACAGAATAGTTCCTACATTCTACTGTTACTTGGCCTGGTGTTTCTCTTCTGACCATCTATCCAGAATGTGGTAAATATGTCCGTGTGAGCAGAGCAAGAATACAGAAGTTACAACACAGCCCTGTTTTGTGCCATTGTAACGACTAAAATGGTAAACGTTTTTCATTGAAGTGCTTCCCTAACATTCAGCCTTCTTCATGGTCCCTTTTTCCTGTATTTGCAAGGAAACAGCTATTTCGGGATTCCCGAAGATGAAACAGACCTGTATGGATCTGGGGTCTTTTGTTGCTCTTTTGGAAGCAGAAACAACCTGTGCATTCACTCAGTGAGAGTGCTTTCTGTTCCTGCACACATTTACTGAGTGATGGGGGACCAGCCGAACAGCGGTACAGTCAATTAAAAAGATTAAACAGTCTATAAAACAAAATGTCTACACATGGCTTCTAACTGAGTTACATATATTTTTGTCTTTTTTGTTTTTTGTTTTGATTTTTTATAACCAATGTTTATTACAGTCCTATAAATTAGGTTTATGTTGTCTTTCATTTTAATTTTTTCAGGGAGATCACTCTGGAAATGAAATGTGTTTCTTTATGTTTTTATTTACGATCCTGGAAACACTGAGACATGTGTGCTGAACATATATACTGTGCTTATTCATAAAGGATTCGGGTCAGCAATGAATTTTGAATGAGGCATAATGTGGTAATGACCCATGTGATAATGTGTAACCTATTGATCTTGATATTGTCATGTTACATTTCATGGTTCAGTCCCAGGATCATTTGTGTCTCTTTGTTGCACTGGAACTTCCAACAGACATTTCCAAGTCCATATTTAGGCAATTCTGAATTATTTGAAATACAAACTAATGTGTTTAAATGGGTTTCAAAAAAAGTTCAATTCTAATGGAGTTTATTGAAACAGGGCAGATAATAGATTTGTCAGGGACAGAGGTAATGGACACTTATGCCTGAAGTGAGTAATGGTGCATGTATGCCTGAGTAACTGTGATGAACTGAATATGCTAATCTTGTAGGTCACTTTTTTGAGTATGGCAGGTCAAATCTAAGAAACTACTGTAATACAACCGGTATAAAAAAAATACATGAAAGCATTAGCATGATGCAATTACACACATCTTCTATGGCATATTTTAATTTACTGGCATTTTCCTGTCATGGGGTATTGTCATCATTTATGAATGCATGATAAAGAGCTACAAAACAATTCAAAACCGGGTAATAAACTGTTGTCGGATTCAGCAGGAGACTCTTCATTGTTTCACGGCGTGCTATTGTGTGGGTCAGTGTTGCCGAGAGGCTACGGGCTAATGGGCAGGAACACGGGTTCTGATTTTATAAGCAGTGTTATAGAGCCCGTGGTGACACTTAGAAACACAATTAGCCTTGATCAGCGTGGGCCTCCTCCATGTACCTGCTCTCATTCTCAAGCTCTAATTGAATTTCCGAGCCACAAATATGATTGTTATGCTGATTCTCTGCAGACACTTCCTCGCCTTTTGTTTATGGGATGTAATTGTGACACGGATGACAAACTGTCCTCCTCTGGGCGTAATGAAAGCACAGGCGTGCCTCTCTCTCGAATCGCCAGCCTTGCAGGACAAATCAACTTTTCATTGTCACCACTCCTCTTCCTCAAATGCGGCCGGGTGGAGCCCTTCCGCTGTTGATTTCGTTTAATATGAGTAATGGACTTTGAATAAAAATATATTTCTGCTTCCAGACTTTTCCTTCCGACAACATGTTCTGGTGTCGCAGGGCTTTTTAACTTGCTTTTGATCCATGAAAAAGCTCACCCAGTTGTTATGAAATTAAATTCACTTTCTTGCTGATTTCCCATGCCCTTTAATTCATTGCATTTCAATTTAAGGATTATAACCTCTAATCTCATTCTAAAGAGCAACAATAAAGGTTTTTTTTCCCTGTCTGACACTTATAATCCATCCTTTCATTTTTTCAGGTTGGTGGATTCATAGGTATAAACTTCAATCACACACTCCAAAGTGTGGCAAAGCTATTGTAAGAACACTGGTGGGCATTTCCCCCTTTCTTTCTCTTTTAATCTTTTGTATTGTCTTCTCTGAACAGAGTGAGCTTTTCCCTGCCCTCTCCAGACTGAACATTATATTTATAGGCTCCCCACGACTGAAAGCTCACTGATTTCTTTTCAAATGTCCAAAACAAACTGAGTGACAAGGTGGACCTCATGAATTAGCGGCAAGCTAAATGAGACATTACTATGATTGCACACAATCTTTAAAAAAAACATTTAACTTAATCTCGTGAAGTCTTAAAGCTGGTCTTGGCATTAGGTCTGAGTCTGAGAATAGACTTAAGAAGCATTTCTCTCAGGGTTAGTGTTATAGTTAGGTTTAAGGCTACAATTATGCATAATATTATTTATGTAAATCATTTACTACTTCGTTACTCAGCATATTACTACTACTTGTGTGAATCATCAAATTTCATAGCTCTGCAGAAACTCACAGCAGGTTATTACAAAATATATCATTACTACTAAAATGAGAATTATTACATTTATCACAACAGCTATCTGTATTATTATAAGTAATGCTGCTGCCTCCACTGTCTCAGTAACCAACTGCATGCAAAACGTTAGCACTTTAGCAATTGCTAACTTTCAACAACATCAAATCATAGCTTGGTTGCGAGGACATGTGGCTTTGTTTCTTATATATACCTGACCATTTTACATCTTGCCCATGTGATGCAGGAGAAGTGACACTTTTAAAGCCCATATATCACCGTTCGGGGCTCCACTCTCTAATTAACTGAAGTAACTCCATAGAAAAATGCTTATGACAGAGGAAGAGTTGTGGCTGCACTAATCAACTCCCAACAAAAGGGAAGAGGCCCGTATTTTCTGCTCTGATCCAGGGAAATAAACTCCTCCCTGCTGGATGGCTCCCTCTGCCAGTGGCTAATAATAAGGCTGTCAGAGTGATTTAAAGAGCCCGTGGCAGGATTACAAGAGCCATGTACGGATTTATGATGATTCATAAATCTAAAGCAATAGAGCTTGAAGAGAGAAATATAGATGTAAGTACATTTGAGTTTCCGTCTTTGTTTTCCTTCAGTGCTACAGTACAAGAGCTGGGAGAGATATCTCATTGTTGCAGGAACTGTTGGACCTGCAGTGCAAACATTCTTATTATGGAGTTGGCAGATTAAGACTTCAAATAAAGCTCTGTCTTTGGTGTATCATAATGACAGCACTTCCCTTAAAATGGCTGTTGTTTCCATTAGTAATTCAGTAATGTACTCATTTAGTTTTACACCACAATGCATGGGAAATTATGGATATGGCTTTTTCAGTGTTTATAATAAAGAGAATAGCATAGTTACATGGTTCATTTTAATTTGTGTATTCCATACTTCCATAACACAGGTTATGGTTCTTAATACATCTCTTACCCAAGTGAAAGTATCAATATCAATATTTGATGAGCAGTCACTTTGCTGGTGATGCATATGTCACTTCATCTTGTTGTTAATGGAAGAATGGCATAGGTGACCCACCCCAAATGACTCTGAGGCCCTGATATTTATGTGCTGAGAAATCACTTAAGATCTGTCACCATTGTCCTCCAAAAAATACTGGACAGGGCACTTTTCAAGAGATGGTTTAAAGAGCGGATGAACCGGCGCCAGCTTGGCACAGCAGCATGGGGTCATTCTGAGGAGATGAGTGATGCTGAATGTTGCGGCGTGCATCCTGCCCTGGTCCGACCAGGCCTCCAGCACACAGCCTGCACATACTGCGCAGGCCAAAATTTTTAATGTCTGAGTCTTTTTTTCTGTCTGACCAATTTGTGTTGAGCCACCCCCTGCTTCATTATACATTCTGCCGTTTCCTTTTTTGCTTGCGATTCATTGTGGCGCCGTGTCACGATTGAATCAGCAAAGAAGAAAAGAAGCCTGAAAACAAAAGCGCAGAATCAGTTGCTGGTGTTAGCTCAGTGCAGTGCCGTTTGGACCACGCTCAGGTCTGCAGTGCTTTACTGGGAAGGGTGCAATACACAGAAGTCAAATACAGCTGACACAGTAATATTCGTGATCCATCCCTACCAGAAACCAAACGGCTTTCCTCATTTGTTTTTTCAGTGCTGCATCAATATCAGAATATTTACAGGAGTGAAATAGATGGCTTTGCTCAGTGGGAAACAACAGTACAGAATGGGAAATCAGTCCTTTTGATCTCTTTCTCCTTAAATGAATTAGACTCTCAGGTGACCACACCGTATATATGAAGTGTTGCAGAATTTGTCTCCCTTTTCCTGTTGGATTCTGCCTGGTGCTCCCGGGGAAGTTAATGTGGGTGGTTTAACTTTGATTCCGGTTGAATTGTATTTGCTTGAAAACAAACCAGGGCCAAACATTACATCCCTCCAGATGCATTAAAGGAGATGTCTTCCTCCTGGCATTCGCTGCTGTGCACCTGTCCAAATAGATATTCCTCTCACTGAGGCCCTTCTAAACCTGAAATAGCCCCTGTAATGAGATTTCTGACTGTGCAGCACAAAAAAGAAACAGTAGGGCTCTTTTGCTCTCGTTTAAAAAAAAAAGCAGCAATACTTCGGTGTTAATTACACGGGCCTGTGCCTCTCTCTTTCACTCTGTCTATGTGTGTGTGTTTTTTTGACCGGCTGACATAAGTACTCTGTAAAGAGGAAAAAAAGGAAATTTTTCTGGGCATTCACAGACCACTCCATATGTTTAATTGCACCAAAGGGAACAGCTATGATTTAATGAGATGGGAAGAATACTACTCGACCTGTGCATAGCAACCATGGGCCAATCCACAGCCTGTTGAACAGACGGAGGAAGCTGGAGGGATAACTCACTGATATCTCTTTTCCCTGTAGAGTTAGAACTAGACTGATTGATTGTTTAGCTTAGTTTCCAGCTTGTTTCGCATTATATTTTTGTTGCTCTGACCAGAGTCATCTCAGCCCACTGATGTTACTAAAACTATATAGGCAAAGATGACACACTGCATAGCTATGTTGCTTCAATCTGCATCTGTACGAAACTCTGAGGAGATAAACATGGTATAGAGAAAGGAGCACACCACCACTGCTTATCACTCCAAACACCCAGAGGTAGACAGAGCCAATTTGAAGTGTTTTTCTTTTCTGGACAACCTGCAGACAAAGTCCAGGCAATTATCTCGATCTGGGCAGATGCCAGCATTCAGTGTGGCATCATGTGTGACAGCTCTAGTTACAGATAATGCAATGAAAAAGCAATCATTCTGTAGCAGGTCAGCTAACCTTGGCTCCAGCTAGTTCATGTGGTTTCATCTCAAAAGTAGATAAGGGATGTTAGAAAAAGTGCTTTGCTTCCTGTATGCAACATAACTGCCAATCTCTGGTCTGTTACTTTAACCTAATACTTCCATGCTGGTACAATATTCAGTCAAGCAGTCAACAATCCCTGCAACAGAATTGGTCACACTAGTACCTCCTTAATACATTTTCTATTTTAATTCACATTGCACTTGTTGAAAATAAAAGTTTTTTCAGAAAGGTAATTCTAGCATCATGTCCTATGTGTATATTAAAGGAAGAGAAGAGTTGCTCCAGTCTGATTTCAAAGCAATTTTATATAAATAATCTGGGTTTTCACATTGAAAAGTTTCAGTCCCTGAAAGTAATTCATTGTTGCATAATCCTGGGACGTAATATGCAACAGAAGGTTTTTATTACAGTGTTACTATGAATTTATTCAGTAATTGTCTAGATACCTTCCAAAAAATGTTATGCAAGCTTTACAAACGGCACAGAATAAATGGTTAATTATTGCATGCAAACCAAGTAAATGATATCACATTATTTTACAGTCCTGTAAAATAGCAGACTAACTGTTAAGATATTTATTAGATGCTATGCCCCATACAAGCTTTGCAAATGACCACAGAAGATAAATGGGTGATTACTGGATAATGTCCTGGTAAAAGGTCAAATCACTGTTACAGATCAGTTCCTATTAAATTACATAATAGTACATAGCATGCAAACTGTTATGCAATCACTGCACGTTCATGTGTATTTATTATTTGTTCAACAATTCACATAGTTTTATTTCTTTTTTGTTTTTATTTTGGACATAAATTACCATAATACCATAAAGACATTAGTTTCAGGGAAATTATTTTTGTAATTACCTGATAATACAGAATTATCAACATGGCTGGGATAATTAAATGGTGGAAACAGTAATTACCACTAACAGAAATAATGTTACCATTTAGGTACATGTTAGTTTAATTAATATTTCATGATGAATAATGGGTAATTACTTGGCAAGAATCCACAACAAGTGCTTTTTGACATTTTGTGGATTCAGTATCATTACCAATGATAGTGATGATCTTAAGACAAAATTATTTAATAGGTTCATAGATATTACTTGAGATAAATTCGAATCATCTTAAACTAGTTTTATACCAAATGCAGTAACAGTATTGCTGTTACCAAGTAATTACTCAGTAGTTTAATTGAAGTTTCTTAAAATTTTTACCAGAAAGTTCAAATTGTTACCAAGTACTGTCCTGGTCCATAGCAGCTAAATAGCCTATAAAATAAAGTGCTGCCCAAAACACAGCAATTGGCAATTAGAAAGCAGTAGGCAGAATAACAGAGGTTGTGTTGACAGACAGGACAATTGGCTACAAAGGTTGGATGCTATTTCCCAAAAGTAAATGGACAGAACTGGTGAGACTTGACAGACAATCCCTGAATTTACATACAATCCCTGAATAGCTGTCATTTTAACTGTGTTTGGCAGTTAAACAAAAGTTACTTTTTTTTTTTTTTTACTTTATTTGCAATCTTGAATTTTGAATGAGATTCCAAATACACATACTCACAGAGAATCAGAAACGAGCAACCAAAATGTAAATCCATGGCTGTGGCAGGCCTAGAGTTAACCTTTGGACAGAGAGTCCTCACGAAACAGAGCTGTAAAAAACAGACAGTATAAAACCCCCTGAAGCAATTTTCTAGCATATCTAAAAGTTTATGACGTGGACCTTCCCTGAACCCAACTGACCATGTTGATTTGTTGTCGTTCACTCAAAAACCTCTTTCACAGCTGTATTTCTAGTTACGCTAGACTGTCTTTCTCCCTGTTCATCCCCTGACCCTCAGTCACAAACACCTTCCCGTCTTAACTGCTCAGGTGTGGAATCCTTAGTCTGCCCCTCATGACTCCTCACCCGGCACCCAATCATTTCTTCATCTCCCCATATCCCAGTGCCCGCTCTTCCAAGGAGTGGCGTCCGACTGCAGAGAGCAATCTAGAAAATAAACTCTGCCAGACAGCACCCTTCCTCCACTGTGAGCTGCCCAGGTCCTGATAAATATTCATCGGCCACTGTAAATGCCAGAGACGTGAGAAAGATCCTTTGAAAGATATCGGGGGAAAAAAAGGAAAACAAATAAAAGTGAGAGAGAACCCACTGTAGACCTACCTTATGCAAACTGCAGCTCTCTCCCCCACAGTGTGTGTGAATGCAATGTTAATTATTAAAGCTACACAGACTCTGCTCCCCAATAATGAGAAGACTGCACCCACGCAGGAAAACAGTTACAGGTTATCTGAAGGATGACAAAATGGTCTCTCTTTAATCATGGCCCTGTGTGTGTGTTTGTGTGTGTGTGTGCGTGCGTGGGTGTGTGTTTGAAATGAAAAACTCTTTGTTTTCATCTTGTTTTAACTGAGAAACCAGTTGCTACATCCTCTACTTCTGGTCTCAAGGAATCCTACCAGCATCTCTAAACCTGTTGGACATTGGTGAAATTAATTTGACAGCCACGGGTTTGGATAGCCAGCTGGTGACCTCAGGACTAAAAAAATGATCCGGGGGGCCAGCTTTACCATTTAACTTATCTGATGGGGTCATATGATGATTTTTCTGAAATATAATGCAAATGCAAAAAAGTAAAGAATAAAAAACCTCCACTTCCTGTTTTAAAGAAGAAAAAAAATACTAGTACTACAAAGGAAGTTGTCATCCAGTCAGGAACAGGCACACACATGCATAACTTGTACCCGAAGACATATGAATGGTATCCTGTATTGTAATACTCAAATGCCCAACATGATATCCCACCAGTTGATTCATGACTTCATCTTATAAACAGAGGTATAAAAATGCAGATTGCTTTGTGTGTTATACAACAATATTCCAAAATAAAATAAATATATAGTTATAGCCATTGCACAGTGATGTTAAATTCACAAACCCTGCTTGATTGGAAAAAGGACCATAAGTCCTGATGTAAATCCTTAGTACATTTTGTTCCATGACTACAATAAACCTGGGAAGAGAGAAAACAAAACAAAACGAAAAGAAGACAACATGAGGAATTGCAGGCTGATGCAAGCAGAGATGTGGATGGAGATCATATCCATAAATACATTCGGTGGCAGGCGTGGGACTAATGCATTAGTCTAATACCCATTTCTATATTGGCTGGGAGGGAATGCCAAGATCCAGGCCCATATACAGCCTGGATATCCCAGATTCCCCTCAAGGACAGTGTCCAGGGACAGAGGGGAGGAAGAGGAACAGTTAACATCCATCTGAGGTTCCCTTTCTCCTACTGGCCAGCCCAGAACCGCCCACCTCCATGACACTGCAGTCTGGAGCTTGGGCTAGCGGAGGTTTATCAAGGTCTTAAGTGTTTATTGCTCCGCATTTGAAGGCACCCATTCTTGCTTTATGATAACACAAACACAGTACTGTTTGGCTGCAATTGAAGGGCATTTTAAGGGGACACAATATGAGTGTGCATGTCATGTTCTTGATAATGCTTGTGAACACTAGAATTGTCAAAACCATTAATGCATTGGCCTTCGCTTTAAATGTTTGAATTACTTTGCCACTGTGAAGAGATGACATTGCCATTTGTTGTGTGTGTGTGTGTGTATGCAGTGCTATCTGCTTATGAGAATCCACCAAAATACCAAAATATAACTAGTTATACTAGATCGTCTTTCTCCTTGTTCATCCTCACTCTCAGTAAGAATCCGTCCTATCCCAACCTTGGATAAAAACTTTGCTAGCAAGAATTAAACAGCCCGCTTATAATGATCAACTTAGGCCCACTTACAGGACAACATGGAATATGGTGTTCCATTGAGAATGATCAATAAGAAGGTAAATTTAAATTTGAATACACTGTTTCTCATATCTCGGACTAATTACCACAGCACCTAGGACATAAAGTATTTTGAGAAAAAAGATGACACGGCATGAAAAAAGCTGCTTTCAACAGATGAAAAGCTGCCCTCTCACTTTGCTGCTTACGTTTTCTACATCATAACAAATGAAACCACAGCACATCATCATGGAGACACTAAGAAATAACTGATGTGACTCAAACTGTGGCTTTATTTTATTTTTTATTATTTAACACCTGTAGGCGGCTAGTTGGGCAAAGCAGGTGTTGGGGATGAATCAAAGACAGGAGAGTGATTTAGGCAGGAAACTGGTGCAGGGGGACTTTGTGGCTCAGTGCCTGCACTTCCAATTTTCTCTTGTGTTACTTAGCTTGGTGGGTGTCGCTTTATTTTGTGATTTGAGTTATTGCCAACGTGTGTGGCTCTGGGGAGCTGAATTAGTAGAGCCAAGGAGATGCCAATGCAAGGCAATCCAGCCAGAGAAGGAAGGTGGATTTACCTGAGCAGACCTTGCAGAACCAATGGTGGTGATTGAGTTTGCAGATCACAGGAATAGTCCCGAAAACAAACACAATTTAATTTACTAAACTAAATTCTCCCTGTGCTTTTGTGTGTGTGTGTGTGTGTGTGGGAAGTGGCTGGGGGGTGGAAAAGACTCACCTTTTTGACAGATGCCATCCAGTGGATGGAGTGACGGCATGTGGCTTCTGGTGATTCCTAAACCGAGAAAGAATGCACGTTATCCTAAAGGAGACAGAGCGGGACATTCTGTTTTATTATTGTAAATTTGTCATTTGTTTTCTGAATGGTGTTCTCAGCTGGCCAGTGTATTCAAAAGCCAATAACCCCATTCTCTTATCTGTTTTTCTAAAGTGATGGGTGAGCGTGTGTGTCTGTGTGTGTGTGTGTTAGGGTTAGTGTGTGTGGTTACTGTGTGTGATGCCCAGGCATGGTGACATGATTGTGCAGCAGAAAGATAGCAGGGAGTCCTCAGGCATGTAATACAGGCCCAGTCGTAAAGCCAGATGTAATTCATGATATCTAGTCAGTAGATATGTGCAGTCCCATTGCTTATATTTAAAATCAATATTTACGTAATAAATAAAGGTAATCAATTTTTGTTCTATTATGTTTAGCTGTTTCTGGAAATGAAAGAAAGATATGCACAAATTCTGCCAGTTGTAGTGTGAAAGAGACTTTTTACATAAAATGCTGAGAATTCATTTTAAACTCTGACATACATATCAAAATGTATCTGTAAATCACAAATAAATTGCTGGCAGCAGTGTTTGGAGTCCTTTAAATAAAGAAGAAGGCAATGAAGTTCCATTATCGTGACGCTATAATGAAGTGGATGGTGACATCCAATAATTGTTCTATCCATGTATTTATCAAAAGAGAAGTGTTATCCTACAGTGCTGTGGTATATAAATCCCATTTTGATTAATAAGTCTGAACTTCATCTTTCAGAGATCACAGTAACCACTTGTCTCTCCGCTCCTCTCATTGACGTGATCAGTAATTCTGGGGAAAAAAAAAAAACCTTCACTATTTACAAAAAAATGATCCATGACCTGATTTCTGTTGATCAACTTCAGTTTGTCAGCTGAATGAACCAGATGTGTAAAACACCAGGATGTCCTTGATGCAACACTGTGATTAATGAGGGGACTCGAGTAAATAAAAATATAACGTATCTGTGCTGCACACCCATGGTAAGTCTGTTGGACCAACACGCAATAAATTCACCCGCTCTTGACCGTGGTTCGTTTACTTGCAGAGAACAGTCTTAAATCAAATACAAATTAAAACATAAAACAAAACAGAAAATATGATGCTATGACGCATTTGGTTTTGCGGGTTCCTACAAAATCTCCTGTGTTGCACCAGCTTGAGGAAAGGTGACCTTCTAGTCCACTGCAAAGAGGTGCCAAAGGATCAATCTGTGGGCTGTCCTCTGCTCATAGCTGTCACAGCTCCCCATCAATCGTCCTGGAAATGGCCAGGCCCCTCCTCCAGCCTCCTGTACATCTGAAAGTGTTGGAATGAGTGGAGAATCTGTTTGATCCCCCCTGATCTAAGCCTCTAACGCCATAGGAAGGGTGGTACATCGTCTATTAAGACCTTCTGCAGTAGACTTGCAAATGCCGTTACGTTTTTTTAAAGTTATTTTTAAATGGCTTGTCAGGTGGTCCTATGAGAATTTAAAATTTTCAGGGAAAGTTATCATTTGGGTACACCACACATTTAGAGGCCGACCTTGTGAGAATCATTGATTGGTGTTTTAGTACTGCCAGTCCTAATAAACACTTTGCCTGGGATTCATCTTCAAATATTTACTATTTTGGCAGATATACTATAATAGTGAAGTGAACTTTTAAAATGGTTTTCTAGAGAGCCTCCCTAATCCACTCCTCCTCTTCTACAAATGTGTTTATGATTTGAATAAAATCAGAAATTCAGCAGTGATCAAAAATTAATATTCTGCAACATTCGATTGCAATGAAGCCAAGCTGAAGGTTGAAAAGTCTGAAATTTAAGATCAGAAAATCTTGGATGAGCCTTTTCTTCCCGGAGATCAAGCGCATGAATTCTTCTGAAGCCTTAGAGAGAAGATGAATAGCAGATGTAGAAATCACACAAGTGTTCTTTTCTTCCCATGAGTCATATTGCCAGTGAACAGGTCTATTCATTTTATAGTGGTGCCGAAGACAAAGAGTTGAGGGTTCTTTACTGCACCTAATAAATGAGTTTCTGAGCCGCTGATTAAATGGAAGCTGTCTGTTTAGCTCGAGTTTGATTATTTATGCTCAGGATGTTGAGCTGTACAGTAGGTGGAGAGATGTCTAGACACGACCGAAGAAAGAGTGGAAAAAAAAATGAGATTGTCTGTGAGAGAAGAACTGGATGCTGAATCAAGAGAGATTTTACTTTTTTCAAAATCTTCATCAGAGCATTCCAGGTCTATGTTCTGTCTCCATCTAATCCCTCTGTTTTTAAAGCTTTGCTAGTTCCTTGAGGCTGTGTGCTAAATAGATGTGGTGTGAAGATTTACGGGTGTAGAAGCTTGTATCATCTCTTGGGACAGGACCTCAGTAAAAGCTCGAATGGTGCAGTCTTTGAAGAAGTAGGTCACTGTTTCTCACTAGACCCAATAGATTTTCTATTACAAGGTCTTCTCCATCAGATTTATAGGTGATTAAATTCAAAATGACAGTGACACATATTGCCCGATATCCAGCTGGTTTATATGCGATGTCTGGGAATGATAACCACTGATGAGAGAGGACAAACCACTCTCTGGAATAGACAATGGGAGGAGGAACGGAGGAACTGGAGGATCTACAGACCGATATGGACCTTCAACTTTGGCTGAATGATCCAACAGGTAGCGAGAAAGATGAAGGGCTGGGAGATAGATCTGAAGGAAGAAGAGTGGGGTGCTTCAAGAAAACCTGCTTTTACTTATAGAATATAAGGCCAAAGCAAGTTTATTTCACATCCTCAAACACCTGTTAATCCTTTTCGTTTTTTAGCTCCTTAAGTAAAATTTTGGGCTAGTCACACAATGTGAAAATTTAACGTTACCTGGGGGGACACAAGGCAGTGAAAATGACCTCTCATGTTTCCAGCTGTCAGAGCCACTTGTCACTGTGTCTCAGCAGCGCATGATGAGCTGGACCGTGCTATTGAAAATGACAGCTAGGACCAGCACCCCAGCTCCAAACCCCGCCCCCCCCAAACCCCAAACTCCATGCATGTCTCCAGGCATCTTGTCACCTGACTCACTCTCAGTCTCAGCTGGTGAGTCTCCACCACCTCCATTTTCTATTATCTACACGGCCGGACCAGCCAAACTCATCTCCGAGCGCTTAGGGCCAGGGCTCTGGTGTTGGCTCGGAGCTAATGGCTGTCAGCTCACGTGCTCGGTCTCAGAGCAGCCAGAGCTTTGTGTGTGTCTGCAGGGCATGGCTGAGGGCAGCAGAACCTGTCGAGATACACTTATATTGCTAATAAATATGTCTGCCGTTTCAGTCTGCTGGCTTTATTTCTAGTGTTCTTATCTTGTAATGCTTCTTTCTCTAG
Source organism: Megalops cyprinoides (assembly GCF_013368585.1). Taxonomy (NCBI): domain Eukaryota; kingdom Metazoa; phylum Chordata; class Actinopteri; order Elopiformes; family Megalopidae; genus Megalops; species Megalops cyprinoides. The sequence continues at coordinate 25,879,723 of NC_050596.1, forward strand.
TGTCAGGTATGGAAATTACATGTGCATTACCATGGGCTGCAAATCATAATAATGCTGTGTGACACATTAACAAAGCACCCTGAAGTGAGGCAGGCTTAAGCGCGCGCACACACACACACACACACACACACACACACACACACACACACACACACACACACACACACACACACACACACACACACACACACAAACAAACACACGTTTTACATCTCAAAGGCCTTCAGGGCTGAATAAAGCACATTACTGCATGAGAGAACTCTTCAGCCAGAGGCTTGTTGTTTTGGTATCCTCTTGAAGATACATACTTCATCACGACTAACCTCATCTTGAAGCACTTTAATCTGAGCATGTCTCACCCTTGTTGCCACGCATGGGTAAAATATTAAAATTAAATTTTCCAGATGTATGTCTGCTGCAGTGTGGGTAAAGGATAAATTTATTATTGACCTGGTAGTTTTCCCGCAGAAAATAGATATGTAGTGAGTGGGTGTGAATTTGGCTAAAAAACAGCTTTAGAGTCATTTCCAATGCAAACACCCGATGCGAATGAAATGTTTGTTCCCTAACAGCTGACTTTAAGTTAGAAAATTGCCCCCTGATGTCACCTCTTATTGTTCCATAAGGACATTCACTGAACATATGTGGAGCTGGTTTGGCAATACCTTCAAAAATCACACAAACTCACTGCCTCAAAGTGATGCACAAATAGCTAAAGAAATCATCATCTTTGCTTCAACATATGTCCTACTGCACAATTTGTGATATTAGTTTCATTGCATAATATTAAAAAAAATATTAAAGAAAATGTTCAAAAATAAATGTAATTCAAATCACAGACAACATGACAACAACATGGAGCAGAATGATATGGCTCTATTGTCAGTAAAATACTGTGCCAGAACCCTGAAGGGATTCTCTTATAACTACCGGCACAGGAGAATTAAATTCCTTGTTCATGGTAAAATTCAGCAAAGGATGAGAAAGAAGATCATGGTGTTTTGCCATTGAAGAAGAAAATTCAGAGCAGGGTTTTGCTTCTAATCCCCTGTCTGACAAGCACTGTGACATTGGAGAACAGAGGGGAGAGAGTTTTTACCTTATGTTGTGTTCAAAGCAACATATCAGCTGAGTGGTTTTGTTACACATCAGTGGGTGACACTCTGAATATATATGTTTCAAAAGTGGAAGTAATTCATACCTAGCCTTTCACATTGGTAAAGATGCATCTGAGCTCACATAAACAATGAATAAAAATGTTCTTGACTGGGGTTGGTATTCAAGCTGTCTTCTACATACATAAGACAATTCCAGGCGGTTTGCATGTGCTCTTATACAAATGAGAATAATAAAACACCCCAAAATGCAAAAAATATGGGCTGTGGGAAGAAAAAGGCTTTCATGAATTTCTAAGCCTTGTGATAAGGGATAAACCTCAAAGCACCTTCTTCCTGATGTCATAACTCTCCCCTCTTGTGAGAACACAATTTAAACATACACATACCAATTGTCACTACATTAATGCATCAAGAAAATAAATGTGCAACACTGCTGCTACAAAAAAGAGAAAAGAACAAAATGAGTCAGTGGGTAGTGCTGTTTCTCAGTGTGCATCTTCAGACTCTATTAACTTGCATACAATAGATGTTTTGTAGAAATTTGTGATCAGACAGGATAGTGACTCATCTCCACACTTTAGTCACCCTTCCCCATGGTCCACCATTAGGTCCAGTGACATGGGTTCTTGATGCGGCATTAAATTACAGTAATCTTGGACAGCCAAGAGTTGCATTATTTCCTGAAAAAGGCACCCTCAAAGGTGAAAAGTACTATGCTTGCAATGCATGGGCCAAGTACAGACTGTATTTACCACACATACCTTAAAGGACTGTGCACACAGGGAAGCATTTTCCAAGGATTGTGTTTAAAGAAATACAGTGGATGAAAGGGCAAGCTAATGACTGCAAGGCCGGCTGGGGGAGATGCAATCTTTAGAGATGCCATTTATGGACGATTGCTGTCAAGCAGCAGGAGAGGAGGTTTTGACCAAGACCAAAAAGACATAAGTCCTCCAACATTTACATTACGTTACATTATTGTCATTTAGCAGACAATCTTATCCAGACCGACTCACATAGGTTACAGTTTTACATATTATCCATTTATACAAAAAAACCCCCAAATGACCACTTCCTGTATCCCCATTTTTTATGGTTTGTGAGCGCTAAGCAGCCAAGGATACCTGGAGTAACGTGTTTTCAACGCCATCTCACTTTCAACAGGTCATGAGCAGAGAAAAGACTAAAAAAGAATAAAAAGTCTTTTTAGTGTTGGCCGCTGTTTACAGTTGTAGTTGAACATGTCTAATGGCAACAACCTATTTCATGGTGCTCTTGTTATGGTGAAACCCATTTGTCTCCGGCCCCATCCTGCAGCCTTTCCTCCTCCCTGCTCTGTCAGCAGCTTCCAGCCCAATTATCTTCACAGCAGAGGGACAAACTACCTGCTCTGAGTCAGCAATTAATGCTCTCTGCAGCACCATGCCATAACAATGAGTCACCACGTTCTGAAACAATGCTATCCACATTCAGGACTGTTGGTGTGAAGTGCAAAGGAGAGAAAGTGCAAAATAAGTGAAAGGTGGAAGACGAAAGTGAAAAATATCTTCAACTCCTCACCCTATTTTGGGAGAAGGGGCAGATCACAAACATAACGTAGCATATCTATCAATCTACCAAAGCCTGACAGTGGGTGACTAGTGTCAGTATGGCCAAGGAGTGAGCATATCTGTGTGTTTCCTCTTCTGTGCTTCTCCTCAAAGTAGGTGAACACTATGAGAGAAATATATTCTTTAAGAACAGTTTGTGCCAGGGTTATATACCACTCAATCCATTAAAATACAAAAAGTAAATGAATATAAAAAATCTGTGTAGCATAGACAGAAACACTACTTACTATATTTAATAGGCAGTGTAAAAACAATGGTTCATATGAATGCATCACACACCAACCATGTGAAGTTACCTTATCCTCCTGTGAATAAAAAGGTCATTTTTCCATATCCAAATGTAACATTTTTGCTGTCTACTACAGGTGGTTTGTCACATTCAATGTGTCAAATACATCCTCAGTAAACATGAAATTGGCTCTGAAAAGCGGTACAAAAATCTGCCTATGTTTGCATCACTTGCAGTTCTCTCTTTTGACTCAAAACCCCCCCCCCCAATAAACTCCAAAACAAATGTCAACTCCACAACAAAAGAGTATGCCTTTTTTTTTCAACACGTGGGAATTATTCAACCTCATTTAAACGGCCATATCAAATACCCCATGCCATGTTCAGGGTGGTTATCTATAGTAGGCAAATCAGCTCAGACCAAAATGATACATGGCATTTGTGGATAGCTGTTACAGATCCTGAGAAATATGCCTAAAACTCCAAAACGTGCACAAATACAGCATGTTGGGTAGGCTTAACATGTAAAGTAGCCAGTAGTATGTGCTCAAAAACAGCTTTCAACAAGTTGTCATATTCTTTTGTCAAGTTGTCATATTCTTTTCCACATCATAGTCTATTATGAGATACAATACCTTCATTGCTGTTACTGAGTAGTCCATTGTTGGACCTGAGATACATATGGCTGTAAATTAAATTGATAAACCTTTCTGCCAAATTAATTTTCATAACAAGCCACAAATATTACTAGCTACCTTGCAAATTCAAAAAATCTGTGCTGATATTCTTAAAAAAGAGGGCAACCTTGAAAATTTCAACCTTGTAAAATGTAAAATGTCCTTGCTACAAATATAATTTATTTTTCTCAAGGTTCTTTACTCTTTTTTTGTACAATTGATTTTTGACAGTACATTGTAGCTGCAAGCAAGTAATTTAACTAGCCATATAACTAGCTGGTTTGTGACTGCTTAGTTACAGTACCTTAATAGTAGTATAAGAGAAATTTAAAATGTCACTCTAATGAAACTCAGGATTTGAACTGTCTGCCCTCTCTGACAAGTCCACAAGAACATTTTCCTCAGATCCATTGTTCACTGTGTCATTATTCACATGCACTACGACACTTTAAAACTACAGTCTGAAGAGAGGAGGTGGAAAAAAATGTGAAATGAACTCAGGCCTCCCTCTCTACTAACTTCACTCCATTCCAGCTTCTCATCACCCATTACTTCTGTTAAAATTTCCTGTCTATCCTATCTTCTGGGTAAAAATTCATGCTGCACCTCTTCAACAACATAATTCGCTATCAAACTTTTCTACTTGTCCTACTTCTCTGACTGCAATTTCAGCTGCTTACACCTGTAGGCTCTTTAAGCCTCCAGCTACCTAGCCTCCAGCCTACATGCATCATCAACATCATCTGGTCTTCCATCCTGCTCTCTTTCCACTAACAGAATCTGATCTTTCCCACCTCTTGATGTCTCCCAAACAAACCACCTGCACTCCGAATGCTCTCCTGCCTTCCTCTTTCAAGCTATCTCATCTTTCCTGATCTGCTTTCATTTACCTCTGATGTCATTTTTAATACTAGAAGAGCCAATGTTCTGAATATCACATCATGAACGGAGCTTGTCAGATATAGCCAAGAAAATCCATTCTTTTTGAGAAATACGTTTCTTTTAAAAAAAAAAAAAGTATAAAAATGACCTTGTCCTGAACATCATCATAAGGTGTAAGGAGTACATGGATGATGCTATATCTCCACATCTGGCAGCTGGTTGCAATAAATAAGTAAGAGGAAACAATGTCAGATAGCAATGTGATTTTCTGGTTAGTATTTAACACATTTTGACCATCTCTGGCAGCCTAAGGTATGTTTCTGTCTGTTATAATGTTTATACCCACCTTGATCTGGCATGCATCTCAACTATTCTGACCCCTTTGTTGTTGTAAAGTACCACCTTGTCTCTTCTCTCCTTTCTCTTCAAAAGATAGAGTATGTTTTCTTCAAACAAATAGGCTGGTTTCATTTTCCAAACAACCACAGTGACTGTACTTACTCTAGAGTCTAGATCTCTAGAGAGATCTAGAGCTGGACACTCCGCAAAGACAGCTCTGCTTTAAGGCTTCCCTTTCTGTCTGTCATGATTCTGCTTGACCTCTCTGCAGCATGGACCAGATCCCCCTGACCAGCCTGTAAAGGATGGGGATGTCAGGCACTACTCTGACTGGTTTCGCCTAATACTTCTTGGTACTTTCTTACTAAGTCACCTCAAGAGGATCTTGTCATCTCTCATTCAACACAAGGGCCCTGGGGATCAGCGTTCATCCTACTTCTGTTCCTTTACGCAAAATAACTCAGCTGTAATATTTCTGCTGGTAACATTCTGCTTTGGCGAGTGGCTAGTGGTACTATCTGTGCCACCAGACTACTGCTGCAGCTTAATTAGAATTTCAGGTATTGTTGCTTGAAGATAATCTCTAGCTTCTCCACTCAGACGGTAAGACGCAATTTTGTCACTCTCAAAGAAATTGCTAAGCACTTTTTTATTATTTTTTTATTTGGACACTTGAATGCCTATTCATCGTAATCCATGACATTCTGGTTGGTCTGTGCCTATGCTTTTAGGCTTTTTTTGCTATGACGTAAGAAATGTATGAAATCCTATTATTCAATCTAGATAACAGCATCTGTAAACACGACTACTGCTATCACTACTACTACTACCAATAATATTATCTCTAGAAAACATATGATAGTGGGAATAGTATGAAATAGTCATATTCTTCAGTCAACCATGGTAGTTAGTGAATTCTTTTCTGAATTCTACCATTTCAAAGTGATGAGGTTTTAACTTTGAAATGAGCCATGTTGTTTTTTTGTTTTTTTTTTCAAACTGAAAAGCAAAATCAACACTTTTCTCCAGTTGCTGTCACCTTCATGTCTGTCCGTGCATCTTTTACTTCATTTATGGATTAAGTTGCCTGCCTTGGGATAAAAAATTGAATAACTGTCATCTTGTCGAATGTACAACTCACTGTGTCATTACATTTATTCATGACTTGATGATTTTGGTTCTTGTGTTTGCGGAGCTACCTCTGAAGCGTTTACCATACTGTTGCATTGTCTGTCAGACACAGCCATATTTTTGTATTTTGGTTTTTCTCTGTTTACCCTGATAGGGAAATGCCAAAAAAAAACATAGGTTCCCTCGAGTGAAACAGCTGAATTTAATCCGGAATTTTAAAGTTGATGGCCCAAAGGTTTCAATTGCACCAGAACCGCTGGTGTGAATTATGTCACCATCATGTTAGAACAACACAAAAGTCACAAACAACCCTCTTGAGTGAGAAAGGTCTTCAAGAGTGAACAATAATATATTCAGCAAAACTTACAGAATATGAAAGTATATAACATGTATTATAAGACTGCCCTTAAAATATCTTTCCTGTAGTCTGGTAACTGTACATTTACATTCATTTAGAATTGGTATTTTCTTTGCCAGCATTCTTATATGAGGTCTGATACCAATATTGACTCAAAGTTTCACTGAAAAGAAGGGATAGCAGGTATTGTGAGAAAGGGGCCCCTGCTGGGAACCTAGCTTTTCCTCACCTTTAGTTACCTCCATTGAACGGGTTCAGTTTGTTATACATATAGGTGGGCCGATGCAGTTTGCGGAGAAACGTACAAGCTTGTAATCAGGTCCATTAGAGCACCATTGATTTGTCTCCAGTAGGCAACAGCAGCCGTCCAGTGAATACTTATTAGACTACCGACTCAGGCCTGCTGCTGTCGCCCTGAGAGAGAAGCTCAGTGGGGAAATATATAAACAGGACACAAAAAGGTTCTTTTTGATTTGATGCATTTGCCCCAGGAATGAGATTCTCTTTGTGCTGTGGAAGGAATCTTCAGCTGAAGACCACACTGCAACACATCAGAGGCACTTTGTGAGAATGGAGCATAGAACAATAATGGGAGTCTCTTTGTGCTGTATATATATATATACATATATATATATATATATATATATATATATATATATATATATATATATATTAGAGAAACCCCCTTTCAGAAAATGCAAACCACATTTTTCCTTTTTTTTGAGTGTGTGTGTGTGTGTGTGTGTGTGTGTGTGGGGGGGGGGGGGGGGGGGTGAAATACTCAAACTCCAAAGCTACAATTGTAGTACACTACACACAGTGAAGTGGTTGTCACAGCTTTATTCATGTGTTTATTGACTTTTTTATATTTATTTTTATATTTATTTATTTACCCAGCCCCCCTCCCACAAGACAACATTGTTTGGGATTTTGGATGTCACTTTGTGCTCCCTGCTGGCTTTTTTTCGAATGAACCCTATTATAAATGGTTACTCACAGTATTAATGCCCTCCTACATACGACACTGTTCCCTGCTGGTAGCCCCCCACACCACCCCCTTAATTGCTACTTTTGTACTAACACCAGTGAAAGAGGCTCTGTATGACAGAGCAAAAACCTACGTGTCACATCTGAATGCAGTCTTCAACTGAGAAAATATTTGCACTGTGTCACTGTCATACTTGGACAGTTGTGTCTGTGGTACAAAACTCTGAAAAGCAGAATTTGCTATCCCTGTTAAAACTTACAATGTAATTCAAGCATAGGTGCATGAACTCTAATGCAGACATTTTTTTGCATCACTTTATCTGACCTTTTGGGTGTGAGTCAAAATGAAGAACACGTTTTAAGTGGATCTGATGATGTTTTCTTTGTATTCGGCAATATAATGGCATTCAGTTCTGTGCAACTAATCTAAAAAAAAGTACAGGTGATGAAGGCAATGATCCCTTGACGGATTTAACATTTCTATTGCCAGTACTTTCCTGCAGCAGCTGGGATGCGATTATATGGATGGATATGAATGAACATTTTTTCAGTAATGTGCCATTTAGCCTTCATTTTTTGCTTTGTATAACCTCTACTTTACTTCTGGATTGCTGGGGTCCATTTACTTTCATATGCAATCAAATGAGTACATGGGATTATTTTGGAATTGACGTGGCTGGTCAGAAACAATTTTGTGTTATTTTGCACTTTTCCATTGTAAAATGAAGATTTGAATAACTCCGTGAATAGACTGAGCCACCAGCCGAATGCATTACAACACTCTGTGATTTAAGCATTTGTAGGGAAGAGTGCAGCAGAATTTCAATTTCCAAAAAAAAAACTGTACTACCAAATAGAAAGTTTTCAAAAAAACGTATCATTAAACTTTGGACTGCATACATCATTAGGAGCAGAGTTGGGACGCGATACACATGCAGTCCCATTAATAATGCTGTCATTACAGTTTGTTTGCTTTCTAATAAGGTATTAAAGGTCTGCAGGAACCAAATGGAGGAAAATTGGAAATCAGGAAAGGTATAATAAATTATGGCTGTTTGGCTACACCCGTACTAAGAAAAATGCTCCTTATCCATTGGTATTCATAATCTGTGTCTTAGGCAAGAGCAACTCATATATGAAGTAGTAAACATACCGAAGGTATTGATTCTCATAAGGATTTATAGAATAAGAAGAGAGAAGTGTAGAAAGACAGAGAGAGAGAGAGAGAGAGAGAGAGAGAGAGAGCATAAAAACTAAATGTCAGCTTCTTGATTTAAATTTCATCAGTGGGAGAGAATAAGACAGTCAGAGGGGAACAGTATCCAATCATACTGAATACCGTAACAGTGTGTTGTCGTATAGTCATGCCTGCCCCCAATATGCCAACCCTCACTTTTGTTAATTTACTGCCTGTTTTGATCCACCATGGTTTGTGGCAGCTCTCCCTGATGACAACGACCACGGTAATTACCATTGTTTATTAATAAAAAGTAAGAGGTGATTGTTTACCTAGACATTTTCACAAAGCAAGGAAATGCTTTCAAATGATTGATGTTTTAAGTAGCTTTGCATTGTAACTGGTGGATAACTGCACATTTTGGTCATTTATAGCTTTACATTGACCAATCATATATGAACTTGCTTTTTTATTCCATTTTTTTTCTGAGAAATATTAGTGGCCAGAAATAGAGCTCATAATACGTCATTACAATTACTGTTAATTTTAATAGAAAATATGTTGTAATTAGTTTTTGCACCATATAGCAATCACATTATTTTTATGTGTGCATGCCTCCTTGTACCTTAAGTGTTGTGCGAGGGAATGCCAGATTGAATATATACATAAATTACAATTATGTAGGTTCTCTTTATTAGCCGGATAAATAAATCTTTCTCTGAATCACAAGCTGAGGATTTATTGTAACCATTATGTGGGTTGTGGATACCATTATTTGAATGGCTCAAATCTTGTGCCAATAGCTTTTTGCTTTGGTTTCTGAATGGTCAGTTACAATTTTGTTGTTAGTTGCTCTTTTACTCTGACATGCCTTATGATTTACATGGTTGCTTGCTATTTTGCAGCATAATTGCAGACAGACCATACTGAAATTATGCTGCAAATTGAATATACACAATTATGCATAAACACAAATCATACATACATACTGTACATCAATATATCAATATCAATGTACAGCTTTAATGGAATAACACTTGACAAGATTGAAAGGACATATGGACCATTTGCGTGAAACAAATTTTACATCCATATATATCTGTATATAAACTCACAAGGTCTACCATACTAGATTTTCTGCCATTTGTGATTAATACTCCTCATAGATTGGATGAGGACTTCTATTAATTTGTTCTTGGATCGCTCCACTTAAAATTTATATAGTGGCATTTAGACATAATATGCTAATTATCCCTACAATGACGATGACAGTTAGAGTAAGTGGATTGGGATTTGACATACATGTCATTTTAAAATGCCAAAATATGTAAACTTCAATGGCTCTAACAACCATCTTTCTTTAACATACCATGTAAGACTTCAACAGCATCCTCTCCTAGGCTGCTTAATGACTGAAGTGAAACTTCAATTAATTTGTTCTTTTGAGGGTTCTCTTGAAAGGTTTTCCACAGATGTTGAACAAAATGGCCAATCAACATACAGCATATGGGAATGGCATTAAACCCAACATTTTTATTTTTAAGCATCACCACAAATAAAAAGCCGTGTGTATCCAAATGAGGATGTCATTGGTCACATGGAAGCCATGTCCTTAAGTTATTTTGCCCCCCCCCCCCCTTTTTATGTTTAAAATTGTACGGATATTGCACTGACATTGTTACAACTACAACAAAAAGTTATTGGAAATTGAGATGTTTTTACTTATTAACAACATAATGTGAACATCACTGCTACTGCGTACCACTATCATGCTTTCTTTAAAATTGCATTAAAGTCAATCTGTTCCAGTGGCTCTGAACTACTTTTATTGCCAACAGATAACAGACCCATCTGTCAGTGAAACTGTCATGACCTAACATAGCCCTAATTGGGAATGGAATAATTCTGACATAGATTTTGGGGGAAAAAAGACATAAAAAAACATCTATTCAAAAGACTGTCCATTTTTTTCAGCCCAATTAGTGATTCTGGGTAAATGGATGTATTTGAAAGTGAATAGAGAATGTGCAGCTCAGTGCTGTGATTTTCCTGGCTTTTATATTTCTCTTTTTACCATCCAGTAAAACTACAATGTTATTGTGCATTTCCAACATGTTACAACAGAGTTCATCTTTCTGTCCCCTGGTGTTCTGTTCCAGGGGAAACCGCTGCTTTGGAAAGACTCTCATATAGAGAAAATTGCATTTAATTCATAGTAATTTGCCATAATCACTAAAATCTCCCCTTTGAATCACTGCCTTTTGTTAAATTGGAATAGAAATAGCACTTTCTCAGTTCATAGGTATGCACATGCAGAACAAGGCACCATTTGCTTTAGCAAATTGTTCAGTCAATCTGATGGATGTGTCACAGATATAAAGCCATAACCTTAAGAAACTGGCGCTACTAGACACTAAGGTGAATGGGCTAATGCCATAGCTGCCGGCATGTATTACTTTACTTTTTGCATTACCTTTGTACAACAACATTTATTTCAAATACAGTTTGAGAAAAATTGTGCTCATGCCTCTTAATAAACAGAGTAGAATTACAATGAAATATACAGTGTTTATTAGGTCCACCTGCCCTTTCCATGAAATAGACTGCTCAATCAATGACAGCAACACATGTTCACATTATGTTATTTAAAGCAGGTACTTACAGACTGTGTGCATATGCAATTCAAACGAAGAATGGGCAAGACAAAAGATCTGTGTCTTTGAATGTGGTGTGGTCGTAGGCGATGTGAAAATATCAGAAATATATCAGGATGGCGTTAGTATAACTGTGAACCAGCTTTCCATTCACTCTGGTGAAATTCAACATCAAATATCTCAGGCATTTTACCACAATTTATACAGAGATTTATACAACACTTCTGACCATAACAAGCAGTTGCTATGATGGCTGCAAAAATCCGTTCAGTCGTTTTGGTAAACAACAAAAAGCTTCAGCATTGTCATTAGCGCAAACTGTCAAATACCAAAGTTTACTGAACATTTCACTCTCAAAATGTCAAATGATTTGTACCATGAATGGTACCAGTGTGGTTTCCTAATTGAATAATAGGGACTGTAGATTTTATTAAAATTAATATTCTACTTACTCCTCTACTGGATTTAATGGATTTTGTAAACTAACACACTGACATTTCCCAGCTTGAGGCCCCACAGTACCACCAACATGACTGGACATAGCCATCACCGCTGGCAACCAAAAACACAACTGAACTGACAGCCATTGTGCTGTAATACATATAGATATAACATATAGATGTTTCCAGACACAGTGTTAGAGGTTATTACCGAGTGACTGAGATCAATTGTACTTGATTAATTAAAGTCATGCCTCCTTGTAAAAGTCAACAAGTATTTGAAAACAAACCAAAGCCAGGTTAGAAATTCAAAGGCTAATTAACACAAGGCTAATTAAAAAGCTTTTTACATCCAACCAAAGACTTTCGTTGGGTTTCATGGAAATCTCTGGATGCCACTCTCTTCAAGATGGCATGCTTTCATCAAATGAAAGGCTATCCTTCCTGGTGAAAAAAAAGTGTACCTGGCATCACACAAGGATAAAAAACACACAAAGCTTCATCAAGACTGGTCCCTGGTCCAGATCATTTAACAAGACTGATCCTGAGAAGCGGATGCCTTTTCAATGGGTAAAAACTGCAATCCAGCTGAACATTCAGAGTAGGCCATTAAATAGACTGTAGAAAACCTTGCAGTCAGCAAGTAAAAAAGAACATGTTGTAATTTCAGTGGGGACTTTATTAAAATGGAACATGGGAAGCTTCTTTGTGCCTTACTGTGTCATTATACATGTCAAGGTATCACTGCTGCAGAATGAAAGAGAAATGGAAGCATTCCCAGCCCGAGGGACAGTGCCAAGCATTGAAATGGTAAAGCACCTTTTGAATGGAACTAGCTTTGTCCATTCATTTTCATCAAAAGCTGAAGGTTCACAATGGTTACAGAATCGGAAGATTCAAAAATCAGAGCTCCCTTTTGAGTTTTAGGTTTACAAGTGCGCTCGCTCACTCGGTGTAAGAGTTCTCCGTTGGTTTTGAGCATGACTTGAATCTCAAAGTGAGACGAGATGTTACAAACAGAATTGGTGAAATATGGAAATAGAAAAGGAATGACACGATTACTGTAATATAGAAGTACAAGTCCCACTGCATGATTATATTTCTAAAAACATGATGAAAGATGGTGTAACCTTTCATAACCTTGCATATTCACCTAAAAAAAAGACTCAAATATGTAATATCATCTTAAATTCATTACCTAAAGGAAAAATATGTAATATGTGTGTATGTATATATATATATATATATATATATATATATATATATATATATATATATATATAATATGATAATAATATGTATACAGAATTCCACCTTAGGGAATTTGGAGTTGTATTTGACAACTGCTTTGCAGAACTTTTAACTGTATGACAAGCGTTATCAGCCTCCAAACTATTGTTTCAATACTATTTTCTCTCTCTGCATTTATTTTGGTGGATTGGAGAAGAAAAACATAGATCTCATTTCCCATTTTACGTTATTGTATATGAATCTATATCTAAGTCATTATATTTGTGCATTCCCTCTATTAAATTACTTCATAGTTGTCTAAACACACTTCTGGTAGTTGCCATTCAGTCTTGAGGAGATGAAGTCTCTGCAAACTAAGAACAAGCACTGTCAACCACATATTAGGAATAAACTGCTGACTCCAGCAGAATTGTTCAGCGTGAAAATCGGAAACAGGATTAATTAGATAATTAAACATGTATCTTCTGTCTAATTACCATATTCCTTTGATGCTACTGCTTTAATGGGCAATGCATTCACAGATTACATTTTAGTGCACATTTTTCCCATACACTATTAGTTTGATCTGAGTTTCTGCTGTTAACACTAGATCTGCCAAAGCCAGTCAATTTGACTAGTCGTTTTTGAAATATATTTTTTCAGCACAGACTTAAAGCAGGGAACCAGGTAAGATTTTAGAATTTATGAAAGTGTTTTCCTGCTTATTGTAATGCTTCTAATATAGTTGTAATCCAGAATCATGACCTCCTGTTATTTATTATCTCCTGCACTAGTTACCAATTTGGGAAATAGCTTTTCTAGCAGAAGAGTGAACTTTCATGAAAACCCATCAAATTATAATTTCCCTTGTTAGCTGTTATAGGTCAGCCCTTAATGATAATAATCAAAGTAAATTCCAAGAATTAGTAATGAATAATAACTATTTGAGGAGTGGTTGTAACTTAATATCACGGGGTAACACAATTTCACTGGATCTCACTTAGCAGGGATGTGTTAATACCTGAGATATAAAATATCATTGTACCATGATAGTTTTGCTTAGTTTCTCTCCAACATTTTAATCATGGCTCCAAAAGTCTACCTATAAATTCAACTGCCTCATAAAGGCCTGAGCGGGTGAACAAATGCACATTTTTTTTGCACAAGTATGCTGCTACTCTGTGCAGTCTGTTAAAATCATAATTGTATGTATTTGTGTACCTGCTATCCTGTTGAATAATATTTTGCCACATCTGACATTTATCAAGGGTAGGCACACATATGGTGGCCACTGTAAGAATAGATCTGTATATTATAGCATATGTTCCAGGTACACCAAATGTGAAATGGGGAAATGTACACTATTACACATTTTGTTTACAAGAAAAATGCATGATTTATATTAATGTTTAATATTATATACCTATATTATCACAGCTAGCTACATGACAAGGTGGGGCACCAGGTAAAGCCAGATAACCGCCCAAGCGTCCTCACATTGATCTGCAGCTTGACCTACCTGGAGGGATGAGGGGCCTTTTGTGGAAGAACAATCAAGCCCTCTGATTAAAAGACTGGAGCTGACATCTGATCATCACTGGTACCATTTGACAGAAACAGCTTGTGAGAGAGAGTGGTTCTGGTTGCACTGTATCTTATATGTGTGACCTGTTTATGGCTGGCAATCCCTGACCCAGACTCTTCCCCAGAACCATCTTTGGGTCATTGACTCTTGGAATGCGAACCGACATTGAGACTTTAGAATGTCCATCCCACACACAACAATTGTTAGAAGTCTGATGTCTGTAAATTGCCTGTAAGATACTTTTTACAACTATGGTGTACTGTGGTATTCGTACAATGTGGTCTTATGCTGTGTTTTACTCCACCCACTCATGTAGGGGAATTCCTCCCAACTCCCCCGCCACAATATACTATATATAATGTACAAATCTGCTACAATATACATGTGCAATGTATAGATATAAATATATTAAATGTACTGCATGTAGTCAATTTGCTTTTGTAGTCACTTCATTGGATTAATTGTACTGCTTGTATAATTATGTAGTAATTAAACCTGGTTGCCACTGCCTTTCAGACAAAAAGAGTCAATGCTTTTTGTTTCTACTCCAAGGGGGTTTGTTCAGACGTGTATAGCTAACACATGACAATTTAATTTCCTGTATTTAGCAACTGATTTATACACAGCCAGACCTTACTTTCTCTTTCTGTCCCCAATTTTGCAGGCTGTGGGTACTGACTGGCGATGATAGTAATCCAATTTCCTTAAGGCTCCTCCACAGTCATTATCATCCAACACAGACATGAGAGTGCAATATGCAAATTCATTCAATCTCTGAGATGAACACCGGTTTCTTGGAATTAAAGGAGCACAAAAATCCTAACTGAAGCATGTCAGAGAACACAAAGCTCACAATTATTTTACAGAAGACTTCTATAACACTTTTGAGTCCATGCTCAACACCTGCCATTGTCAAAATGTCAATCAAATGACACTATTAAACAAGAAGCGAGATTTTAAAAAAAGATTTGATTTATTGCAGTCTCTAAGGTGAACAGAAATCGCTTCTGAAATCTCTTTTAGAGGCACTATTTAGACCATAATTCATGGGCTGCAGCTTCTGTTTATTGTCCTTAGAACAACCTTGTGAAGTCCAGGAAACAAACTCCAACAATCAACCAATTTAATCTACTTTATCTGTGAGTTTCTGAGCCAGTCACAGCCATTTGCTGTTGGCTGCCTGTGTGCTAACAGATGTGTAAAAATCAAAAGAATGGATTACATAAAAGGTGTGAATAAATGTGTCCCTCATATTAACATAAACAGAAGCAGAAAAAAAATCAAATTCATAACAATTCCAATTTGAATTTCAATTTAAAATTTTGTCTGCATTGAATCAGGTTGTTAATGTGGAATATGTCTCTTTGCATGAAATTGTAAAATTAAAAATTCGTATGCCTTTTTCCATATAAATCCAGCAGCTCACACACAAACTGCTGACCTGAATTGTATTTAATGGTGTTGGTACACTTGACATGAATGTGTACTTAACAAAAAAAATGTGTGTGTATGCATTTTATGCCATGCTTAAAAAAATACCTGTACACTTGTACACTACATATTTTTGTATCATTTTCTTTGACTCTTGTTCCTGCATGTTATAGGTAGTAGGCCCAACGTGAGAAGAGGCAGTATAAAACTATGTAAAAGAAGTGAAAAGCACACGTAATGGGCAAAGGAATCAATGGTTCACAAAACTGTGGCTTTACATTCTCATACAAATCACGTGCTGGAAGTCATTGCCCAAATAGCAATGTGGCTGGGTTCCAATTGTGTTAATGACACTATTAGCACTATGCTAATGTATTCAAAGCCATAAAGAACTCATCTCTTTAATGTGCCTTTGCTGCTTGTGATGCTGTTCACGCTGTGTATCTTTCTGAAGCCCAGTGGATGTTTTGTTTGAGGTAAATCACACCAAAATCTTTTATTGATGCTTGTAAAATAAGCCGGCGTTGGATCTTGCCTGGGGCTACACACCTGGATGTCAAATGGTATTTAGGCCATAAAAACAGGGGAGTTATGGTCAGAAGGAAGGTACAGGATAGATTTTGAATTTTTCAAGGATTCATTGTAGATAAATCTATTTTTATAATTATTTACCCACATGAAAGATTGGACAAAATACTTGGGAAAGGTACTGCTTTGGATGAAAATATATTTCAAGCATATAATTAGTTCTTGGGGAGGGGTGTGAATTTAATTCTAGCAATACAGTTATCATATGAGGGAATGTAGGAATTAAGGCTTACATCAATTCATCAGGCTTTGTGACATGGTACTTCAAACCAGGCTTACTTCAGTCCATATTACATGTTTAAGATGAATATGATCAATGCAGTACCCGCTGCTGAGGAAATATGAAAAAATTTGAGGAAAAAAGCTGAGGAAATATGAAAAATGTTGACTATATATGGCAGATAATTACTATTTACTAATTTAAATTTACAGAACAATGTGTATTCCATCAAAATATAATAATATGTGGTACAGTAAGCTAGCAACTCATGAAACAAAATGGTACCCCTGTTTAAAACATATTCCTTGTACTGCACAATGTTACCTTTACATCCCGACCATTATATTATCCTCTATTGATAAATATATTGCCTTAGATTTGTTGGCTGTGTTGCATACTATGCTCAAGAAATTGTTTTTTGGCCCATTTTATCAAGACAGTATTAAAGTGTCCAAATTGTAATCTATTGCATGACCATTTTTATAGTCACAGCCTTATATAAGCACTAATGCATGAGAGGGTGTGAATTTTATGCAACAGCTACACAACCAAGACATAAAAAAGACTCATGACCATATGTGTGTGGTTACTCAATTACTGACAACAATTTCAGTAACAGTAACTCTTGGAAGGTTATAGTTCTCTCATTTGTTAAAGCAACCAGTAAAGCAAATGTTTCAAGCAGCATTTGTAACCTTCTAGAGCTGTGCGCATAGATTTCAGCAGGCATTCAAAACATACGCCGGAGTCCATTTCCATCATGCGTCTGAGGATTACTCCTAGGAGTCCTGCTAAAATCAGTTTTAGGATTTTAAAAATCTGATTTTTACAAAATGAAGTGCTGCAAAATAATGGTAGTGATGACTTTTCTCACAGTTCAAATGCTCCATAAATGCAATCTTTGAAAGCAGTTGTGTTGTCAAATACCTTGTAAATGTGGATGAATGCCAGCAAATTAGCATGGGTGGTTTCTATCCTTATTCAGCTTGAAGGCAACAAATATAATCATCTGAAATTTTTTGTTAATAAACACATGAATACAATGTTAGCCTAGACTACATTGTATTTTTGTTTCATTATAGTTAGTATTGCCTCAATTCCCAATTTCCCCAGAGGATAATAGTCTAGGAAACCCACACATGCTGCAGCGAGTCCACAGTTTGCAGATATTTCACAGAATTGAGCAAACTGTTACTTTTCATCTGACTTTTTTGGGACTGTTTTTCAAATTTATTCATAAGGTACATGAAACCTCCTTTTCCATCTACCCAATCCCTATCTCGACAACACTGTTTGTGATCTTATGAACCCTATAGATGACATAATTGATATAGAAAACATTGTTTTAATCATTTATGGGCTTCATACACTGTTGTATGATAAATACTGAAAATGGAACATAAATGTTTGATGTGTACCTAGCTGTTGTACTTGAGCGTGTGAGTGGGTAGGTGCTCTGAAAAAGAAAAAAAAAAAAAACTGCCACTGGTTAAGTAGCCCACCACCCAAAAAAGTTGATCCACCACTCTAAACACATTGAGCCAAATGATTACCCAACAAAAGACAAACCTCCAGCATGCATTTTTTCACAATAGACCCTGCTGAGAAAGTTAACATTCTTAGATAAGACGCGAGATATGAGAGGGAGGTTTAAAGCAAATCATATTTGACACTTCCAAGGCGGCCTGCTGTTCATCCGTGGGATGCACTGAAGTGAGTAGCAGTTAATGCCTTTCATGGATGTTGATGGAGAATTTCAGAACGTGTTGTTTGCCAAGTGAAGCTGGGAGACAAACTGCAATCACAGATGTGTACCACCTGCCTGAGCATGGTAATTAGATGAGGTTTCATCATAAAAGTTTTTTTTTTTTTGGATTTGGGGGA
The DNA here is from genome assembly GCF_013368585.1 of Megalops cyprinoides. Taxonomy (NCBI): domain Eukaryota; kingdom Metazoa; phylum Chordata; class Actinopteri; order Elopiformes; family Megalopidae; genus Megalops; species Megalops cyprinoides. Next base: position 25,898,262 of record NC_050596.1, read on the forward strand.
GTGTATTTTTGCCACCTGTTGACAGCTGCACCGTTGGAAGGTTTGTTTTTCATATTAAGCTGGAAGCCTGCAATATGTCTTTACATATTAATGCTGACACTGTTGGGAATTGAAATGTCAAGCATTTAGGTTCATTTCCAGTCTCAAAATTGAACAACAACAGCTAATCTTAAATAAATAATTTCTTTAAATGTAACATCCAAAGTGTGCTTCTACTTTGATATTTGATGCTTTTTTTCCCCCAAGTTAGTCTCCTGACAGTCTCTTTCAGTGGTCAACCACTCAAAATGCATTGACATCCACAGTCACCAGGGACTGTATTGCCAATAGAAGTTTTATTGCCTCAGCTATCGGTACCACAGCAGTCTCTGTTCTAGATCAGACAAAATCAATATCTGGACAAAGATAAAAAAATGGGAGATGATGTGAGAGGTGAGAGCACATGTCGCCATCTATTCCACAGGACTGAAGCATTTTACTGTCTTTCAACTTTACTGTCTTCAAACAGTGGGATTAATGTCTCTAATGATGACTTGCTGACGCCATGATCCACTCTGGCTAATTGTCACAGGTGGAACCTTCAAAGCATCAGTCACTGCTGTCTGCGGTGGGGTGGGGTGGGTGGGGGGGATTTCTGTTCACTCCTTGTTACGCCCATACTGCTTGCTGCTTGTGCCTTTTAATACCCAAACTGATTCAGACATGCCTTATTGATAACAGTGCTTGTGCCTTGCATCTGCATTTGAAAGTTGCCCTTATGCCACCTACATAGGACCTAACTTTCTTTATTTTTCATCATCCATATGCAAATTTATACTCCATACATAAGACGGTTAGAAGAGGCTTTGCCATATCAGCAATTTGCTTGTGCATTAGTGACATCAGTCTCTGCTGTTAAGGGTGACCGGAGGATAATGGTGGCACAGTGGCAAACTGCCGGCATGTTTGATGTTGTTAGCTGTGAAAGGGATTAATTATTAAGAGTGTTACATTTTGCTCCTCTCCAGAGTAATCAGCCTGGTTGGTCCTTCGTTCTTTTTTATTCTTACATTTTCCTTGTTAATTCTTTATCTGCAGAAGTAAACAAACATTAAACCAAAGCTTTCATGCAGTCTGTGCAGGGAGACAAGAGACAGAAGAGATGGTTTAAAGGTCTGTAATAAGATAAGCCTCTACACATGCAAATTTGGTGAAGTTGCACATGATTTAATGTGAGGTTTACGCATACTCATTAAAAGCCAACTTTCTGTATGGAACCTATTGAAAATTCATAAACCAATTTTAAAGAAACCCCCCACCCGAAAAGTAATTCTGTTAAGAATACAAATGGTCCAAGATTTGAAGTTTTGAATATGAAAATATGAAAATGTAAAACATACTTCTGTTGATTCATAGCAGAGAGTTTTACTTCTAATTTGTCTCCAGAGTATAATTACAACAAAAGTGTGTAATGAACCACTGGGCCACTGCATATTCCAATCTTATTTTCATCTTGGGGTGAAATAACAATCTACTGACATAGGCCTAATTAGTATTGTGCTGATGGATGACTCATTAGGACAAAACAAACATTCAGATCAAACAAACCAAACTTTAACAATGTATGCAAACATTAAATGAGGTGACTTTGGAGAAGGAACTGAGGCCATTAAGCTAAAGCCACTGGGCTGCCTATTGAGCACTGTGGACGTGGATACATTTATGCGAACTTCTGGCTGATCAGCAGTGTAGCAAAGAGGTAAGGAGCAGGACTCATAACTGAAAGGCTGTCAGTTTGATTCCCTGCTGGGGCGCTGCTGGTGAACCCTTGGGCAAGGTACTTGACCCAGAATTGCCTCAGTAGACATCTACCTGTATAAATGGGTAACGTAAAAAACTGTCATGTATGTAAGTCACTCTGGATAAGAACGTCTGCTAAATGCTAATAATATAATGTAACTTAATGGTCTTTACAGCACTGTGAATCCGGGATCATTAACATTTGCTTTTTGCTGATTTATACAGCACTGTGGTTCTGGATATATTAACACATTCTACTGGCTGGTCTATGCTGAACTGTACTGCACTATGTACTGCACCAGATTAACACAAGGCACAGGGCTGCACTCTTTCTTTTCATTTGGCCTCTGAGTGGAAGTTGCCACGGAAGAGGAAGCACTGAAGATTAGCTTTCATCTCACAGTCAGGCCTGGAGTATCAGGGGTAAACATTTATCCTGACCAGAGAGCTGTCACTGTTCATCTGCTGTCTGGCTGCTACTGCGGGCCCACTGAACTCTGGGAGAAAGCTGGGAAGCCCTTACAGAAAATGTCAGGGACCCGATACATAGGATACAGGTCACTTACATACACAGTGGCAAAGGGCACGACAAAGAAAATGAGTAACACTGCTTAGTACTGTAGGGGGAGTGCTCTTTTGAGAAACTCGGCCAAGAAAAGGCTGAATGTTAAAGAAGAAGGAATGTTTTCTGTGGGAATCAATCCCCTAGCTACTCACATATCTACTTATAAGTCAATAAAGTCAATTTCCTTTGAACAAGTTAGTTCTAAATAAAATAATATATGGCATTTGTGGATAGCAATTTGAAATTATGAGTATTCTGCTTAAAACTGAAGGGAGGCAAAAACATCCAAAAACAGAACAGTGCACATAGGGTTAAAAGCATGAAAATGTGTGTGTAGCTGGAAAGGCATTGGATAATTGGTTAACTGCTAAATTGATGAGCCACACCTACAGTGTGATAAAAATGAGATGTGGATGACAAGTGGTATCAGAATAGCACAGATGAAACTATGGAAGGTTCTGGTTTACACCCTGGGGGTGGGATAAATTTATACATTTTAGTCTTTCTTTGAACAATTTTATCCTTTTTTATTTTGTTTATTTATACTAAGCACTGAGCTTTTATCACATCTCCATTCCTGTATTTTTAAACAAGGAGTGTTAGTCAAGTTCTCTGTGAAGAACCTGAAAACCAGCTTGCAAAAAAAAATTTTTTCCTTTGCTTTAACAAAGGCTTTCCTGACACCAAAAAAATCTATGCTTATAATAGGCCTTATGAAGTCACCAAGCCACAGCTGAGCTGATTGGCATTCAATCTCAGCTGTGCAGGGGTCTGTCTCTGGGGCTGCTGCTGTCCCAGGTCCTGAGTCCTTGCAAGCTGTGGGAGAGTTTAGCAAGCACCAACAGCAGCCAAAGGAAAATGCAGGAGCAGCTCTTTATTCCCACTCTACATCTTCTAGTATCACAGTAACGAATCAAACTGTTATGCAGGACTGAATCATCTGTCTCTCCATTGACTTATATGTCTTTCACTCACAGTAGTCAGTGGTCTTGTGTTATGCCTGTTATGTTATGAATGTTTTGTCTCGTGTAAATTTAATAGGAAAATGGCATTCTGCTTCTATGAGCATCTCTCTTTTCTGAAACAGTTCAAAGTCCTAATTAATACTGTTGTGTGGGATAACTCTCACTAGGCACATAAAAAACAGTCATAATGCACATTTTATGTCTCACTTGTGAGATACAAATGAATAAAAGTTTCGCACTGTGCATGATTAAAGGAATAAAAATTCAAACATTTAGGGATGGTACACTGTACCCCAATGCTGCTGGGTTGCCTTTACAACTGTTAAAGAAGGCCATATTAAAAATGCTGTTGGTTTAACCCAGAATACACTGCTTTGTTTTTAATGCAATCTTGTAGCGCAGCAAACCACCGCATAAGAAGCACTGAGGATGATCTTTTAACGTTCATGTTAGCTCCTGCTGGTTGAGAATAAACCTTCAAACATGTCAGGGGAGCAGTTACTGTTTATCTGCTATCTAACCTTCACTGATGCAAAAAGGCAGGGAGACGCACAGAGGCCTCGGTCTGCTACTGAGGCAGTAGCTCGCTTTATCACTTTATCACACACAGGGGCAAAGACCTGACAAGAGGTCACAGCGCTACAAATGAGCAATGCTGCTCGCCTGCAGCCCAGGTGAGTCTGATTCGGCTTGGCTTATATGCAGCACATGCTTTACCCATACTGAGATTGCGTGAATATGTTACCTTTAACAATCTAAGAGGAATATTCCATCTTCCATACCAGTATGGAGCTTTGTTCTTAAGGTTGGTAATACTTTAACACATTTTTTTTGTAATTAGTTTGCAATGTTTATTTTCACATTTCAACAAGGGTAGGATTATAATGACATCAGTACAGGTTCTTTGTTTTAAGACTTCTCTCTTTCCATCAGTCTGACACGAAGCTTCTTTGCTTCATCCATGGGATGTGACATTAGGACACTTGAGAAAAGTCACTAACTATAGCAGGTTGCCTATTTACCCTTCACTCAAAAACTCTGCATGCTGTGAACTGGAAACAGACAGGAGCAGTTTTAGACATCATGGTAGGGGAAAAAAAAAAACAGAAGCATCAAACAATTGCTGTATAAACACCAGGCTACAAAGAGATTTTGCCACATCTCCCAGCATGACCTATCGCTGCTATTAAGAATTACTGAAAAGATGGTCCATTCAAATGCAAATAGATGAATATACAGCCTCATATAGGTAACCATCTTCACTATTTTCCATAGTGTGACAACTGATTGTGTTCTTTCGGTGTCCACTAATGGAGACTACTGAAGATTGCACAGATTTCTGATTTCGTTTCCTTAGGTCTTGTTTGATTACAACTACTGATTGGATAGGAATATAAATCGCTTGTTCCTGTTCCTGAGCCCTGCGGTTTTATCCTTCTTTAGCGAGAAATGAAGAAGGAAGGATAAAACATGGATTTTTGTTTTCAAAGATTTTAACCTCAAGATTTTTAAAATTCAGTCCTTATTTTTGTGCTTTAATCTCTTTTACATGTGCTTACTTTACCTGGTTTCACCTGGTATATTTATTCATAATAACTGCATAATTGTCCATGGGGGCATTTTGCAAATTAAGTACCACTTTAATGGGAGAGGTCCATTGCAATGTTTAAATAAGATCCTCTGAAATTACAGTGGGCCAGAAACATGGAGCTCGAGTCCAGATAAGGACCAATTTCTTCCTCCTCCAATTGAAATGTATCATCTCAGACTCTATAAGTACCTTCAGGGGAATTAAAAATGCCTCTTCATATAAGTAAATATGCAAGGATTTACAGTAGGTTTACTTAAATGAGCAGCATGGGAAATTATGCATATTTACAATAAGAATGTTAAATATGACTTTACATATACTTCAAAGGCCTTTGTAATTCACAGGATGGAGGTATAATGCACAACCCCCCCCCCCCCCCCCCCCCATGAGGTAGGATTACTAGTTTATGGGTGGGTATACTGAGAATGTGGTGCTTGTACTGTGAAGGTGAATTTTAATAATAAGGTGCAGGATTGGCACCATCTAGATGAGAGCTCTCTCTGGTTATCCCAAAGGCACCAGCTGTTTGAATGGGCTGGTGATTGAATGCTATGCTGCTGCATGTGATTTGGTATTGAAAGAGACTCATCTCCGGCTCATAATCCTTCCTTCAATAGGGCAAGCCGAGTGCGAAGGCTCAAGTGTCTCCAGATCCATATGTTTCCGGCGCACTGTAATTGCATCCAACATAGCCTGTACTGGTCATCCAGGGAATGTCAATCATATGCAAATTCAAGTGAGCACGGGCAACACTAGGAAGATTATACACACCATCCACCTGCATTTGTATCGGCACATTTATAATGGCAAATGATACAACCTGGTTATTTAACTGGCCTATCTAGAACATTTTCTGAAAGGTATTATGCATTAATGTTAGCTTGTTTATTGTTTTTATTTTGACATATACCCGAGAATTTAAGCAATGTATTGCTTCACAGAAGTTGATTGAAGAATGCTGCTTTAATATGATCAATATGATGTGATCAGTTCAATACAGCTACAATGATTGATATTGCAACTACAACCATGTTGTTTATGAGAAATTGTAAAATTTTTGTTCCTATATTTTAAAAAAGGAGGGGACTAGATGGAAGACTGTGTCTGTAACTACTTAAGGTTTTAATGAGTCGTTAAATAAAGTATTGTAACCTGCTTAATATGCTCTGGGTCCGCTTGAAGACAGCTGTGTGGATTACCTGTAAAAAGTACAGAAAGGAACCTGGTTAGCATCCTGGGCTATGGAGTAGTCCACTCAGTCACCACATATTTTATGCCAAGAACAGAGAGTGACTTGTAGCTAGTTAAAAAGGACAGCTGTGGCAACTGGCTAAAAGTGGGGAGAGAACAATGACCATAAATGTAAGTGCATTCCTCTGCTGCCATTAAATGTCACACCTCCAGAGGTAGGCGAAGGTACTGCAGGCCCAAAAGGCATTGTAGGGTCCTTAAATGATGGCCAGACAAAACAGCACATCGGTTCAAGGGGTTTTATTTCCCCAAGTGCTAGTAAGATCCTCACAGAACATAACCAACCTGTGCCTACCAGCTCTCTCTCTCTGTCTTTCAACAAATATTTTCCCCCTTTTCTAGGGACAGGTACTACCATTATTTCAGTCTTGGGTGGGGGGGTGTAAGTACCAGACAAACATTTACAATAATGCACATCAATTTAATGTGTTCTTCGTGAACACTGCAATTTCCTGTAATTTTATTATGACATGTAAAGACATGACAAACACACAAAATAATAATAAACAGTAATGCTGTCATTACAATATAGATGCACCAACACACACAGAAGAACAGACAGATAAGTGTGAAACAAAGTGCCAAAAAGCAAAAAAAAAACCAGAAGACACAAAGCGACATGATGGTTTATGGGAAGTGATGACAATAAAGCAGTAACTAACTCGCAAAACAAGCACAGTGACTCTAAAGCAAAAGACAAAGATGTGAGGTGTTATATGCATCGGTGGAAGTGTAAGCAGTGTATATGGTGCGGGCATTTTCGGCCATCAGTGTAGCCGAACTCATCACAGAGGGCCTGGAACGTTACCAATGTCATGCGTGAGGAAAATTACGAGAGAAGAAGAAAAAAATGGAAGATGATCCAAGTCTGGGCATGTGTTGTGTGGCCGTATGAGATTTCATCAAAATTCTGTACACTCCGGTTGCTAGGTGACACAGTGGGTAGCAGTCCGTCTGGATGTCATGCATTCTGAAGGGCTCCTCTCTTCATGTATGAATTAGAATCCAAGAAGAAAATTTGCTAACATTTTGATGATGATAACTAATGCAAGGAGAAAAGGAAAAGGTTATATTGTTTAAGGATTTAATCAGTATAGGTACTGCTTAAAAGGTCTAGTTTCAAATCCTGCATTGGAGACAGAGGGTCTATGCCTTCTTTTTATTTCTCTACAGTTTAAGGCTTGAATGATCATAAACATACCTATCGAAGAAAAAAAGTCTCAATTTAACAAATCCAGCTGGAAAAATTGATCAACAGACCATGCGCTGTGTTTGAAGCATAAAAGAACAAGTCCAAAAGATGTTCTACAAGTAAAAACTTGTGACAAAAGTATACCTTTCTATGAGTAATGTAGTTATGTATGAGTAATTTGTCCAGTTTGGCCTATGATGTCTTCATATTATTCGTTTCTTCAACTGGCTATATACTTGCAATTCAATGTGAGTACCTTGCTCAAAGGTATAGCAATGCCACAACTGCAAAACTGGAAGTGGCATTTGTCAGGTTGCAACTTTGTTACTATTCTGCTCGTGTATGATTTATACGGTTTGATTGCTTTGGGTTCAAGGTTAAAAAGAGCACAGGTCCAGCTGACCTGATGGTTCTCATCTCTTAGCGATTTCAAGAGATTTCTTTCTCTCTGTGTCTTACATACACATTGACATGTACGTGTACACACTCACACACACACACACACACTTTGACAGCCTCATTTCTGTGCCACTTCACAGAAGGTTAAGAGAGATGGGCGGTTTCAATTACTTGAGCAAGGCAGGGACATACAGGGTCAGCTCTAACCTGCTTTACTCCCATGATGAATTCCTCCTTGTATTACACATGAGAATAAAGAAGGAACCTCCCGCAAGCCAATTCAATCTGTCCGCTTATTATTTTTCAGTGCATGTGGAAAGAATGCTTTGATGTTGTTCATGTTCATAGTATGAGCATACATGTGTCATCGTCACATTTCAGAAGGTGCTCAATTTATGATTTTTTTTTTTTAATGAAAAGACACATTCAGGAAACAAATTTGCCCTTTGGATTTCACAGGATTGAAATAAACAAAGTAAAAAGCATGTCTCAATTTAAGATTATTTAAAGCAAGTCCTGCCAAGTGGCTGGGAGGATGAGTTGGCAGCAATTCTGTGGGGGTTGGTGTGGGGGTGTTTAGCCCACACGGTGACTGCATTCATGTAGACTTCCAACTGAAAGTTAAGAGAGCTGTGCCATTATACAAGGTCTGATAAAGGCAATCAGGCACACCTTATCTGATTCGTAAAACTCTTGTGCACTGTATGTGTGCCTGCCTGTGAAGCTGCCTGTAAGGAATCAGCAGGACGAACTGATTGCAGCTGGCCACTTTCTGCTCCCTCATCGCTATGCCCAGAATCATACTGCCAAATGTGTATCTAGTTAGCCACCTCGCTATCCTGCTTGCAGAATGCTTTACATCAGCAGGTGCAAGGCATATGAGTCAGACCAACGGTGACATTGCGGCCCTGTGCACCTTTGCTACCCTAGCACAACATGTCTTGTCTACATTCATGCTTTCACAGTGATGGCTCCGGTCCCCTCTTCTCTCATAGGCCCTGTCGCTCAGCCCCACGGTCACCTCTCTGTCTCTAACAACTGGTCCTGTCACTCAAAGCTCCATTTGACTGTCTGTGTCTCGAAGGTCACGCGTGCTGAAGTGTTACAATCAATTTCCACTGCTCCTCTCTGACCTTTCTCTGCCCACGGTGCCCTCTCTGCCCTTGCACAATAGAGCCTCTGAAATGGCCATCACCATTGATCATTTTTTTTTTCTCTTGATGGGAAAAGTAGGGACACCATTTTGGCTGTAGTCATTTCTTTGCCCCAGGACTGTATCTGAAAGCCTGGGCCATTAGTTATAGATAAGATGGTCATTTTAGAAACCTTTTTACACAGACATATACACATACATTATTGTGCCTTATTACCACATTTTGTAAGTACACGATGTTCCTGTGTAGACTGGAAGATCTTCTACAGATTACAGGAGAATAGGTATTATGAAGAGGGAGTTAGTATACTATTAGCCTGGCAGATACATTACTGATGCTATTTATAGCACAACTGCAGTAGCTTCTTTGATAAATTTAGTGTATCAAGTACTGAATCCTATTATGCTTTGTATCTTTAGGTTACACTGTTGTAACCTGCTAGCCCAAACCCATCACCTTAATATTCACAAAGAGTCACAACAAGCAGATCAGTAAAAAACAGAATTAAGCTACATGTACAATACTGGTACTAGGTCGGCATGAGCAGAGTCAACACTATATGAGGTAATAGTGAGGAAAGATGATAAATCAGCACTGATTTATACAAAAACACACATATTCACTCACAACAGATTTCATAACCATGACAGTAGACTAGGTTTTTAATGGTGCTTTGCCTTTAGTAGTGTTTCTTAACTGAAATTGCTATCTATAAGTGTTCACCTAGGGCAAAAAATGTACAGTGCTCTAGTATTAAAATGTGCTAACAAATGAACTCATTTAAAATCTGCCTGTAATTCTAAAAAATTACTTATTCAGAATAATGACACAATTTCAATATTACTCATGCACCCATGTATGACTCAGGGACACACTAGTATCAATGTATAAAACATGCCAATGTGTAAATTTAGAAAGGAATAAAAAAAGACTTACTCAAAAGGGCAGCATTGATTTCAAATAATTCATTTATTTCAAAACTGTAAAATCACCTCAAAGCAAACCCTCAGTGCAGCTCTTCCTTCACAAGGTTCTCCTGAGAGTATCGCTAACAATGAGGGCACAAGTTCATACCACAGCTACACCGCCCATAGGTGTACAGCAATTAATCAGCAGGCATTCAAAAGGACAGGGTCCCCAAATGAACTTTCTGAATGTCAAATTCACAACTTTAACATATGCAATAAATCAATAAATAAAATTAGAATAGTTAAAGAAAACATACAAACATGGAAAACTGTGAAGAATAGAAATTGATCCTGTAAATCAACACATCTCACAGGATCCCGATAAAATATATTCAATGTCATGGCTGCTCTCCTCTGACAATGCTGTGCAATTTCTGTGATCTGAAAAATAATGGCCTACTGTAAACATCATTACATTTTCGGACATAGCATTTGAAGTGTGGTGTTGAAGTGTAAATTCAATAACACTGAAGTCACTGGCTACATTTAGAGTGTTATTTGTGTTTTGGACCAATCGAACTGAAGTTTCCAAACAGGACAATGCCAATAGACAGTCCCTGCCCTGTCCCACAGTGTCCATTCAGCAACGCCAATCAGCACAGTAGCATTTTACATTAAGGAGATGGATTATGCAACACAACTTTTGACATCTATTACTGAGTGAAGTGAAATATTCCTAATGCAGAGTTTTCCTCCACCTTAAAGTTTAATTTACCCATGGAGGTGCAGGGATACAGAGTGGGTATTATAAATGATGGAATGTTTCACTGGCAACAGGCAGGGGATGAGAAAAGTTGCCTTGTAGGATAATGGAGGTCATAACATTTAAAAGAGCCCAGTGATGTATTTACTGCTGTCCATAAAGTAATGCTCTGCAATCTTCTCCATGGTGCTGTAGAGTCTGTGTCCTTTCAGAACAAAAGCACCATTTGTCTTTGTCATTGTCACCAAACAAAGACAAGTGACATCCCAAGGATCAAGGCTAAGGAATGTAAATGATAATATGGATTTTTTTTGTAAAAGAAATAAGCTGATATGCGCACACATAAATGTAGCCAAATTCAAATTTGGTTATTGTATTTTGTTCATGTTCCACTTAAAAAAAATAATATTATGATGTTGAAACTTGAATGATTTTTGCCTCACTCAATATCATAAAGTGCGAGAATTTCAGTTTTTAAGAAGATACATAGCATCAGTTCACTGTACAACCTGGGGGTACAGGTTTGCCAGAATTGAATTTTGAATTCCTATGTATTCAGTTCATCAATAGAAAAACACTGGTCAGACACTGGAGCCATTTAACCATCTATATTTAAACGTTGTTACAGAGTGTGAAAATCTGATACTCACACGTGTAAGCGCAACACTTTCATGGCAATACATCTTACATGCTATATTTCACCTTCTCTGCTTGTATCACATTTAATACCTAAACTTTGGTGTTGCCCTATCACTATTCTCCATGACAGTTCTGCAGTATGCTGCCCAGAGGCCTTATAAAGACTGACAGTTCAGGACATGTGGAACCTCTGTGTGTCTGGAGAAAAGCCAGCTGCTTCAGAGAGTTAAAAGCACAAAGCCATCAGGTATCTGTCTGACAGAAAGAAGAAAGCTGCTATCTGCCCTCCCTATACTTGGCAGAGTGTGTCTCTGTCTGCTCTCTTTCTCTGCATTTATGCTTATCTTTACAGGGCTGGACACTGTACTGCTATCTGACCATATGGTGTTCTGCAAGACAGGGGAGTCCTGTAAGTGGCCTGACCAGTTAAAAAGGGATACTGTGCAATTGGGACCATTTACAGTATGTGACCTCCATGTGGGAGAACAAATTTTGTAGGCTGGCACCCTATGTCCCATGACATAAAGCAGTCAACACATTGTGGAATTGAAGAGAAAGAGGTCAATGGTAATACCCATTATTAAAATTATCGGTGTTGTACATTTTATGTGTTTAACTATGATTTCACTTCCCACTGTAGATCCCAAACTGTGATTAACTTGGAATATTATAATAACGTGAAATTATACTGTCCTTGTGAAATTAAAGCAGTTAGAAGTCACAAAATAAAGTCAAAGGAATGTGTTTGGCCAGATGTTCCAAACATTGAAAAAAATAAACTGTGAAAGCCACTGTGTTGGTGAACGCTTTTGAAGTCCAACTGAACACTTTCACTTTCACTTTCAATTTTTAAAAAAGGTTGTGCAATTCATGTAAATTTCCCATTGGATGCATGTTAACTGATAATTATAAAGTAGTGATTATTTTTTCCTCCCAGCGAACAGCCTGAGGTGTCCCTCAGCAGAGACACATGACTGGGTGAAAATAGCATGGTATCAGCAGTGAGCATGACTGAAGAGATTAGATGGGGATTGAGGTAGATAAGCCATAATGAAGCAGAATTGGAAGGCTTTGAAAAAAAGGACAACGCAAAGAAAAAGCCAGTCACCAACTTTCCAAAGAAATTATCCCCCAACCTAGAGTGAACTTCACATAGTATAAAACCCAGTCATGGGCTTCCTTTAAAATGCGAACACATTCAGTTACAAATATGTTAACACACACTCTTTCCATTCTCTAAGGAGTCCAATGTACATTACCAGCAACTTTCAATGGGTGAGATGCCAGTTTCCGAGGAAACACAGACATCTGGAAATGTGATGATGTAGTAAGCTTCTGAAAAAATATGCTTAATCTATCCTCCATGACACGTATTCAAATACATGCTATTTTTAGAGTTTGGATTTCCCAAGTATCTGTCAAAATACAAAGTAGGGATATTACATAGACTCAAGAATGCTGATCTTTGCCCCCTGATTTTCCACAAAGCAAATGGAAACAAAATCTAGAAATATACTACTGTAGAAAAGGGCCACATGTTTCTGTCTTTGTTTTGTTTGCACACCACCCCCATCTCTCACAGGCACTTGTTTACAACCCAGTTGAAACCTGCCCAAACCAGTCCTGCTGCTCCCCTTATCAGCAGGACCCCCACAGGTAACCCGAGGCACAGGCGCACCCCCAAGGATGGCCCCCAGGCCACCATTTGCCCTCTGACCTGCCCGTATCCTTCGGCTACCAATCAGGGCCTCAATAAGGCCAAGGATACGGGACAATATAAAGGTGGTGGTGACCTCCCCTACCTGCGTACCGCACCAATATCTGGGAGGTGAAGAACTGGGGAGACCAAGCCCTTAAGAACCAAGCATTGTGCTGTTGTGTGCATCTGTGCCAAAGTAAGTAGTATGCCTAAGTTCAACTGGTTGTAATACAATTGCCTGTAGAGAGAGAAGGGTGTGTGTGCATGTTAATTAAGATAGTGTTTGTCCTTGATGTATAAATGTTTCCATAGCCATACCCATTAATGCAGTCAAAGCCTGTATGTCCCATACAATGTTATCCCAGTGCAATGTACTTTGCAACACTGCTTGAATGCCCGTTTGTATATTGTGCATAGAGGTTAAATGTATGTTTATAATTGCTGTAATAGCACTATTATGTGGCATTGTATATTGCACATTCGCAATCTAACCATCAGTCCTGATTTATTCTCCCTGCTTACTCCTTGCAGGAAACCACACACATACAAACAACACACACACACACACACACACACACACACACACACACACACCCATTCCAAAATCTCCAATAAACAACTGAACCCGGAACTTGACTGCTGTGTCCTGCCCGACACCCCACTGTGACAGCAATTTAGCCTGAACCTAGTCACGGGTGAAACTGCCCCCTCAGTTTCAACTACTATATATTATTACTACTTATTGACAGGGAACCCAACACCTTCATGAGAATGCAAACATTTGACATAGTCATGGATGCAGATTTATTTCCAAAAAATATCCAGGTACTTCCTTTCTATAACACATCCATATGCAAGGTGTGTTTGTGTAACGGGTGGTATCTTGCGTTGTGTTTTTAATATGATGTTACGTGGGTCGGCGAGCGAGCGAGTTTCGAACTGAGGTTCTTACTGCTCGCTGCCAACCCCTTAAAGCCAGCGTCGTTGCCAGTTGAGCTAAAGGCAAATTGCCGTTAGCCTGTCGGAGACAACGCTACTTAACCAGGTCTCGGGGGGAGTGACGTAGCCGCTGCAACCACTCGGCTACCTGCTACCCGCTACCTAAGGCTTTACGCAGGACTCACACGAGCTAATCACTTCAGCTCTGCTACATTTGGAAACTAGATTTGCTACTTAACCATCCAAAACGAAACTTTTGAAATGTGAGACAAATTAAGATCTTCAGAATCCTGGAGTGTGAATTCTCCTGTGTTTGAAGTTAAGAAAATAGATGGAAATTGTTTGAAAACCTTATTTCAGATAATATCCTGTAATTTTATGTTTTAATGTCTCCGTACAAGTAAACTTTAATTTGTGTATTCTGTATTTTAGCATAGAGCACAATTTTTTTAGCACAAATCTCATTAAGATGATCTCACCTGTCTATCTGTCTCACAGATGAACCCCTGGGCAGTGATAGCCCATCTTTCACTTCTTCCAGTACAAGATCAATGGTGTAGATGCATCATATCTTAACTGAGATTAAACCTAGCTTGTCCATTTCACACTGTTCTTAAGTAAAAGGGAGTAAGGCAGCTTTTTATCCTTCTTGAGGACAATGTATTTGCATTAAAATGCAAGGTAAAAATGCAGGCAAAGGCAGTGAAAGAAATACTTGTAACATGGCCAGCAAGTGAAATCCTTTTATCAAACTGGAATTGTTCCCTGACCTTGATCTTTTGAAGTTGCAAGCAGGCATTTGTGCTGAAATCCTTCAAAATACCCTTAAAAGAGCAGCCATCTAGCTAGCTCACATTACTTTGTTCATCTGTTTTCCATTGATATATAAAGTATATATTTTAAATCTGCACAAGCTATTAATTTTTCAATGCCTTGCAAGTTTATTAATTTTTGCCATTGATATATGCTGTCTCTCTCTCTCTCTCTCTCTCTCTCTCTCTCTCTCTCTCTCTCTCTCTATATATATATATATATATATATATATAGTACTCAGGTGTACTCTCATACTTTCATATAGACCTTATTTAGTGCATTGTACCACATTAGGAAAGTAAACAAATGCTGAAACATTCACTGAAGGAAGTACTTCTTTGTGAAGTCATGACTTTCTGGAGGACAATGAGGCAGTAGATACAACATGTGCCAGCGGTCCTGAAGGAGTTTGATAGGAGCCGTGGGCTAATTATTTTTGCTTTCACACATGTGGTTGTCTCCTGTCTACTAATGTACAATCCCATGTTCAGTGTGCAAGTGTGAATAAGGGAGATAAGGGCCTTCCCTGTCAAAGATGACACAACCAACCTGATCTCATGAAAAAGTAGTCAGATTCTGAGGTTGAATTAACCTAGAGATTTATTCCTACTGCAATTACCTTCATGCCTACTTCTTTCACCCACCCTTTGTCTCCATAACTTCCTCATGTAAAAATGGCAGAGTTACTCTCAACAACAGGTTCCAATTAAATGATGTCTCTTAAGCCTCAGGAAAATTATTTTAATGGATAACTCACAACAACAAACAAAGCGGAACTTTCTACGCGAGAGATACAGTGGCAGACGTCTCCAGTCTAGTCGTCTTTTCTCAGCTGTTATAATTTTCTTATTTATATCTTTTTTTTTTTTAAGTGAATCATTATTATTATTTGTTT
This sequence comes from Megalops cyprinoides, assembly GCF_013368585.1. Classification (NCBI taxonomy): domain Eukaryota; kingdom Metazoa; phylum Chordata; class Actinopteri; order Elopiformes; family Megalopidae; genus Megalops; species Megalops cyprinoides. The sequence goes on from NC_050596.1 coordinate 25,913,814, forward strand.
GCTTTTCCTTTGTCTGTCAGATTGCTTGGGGTGGGGATGCTAAACTGCTGAAATGTTTCTCAATTTGTTTGATGTACTGTACATATTTTATTGAAATAACCATATACAATGTTAATAGAAGTTGATGTTTTAGAGGTGGAAAACCTCAGAGCGGGAGTTGGAATGATAGCACATGATTTTAGTTACATAGTTCAATCTGCAAAATTATACTCAGACAAGACTCCTTATTTTTGCTTGTGTTGTACTCTACCCCCCCCCCCCCCCCCTTAGGTCACTTTGGATAAAAGCATCTGCCAAATGAATAAATGTAAAAGTAAGACCTCTTATAAAGTAAAAGTATAATAAAATTAAAGTGTGTTGTGATGTAATAAAATAAAGTAAGTAATAAAATTATGTTGTGATGCAATTTGAAGTTTCAAGACTTGCCAAACATATGTAAAAACTCAGTCAACATATTATACACACAAAAGTGATCTATTGCTGAAGATGAGCAACCAGCACAATGCATTATTACACTTTCCATCACTAAACTTGGATAAAGAGAACTGGAGCAAACTAAAAATTAGTTTTGAGGAACCTCCCCCCCCTCAGATCACTCAGTAACAATCCCCTCTCCAGCTCAGCCATTGAACTTGGGGTTAATACCGTTGAGCTCTCCCTGCCTTTCACATGTAATATGAAAAGTTTGAAAGTGTAGGCCCAGCTTTGACATTAGATTACTTTGGAATTCTGATTTGTATGCAAATGAGATAAATATTTAAGAAGAAGGCGATGGGGTTGTCTAAGTTTAATGACAGCCAGCTGAGTATTTTTCTGAATGAATTAATATTCTTTGCTAGGAGTATCTGCCTTTCTTCTGCTAGCTTTACAGATCATTGGGAGCTGTCAGACCGAACTCCCTAGACAAATACAGTTTATCTGAATATAAGAGAACAAAAACTTAGTGCAGCTCAGACCGAAATCCTTTTTTTAACCCCTTGAATGTGAATGACATTGGTGTTACTGCTTGTGACCTTTGCTAATAGAAGAACCATAATACATTTTCTCCCGACAAAGCTGTGGGATTCATCTTTGGATTGTCCTCAGATGTTTGTAATATAAAGTGAGAGATTTGCAGAGACTCTCTGACACTGAAGTCCACTCAAAATAGTTTCTCAAACACGCAGTTCAAGGAATGTACCACCTCCCCCTGTTTGCTGTGCCCTGTGTGACACCATTGTTGCCCAGCATCCCACATAGTTATGCAGTATATTGTGCCATCTTCATAGCAAATAAAAACATCATAAATGATATCATTAAAAACATTATTGGCTCTTTCCTGAGAAACAGCATTATTCAGATTAGAGTGCAGCAACTTTGTAGTTAAAACTCTGTGTTGTTAGCCAACGTTTGGCAATAAATTGGCTGTAAATTTCAGTGTTTGTTACGATGGAATGAAAATATGTTGTGTGTGTGTGTGTGTATATTTTATTTATATATATATATATATATATATATATATATATATATATATATATATATATATATATATATATATATAAATATAACTTACACACAGAAATATATATACAAAATGTCGGTATATATTCAAAATATGTGCTGAGAGAAGGCAAATGGAGCACATCATGGACTGGAACTTCCCAGATCTGTGTCAGCACTGTGGCTTGTAATGAGGTGTGGGTCCATCTAAACGATGCTGTGTCCTAATTAGGATGCTTTGATCACTTTGAGCCCTGTTCTGTGGTTCCACCCCTGTATTAAAGTCAGTAAAAAGGCAGACACACAGATGCTGCGTGGCTCCTCACTGTTTTGGGTCACAGATCTCCCACTGATATTTCTTACCCTGCTTCTCTGCTTTTAGCCCTGCATTGCTAATTACTGTTTGCAACAGTTTTACAAGAATATTCCTGTTCTTGTCAGAGGAACTACAAATTAAAGCATAAATACATTTATGTACTTGGCACCGTGTCTCACATTTGTACCATGCTCTAAGTAAAGCAAGCAAAATTATCACTTTGTTCTACAAAAGATTTCACCCTGAAAACATGCTTGGCATGAACATATATATAACATATAGTTTGTGTGTGTGTAAAATGATCGATTGTAATGTCTCAAAGTACGTTATGTTACTCTTTCACTATCAGATTCAAAACATCCAGTTAAGGCTCTTTCAAGCTGTTGTGTCTCTAAAAACATATAAATGTCTTCAGATTCAGCTTCTTTAAACAGTTAATGCTAAACAATATGCACGTCTCATGTCTCTGCAGATATGAGGATTGAATGGCGAGACACACATTTTTTTCTGAGGAAAAGTGAGACATAAAACATTTGTGCGTGCGTGTGCGCGCACACACACACACACACACACACACACACACACACACACACACACACACACGCACACGCACACACAACTTACCTGTTCAGTAGTGCTTTAAGGATGCCTTGAAAGATTTATGTGGCATGAACAAGTAATAAGACAGACTTGCTGGAGATATTTTGAGATCAAAAGCATCAGTTGTGCAGAATAAAAAAAAAATGTGTTACAGTCTTGAAAAGTATGTAATTTCCTAGGCGATCTTATGAACCAAGCACTTCCCCTAGACTTAGCTCTAACCCCAACTATTCAAACCTTAACCAAACATCTTTTTTTGTGCTACATTTTTTTTCCCCTACTTTATTTACTCTACATTATAGCAATAGTGTGTGTGGTTGCATAAAACATGGTTTAAGCCTTATAATACAAAATGTAGTGGTATTTAAAGCATTTTAGTATTCATGCATGTATAGTGCATTTGCTGAGTGTGCACTTGGTATGAAATACAGCTAAACTATATCCAACATCATACACTATAATTACAGATCTTAAAAGAAATACTCATAAATATGCTGCAAGGCATGATTTTGTCATTCAGTTAAACCAGAATGCTCATATGTTCTTATCACTGCCACAGATGTAATTGTCGTCATCACCATAATCATCATCATCATCATTGTCATCATCATTAACGTCAATGAAGTTCAAAAATAAAAATGCCCGCCATGGTGTGTCAATTATTCTTCTATATGGTGGAGCAAGAAGGCAGCACATGCAGACATGTATCACTCATAAGGAGTGATCTTCCCCACTGAGAAACTGCATGTCTTTAAACAGCACTCCTCTAAAGAATGGTTTGTTACCCAGAGTGCATATGGGCTGTTATTTAACCTCTGGCTATGGGTCACTCTTTCTACTCACTAAGAGTGAGCACTGGGTAATGCACTGATTCTGTCAGGGAGTTGACTTGCCTTGGAAGGATGTGCAAAAAGTGAAGTAGGAACAGCAGGGTGAAACGGAGAAACAACACATTCGTAAAAACCTAACGAACAAAAATCCTTTCATGCTTTTGAGTTCTAGGTATTTTTTCAGATACTACTTTTCTATCATTATTCCTAATAACAGTGAACAATTCCATTTACTGTGGCTCATTTGAGCAATGCACAGCTGTGATCATCCCATTTAGGCATCCTCCATCATTGCTTTATTTGAGTAAATGTTTTTTTTATTTTTTTATTTTGCAATGGGTAAGTCACACATGCTTTTGCCCAGCATTCCCAAATCAAAGTCCAAACTCTAAATGTAGATTATAAAACTCTAAATGTGTTTTCCTATTTTTATCCATAAAGAAAATTCATGATAACCATAATTAGAAGACAATTATTAATGTTACCATTAAAAATAATATTTTGCTGCCTATTTTGAATCAATTCTATAATCTTTTCATACTATATTTCACTTGCTGATGATGCATGCCTGATACATAAATTCACCCTAATGCAATTCTCAACATGAAAAACTTGTCAGTATTCAAATCAAAATAGTTTTAAGTGATATTTCAATTTTTATTTCATATTTTTATTAATCAATACACATCCTGGTTACAATTAGTATGAACCTCCAGGTCAAATAATCAGTATTGATTAGCAAACAGTTCAAAATTGAATTAGAATATATGTTTGAAAATAAAAAAATATTTCTCTGCAGTAGCTCTGACAGGGAGGCCATGTCTCTCTGTCTGCTTCAATACAAGCACATGGCTTTGGCCACTAATGTGCCTCTTAACGGATTTAGACAACCCTGAAGCTAAATCTGACAGTGTGCATTCAAAGGAGCTGCGATAAACCACTTGCAACGCTGACAAACTAAACATAACAAGGATTTGGTGTCATCTTTCAGACAACAGCAGTTATTCAGTTACTATTATGCATAGACATGATTCTATAGTAGTTCAGTGGATTTCTGAAAAAAGGCAGGCAGCTTTGCATTACAAAATGGATTTAGTGTTAACTCCCAGACTACATTGCATGATTTTTGTCAAAAGGACGTTAGGGTGGCAAGTGGGTTGACCAAATGGTGACCAGAAGGTAGTGGATTTAATTCCCAGGAGGGTCAGTGCTGCTATACACATGAGCATGCTACATGGTAGGCGGCAGTGTGGCACAGTGGTAAGGTGCAGGGCTTTTAACTGCAAGGTTGCTGGTTCAATTTACCACCTGAGAACTGCTGCTGTATCCTTGGGCAAGACACTTAACCCAGAATTGCCTCAGTAAAAATCCAGCTGTATAAATGGGTAGCATGTAAAGTTGTAGCCTACTGTATGTACATTATTCTGGATAAGAGCATCTGCTAAATGACAATGTAATGGAATGCAATATAACATCGTGAATTGCTTCAGTAAATTTCCAGCTTTATAAGTGGATCATATCCTTCCGGTATCCAAAGAATGGTATTACTGCCTGCGAACAAGTCAGTTTCAGATGAAGAGAAAATATGTGTGTCTCACTCCATGATTTCCTTTTCTGTTGCAATATAGACAGAGTGGTTGGGATATCACATGCCAAAAACGCCATTGACTTTTTATACATTTACGTGTACCTCTTTGTACATATACTGTACTGTTAAAGCCTTTCCGTAATGGCCATTTAGCATATAGGCTAAATGAAAGTGCATACATGCATTTTGATGTTGAATATGTAAAATATACCTAGCCATTTTGTTCATTTCATGTGTTGATATGTTCATTATCAGTTGGCACTGCTGACAGAGAAATCGCTCTTTTAAGTCAAACATCACAATGTGGGATGTGTCATGATCTTTATTAAAATGTGTCTCAAACTACCATGTGCAGCAATAAGCTAGCTCAAAAATTACAAAGTGTTAAATTATGCATAAAACAAGCATAAAACAAGCTACACTTATGCTATTGAAACATACATACTTAAAATGCATAATATCAATCATGTTGGCCAAATCTGAGCTTTCTGTATGATTGTATGATTGTCACACTTTCAAACATGCATGCTTATTAATGCTGGGTTTGTGGTGCTGTTGAATGCTGGCTGATAGTTGGACAGTCTCCTCAAGCATTGGAATGTTGTCATTAACTGTGTAAATTTAATGGATTTAGCATGTCAACAGTATTGTTTCCTCTAGGGGTCATCAATAAATTCACAGACCCTCACGACCGGGAACCACATAAAAAACTTGCAAATTAACAAAGGATTTTCTGGGATTTCATGTGATCATGAAAAATGTTTTTTTGCCATTGGAATCAAGCCTTGAAAATGAGTATTGTAGATAATATATGGATAACCCCACAGTGCACCAGAACAAACAAATGATGAAAGAGGGTTACAATCACAACTGTGTGTTCAACTGTAATACTTCAGTTCCTAAGGAGATACTTAACATGTTAAAATAAATAGCTTGGTATTATGAAACCATTCAAATGATCTCTACTTCTGTAGTTACATTTGTACACATACTGTTAAAATAATGATCAATAAATGAGTTTTGTATATTTGATGGTCACAATCTGAACCAATAAACATGCCTTGGTTTACATTATGGATTATTTTATGTTTCATAATGTGCAACAGATTTATATTGTATTATTTTATTATATTCAGCTGTACAATCACATGAGCCAACAGGGACCTTGGATTGTTATTTCTTTTCCAATATGTCGAAGATCTTTCTAGCACAGCTGTGTGTGTGTAAAACTTATCCTGATTGAAGTTTTGGAACTTGCTGAAATGTTTCCCCCCCCATTCTGTATAACTCTTATTCAGCGAAATGTCAGTTTCAGAAGTAGTTTAATACTCAATTATTTATGAGCTTTGCAGGAGTACCTATCAGTGGCAACTTATACTTTATCATGGGCATTATTTTTGTGTTTATTTTATCTTTATTTGTGTTATGTTTTCCCAATGCATATTCATATGCAAGGTTCTTGGTTAGGGGCCATATCAGTAGTGTCCTATAGAGTCAATACCCATCAATGCAAAGTCCTGACTATTTAATGTCTGTGCTATAAGACCATGTAAAGAAAGATCAGAAGTGGAGAGAGATGTAATAGGAACTTCACCTGGATATCAAGTCAATAGTATGCTTACATTTTTAATTAGCATTCCATCAACAGATAATACAATATATGGAGCAATCAATTGCACCTTAAGGTTTATGGTTTTACACCTAATGTTCTAACCAATGCATGGACATCTATCAGTTATATGCAGCTATTTCTGTAATGTGGATGTAAAATAAACTAAGTGGTATGTGTGTGTGTGTGTGTGTGTGTGTGTGTGAGAGAGAGAGAGAGACAAAGAAAGTGAGAGAGTCCATAGTGCATGTTGTATAGGTATCATAAAAACATCAAATATTGTTCTTGAAGATGATAGCATAAAAATAAGATCTTATATTAAGTTTTGCTTTTGCAACATGTTAGAAACAGATTTTTTCCTGTGATGTCTCAGGAATGTTAAGTGAACCCATGATGTGTGATCAAATAATATTATCTTAAGAGTGGCTGACTCATACACATTGCAGTACTAATTGTAATGAAAAAAAGCAATGGCAAATGTATTTCTTGTGATATTCTTTTCAATCATTTTTTTGCGCCTTTTGAACGGTATCCACATAAGATGGCAATTTTAAATGTACATGTGATGAAAAACTATAAACACACAAGCAATATAAACAATAATAAGAAAATAATATTGCACCTGTCTCGTTTCCTTTCTCAGAATTGGTGAGAGTCAACTGCTATTGCACAGCATGACAGTCTAAAGCAGACTGTGTGTGTGTGTGTGTGTGTGTGTGTGTGTGTGTGTGTGCCTACTTACATGCAATGATTAGCGCATGGGGTCTTGCATGACCCACCATCCACAGATGGGAAATGTCAAATGGAGGAATTAATCATTGCTTCAAAACTAGCAGCTTTTCCTTTGTCTTGAAAATCACACTACAGTACCACCACCATTGTAATTTTGTACAAGTTTCACCACTATAAAAGTCTGTTGGTGCTTGGTTTTCTGATGATTGTGTCTCGCATTCATTCCTACACAAAGGTTTTATTCTTTCAATCTTTCACAGAAGTGACTGCTCTCTTTCCTCACAGAAATCTATTCTCTGTTATCATTCAGTTCTTTCTTTTGCTTCTCTCAGCAGAAGTTTCAGCCTGTGTTTCAAAATGCAACTATGCAAGTACAGTGGTCCCATTCATCTTTATGTCTCTAGACAGTGTCTTCTGTCAGATCCAATCTGAGGGTTCCTTAACTTATAGCTGATATGTCTCAAAAGGGAAATGAGAAGAAAAACCTTTGTGTCAAGTTACAGGATGATGCAAGGCTAAGGCTAAAACTGAAGGAAGGCTATCAGTTTTTTGTTATGCTTCACAGTGTAAGGTCAAATGCATGATGTTTTCTGGAAAACATCACACAAATGAATGGGAACTCTTTGTGTGTCAATTCAATGTGACAAAGCGTTCGTAATTTATGAAAATAACAAAAAGTTACTGCTTTCTGACACATCGCCATTCATCCTGTATAGCCTATTAAGAAGGAGCAATGGGAACAAGGTGTTAATTCATGAGTATATCACTGTGCAACATGTATGACCGATTAATTGTATTTAGTAAGAAGAATGATAGATTCCAGTACGAGACCCCAGTGATGGATTGAAACACGAAGGCACTTCATTGTGGCTGGAATGGTTATAAATGAATCGTTCAGCAGGTCATTAGAGGACAATACAGTATGTGAATGGATGACTGTTAACTACAGAGGGCCCACATTGGTCTGATGGGAGGAGTGTGCAAGTCCACATTGCTTTTTAATAGTCCCTCCATACATTCTATCCACAGTGATTTAAGAGTCATAATCCCAGCTGGTCTACATTGGTTTGAATGGCAGGACATGAACAACAGACACCATACGTGAACCTTTGTCATTAGGTCTAATATGTCACTTGTCTCTTTTTGGCATGCTACTGATTTCACCTTTACTGTTTCCCCAGTAACTGATATTTCTGATTTATAATTCTAACTGTAATTTACATGATGATATACTTCCTTTAGACAAATTAGAAGCCCTCAGAAACAGATGTCATCTTTTAATTAGGATTAGCAATGTGACCCGAGGCACATTTTTTGGGGGGGATGCAGAGAACTTGTTATTTTGTCTTTTTTTTGTCTTGTGTATTTATTATACCTATTGACCTTATGCAATTTACTGATCTTATGCAATGTACCTTATGTTGTCTTTGTCTTTCACTGTTCCAATGTAGCACCATGAGTCCCAGGGAAACATTATTTCAACCATACTGTATACTTGTATATGGATGGGCTGACAAGAAAAGCTCTCTTGACTCTTGACTTGACTTGAGAACTTGCACCAATAGAATGAATGTGTTTGCATGAACATTTAAGGCATTCATCCCAATGCTTTCTGTGGGTTGAATGCCACAAGAAAATAAGCTTTGTTCCTATTTTTTTTGTTGGTGTTGTTTTCTTTGCAATTCACGCATTAGTCTAAATTTTTAATTAAGTTCATCTAAAAGCTTGACTGAGAGCACAGCATGCATTTTGAACCCCTTTCATGAATCATTCAGATTTGGCACACCTCTGGACCTGCAGAAATGGACTCAGTGGCCCCTTCAGTGCTTCAGCTGGGACTCTGCCCATGCATTTGTATTCAGGGAGGAGGGTGGAAGATGTCTGCTGATGCAGGCCGCCCCTCTGTTTGGAGATGAAGCGTTGCAGGACGTCACTTTCAATTTGGAGGGAGGAATAATATTGATCGGCCTCGTCCTTGCTCGTGCTGATAGCGTACACAAACACAGGCCGGAGAATGTCCCCAGGGCTCCGCTGCACTTTATGTTGGAAGGCTGAGACAGACGGACACATTAGATAGATAACCCTCACCTCCCTGTCCCCCTCCTACCCCCCCCCCCCTCCCCCTCACAGGCCAAGTAGGGATCCGCAATGCTTGAATAATTTGAATCAGAAGACAGTCTCCCAGCGTTCTCTCAAACAGGGCCCCGGGAGATAGAGTTCAGTCCTGCGGGTGATTCCTCCCAGGCTTATGCTTCCCATCACAAGTCTGATTAGTTCTCCTCATTACACCTGGAATTCCTGTATCAACTGCAAGGTCTGTATCAAGATGGTTCTCTGCAGAGGGCCAACAGCTGCTCTCCACAGGTTTCTTATTTGAATAATTGCTGTTGATCAGATGGGCAAACTATATTTTAAGAGCCTCTTTACACTGTTATCTTTTCTGTATTGTTTTGTTTTTTTTTCATTCACAGACAATAAGCTTGCAGTACCTGGGTAAGGTTAGGTACTGAGATTTCTGTTTTGGTTTTTGGAGCACTATTTTGTTGAATTGCAAATATGAATGATATAACCTGACATTAACTTCTTACAGTTTTTAGAAACTATTTGCATTGTATGTCTGTGTATGTGCATTTCTGTATGTGTGTATGTGTGTGTGTGTGTGTGTGTGATTTGTAATCAGACACAAAACAAGAACACAAAATCTGGTGGCAAAATACAAATGATACCTAGTAATGATCAAATTTCGCCTTTCTTTTTGGTGCGCTTTTCCTTTTTTTGTTTCAAAACCTCAAGGAAAACAGCACCAGCAATACCACTTCTGAACTCCTTAGGCAAAACAAGCAAAAGCACATTAATCATGCTTAGGAATGTCCTTGTTCCATCTATACACCTGCCCATATCCACATGACCAAAATCCAAACAGTAAAAAAAAAAAAAAAAAAAAAAAATCAGACTTTTAACATCATGTCTGAGTGAGGTGACACTGACTCTCTTCTGGTGGAATCTGAGTACCTGGTGCCCTCTGTGCAACCTAAGAAAGCAATCTGGCACCATGTGAGTCCCACTCATAGTCATTATATTCCTAACACTGCTCTCGATGAATTCCCCTAATGGCCTCCAGATGCAGTCAGGTGCTTCACAAATTGCTTCCGCTAAATGATTAATGAGTGGAGACTTATCTCGGGGCTGTGTGTGTGGGGGGCTGGCCAAGACACATGCGAGCCCGGGCATCTGGTTGGCATGCCAATTGTGGTGATGGCCTAATCACCTCTCCGTTTTCTGAACCTGTCCCATCTCACTGACTTTAATAGCTCCTTTAGCTGTGCAATGTGGACATTAATAGATTAATAGATTGATTTAACAATTAGAGGGCTGTGAAAATGTAACAGAACATGATTCTGTATTGGTGCAGCAGTACAATACTTACAAACCAATGTATTTTTTCTTTGAAGTGTGCGTGCATGTGTGTGTGTGTGTGTGTGGTAATGGTTATAATTGGACCATTTCAAGGATATTATAATAAGGGTATTAACGTAAATAGGCTATTATAGGGCACAGTATGTGATGAAAGGTTATTTTAGGAAGAAACCTCTTGTGTCTCTTGTGTTTAGTAAACAAATTCAGTAAAATACATGTATATACTAATATTATTTAATAAATATATTTCACAAATATTTCCTCTATTACACAGATATTTCATACATTTGCCAATTCTTTACATTTTATGTTTAAATTCTTAAGAGCATAAATTATTTCAAACATTCCACTATTAATTATTGGTGGTTTGAGCTGTCCCAAATTAAGAAAATAGCACTGGTGTCCTTTGTTTGATCATTGCGTTGGATTCTGCAGCTTGTAAGTAGGGACCATAATGTGTACGCTTGCTGTACATTACACAACAAAAGGCTGACGAAACAGGCCAAAATAAGCCAATAGTACATGTGCACTGAACATACAGTAGTGCCCTCCCTAATTAGCAGTACACAGCCCGCTTTTCTCCAGCGAGTCTCTGGGCTCTTGCCTCCCAGTGATACCAACCCCTGGCCCAGGCGGGTCAATATTCCCAGGCTTTTCTGCCATGTGCTGCTGATTTTATCAGAACTAACAGCTGTTTCCACGGTGATCCAGCGTGACGACTTGTCAACGCTCACAGCCATCAGTTGTATCTCATACATCTGTTCTGTATGCTCCAACAAGGGAAACGCAGATCTCTCTCGTGTCCACCCCCCCCTTGGGGCATGTGGAATTATGGGTTCATGGGCCTTTCCGCTATCAGAGTTGAGCAAGGTCCAAGCAACGTATAACTGCGCTTCTTCAGCACTGTAATGATACTTTTGCTGGCTAACAGGAACTGCGGCCGTGCTGAGAGTTGTCATGCCCTCCACCAGGCACACCTATCAGGGGAGTTAAAGATGTCTCCCAAGTGGCTGGGTTAGCGAGGTCTTGAGCACAGGCTGAGTTCTATGGTCTGGGTTCAATCTGTATCATCAACCAACAAATGACCGGGACACCACAGCAGCAAAAGGGATAATGATGGGTAGGTCAGCCAGGATTTCCTTGTTTCACTACTCCCAGGCAACCTGTGAGTTAATTGGATGAGGTTAGTGGACTCGCATCTATGCTCCAATTCACATCCACTTCAATATGGTGCACTATGTGACTTGTAGTGTAAAAAATATCCATTGGCAGTACGTTATATCTGAGGATTACATCCATCCCGCTTCAGTGCCACTGCATGACTGCAGAGGTCACAATGAGATGAGCCCAATGTACAGTTGGCTATTCCAATTGGGGCTGCCTAAAGTTCGAAAAGCATTTAAAAAGACAGAGGAAATACTATAGCTTCTAACAAGCAGGTGTTTTTGGAAAAACAGCAGGATTTAAGATGATTAAACTACTGAATCAGCTCCTTTATGAGTTCATAGCTTGCTGGAATATTAGCTGCTAACATATTGAAATAGCATACAGACATGCAAGAAACCCTTTTGAAAATGACTTTACAACTGTTGGAGACATAGCAGACATCCCCATACATGTTGCTTCAGGCATGTATTTCACTTTAGGATTTAACAGGGAAAAAAACATGAAATAATAATATGAAAGCAAAGGACTCAAAGTGATTTAATACATGTCAGACGTTACCGAATCAATAAAATGAAAATATCTTTCCACGCTTCCTCAGAAAATGTCACTTTCCCTTGAGCTGAACTTCTTTGTAGTTCAGCAATATCCACTTTTTATTCCTGTTGGTTGTTAAAAAATTCATTAATTAATCTCTGTGTTGAATACAAAATGATCATGCCCTTCATAAAATATTACTAGGAAGATCTGTTTTAAGCACTGGGAAGAAGAATACTCTTAAATGAATGTAAAAAAAGGCAATACGTTGGTCATATTGCTAACAATCCTGTAAACAAGCATTCTTCAAAAAAAGATAAACAGACAAAGTGATTACACTGCCGGAGACCTCCTCCTCTAATGCAGCACAGAGACGCTGATTATCATGTGACTCTTGTACCTGCAGGGGATTGGTTGAAATGATGGACAGTTTCAACAAGTGTGCTGCAACTGCCTGCAACTATATTTAATCTTCACCTTTCAGGCTTACATTATAACTTTTAACATTTTACACTTCCACATTTTTAATCCTACTTTTCAGGGTGTTCCATTAGTCTTCTTGCAGAGTACAATAAATTACATTTCCCCAGCAAGTGATTTCTGGTGAAAGACTGTGAGAGGTTGCAATATTTAGCATATAACCTTTCAGCAAACCCCTTGTGAATAGCATTGCTTGGACGTTAAACAAGCTTTTGAAGTTACATAAATCAAATGTGTTTGGTGGAGAACTTCAAACGTGAAAGGGGGGGGGGGGAAGGATGTCTGGTGTAATTAGGCTGTGGCTTTGATAATCCATGGACTCTGCCCTTAAAACGCTTGTCTAAGGTCATTATCCACCTTTTCAAAAAATAAGAGTGATTGTGGCTAGGAGAACAGATAGTTAAGCTGGCCTTGGATCAGTTGTTTGTGGAGATATAAGTCCCACCAAAGCTTGCTTACTGTGTTATGGATATGTGGATATATATGTAATGTGCAGTGGATCGATGGCACTATTACAATTACCATTACTACAACAACTACTGTGTCTGCGAAAAGCCAAATTGTAAATTGTAATGCTAACATGCTCACTGATGCTGTTTGTTTGGTTCAATGTTTATACTTTTATACCTAAACGTGTAGCACTTAAGCTATACTATCATCACAATAGTTGTTAAAGATGTTGGGTATCATTCAATCAAAACACTATAAAAGCATTGGTAACATTGAGTATCACGTAGAGTAACAATTTATAACACAAGATCTACAGTGCAAAAAGAAAGAGAGGGAAATGCTGAGTACTGAATGTAAAATGTTATATTACACTTGGAATTTGATTAAATAGAATCTGACCATCAGTACCACAAATCCATCTGTGTGCAACAGAACAGGATTGATCTTTTTAAATATTGCATGTGATAGATGTATGCACCAAATCATGCACCCTCCACAGGAGGTCCTCTATGAACTGGGGTTGTGAGCTGACTCCATCACACACTTGACCTCCTTTGCCACAATACACGAGACACTAGGCCATAAACAATCTTATACAGGAAATCCATAATCCAATTCAGGGTTTATTTACTTTGCGAGGAGTCTTGATTGAGGTGCTGACCACCAAAGCCCACCATTCTCAGAGTGAAATCAATACCTTTGATCTTTCTTGTCCCATATTGTGCTAGCTCTGTCCTATTACGGCCACCCCCCACTCCCGCTCCACAGAAATGAGATGGCCCAACAGGGGGGGGGGGGGGGGGGGATGGACTGCAGCAGTTTGATCTTTTCGGACCAATGACCTTTGTGAATGTATCAGGATGTCCTTGGGTGTTCCTGGGATGGTGCCTGGGTGGGGTCATCTTTATGTTTGTTGTAGTGTTTGCAAGGGCTTTTGGTTGAAGAGTTCAGTTGACAATTAAGAGAATGGAGCTCTGTGAAAGGTAGTAACAAAGGCCCATTAATTGCTTTGTGTGTACTTGCTCTGTAAGGTGAAAACAGCTGAACTGTTGTTTATAATGTTATAATATAAGCTGCATTTCTCATTCTAATAAAATTGGTAATATTAGTCTGAACACAGCTGTGATATGTGTGAGGGTCTTTGTAACAAGTTTACAAAGGAGCTCATTTTTCATTTTTTCTGATATTCATGGAAAATATTTGTGGAAAGAGCATCTGTCCAAGCTGATGGGTGACATTAAATTAAATGTGATGCTAATAAATGCATTTTATTTAGAAGCAAGACAAACTGAAATGCTGAATGGCCACTAAATCAACAGAGCGCTGAAAACCGAATCCAACAAACTTTGCATACCTTACAATAAAAGCACAATAAACATTTAGTTACAGTACAGCTACAATATTAAACAATGCTTCATTAATCAAAGTTCTACCTTAGAAAGTCAGCCATCAGCATCAAAAAAAGGTTGACTTCTGTAAATGAAAGCCCGTTGAAGATTTTACCACATTTTTCTGTGCAGTTGTGACATGCTTGTTCCATGCCAGAATGTAATTGGAGGTTCATTAAGGATTCATGCACTTCACTTTACATAAAATAACAACTTCAGTACCTGATTGTGATGTATTTTATCCCTTCATGGTACAGCCTGATCGAAGTATAGTCCTCTGATTCTGTACCTACACATCATCTTCTCTCATAAACATCAATGGCTTGACTATTGTACTGTAAGCTGTTCATTTGTGGTAACGCTGCATCTACCATATCCCACCCCAACAGATCTGACTCAATTAGGTGAAAATATTTGAGACCAATTTGAAATAAATTGGGAAAAAAAGCACTCCTATAAATGAATTGGAAATTAGGATTGGTAAGATTCAGAGCATTCATGCATTGTGATTTGTTTTCAACAAGCTCAGGAAAGGATTTGGAAAGTTAAGAGCTCATTAACAGACTTACTGACAATACAGCCATTGGCTGGCAATTAACCTGTGGTGACATTTTAGCCATTGCATTATTTTATGCTTCCTTTGCAGAAATTCTTCTACAGTGCTACTCATGTAACCTAGAAGTTCTACATGGTATCTATTCATTCAGCTAGATATTTACTAAAATAAGTTGTGTTATGTACCTTGCTCAAAGTTACAACAGCGGTGGCCCACCTGGGAATTAAACTGGCAAAGTTTGTGTTATGAGGTCTGCTCCTTATCACCACACTACACTGCTACCCTAATAGCTGTTGATAAAGGTTGCGAACTATTAACACCACCTGAAGGCAGTATACTGAATCATTTTTATTCAAAAGCATTGAGCATGGATCTGTTATGAACGTAGTTAGAGGGGAAAATTATGTAGCCAGGACTGGAATCAGTTCAACATACAACAATGTAAACTAAGAGAAAAAGTACAGCATAGACTCTGGGAATTCAAACTGACAATTGCGCAAGTGAGACCAAAACACTAATTTAGAGAATGCCAGACAAGTGTACATACAATATTTCAAGTATTTCTTGATGATCATCAAAAGGACAAATTACCAAAAATTTCTGTCACGCACCATATTACTTTTAATTTAGATTAGCAGTTGGTGGCCTATTAATGATATGTTAAACAGCAAGACAACAGTAATTGATTTAAGTGGAATATTAATGAACACTAGTACAACTAGGATTAGGGTTGACCTTTTCAACCACAGTAGTGATTAAAAAAAATAAAAAGTCAGAGCAACCAGACAAAGTCATTGTGATGGACACATAAACAAATACACAGAGCAGTCAGAGTCTACAATAAAAAGCTCAGAAATGTGCCCGAAAAAAAAAGAAGAAAAACAAAAGGCTATCACACTGTAACAATCTGCACTAAATAATAGTGTTTTAGTTAACAATCGCTACGGGTATTATCTGAATATACTTTTTAATTAACCGCAAGCACAAAAACACACAATGCATAAGCTTATCTCGTAAGCACAAATACACACAGTACACGCACACAGCTCAGTTGATCCCACATATATTTACAAATTATCCCTCTCCCAATATATAAATGTGTCTCCCCAAATCACCATAAAGTCCGATAAAGTCGCACCAGTCTCACAAACACGCGATCGCAAACCCCGACGTTTCTTCAGTGTCACCCGATAATCCCAAAACAGTCCGACACGCATCTTCAGTGAACACTCATTAATTCCTCGCAATACAAGAAAACAAAACAGTCTCACAGCTTCCGTTGAGTCTCGGCCGAGATATTCCTTGTCGCTGAGGCGTTGTGGTCAGAGCTAGAACCACCTTGACAGAGAGTTTCTTCGTCAATCCAAACGCGCGCCGCTTCCACATTTCAAAAGCTCCCTCTTCACTCTTCCGCGTTCCCATCAACCTCTCACATCAATCAGCTGACTCGTTCCCCTACTACGTCAGCCCCCCCGCTGATTTCACACTGGATAATCTTCACTTATTCAGGCATACATACAGGTAAACACACATTTTTAAAGGCTTATTATAAAACGGAGCTACCCTAGTTCATACAAAGGAAAATCTTGTTAGCCTCGTCACTCTTCTTATTTTCTACGACTGGCTAACAAGAAAATGCTTATGTGGCAGTGTCACATATACCCCCCCCTCAGCTGAAGGCTTCTAAGGTAAGACACCATAAAATCTTTTAAGGTTTACCACATTAATTGTATCTTGTTTCTCCTGTGGGTTATTCCATTGTATCCTATAGTTAACTGGCCCCAATTTCTTTAGTATAGTTGCTGGCCCTTCCCACTTAGGCGCAAGCTTAGCTGAAAAGCTGTCACTGGTCTTAGAGAAGGGGTGTGCCCGAACCCAGACTAGGTCGCCCTGCTGGAATTGCGCATGTTTCCGGCGGGAATTATAGTGCCTAGCTTGTCTGGCCTGGTGCACCCCTACCCTGCTTTTGACCTCTTCAGCCATCTTCTGTTGTCTCTCCAGTAACTTGTATGCATCATACTGGGCCGGAGAGGGAGGTTTATGGATTAGTCGCTCCAGAGGTCCTTTGAGGTTCCTTCCCAAGGCTAGTTCTGCAGGACTCCTCCCGGTGGTTTCCTGATATGCTGTATTGATTGCAAAACGGAACTCCGGTAGCCATTGATCCCAGGTGTTGTGATGTTGCCCTACATAGGAGGAGATCATGGTTTTTATTGTTCGATTGAAGCGTTCAGTCAGGTTGGTCTGAGGATGGTAGCTTGTCGTCAATTTCTGAACTACCCCCCACGACTTGCATAATCCCGTCAACAGAGTGGAGGTGAATTGCGGCCCCCTGTCAGACACCAGGTATTGGGGAACACCCCAGCGAGTGAAAATTTCCTCTCTGAGGATCTTGATCAGACGTGGTGTTTTGCCGTCCTTGAGAGGGAACATTTCCACCCACTTGGAGTAATAGTCTACCACCACTAGTAGGTACGAGTTAGCCTTCTTACTTCGGGGGAGGGGACCCATAAAATCAACTCCTAGCATTTCTCCAGGGTGGTTGACTTCTGTGCTCTGTAACAGACCTAAGGGCTTGATGTTACTTGGCTTGTACTGTTGGCATGTCCTGCAGGTTTTTATATGTTCCCATACATCTTTGCGAACATTCGGCCACCAGGCGCACTCCAAAATCCGTAGCAGAGTTTTCAGTCTCCCCAGATGTCCGCCCAAGGGATTATCATGGTAGTACCGCAAAAACTCCGGAACCATGGCTTGTGGTACTACCAGCTGGAACTTTTCCCCATGGTCTGACAAAGGAACCCTTCGGTATATTATTCCCTGATGTTCCACAAAGCTGATTCTGTCTGATGAACGTGATGAGTTCGCACAGTCTGCCTTTAAATCCATCACACCTTGATCCTTCTCTTGCTCCTGTGCAATCTCATCCAGAGTGCTAGGTAGACTAGAATGACATTTTGGGGAGATGGTGAGGCATGGAGATGGTGTACTACTGAGCGGCTCAGGGGTCCGAGACAGCGCATCCGGGGCGGAATTAAGGCATCCCTTGCGGTATTGCACTTTGAAATTGAACTGCTGTAGACGGAGAATCCATCTAGTCAGCCTGGAACTTGTCTTCGGACAATTAAATGCCCAAGCCAGTGCAGCATGATCAGTAATGACTGTGAACTCAATGCCCTCCAGGTAGTGTCGCCATTTCTCAACCGCCCAGACCACCGCTAGACACTCCTTCTCCGATGTAGAATAATTACGCTCTGGACCTCTGAGTCCCCTAGAAGCATACGCAATCACCTTCTCCCCCTCCTCGGAGTTTTGTGTCAGGATAGCTCCGAGACCCACCTCGCTGGCATCCGTTAACACCTGAAAAGGTAGGGCAGGATTGGGTTGCATGAGGACAGGAGGCGTTCTTAAAGCGTCCTTCAAGGCATCCATGCTTGCCTGGCATTCGGAGGTCCAATTCCATTCCACTCCTTTTCTCTTGAGCTGATTCAATGGCATCGCAATGTCAGCGAAGCGTGGAATAAATTTATGGTACCAACCGGCTAAGCCAAGGAACCGTTGAAGAGCTTTTATATCTTTGGGTACAGGAAAGTCTGTCACAGCCTGGGTTTTTGCTGGATCCACTTCAACACCATTCTTTGACACAATATGTCCCAGAAACTTCAGTTCTTGCTTGAAGAAATGGCATTTTTTCATGTTTAAGCTTAAATTGGCACCCTGTAACCGTTGAAACACAGAGACCAGATCATGGAGATGTTCGTCGCGAGAGCTGGAGTACACAATAATATCATCAATGTAAACAAAACATATCTTTCCTCTTAGCTCTCCCAAGACCCTCTCCATAAGCCGTTGGAATGAGGCTGCCGAATTTCGAAGACCAAAGGGCATGGCTTTGAATTGAAATAAGCCAAGAGAGGTTATGAAAGCAGTTTTTGATTTGCTCTCTTCTGCCATGGCCAATTGCCAGTAGCCCGATTTCAAGTCCAAGGAGCTGAACCATGAAGCACCCTCCATTGACTCCAGAATGTCGTGTATGATTGGCATTGGGTAAGCATCTGGTAAAGTTTTTGCATTGATCTTTCTGTAATCAACACAGAATCTGTATGATCCATCGGGCTTGTTAACCAAGACTACTGGGGAGGAGTAGGCTGACTGGGATGGCTCAATGATGTTGTCTGCCAGCATTTGTTCAACGTGTTCTTCAATTACTTTCTTTTTCATGGGTGAAACCCGATAAGCCTTAGTACGCACTGGAACTTCATCCTGAAGAAAGATGGTGTGTTTCTCCACATCTGTCCTTCCCAGTTTACCTGAGGTTACAGAGGGCCAGTCCTTCCTGAGCTGATCCAGTCCTTCTGGCCAGTCGGAGTCATAGTTGATCACATGATCCGTCAAGCTGGTAGAAACCCAACATGGTGGCAACTCTCCTGGAGTTAAGGCATAATAGAGGGCTACCTCCTTATCATTGGATGGCTTTGTCTTGCTCCGCCCAGCTATGCCCATTGGTTGCTGTAAGAAGGAATGGTAAGAGTAGCCTCTATCCGTCTTCCAACCATAGCTGTTCTTTGCAACGTTAAGAGTAACCCCTGTTGTGGACAGGAAATCCAGTCCCACAATAATAGGAAAGGCTAGATGACGATCCTCCATAACGTGGACTTCGATTGCCCATTGCTGCTCATGCCACTGAAGACAAATGCTCTTCTTCCCCAGAGCCTGATGAACTGTTCCGTCAGCCATTACAAATCGCTGCCACTCTGCAGGCATAAAAACTTCATTGGATGACGCCACCTGCTGCCACAGGCTTTCCTTCATCAATGTGAAAGTGCTTCCCGTGTCCACCACTGCTTCTCCCTGCCAGCCTCTGATGGAAATGGGCACCAGCAGGAGGCTCTGTTGACTCTTAGCCGTCTGATGTTGCAGTACACTGACTTCAGCTGTGTGTCGGGTGTGTTTCTTCTCTGATGTCTTCTTTCCTTGTTTATCAGATGTTGCATTTACCTTCTGCCAGTACTCTTTAGCCCCAGCACAGTCTTTCTCTACCATTGAGCCGACCCTGACCAGCTCTGTCACTGTGTTTACTGTTCCTCTCAGGCACCCCGCCACTTTTGGATTGATGTTATTCAATATACGCCTTACTATCTCATCTTCTGCCATGTCCTTTTTCCATTTTAGACATAGGGCCTGATAGTCATAGGCAAAGTCCCTGAGGCATTGATCCGGCCTCTGGACCATGGATCTCAGCTTCTCTTCTACTTCGCTTAAATAATCCGTAGATAAGAAAGCAGTCATAAATGTTTCTTTGAAGGATGGCCAATCATGGACTTGCCCTTTTGTGGCCTTCCACCAGCTAAGTGCTGGGCCTTTTAAAACCGATGACAAAGTCCCCAGTAGCTCAGGGTTGGATAGGGGTCTCAATTCCAGAAAATTCTCACATTGCTCTACAAAGTACAAAACATCTGAGGACTCTGTGCTGGGGCCGAACATGGGAAAATCCAGCTTCACTGGCGGTTTAGGGTAATAGGTTGGTGCACCAGACAGACAAGGTGAGGCAGGAGTAAGAGGAGGAGCTATTGGGCTTAGGTCAGTAGCAACAGCTATTGTTCTTTGTGTACAAGGAGTACTAGTTAACCTTATTTTGCTAACTTGTTTTTTCCACTGTACATCTCTCCTTAAAAGACAGTTATAGATTTCCCTGTCCAATTTACTTAGGCTATCCATTAGCCCTTGCTCTATGGTAGCTAGTCTGCTATCCACATATTGCCTAAAACTCTCCTCTCTGTTTACGGCACTTAATGTGGAATCTCTAAAATCAGACTCCAACTTAGCCACCTTTTGTTGTACAGCAGCTAAATTGTTAACCATTTCCTCATACTGAATGTTATTCATTATGTCTTCTTCTCTACTAGTGACTACAAGAGGTTCACCACCAGCTCTATTTCGATCCCCACTATTAGATGGACCACCATTTTGATCAGTAACATCACCCACAGTATCCTCATTGACATTATCAGCATTTGTAACCCCATCACCAACAGCATTTGCATTTCTCTGATTATCATGTACAGCATCATCATCATCATCATCCTCATCATCATCATCATCATCATTATCACTTATATACATTGAACTCAATAAAGATGTTATTTCTGCTGTGTTAACTCTTCTTGTAACAAAGGGACCAGCTGTGAAATCTGGATCACCAACGACTGGCCTATGCCTAACAGGCATAGGGGTGTCTGCTGAACGTACCGACTGCTCTCTTTGCGACATAGCCGTGCTTGACGGAAACAAACAAATTAAACAAACAAATGTAGCCTATTTCAGATCCCCGTACGGGCCACCATATGTAACAATCTGCACTAAATAATAGTGTTTTAGTTAACAATCGCTACGGGTATTATCTGAATATACTTTTTAATTAACCGCAAGCACAAAAACACACAATGCATAAGCTTATCTCGTAAGCACAAATACACACAGTACACGCACACAGCTCAGTTGATCCCACATATATTTACAAATTATCCCTCTCCCAATATATAAATGTGTCTCCCCAAATCACCATAAAGTCCGATAAAGTCGCACCAGTCTCACAAACACGCGATCGCAAACCCCGACGTTTCTTCAGTGTCACCCGATAATCCCAAAACAGTCCGACACGCATCTTCAGTGAACACTCATTAATTCCTCGCAATACAAGAAAACAAAACAGTCTCACAGCTTCCGTTGAGTCTCGGCCGAGATATTCCTTGTCGCTGAGGCGTTGTGGTCAGAGCTAGAACCACCTTGACAGAGAGTTTCTTCGTTCCTCCAAACGCGCGCCGCTTGCACATTTCAAAAGCTCCCTCTTCACTCTTCCGCGTTCCCATCAACCTCTCACATCAATCAGCTGACTCGTTCCCCTACTACGTCAGCCCCCCCGCTGATTTCACACTGGATAATCTTCACTTATTCAGGCATACATACAGGTAAACACACATTTTTAAAGGCTTATTATAAAACGGAGCTACCCTAGTTCATACAAAGGAAAATCTTGTTAGCCTCGTCACTCTTCTTATTTTCTACGACTGGCTAACAAGAAAATGCTTATGTGGCAGTGTCACAACACCATGTCACAAGGGGGTGAGGCTCTGAACACAGGGTGCAAAGAAATCCAATTACCGTTGTTAACGAGCTGACATTCAGTCGCCCCGATCCTGGACTCTCCCATGGTTCATTTGTCCCACTGCCAGTATTCTGAGCAGGGCCGCCTGTGATGCACATGAACGTCCTAGCCAAATGGAGGGTTTGACATGTAGATCCTGTCCCAGACCTGACACAGGGCAATCACTTTGTTTGATCCTCTTGGGTCATATTTATAACGTGGTTCCAGCGGGAAAGGAACACTGTTGTGTGTGTGTGTGTTCGTGCGTGCGTCCGTAATATATATGTAAAAATGTATATTTGTGGTTGTGTGAAGAAATATCATACTTCTTTGCATTGTTGAATAGGATTGCTCTATTACTGAGAAATTCCAGTCAGCAAATACAGAACATCTGTTTTGTTAAAATCAAGAAATGGCATATTCTCACTGCCATCCCATTGTCATTTTAGATTGGGGGGGAGGGGGGGGGGGCAAACTCAGTTAAAAATGTGTATGTCAGTATTGATGACTAATCACTCTAGTCATTAGCAGGGTCTCTGGGTGATTTGCAAAAGTAGTGAGCTGCCATTTTGGGATGGGCTTTTTGCAGTAGTAGTGAAACTATACATCCAAGTAGGCAATCTGCAACTGCCCACTCAGGTAGCAGACAAAGCCACGCCATTCATTTTGAACATAATATGATAAACTAAACTCATCCAGAGCTGATGTGAGTCAGCCTGTCTCCTGGTAAATAATGATGCCACTCTTCATTGATACGGAGTAAAGATCTTGGGGTATATACAGTACATACAAGTTAATTTTGATGTTACAGCTGACATAAGTGCAGATGTTGTTTTTGCCCTCAAAGACTGTCCAAATCAACATATTTCTATTAGTAAGGATTTGATGAATCAATTAAAGCAAATGCATTTATGCCATTGTATCCAATAGAACAACTTCCATTTGTCTAAACCAATACATTTCTAATTCACGTGCCATTGTTAGTTTTTATTTTCCCCCTGGACTGTGATTTTCTTGTTCATGTTCCTTGTGGTTTGCTGCCAACTATCTGGTTTATAAATTTATTAATGAATTTTAACATCAATTAACTCATTCATTCTACTTTGGCATTATCCCTCCACTGAACTCCCGCTAACCATTGTAAAACACTCAGTCAGCTACAGGACCTTTCTACTGTAGCAACAGAGAATGAGGTTTGTTTGGCATTTGTCCCAATACCAGACCTTTCATCCTTATACCTCTGCCAAAACAGAAGGATTGAGAGGCAATTCAAAGTAAAAGGCACAAGTTTGGAGGCAGATGATACATAGTCCTCAAAGCCAATGAGAGCTCACCCATTCAGTACTGTTTGCATGACACTGGTCAAAACAGAGCCTTGTCCAGCAGATATGGCATCCCTGGCATTTGTATTTGCACAGACTGAGCTCTGTATCTGGCAGACCGTTGTATCCCTGGACATGCTAGTTTGGGGGGGGGGGGGGATTTTCCACTGCTACAAATATAACCAACATCGATCTAAGAAAATGTGTGTGTGTGTGTGTGTGTGTGTGTGTGTGTGTGTGTGAGAGAGAGAGAGAGAGAGAGAGAGAGAGAGAGAGAGAGAGATTGTATGTATGTGTGGATAGACTATAGAGAGAAAGGCAACAATCCCGTTGCACATTGCACAACATACCGAACTCAACATTTATCCAAGATCAGAGAGTTGCACCACTCCCAGCGCCTCCTCAATCCTCCTCACTTGTTTTTCCTGCCAGGCATTTTTCTTTTCTTCTCTTTTCACTTTTTCTTAGTTTGGACACGGAACTTCAGTTCAGCTGAATTGCTTTCATCTATTGTGTTTTTGTGCTTTTATTTTTGGGCGAAAGACAAAATTCACACGAAAGGGCTTACAAAAAGTGTCTGCATCTTTTGTTTCTTTTCTTTACCTGGCACTTTTCCAGTGATTCTAGGGTCCTCCTCTGTTGATGGGTACAGTGATTCTCTGTAATAGTGACTCCATACTTCAAATGTTAACAGATTGTACACTCACGATTATGCAGTCTCAGATTTTAACTCATCAGCAAACAGTGAATTGGCACAAATAGAGCATGTGTACATGCACTATAAATGCATATAAAATCATGTAGGCAACAGGGGGAAAAACAGGCTTGGGTTCCCACTATAGAAATACTCATCCAGGTAAATGGGCAGGCATTTGGATTTGACATAACCACTACACCTCGTTTAAAAGAGTTTATCAGAAGAAACAACATTTTGAGCAGTAGATTTATGTTTGCAAATGTGTACATACTGACATTTTTTGTATGTGGAAAGAATTTATGTAGCATATTAGCTTTACTGCAGGAATGGCATTTCATACAATGATGAATGAGGAAACCAATCAGTTCAAATGAAATGTATTCCCCCCTGGTGCTAACATGCTACAGGGCACGCACCCACATTACACATATACCTACATACACACATACATGCCATTATCAATCATACAGGCCTGGATGATGTATTATGAGAGTTGAAGGGCTTATTTATTTTTTTTATAGAAAATTAATGGGAATACAGCTAATGGACACCTCTAGAAGCAGACTACTGTATGTGTTCTCATTTCATACAAGTTCTGTCAGTTCTTTTTTTATTTGATAACTGTTCTGTCAATTCTTTCTTTGTTGGATAATCTAAACTAAACTGGCAAAGCCTCTGCGTCCAACAGATTGGGATATGAGTGACCTAACTGCCCAGATGTCTATTATCTCATTCAAATCTTCAAACATCACATCCAAATCTGACACATTCATTGTCTCATGAGATCATTCATGCATTATCAGTGATCTAAAATACATGGAATATGAAGGCCTCAGAATAGGATTTTAACCTGCTTTAATGCCTGCATGCATTCTTTATTTCACTGTAACACGCCTCAAAGCATCAATATGTTGCTCTTCTTCAGGTACTGTTTGTTTTTGTTTAGATATTCGCTTCTTTCATGCTTTTTTGCAGAAATGCCTGTCCATAACAGTTTGTAGGGTATTGGAATGTATGCAAAGGATGACTTGTTGCGGGTTTTTCTGATTCCGAATACCTGAGGGGAGAGGCCAGACGAGAGAGAGACGCTTCAGGAACATGCAAAACAATCTCAAGACAGGTGTGAGGAGGGCGATAAGACCTGGGCGGTGCCTTACAACGCATCCCCCATGAATAAAACATATAGCCAACATACCAATCAACATCAACGCAGCAAGGAACACAGGGGCATTCTGCAGTGCTTCAGTGGGTCGACAGATTAGCGGTGTTCAGTCAAGCTGTTCTTCACAAGAACGCAGGGCCTTGCCTGCGTGTCAGTTTCCTCCTTGATGAAACCTGACTGACTTGCATGAAGTATTGGTATTTGGAATGCCACTCTTTGAACCCTCAAGCATTTTCAATGCAACATTATTTACTCAAGAAAACCGACAAAGAAGCTGCATTGATTAGGAATATTTGAATGAAACAGATAGGATTGATGCTAAATACTGATCAAGGAATGGATTTACCGTATTTATGATCACTGGAACCCCTGGTTTGCTCAAAGGTGAGCATTACATTATTTCAATCATTCATTGCATTACATTACATTACAATTTGCACAGCTGGTTATTTGCTGAGGCAGTTCTAGATTAAGTACCTTATCCAAGGGTACAACAGCAGCGGCCCAGCGGGGAACCAAACCAACAATCTTTTCGGTTACGAGTCCTGCTCCTTACCATTACTTAGCACTGCTGCCAAGACATTCATCCAAATTGCCATTGAAATGGTTAACTGAGTTACACAATAAACCATTGTCAGCCTGTTGCAGTCCTTTCCATGATTTTGGATTTTGTCTTATATTGAAGCTTACTGTTTCCAGATCACTTTGGGTGTCCTGTCTTATCTGTCTCAATCTCCCCAATGTATATACACTGGTAAGGTTGACCGCACAGTTTAACCCCTGACATTTTCAACGGATGTGTTTCAGTGTGGCAACAGGAGACACATGCACTGCACCCATCCCCACCACCAATTCAAACTGACATATGGCTCATTCTAGGATCAGTCTGGAAAAAAAATACACATAAATACATTACCTATAAATCTAGTGAAGCAGTTTTGACTTTAAGAAATACATGCCAGCCCTGTGTACCAACAGATATTATAAGTCACATGGGGGGGTCAAGGGGTGGTAAAATGCATACACAATCTGGCAGCATGTGTATAAGTTTCTGAAGTTATTCCTGAGGATGGTGTGATTGACACTGGAAGGGCAGTGATGCACGCCTCTGCTCACCTTTCCTTCACTTCAGGTCAAGCATGTAGGATTGTTTGCCAGTGGAACTGCCTTTTGTATGGATATTGAAACCCAGATTCACAAAAAAATAATGAATTTCCTTAGTACCGAGTGTGGGAATGCAAATCCTTGAATAGGTAAACACTATTCAGAGGATCCTTGGTCAGTAGTCAATAATTGTATCATAGATATTTTTGTTTATAGAGACAGTTTGCAAAGCAGAAGGCCTTACTCAGGAGGATTACACTAATTTAGTGATGTATAAATATATTTGGCTAGATATTTCACTGAAGGAATTCATCAGCGTCTTACAGGTTTAAGCAACCTTAAGCACAACAAAAGGAATGTGGAAAATATCACGATTAACATCATGTCTCAGGGGACCACGTTTGATTCGGTGGCATTACTGAAGGGTTAAGGCCATAATTATCTGGACTTTTTGTCCTTTATGAGCTTAGACAGCTGTCGGTCGGCATGGGGCAGAGTAATGCCTCCAGAATCGTTTTCACCTTCACCGCAGACATGCTGGGAATTCAGATTCCGCAAGGCAAAGAACAGAGTGTTTCAAAGAGGG
Organism: Megalops cyprinoides; assembly: GCF_013368585.1. Lineage (NCBI taxonomy): Eukaryota > Metazoa > Chordata > Actinopteri > Elopiformes > Megalopidae > Megalops > Megalops cyprinoides. Next base: position 25,940,972 of record NC_050596.1, read on the forward strand.
TCTGAGTGCAGTTTCTGCTTATTAATGTTCACAATAACCTTAAAGCTCATACATATTTTCATGCATTCATGTTAAGAAAGGGAAGACTTTAATATTCTAGTAGGTTTGTATTTGGTTATGTCATTACAATTTAGTCTGCATCTGAGGCAATATTTTTAACATATTTGTTAAATCCTATTTATTATTCAATACAAACAACAATATCCCTTTAGTGTGGTCTTTCCTGGGTGTACTGTATACAGAATTCACCACTTTGCTTTGTGTTTTAGCTGTTTTCAAATAGCATATAGTGTACATATTAATTTGAGTATTTCCCATATTCATCTGAAAAGTATGTATTGGGCAGTTCGGAGAATGTGTGAGTCCTCTCAGTAACCTGCCCGGTACATGTTGTTTGTAGTACACCGAACCAACGCAGCAACACAATACCACACCTGGAATGAAAGCAGTTTGTGGTCTGCTGGAAAGTATTGTCAATACAAAGACCATGTTAAGGTCTATGCTGCTCATTTGAACTTTCTGCCTTTTTTTGTTGTCTTTTGCCTGGCCTTTACTTAGTTATACATACTTCATATATGTGAGAAGGAGAGGAAGGTGAGGGAGCAGTCATGCTGTTTTGGCTTGTGTTCTGCCAGCGAGATGAAAGGCCTGTGTTAGTAACCAGAGAGGTTACAGAGGGGTAGAATTTCAGTTACGCTCTTATAAAGGAACAGTGAGGTTTTTTGCCTTTTTTTTGGCAAAACAGTATGAGTTAACCTTTTCCCCTTATTCAGTGTTCGATGAATTGCTTGTTGCTCATGATCAGTGGAGGGTATTTATCAGTTCAGTGTTCCCTATCTACACTCTTCACGTATTCCAGCTGCAGTGTAATACCAACGCTACTTTTGGATTTAGCGCATTTAAAAGTGAGCCATTTTAGCTTGAGTAAGCACTGAAAATAGGCAACCCTGAATGAGTTGAGCGAAAAAAAAAAAAATCAAAAGTACTTAAAGGGCACTTTTGTCAGAACACAACACTTATCGATTCAGACAGGAAGCTACTGAGTTGAAGGGTTGTTTCCCAGAAGGGCCATCTGTTTGCTGATGTGGAGCCTTTCTGCTTTCTGTTCCCCTGCCAACTTACTGACAGGGGAGCCTCAAAGTATCCTTGCAGCTCTGTCTATACCCACACTCTGTGTGATCAGAATGATCAAACCAATACAGCTTCACCGGAGCTGAATTAATCTGTAACCCTAAGAGCAGTTGCATCTATTTGTACACTCCTGAGAGAGCTGATATAATGCAGTCTTATTGATCAAAATATATGAATACCCATTTGGGAGCTGATGGCATCTCCTCATGATATGATTATAATGAATACATTTAAATGAGGATGGCATTATGCTTAGGTTGCAGTTTAGATCGCATGCTGTACATCATGAATCCTTGCTTATGGCCCACAAAAATCTAAAGGCTTTTATCCTTGCTAGATACTTGATACATACCCACATGATTCCACTAATCACTATACCCATTTAGCATGTCTTTCCAGCTCTGAGAGCACCAGTGGTTTAAATATCCTCTGTTCAGAAGACCTGCAGTACTGAGGTGTTTATGAATTTTGAAATAAAAAAAAAGTTTTGTAGAAATTACAGTGTTGAGTTTAGTCAGCCTTTGAATGTTGAAGTGATATTCAGAATTAATTGAAGTGTCGGGGAGTCCACTGAAGCAAAATGCATTGCATTATCAGCCAGGAAAAAAAAGGCCGTTCACATCTGCCCAAACAAGCTTTTTTTTTCCAATGGTAATTTATTTGTATTTATTTTGGTGACCTTTGCATCAAAACATCCAATTAATTATGTATCTCTGTGGGTTCCATGTGATGTGCATATTTATTAAGCACATTTATTTAAAAGTGCAGAGTGTGTGGACTGCTTTCATAGGAAGCAATTAGTCTACCACTCTTAATTAGGTTAGAAGAATTCAGGTGTGTGCCGTAGCCGTCTCTGGCTTAATCACTGCCGCCCTCTGCAACTAGCTCTCTGAATTTAGTAATGTGTTGTAATAAATTCTCTTCTTTTGATCTTTAATTGAGAAGATTGTATTTACATACATCCTCCGTTTGATATTTGATTCTCTCTCTACGCCCTAATTTAATTGACTAAAGAACAGACACTAATAGAGGTTACAGTGGAGAAACCCAGGACAATGGTCTTTGCATAAGAAAAGGGTGACTATGCAACGCAGAGAACTGGACTTATAGTCATAAGGTTGCACATATATTTTTTTCACATATTTTTGTTTCACATATATTTTGGGCTGTAGCTTCCAGTTGATTAGTTGGTCTGATTAATTAAGTCAATCTTTAGTTGATAACTAAATATTTGACTTAAATTGGATGGGTTTAAATCTTTGATGAATGTGATAGAAACAATTATTGCAGGCCTAGTTTCTCTACTTCAAAGAAAGTTCTATTCTGCACTTGAATAACTTTCTTCCCTTAGCTAACTTACTGTAAAAAATAAAGTATTTTTCATTTCTGTTTTCTGTCAATGAGAGCTGCTAGCTACATAAGTTAGTCAGTACAATGCTCAGCTTTTTGTTATTTCCCTACGCTAATCTCCTTTACCAAGATGTTTTTCTTTAACCTTTATTTCACCAGGTTTGTCGCATTGAGATTAAAATCTCTTTAACAAGACAGACCTGGCCAAGAAAAGCAGCACATCAAGTTTCAGACAAAACAACATAAGCATAAAAAATACACAAAAAGGACAAAGGACAAGTAGAAAGTGCAACCAGGTGCAAAAGCAATCAGTTTCCAGCTAACAACATTTGCAATTCCCAATAGACTCTGTTTCCAAACTCTTAGCAATAGCTTTAAATTCACTGAGTGTGACCAAGTCCTGATGTTTTAAGATGATGTGTTGCTGATTTAGGCTTAGCCTCATCAAAAGCCCTTACTACTCCAGTTACTATATGGAATGTATGAAGTAGCCAACTAGTTATTACAAGAGACCTTTGCCAGTTTTACATATTTATGCCAGGTATTACCCCTTTGCTTCACTATCTGACTCCTAGCTCACATAGCAACATGCTAACAAATACTCTTGTACATGTACAAGTATTGTAGATGTATTTAACTTATTGCACATACTTACAGGTATGCCACAGTTAAGTAGAGGAAAAGGAAATATGTATTTTTAACAGCTAACTAGCATGTTACATAAGGCCATTCTGACTGATTTCTTTAATAAAGTACTATCTACTTCCAAAGACTGTACATTAAATGTAGAATAAGCATTTACTGTATTTGATAGTTGTTATGCTAAGATGCTTCAACACTCACATTTCATCAGAGCTACAGCTGTAATCAATGTCTTAACATGTTAGCATGCTGCATTGAAGTCTTTACATTTTACACCTGATTTAAATTGGTTTTCAATGTAAACTGCTAACTAGAACAAAAATTCCACTGCACTTTCCTTTCTCCCAGTTCTACCTTCCTTGTGATCTGCATTTTGAGTATCTAAAGAATTTGAATTAAATTTCATCTTTTGCCCAGGATGGTCACTCATAGTTGCATTAGATGGCTGTTTGGAAGACTGCTATTTGTGAGCAAAGATAGAAGTGAGACACAGGTCTTTGATATAAAACTTTAGGAAGGCAAACACACAAACTGTGACTTGATAGACTAACTAAAACAAATAGAAAAAAAAAATCACTCTTTCTTTGACTGACAAGCCGAATGTATTTGTTAGGGCTGCAGCCATTAGATGATTAAGCCTTAATGTAACAAAGCTTTAGTTGACAACTACCTGATTGGGTTAAACAAACAAACAAAAGAACTTGTTAAATATTATAACATCACGTGAATGCACAGGGCTGTCAAATCTGTGTACACCCTGTTGTGTTTGTCCACTCCCCCACATTTCAGCTGAATCTTTTGACTGAATGCTTTTGGTTTCCTGGTGTCCACTGCTGCCTTTCATGTTTACTTTCAGTCCTGCTAAGCAGTCATCATACTATATGAATATGATTTATAGCTTGTTTTAATAATTATGATTACTGACCTCTCTGAGAGAATAAATCTGCTGATGAATAACACACTGTATGTGTCATGAGGTTTTTAATTCAGATATTTTTCCATATCATACACTTTATTATTTATCGTGGCGTTGTCATCTCTACCTATGCCTCTTTTTCATGATAGCAGGCAAGGCTTTTTAATGTGTCCTGATATATGATTTGAATAATGCAGACGAGGGATGTCAAACAGAAAACAGAAAGAGGGTGTTTTGCATGCATACTGATTGCGCCTTCAGTACCATGCCTGACGGGTGATTTATTTTGATGCTTCAAAGAGAATTTAATGCTGATAACAGAAGAAATAATTATCTTTTTTTATGAATAATTCAGATACAGTGGGTATACATTCTATACATTTGCCATAAAATAGTAGTTACAATCATTTCAGTGAATTCAACATTTTTTGTTTTTTTAGTTTCCCAAAGAGAAATTCTTAATTTATGGAGTTAATCTGAGGGGTTTAGGGTTTCTGAATGGTAACCTCTAGATGCAAACCTAAGGTGACCTACTACACCTCCAAATCCCTAAACTCCTCCACCTCATCCTATGCTGACTGTCAGAGCCAGCAAGAGAGAGGCTGACAGATTGCTCTTTGGCTCCAGCGATGACCGCCCTGGCTCAGAAGCTGCACCTGCCACCCTGGCCCAGATGCCATTAATCCAGTTTTAACTACCAAGCTGTCCCCTGTCCTCCCCTCCTCACCTTGAGGGACGCCTGGGACATTGCATGATTTTTTACAAGTAAAAGCACTTGCTGTGGCCCCCCCGTCTGGTTTTCCTTTGAAGAGTGATAACCATTTCTTTCGGTCTCAATCTTCAATGTGCTCATTCAATCTCTCCAGAAACACATTTATTGTCCTCTTTAAAAAAAAAAAGCTAAATGCAACATTTTGCCTTTTAGGTTTATAGTTTAAAAATGATTGATTGTACCAGTAATGCAATAAAATTAGCTGTAAACAAACAGTAAGAAACCTACTTGTGTCAAGATAGTGTGGTATGTTGTGAGGTATAAATGTATAGATTTAATCTGTTCATTTGTTGACCCCCCCTCATAATAACTGCTGTGAAAAATGTCTATATGCCCTCAACTCAAAGCAGTCAGCAATGCATTCCTTTTTTGAATAAGCTGTTGGATGATATTAAAATCCTGAACATTTCGGTCAGCTTGACTGCAAGCTGAGTCATACAGCACGGACCCAGATTCAAGTCCGAGTTGCGTCATTTGTATCTTGACAATGATGAAACACAAATCAGTATGATTCTACTGTGGCGGGGTGGATTGTGTCAGCTAGGGGTTCAATCACCACAGTGCTCACAGGAATTTGTGACTTTTCACGTTTCAATGAGTTGCTTAGTTGACGTCAACTCCGTTTTACATTCGCTGATCTGTGGTTTGCCATTTGTAGCGTGAAAAAAAGAATTGTTTTTGGTGTGCAACTGTGCTGGAGGTTTTCATTCCCTGCCTCCCAGCGCCCTTTAGTGAATACAGAGGTTGTTGCGATGAGATAAGTGTAATGTACAATTGGTGCTTTAGCGATTGCATCCCAGCTGTCTTTAGTAAGCCTGTGATTTTAGTTTTTTTCTTTTTTTTCCAAACTTTGTTAGTACCTGTTATAAATAATTCAGCTACCCCATAGCAATCCCAGTCTTGGATTCCTGGAGCCGCTGCTGCTCTCAACAGCTGTTTGATTCTGTTAGAAACAATTAAATTTGGGCTTAAGAGTGGTTCAGTTATGTATAATTTCTTATCTTTTATTGGTGTATTCATTGGAAGATTCCCCATCTCTAAGTTTTTCTCCCTGCATTAAAATCTCAGAAATTTAGGTATAAAATAATGGTGTCGCAAGCGCCACTAGACACACGACTGTTCCCAGGGAATTCACGTCTCTCTGGTAGCCTCGAGGTCAACTGGCGACCGCTTACTCCGGTAAAATTGTCCGGAGCCAACAGCATTGTGGAGGGACCTGACATTATCTTCACAGATGGGGCCCTGATTTCATTTGTCTTCAGGCCCGAGTCAGGGAAACAAAAAAAAAAAAATCTGTCTCTTGGCCGGTACATTTTTCTCTTGCTGTTTATTTTTTCTGCTCCAGTCAGGCTTGTCTTCTATCAGCTTGAGTCACTTCATTCTCATTCCGCACACAGGGACAGAGAGCACTTTCAGCGCTCAGGCCTTCAAGGGCACTCTGGGTCCCTGTTGCTCCTCCATGCACCCCTGCCTACCCTGAGCCTCCTCATGGAGATTGCCTCTTTCTTGCCCTTTTCAGCAGGTGGCAAAATCTGTTGTGCTGGGCGCTTGCTTTTGAGTGTTAGACGCACAAAAGTAGTTTAATTGATTGCTAGTCTGTGGATTGCATGACACAAATGCACATAGAGGAGCACACATGTAATGAATGTGAAAGAGGTCTGTATCTCTGTCAATGAAGTCCACACCCCTGTTCTCATCGCATAATTAAACTCTAATCACCATCATCGTTACCAGTTGAGCTAAAGACAATTTGCCCCTAACTCCATAGGCAAAGACGCTTGCTAACTAAGTCTCAGAGAGTGATATCACTGCTGAAAGCGCTATCCTCTATGCTACCCTTCCAGCTTTACGCAGGACTCACAAAAGCTATTACTTAAAAAAAGCTTTAAATATTATAAGATGTATTTCTTTATGTGAGTATTGCATAATTGTTTATAAAATATCATTCACCCTCTAAATCAAGTATACAGCAATCTAGGGCTCATAACCTATGCTTAACAGAAACAAAACCATTTGATTCACACCTGAGCAACAATACGGTATGAAGTGCATTTATGTTATGATATTATTTTGTCAGAATGGAATTGCAATTGGGGTTGCTACCATATTTTAATCAAGCCTGATTTGATTTTTCAAGTGTCTTGCTTAACGAATTTAACAAAACTCCTTTTTTTGAACATTGATTTAAGAACGGTATTTCTTTGCATATGTTCAATTTCTTGGTCGTTCAACAATCCTAAGGGCAGCTGTGTCCGTTTCACTTGAGGCAGAGACACAGTTGGTGCGAGTGGAATTAGAAGCAGTATGTTTTGTGCTGATCAGCCATGTTTGAAATGAGAATGTGAGTTTTTAAAATGCACCGGCTGGTACCGAGATCAGTGAAACAATGCCGTTCAGGGGTCACAATAAATACTCGTGTTGGACAACTTTCCTTATTCAGTTACCTGCAAGTGACACGCGTGTTTCCTGTTAGGATAATCTTCCTATCACAGTGAGGCCACTGAAACTACTCCAACAACTGAAGTGTTATGATTTCTTTTCAGTTAAAGGTAGGCTTGTTGGTATTGTACCCATCATGAATTCTCTTTTCTATTAATCCTTCCCCCAATTTTAATGTGAGACAGTTAAGCACCTGTCTCCAACAGCCTCTCTTGGGCTAAACTGAATTGAATGTCCAGTTTACTAATAGAAGCTCACGTAGGCCCTCAAACTTTCTTGGGTAGCTGTGGACCACTCAACATGCCCCCTCCCCCCGCACCACCAAGTTTCTGCAAAAAACACCAATGCTAGTGAATATATTTGATAAATACTCTTGCTAATGAATAAGCAAGTGTATCCCCCTCCCCTCTACTGGTCCCCTCCCTATTTCTACATACTTACTGTAAGGTTCATACTTGTAATACTAATGGCTACTTTTTCAGAATATCTGGATTGATCTTGGACTCTTATCAAAATGTATCTCCTTCTGGCCATATGCATTCTGAGTAACTGCCACAGTCTGAAATAAGTGCCTCCCCCTCCTTGTACGAGACACTGCCCTTTGGCCTGAGGCATAACGGTGTGACAGGATCCAGGCAAGAAGTAACAAAGCTTAGTATTCCACATCCATTGACGTGGTTATCATGATCTGAATGACCTTTTGTACCAGCAAATGCAATGTAACAACCTCCTTTTTGATTGTTGGCTCTATTACGCACATTCAATACCTTCAGTTTTCAGTCAGATGCAGTTCTGGTCTTTGCAAAACCAGCACCAGTGGGGGATTGTTGTTTAGCTAGGTTCCCTATTATCTCCCTCTGTAAAAAAAATGGCAAACATAACTCAGACAAAATTTCTATTTTTCTGTTAACAGGCCCTTATGTGTACTCACATCAGTGAGCTGGGGCGTGCTGACCCTGACCTGCATCTATATACTGTATTATTGTAGAATATGTGGACTCAGATCCTATGTAGCATCACAGTGAACCATAACTCAAGATGTCTACTGACTACTGCCAAAATAAAATGTTTAACTGTTCTAAAGTTCAGCAGATAAGCATATTTAATATATGTGTTTAAATGTTTTATTACATTTAATTTAGAATAAAATACCACTGTCTATCCCTCAGTTTCAAACTATCACAAAGAATGTGAGCATGGCTGCCAAAACTATTAATTAATTTCACTTCTTGTTCAGATTTTTGGCCAGGACATGAAATATTTGGAATCATCTTCAAAACTGTGGAGAATTCTTTGGGTAACAATAAAAGAGAATAAAACATAGATTTCTCGTTGAATATAACTCACCTGCAGACATTTCTAGAAGGAACTAAAATGTTCACTTTTGCATGGACAGTACATGTGTCCTATTACTGTAAGTCTTAAGAGGGAAAAAAGTCATATTGTATTATAACATTAAATATGTTATACATTAAAATATGTACATCAAATATATAAAATAAAATATATTAAAATACATACTGTACATTAAAAATAGTTGATTTTAATAACTGTGCACAACACAGTTATTAAAATCTTCTTTAGTCTTTAGTCTTACTTTGTTATCTTAAAAACAATATGTAACTTTAAACTCTTGTATAATGTGGACAGTAAAGTAATACATGCATAAACCATCCCATCATTTTCAGATGTAAACTAAACATTTTATAATCAATCATACCCTCATTAAAAAACAAAACATAAGAAAACATAATATATTAGGAGGATTTCTTCATGTCCAAAAGCTTGAAGTCTATATTGTAAAATTCAAAAATGATGTGGATGCTGCAATGTCAGTGAGCTTTACCTAAGCTGAAACGGCCCTACACCACTTTGCTGGAAAAATGAAAAGCCATGTCTGTGACCACTCTATTACATGAAGACATATTACATGGGGAAACAAAGGGAAAAGAGCAGCCAACCAGGCAGTATGACAGCATGACTAGTCTTTGTTCTCATCTTTGCTTTTGAAGTTTTGTGCCAAAACAACACCACAATCTCTCTTCGGCTTGGACACTGAAAATAAAAAGCTTTATCAAAGAGTATCTGTAAGTTATCACAGTAACATCCACTAATATTCTATTGAAACACCGCATAACTATGATTACCATTACACTAGAGGGCATGTATATTTTGGTAGTGGTGATTGTGTGTAAAGGAGATTACCAGCACAAGATAAAATTTCTGTAAAACATGACCCCCTATGGGCAAGAAATACACAAATACTATTACACTTACTGAATATATCATATAAATTTTAGAATACAATTTTATTGAAAGTATTCATTAAGTAATTTTAAAATGTATTCATGCAATTTTGTAGACAACAACTTTTTAGACATGTGAATCATCCACGTGTTTTGTAATTTGCTGAGATGACAGAGGAAAATGCACCTATCCCCTGACTGGTGTTTCTCCTCCTGGTACACTGTGGGACTTGTACTATGAAAACGTTTTGAGATTGACATGTGTGTATTGTATTTGCCATGCACTAGCACTCCTGCGGTGTTTGTCATGGTGAAGTGAATTGAATGTACATTTGTGCAAGGGAGAAAATGGGGGAAAATTAAATCAATCAAAAATTATTCCTGCTTGGTCATTTTAATATTCATGTTGATAATGCATTTAATTTGCATGCAATGGAGTTTTTCAATCTTGCAGAACTTTCAGCTTTGTTCAACATGTTTCAGAATGAACCCACTCTGTTCATCATACTCTTAACCATGCTTTAACATGGGGCCTCGCTTCAAATAATTTAGAGCCTAGAAACATGAAAAAGAGATGGACAACCTGTTTAATGACAGAAATGTTGTGAAGGATGCAACAGCCAAATCTATTTGAAAAAAGAGACCTCCTTGATTCAGCACCATTGATCGTCGTTAATCCTTCATCTAATGTACACCTTAACTGGAAATTATGCAGAACATTGATCAATAACATAAGGAATTCAATTCTGCTTTGCAGTCCAAATTTAAACATCACATTTTGTCATAATCAGACAAAAATGGAATAATTTGAGATGATAACCTTGAATTAGCTGACGCAAAAGAATGAATGAATTTATGCCATATTTAATCCTGTTGCCTGCTCCTGTAATATGATCTAAAATGCTTTTAAAATTGAAGGAGGCAGCACCCTTGCAGTAGGCAACAATTAATAGATGAAATGTAGACCATCCAGAACAGGACAGACCTCTGGTTGCAAGGTTTTGCTCCTATCTCCATGGCTCATTTGAAAAGGTCACATAGCCTTCTCTGTACAAGCCCCTAGAAAACTGTATAAACTGTTTTTTTTTTCTTTTCAGTGCAATTTTTATTATCTGTCTATATATATATATATATACAGGATGGAGTGGTGCTCAAGGCAATGGACTTTTGACCAGAGGACCATAGGTTGACTCTTTGACATTTGAGTGGAATATTTCATCTGACATTGTTTTCTGATAATATATACAATGTGAAAGGTCAGTGCTGCAGAAAACTTTAAACATATTGTGCAGGTGTCCACTGCAAAACAACAATGTAATGGAACTGTTACAGAGTGAGGATTATCTAAGCACCATCCCCATCCTAACAGAACAACATTATTAAGGTTAAGATCAGTTCAAGTGTGGCACATTTACAACCACTCTGGAACCTTGTAACCTTTTCCTTATATTTTGATGTTCTGTAGCAGGTCCCTGCTTTGCCATTCCGTACATGTCCATACATCCCTTTATCTCTGCAAACAGCTGTCGGCATCCAGGCACCTTCTTACCCCCAGACGATCCACGCGGCTCCGCTCTCCCTGACAGGCAGACGTGACCCACATCCCGACATACTGTATGAAAAACTCTCTCCAGGAGCCAGATGTCAGAACGGACCTCTGTCAGGCTCCACCCAGCGCATCCCGAATAACCTGCCTGTCATAGAGGAAAAACAACAGGAGCGGAGGGCTGTCCGCTCTTTGTGGAGACAATTCTACCCTTGGGCAGCTGTACTGAATCCTTTATTACTCAATGAGCCAGGATTTACCGGCAAAAATTCAAGGTGCAATCAAGGTGACGGAGGTGTAATCATGGCTGGATCTGGTCGCGTTATGTTTAAATGTATAACTCTCCTAGTACATTTGAGCCATGGAATTTTACTACACTACAGGTAATATCTGAGCAAAGAACACAGGAAATTTATGTGATTGATACATATGACAGAGAGAACTAACAGTCATATTTATGTATGTGTCCTTTTTAAAAGCAACCAAAATTATATATTTTTTTTAAATTTTGTTGGAGTAATGTGAAATGTCCTGGCTAAGTCATTTAAATGTGTATCATGATTAAAAGATGTTTGTAGTCACCAAGCCATACCTTTTGCTCTGCAAAATAGCAAGAACAGGAGAGGAATATTTGACATTTAGCTTTCCCCTATCGATGTTTCTCTACCAATATTAACATTAATCCAACATTACCATAGACCACAACTTCTAGCATTGTAAACTACCTGGGCATTGATTGAATGGATGCCCTGAAGATGATGTAATGACATTGTTTACTGTTGTTGCTTCCACTGCTAGTTGCTTCCAATGCGGGAGTAGTCGATGTGAATTCACAAAGGAAACAGGCAGGGAATATGGATGTGGGGAATATGGGTATTATTATTATATAGGGGAATATTATATAAATTAAACCATAAAGCAAATCAATTACACAGCAGAGATCATTTGATAAATTGCTAGCTAGCCAACTAAGTTCCTTCCCATACTCCTCATTCAATTAGTAACTATTCTCAGCATAATTAATACAAAAATTAATCAATAGAACACCACATTTTAATTGCATTCATATATCTAAACCAAACTGTGCATGTTTTAGAGAACAGCTCTGCTGTATCTGTCATTAATGGTACATCAACAGTTTGCAAGCTCTTAGCCTGTTCAAATAAGAGAGCGTCTCTGTTGAAAAAATCAGTTTATTTACTACCTAACTCTGCTGCACTATGAAAGACTAACTCCAGAACTACAAACTTAAAACTGAATCAAAGAAAACCATAATGATAGAAGACATGCCTAGCAAACTTCATCCAGGGTTCTGACATCATTTGCAACTAATGTAGAGATAACATGCAGAAAAAGAGGGTGAACAGGTTAAATTGGATTTCTATTTAAGCGTAAGAGGATATTGAAAATGGTTTGACATTTTTATCTGGTCCATGCATTTCATAACCACTGAAGCTTAGTTGATGTCAAGGGTGGGACACGGAATTGGAACATGTTTCAAAAGAAAAAAAAAATCACAGGTGGAAGATGTGCTCAATGCAACAACAAAACCATCTGGTGATTGTTGAGGTAAAAATTTCCAGTAATTATTGTGATGCATTTGTGGTGTTTTTGTCAAAATGTTAAAACAGGAATGTAATATCAATGTACACTTTTTTATAACATAAGGGTTCTTGCAAGTTGAGTTGATTGCGGGTGTTAGTTTGAATCTTTGAATGCCTCTTGTTGTATTTGTTGTGTTTACTTAATCCGTGATGGTGTATCATAGAGAAACAGTGGAGCATATCTCTTTTCCTCTCAGAACGAGCACTTAGATCAACCTGCTGGAAATGGCATTCCATACAGGAGCCAGGTCTCATGCTGTCAGTCTAATAACTCTCTGTGAGAGGCAGGTATCCACTACAGAGCTGGTGCCGGGCCAAGGACTCTGCCCTCTCACCACTGAAGGGCACCAGAAATCTCCACAATACACACAGAATCCTGCTAATGGCCTGCAAGCACCGTGTTGGTATAGAGAGAGGGCATAGTTTCAGATATGGGAATGTGAAGAAGAGCCTTCACTTGCCTTCCTAGAAATGAAATGTTAATTGTTAGGTTGTGTTAATTGTTAAAATGTTAAATGTTCAAAGGACCTTTGTCTTCTATACAATTCAAACCTACCAATAGCAGATCACATTTTAGCAAGTGCATTCAAATCTGTTAATTGTTAAGTGTGTACCTGTTTGTCATTGTAATTGTCTGTATGCATGTGAAGCCAGCGATTTGTTAATTGAACACACCTGACCAATCAGAGGCACATTAAATACAGGCGTATGGGGGCTGCTAGGAGACTTTTGTGAGCAGTTCATGGTGCTTGTGGCCAAGCCTAGGATTATTTGTTTTGCATTTTAAAATAAATTTCCATCAAAGGGAGTGTTACACTTAAGCAGACAAACAGTCAGATAAATGTTCTCATAATCTATTTTCAGATTACATTATTTTTTGTGAACAATATTGCTTGCTTTTGCAGAAGTATATGAGATGGCTTTATTCAACATAATAATCCTAAACTGCTTCTGTTATTCATTTGTATTTACAGAGGCAATGCAAGTTATGAACTGATAGATCAAGTTGGCATGGATTGGTTCATATTAAATCTGTGTTCATGACCCTTTATGCTCCTGTGGATAAATATCATGGACACTATTCAAAAGAAAATGCAGACAAAAAATTAAAATTGCCATATGGCTAAATTTTCCCATACCTACATGGCTAGTCATGATCCCCGCCACTAATGTCTTGAATACAACACATTTTATGGTCTATGAGTTAGTCTGTTGAACTGCACAAAATCTGTCATGTACCCAAGAAAGCAAATAACTGTTTCAGGTTCCACAGAAGCCCTGCTTGTACTGCTGTCTAGTCCAAGGCCAATTTATATTGGTAAAATTAATGCAAAGGAGTCTACACGCACAACTAAGTCATTTGTTCAACTCACCATTGAAGTACTTTGTGTTTATTCTCAACTGCTCCAACAACACATTTTGAAAGTGAGGAAGTTCAACAGATCGAAGCTACTTTTTTTAAACCTGGTGCAACTAGCAATGATACTTAGTGTTTCATGTTCCGTTGCCATCTTCTGAGCTCCTGTATATTGGCACATTGACAAGCCTCCTGTACACAAGTGTACAAATGTTTATGCGGAAAAATTATTGAATTGTTCAGCAGAGAAAGTGTGTAAGTACATTTTTGTGGCTTTTGAGGCAAAGCTAATTTCAAAATGTGATTGCGTTTCCGTCGGTCAATGAGAGATGCATGATCAGGGCCTACAGTGACATTCTTTGAGGCTTGTTTCATGAGATAAAACCTACAGTAAACCTGAGGAATTGAATAATAATAATAATAAAATAAAAAATAAATAAATAATAATAAAAAAAAAAAATGGACAGCAAATGCACTGCATAGACAGAAATAAACTGCCAATATGTTAAGCCTTTCAACAAGGTTGTAGAAGAGATAACTGCACATTACAACCCCGATCAATAGAAGAAAATTTTCACTTCGGCAAAACAGCCCAATTTCTTAAGGCTGTCAGGTTTTTTTTTTTTTTCTTATCAAATTTGTAGTCTGGTTGTGGAGACCCTCCAGTCCCCCCAGTTCATTTCTGTTCTTGGTTTCGATGCAGACTGTAAATCCTAAGAGGAGAAATACAAACTGTATGCAAAAGAAAATAGCAAAAAGTAACAGAATGTCTTTGGAACAATTGCGGTATAAATCGGAGAGAAGAAATTCCCAGCACGACACCCAAGGCCAAAAAATACTTGTCAGCTGTACTTGTTGGTACTAACTCTTTTGATTCTGAGTGACATGTGTCTTTGTATGGAAAAGTTTTTAAGCAGTATCACCAATCCATAAAAGAAGAGTGACTTTAATGAAATAAATAATAAACAAATTGAAATGTAATCCAGGGTTATCTCCAATTAAACTATTTAAGTGACATTCATGTGCCCCTTTTGTTGATTTATTTATATTTTTTAATTTCATGTGCTCCTGTTGCAAATAACTTGTCTTTTAACTTGCCTGCTACTTTTCGATATGCTAGCACAGACTAACATGTCACAACACAATTCTTCTGATATATTTATTTTCTGACATATCCTCAATACTATGCACTTCATCTGTGATGATTAACTGAGATGACTGAGGTACCACAATGGGATCATTGTTTAAGCGGCGGTCTGAAAATGAAGTTTTATTGACCTTTTGGTGCCGGAAGATTGAAATACATGCAGTAAAACAAGAGAAAAAATTCTGGGTCCTATATATTGAATTTAAAATGGTGTTTTGGAATACAGTTTTATTGATTGCCAGCAGCTTTCTTATGCAACTGTCATTTCGTTTTGTAAAAAAAAGACATTGCTGGCTAGCTACCCAGCATAAGAATGTGTTTGTGTCTGTGTATGTGTGTGTGGCAAAGATGGAGAAAGCGAATTACCACGGACAGAGGAACAGGCAGAGAGGAAAAATATTGTCAGAACCTTATAGTTGGACTTCCCAAAGCTGTGCAATGCCCTGTGGACTTTGGAAACATTTAAGAATGTGTACTTTTGAACAGCATACATTTTAAAGGTTTGTTATTATTATTATTATGATTTATTTATTTTTTCCCTACAGCCAGCACTGCCACTCATAAGCAAAGTCTTTTATATAGCCATCATCACACTGGGCATACAAAACCTTCAAGCTCTTTGTGATTATGACCAGCATGCAGGAGAGAAGTATCCAAACAAACATCCCACTGGGACCAGTCCTTGCCACAGGCTGGGTTTGCTGCTGCATTCAGGTCAGTGTGAGCGGCCATGACCACAGTACAGAAACTCTGCGAACAGTGCATTAATGTAATGTGCGTGGCTGAGTCTTTGTAACTTTGTTTGGGTCTACGGTGCAGAGGCAGTATTGAATAAAGGAGGCGGAAAAGGCCGCTGCTCCCATTAGCTAATTGCTTCAGAATTGTGCCTGCAGACAATTATATTCACTGGGGTTTTGCCTGCTTTTCTTAAGTGAGCTGAGTGACAGGACTGGCGCGGATAAGCTAGCTCAGGTCCTCAAAGATTTTTCCAAACAAAAAAGCTTTTTCAGTAAATGTCTAGCTGGTGGTGTAATCCATATTTAAAGCTGAATAGCCTATGTTTTTTTTTCCTGGGTACTATGCATCTGTTATTCAAATGAGCCAGGGGCATACAGACAAGAATATATTTACCTGACCATCATGCATCCTGCTATGGACGCAATTTATAGGTTTATAATAGCATTTTAAAATACAATTCTGGCCCCTTAATTCAATGCTGTCTCCTTCCATCCCCACTTTGTCATGTTAAGTAGGAGTGAAACCAATCACTAGAAGTTTTCACACCCATAATTCCATGCAATCAGGTAAGAAGTAAACATCAGAGCGCTGAGGGACATATGAATAATGTGCTTTGTTTCTGCCTTCTACCTGCACTCTGTCCTGGGTCAAACCGCAAACGATTTATTATTTATGAACCTGTCTAAGCTGTTGCCCCTTGTCAGAATCTTTAGATGCTGTCACGTAGCAACATGGGCCATGAGGACAGTGACTCTGATTAGGAAGTGTGTATGAGATGTCTGAAGTGACCAGGTAATGGGTCTGGGTTCAGTGTTGACAAATATGCCTTGATTCAGCTTAGCCTCACAGGGAGCAATTAGAAAGTGGGGTGATCCCAACAGATGTGCCTTTAAAATGACTCCTCCCAGGGCAAAGAGAAGAAATAGAGGGTCACTTTAGAATACAAAGAATAGATAAACCTGAAGGTAAGAACTTATCACATATGTAACAGTAGAAGGAGAGGATAGGATTTTAGCAAATAAATTAATCAGCAGGAGCAATAAAAGTGTGAAGTAATAATTGACATGTGACCATTGACGTGTGTCATAAACTTTTATGTTTCAAACTACAGCTAAATGAGGCTGATGGTAATGATACATACAGATCCTTATGTAATTCACACGGACATTTGATAGCTACTGATCCATTCCAAAGCATAATGAATAAAATTTCAGTAACCTCCATTAGCTGCATCTCAATGAATTACATGTACAGATACCTGAACATTAATATTATTGAAAAATGCTTTTGCTTTGATGATACAGCTTTGTACTCATATCCCTGATTAAATTAATAAAAAAAAAAGATATAACAGAAACAAATGCACATACTGGATTATTATATCTTGTAAAAATGTTTATACTCTGGTTTATTCATACCTTTCAATGATCCTTTACATAAAATTCAACAAAAACACTAAACACCTTAAAAATGGCTCAGTAAGTTTTTTTTTTTTTAATGTTTGTGGGATTGTGTGTTAGAAATGTCATTTGTCGGGGTTGTGGTGATTATGACTCCTTTCCATAACACACAGGCATATTCCTTTCATTAATGGGCTGTTCTGCACTTGCAGTGTTATCCCTCTCTCCAACAGGGTCTTCCTCTCCTCATTTCCTTAGCTGCTGAGTGCTAATAGCTATGTGATTAAAAGAGCTCTGCTAGTGACAAGAGATGCATGACCAAGATCCTCAGTTCTATTTAAAGGGTCTCTCTGTCCCTGGCTGCCAGTGGCTCTCACTAGGAATTTTGCTATCTTGATTGCCTGAAGATCATTTGCGTTGGCTGACTGTGTGATGAGGCTTCTGGCCAGGACAGATCACATCATCTGGTTCTGGTTCTGGACCGTGAACTAAATGAACATCGTTGGTGAACTGTGTGAGCTCAGCCGTGCTCTTCCACACCATCTTGGTTTAGGCCTGACTGAAACCATCATTGAATTTATTTTCTAAGACTACGTCTAGGTCTCACTCGAGTGAGCATTAGTGCAGCAGTGCAATGTCTATTCAGTTGATTTAACGGCTTTCATTCTACAATGTGTCATTATCATGACTTATTTAAGTGTAAGCAAAGAGTATCACTCAGATATTACTGTACGATCCATCCCTTACACAATGGATGTCATACTTCAGCTGGACCACAGGCTGTCAAGTGCATATGTATCCACACATGGGGTATAGATAAATAATGAGAAAAGGTAGGGAGGGAGCAAGCCGGGAGAGTGGGTTGAGATTGTCTTTCTTGGCAGCACTCTCTTTAGACCAGCAGTCATTGATGATGAAATAATAATCAGTCCCTCCCAAGACAGATCATCAAAATCAGCTCAGGAGAGAATTAGCACTGAGGGCTATTGATCTCTAAACCCTGGGAGTCTAAAATACTGGAGGATGTGCAGCAGAGTGTCCTGCTATGCCCCTGTGTAATTGCTGAAGCGTAGATGAGGTAATTCAGCACTGGGCTGCTAGCTCCTCTATATGTAGGACAGTCACATTAGCAGTGGGGATGAAGAATGGTGCAGGAATGTATTCAAAGCCACAATTTCACAAATAATTACCATATTTAAACCTCTTTCTGTGTAACGGCTGGAATTGAAGGAAGCAAAAAAAGTTCAAAACCTGATGGTTGCCTCCTTGATTTATAGTACCTCAGTTTCTCTTCCTATAACAGTTCCTATAATAAAGCCATATGTAAAATGCCTGTATCATTTGTCAGGCAGAGAAAGTGACAAAGACCCAAAAAAAAAATCAAAAGGGATGTAAGGAGTCACCTTGTGTCACCAGCTGTAGTCAGCATTCTATCAGGCTTTTCCATTTCATGTGAAAAATAATGTGCCATGCTGGCCAATCAAAGGGGGGAAAAAAAGATCACAGTGAAATAAATTAGCTGCTGGGGCGGGCGTTTGATGTGTTTTCCGTCTTTAGTTCAGTGAGTGGTTTAGTGGGAAAAAAAAGAGTTTGGATTAATGAAGCCATTCAGACAGAGGAAAATTTCTTATTAGTTCACTGGCCAGGTTTGAGAGTTCATTTTTCATTTAGCCCCTATTTACCATTTTCCCTCAGATTCCATGACAAAAGATCATTGCATTTTTTATTGAAACAATGTTAAAATCTATCTGTCACCAATATAAGGCACGAGAGTGAGTGAGCAGCACAATTATTCGAATACAGGCAGCAATATGGGCTTAAAAGATAATGAACATTATTTCAACAAGTGTGTAACAGTTCAGTTGAATGTCACCATTATCACGCATGCAGGCTCTGTGGACATGACATCACCATTCCCTATACCCAGACTGTGTGGTTTCAGCTCACAATGCATGGAAAAAAAAATAATTCATGTGTGTAATCTTATGTAACACAAGTGCTTTTAGTGATTGGAAACATCCCTGGGATGGAATGTTTGGATTTTCTAATGTAGACAGAATATAGGGTCAGGATTAGTGCCAAATGTTCCAGGGTTGTCCTGCCTATAAAAACTGCACTTGCAAAAAAAGGAAACACCAGTGCTGAACATGCTTTACAACTTGTTCTCTTTTAATGGGCACTGTAATTTTCATTTTATAAGCACAATTTAATCTGGATTTCCCAACAGCACTTGACCATTTCGCATCTTGTACATGAGTTTCCTCTCAGCTGAGTGTCCTGAACAAACAGGAACATGTTTATCTTTGCAGAAAATGCCAAAAAATGCTGAAACTGTACATGTAAACCTGCAGTTCCTGGTAAACTGAAGCACCGCAACAGAAGGCGAACAGATTTAGTAAACAGAGGTGTTCTTGAAATAAATCTGCTTCTGTTTAAAAGAGTCTTTTGGGTCCCTGCATGTTTTTCTTTTTGTTTTCTTTCTTTCTTTCCTTAGTGGAAATGACCTGAACCTTGTCCTTTCCCTGTCAGGTTATTATATTAAGTGTTTGTGACTACTTAGCTGACCTTTTGCTTCCTTCTGCAGCAGCAATAAAGAGGATTTGTCATTATTACTCACCAGAACATAAAGATGTACAAAATCTTAGAGTGCTAGCTAAATATTCAAACAGAACAATATAGTCTGACTAACAAACTTCAGTATCTTGCTGGTCTCTGAACAAGTGGGCTGTCAGTTCTATTCCATACTTTCCTATGTCCACTCCTTTGAGCAAAAAAAAAAAGCAAAAAAAAAAAAAAAACTTTACTTTGGGTAGAGGTATACATGATACCTGTATCTTGCAATTTTACTCCAAAATATTCTTCAATCATTGTCAGTAATATTTAGAGCCTGTGGATAGACTTATTTTTTCAGCAGTTATATATTCCATTTTTCAACATTTCATTACTGAGGTGCACAAAAAATGCAAGCCTGGACCTGTTCAGTGGTGAAAAAAAAAAAATGAAAAAGCATGAACACTGTGTTTTTGCAGACACACATCTATCACAATTTTATTTTAAAAGGCAGGATTCTGAAACCAATTAGAATGGACGAGATGGAACAGGAATAATTGAAATTTAATTTATCAAAAGTGGCATAGCGGACAATGCAATATAATGCTCTGGATCTTCCCAAAAAGGTAAACAAAATCTACCCCCTTTTTTGATTCATTTGTCATGAAACTAATAATCCTTTGCAATCTGAAATGCATACCAAAAAGGACCAAGGCTGTTTATTTTATTCTCAGTGCATCTCTAAACCCCTCAACTGTGAAATTGCAGAACAGTGTCAGGGGGGGAAACAAATTAAAAAGACAATCACAATGAATCTTGTTGCATGTGTAGCATGATGCAAAATTCACAGCTCATCACATGTAACTAAGATTATGATCTCACCGCAACTCAAGGGCTAACTTGTGGCCCTGCTCCACAGTTTCAGGGCATCACTGTTTAAAAACCCTGTTTGAGACTACTCTCAACTGATCCAGTAGGTTTGCAGGCTAATAATCTGTGCTTAGAATTTGAGAGGATGTTGATTCATCATTAAAATATTTTGTCTGTATACAGATGTATTCATTTATGAAATTTAAAAAAAAGTAGTGTTCTCTTCTTTCAGGGGTCAGTAGCAAGAGTATATGTTAAACAAATATGAAACTCTGAGTTTGTATACCAAACCCAACTCACCACATTTTCACCCTAACAGAGGCAATACAAGCAATGTATTCATCCAACCAATATCAATGTACACGTGTGCACACAGACCACAAGCCAGCCACATTTTAATACAGCAGCCTGCCTTTCCCACACACTGTTCTCCCTGAGATCTGTTCAGACATCTGAATTATTCAGTGAAGAAGGAAATGTGCCACTGGTGGCTAATTACTCCTTATGTCTGTATCTCTACCAGTGATAACAAATGGGATGTCACATGCTTTCCCTGAAAGAGTTATCCATAACCACACTCTTGTAGAACTCTTCATTCTTTCCTGCCAGATCTCAATATGTCAGTCAGTCATCAGAGACGTGGCTGCAGTCTAGTGAAGTCTGGCTCAATGAGGTCATGCTGAACTGATACAAGTGTTCCCAAGTTAGATTGTTTTGAAACAGTGACGCTCCCCTCCTCATAGAGACAGCTGTAAATGTTCAGAATTATGGCATGCACAGCCTGTACGTGAGTTCCCATTAGATGGTCTAAATTAGAAATGTGAACTCCTAAAGGGTTTTAAGGCTTTAAAAAGCAACATTCATATGGGAGCCTGGTTGCATATTTTCATTTCTTGGAAACTGTAAATGGTGGTGCTAACAGACCACACAAATGAAAATGATTAGCAATGATCCTGTGGTTTGAGGGTATGGATTCCGGCATTGTAGCTCTATACTCAGACATATGGGTGACACAGTATAAAAACATCTGGAATGTCAGGCTAAGAGTGATTAAAGAATATATAGAGTTGATAGAAACTGAACTTAAACTGTCTTACAATAGAGTAACAATAGCGTCCGAAACGATAACAAACATGTCTAGACTTTATTCATTCTCAGGAAAAAAGCAATTTAATAAGAAATTGACATTTTGTTTTAAGCTGACCTATGTGCTGCAGTCCTATATCACACTCTTGTCTCATAATAGGTTTTTGGGTACTTTGTTGAAAAAAGATGAAAACCTACCAAAATCTGAAAAAATACCCAGATTTTTCTTTTGAAGTGCTTATGATGAGGAAAAAAGACATGACCTGTTGAACTCAGAGAAAAGATTACATAGGTCTGAGACTGGCTTTTATAGTTTTACTGCGAGTAGATTTTTCTTTTGGTTCTTATGAGTCTTTTTTTTTGCAGGAACAAAGACTGTGAAGATCTTGAACACAATTCTGATACTGCAGTCTACAGAGAGATTCTGTGTAGTGCACTGCTTCAAAAAGGACTATAAATAACCATTACAATTCACAAGAATATCCAAAGCAGATAATGCTGTTCATATTGTAAAATGGCTACAGGTACCAACATGCCATGACTTTATATTCAATTTAAACAATGCAGCTGTAATATAGTGAGTGTTTCAATGTACCTTCACTTTAACACACCTTCTCATGTAACATGGGAACTGGACCCCATGACTCAGGTTTATAGTCAAGTGTCCACAATGTTTAACCCACCAGTATTCAGACCTCATAATCTCTCATAATCACAACTTTCCCTCTCCCTTCTTCTCAGAGGGCATCTGTCTATACATTCACAGAGCTGTGACTTCAAGCAATTTAAAGGTATTGGCTAAAAATAAATACAGTGGAGTTAATTACTTCAGTCATCCATCACTTCTAGGAGTGATTAAAGAGACAGCATCCTCCCAATTCCATTCATACCACTGGGCCTTGAATTTACATTCCCAGTTAAATCTCTGGTATGAATTCAAGACCGGAGGCAAAACAAACTCATGCTCAGTGGCTTGCTTCTCAACCAAATCCATGGGGGTGCACATACTGGAAACACTTACTGCACTCTTAGGCATCAATTGTAGTATGGAAAACAGTGATTACTTTTTGCACTGTTGATCCTTCTGAGCTGTCAGTAATTAGGACAAATTAAAAATTGCATGTTGTCTGTCAGAAGCCTGGTATCATTATCATCACATTAGTTTAACAGGTCAAGGGCTTCCTTTATGCAGTGCACCCTGAACCTTCATGTATGCGTATAAAATTCTTTGATTTATATATTGTATGTACTGTTATAGCCTGTCCAACACCTGGAGTGATATACTGCATCGTAATGAGTGGCCAGCATTTAGATGGCACAAATAAATGGATTAACCCAAAGACAGTGCTTGAAAAAAAGAGGCTGATGCTTTTAAAGTGTTATCCCAAGCATTACAATCCAAATCCTATTAGTTGTACAGGAAGACAGGTAGTGATAGCATTGCTTTTTTCTCCTTTCTGTCAAAGTGGGGAGATTATCAACTTTGGGGCAGTTAAAATTGAAAATATTACAGGCATGCATTTGCAGCTGACCCAGGATAAGCTTAAATAAAATCCCATTTGCCTGCTGGCTGACTCGGCAGAGAACCCTGTGCAAGGACACAGAGAGAGGTTTGTCTCTCCTCTGGCACTGCGAATGAGGCTGGACACAGCTAGCCGTATCCTTAAATTGCCCTGCCCTTGTCCATAGACGTTTTTCTGTGGAGAGTTACATTCATTAAAATGTTTCTATGTTCTGTCTGTAAGGGCACATTTTTTCCACATTTTAAGTTTAAAAAAAAAAAATTGTGTACATGGAGATAAATGCACGGATTGCTTTATTAAAGGATTTAGTGGAGATGGAGATCACTGCAATTGATGACATGGCTTAACCACTATCTGATATGTCAGCTGGCAATTTTTGCATGTTAGTATCTTTGTTTAATCAGGCCACATAACTGATTTTATCACAGTTACATTCATAAGGGTTTGCCTCTGTAAACATGTGCCAATCACTAACAATTGATAATACTATACGTTTGACGATCAGATAAGAGCTTGTAAAGAAATTGTGAAGCAAATAATATCTGTATTAATTTTCCTTGGTTCTAATGTTCAGTTAGTTTTTGTACACCTACAGCCCCCACTCTTTCCATACACCCACAGTCATGTGCATGCACACACACACACACACACACACACACACACACACAAATAAAACATAAATCTCCAAAGGATGAACAGAAGAAATCCCATGAAAGTCAGCAGAGTGTGGGAGAGATGGCTGCCATTGTAGAGAAACAAACACCGAGCTGTAGGATGAGAGGGCAGGAACTTAATGAGCAGCTGTGGGGCTCATAGCAAAACCTTCCCGCTCTCTGTGTTTGTTAAAACATCTCTGTAGGGTAAACAACAATCGTGTTAGGATCAGCAACAAATCCATAGGCCATGTAATTAATAACGCTCCCAGAGCAAAGGATATTGTGCTTGACATATTTCTGAACTTTGTAAATAGCTTTTATATTGTTGAATTAAAATGTATACCGGCAAATGTATCCATTTAAAATGCTAAATGATAATAATGATACATTATTCTGGTAGAATAATCCATCTGCATTCATTAGTTTATCTATCTGCCCTTAGAAAAGGACTCATTTTCATGTCAGAGACAGAGCACTCCCTGAAGGTAGCACACCTTTAATCATTACAACAAAGCTTGTCTTGAAGTTACTGAGCACGTGGCAGGCCACTTGGGTAAGGGATGAATGGCACCACGTAGTTCTGTCCACATCAGGGAAATAGCAGTGAGAGACATAACAGAGTAAACAAGAAAGTTAAAGAATTTGGTTTTAATGCCTGAACAGAAGCCTGAGTATCTGCTCCTTTGATGTCAGCCTTAGTCAGGGAGATAGGTTGGTTGTTACCACACTGCTGCCGAGTGAACCTTTTTCAGAGTTTTGCTCTACATATATCTACATACGATGGTAACAAAAGGAATATACACACCTGTCTGACCATAGCTGATCAGTGTCTGTTGGGATCAGCACTTGTTCTTATCATCCAGTGGGTGGACAAGACAATGAATATTAATCACGTGCTGCGTTGACTAATTGTATAATGAGTGGTTAATTATGAGGAGTTCACTGGTGCAAAACAAACCAGTGTGGTTATGGGTGAGAGGAAGAAATGGAACATGGAGTTATGCACAAGGTCAAGCAGCATTTCTTTGGGTGAGAAACTAGGACACCACATACTGGCAGATGTAATTTATTTGGCACACCATGCTAGGTATCATTTAACCACACACAAACAATACAATAGACTGGCATTTAAAATCACAAGACAAAAGCTATGGTAAGACTTATGGTAAGGTAAGACTCATGAGGGTAAGAGGGAGAATCTTCTGTCAATGAAGAGGAAATATAGCCTAGAATGGTAGCAGGATTTTGTTCCTGATTGTCCAGATGCATTTGTCTGTCCTGAAAAAGTGGATCATGCATTTTTAAATTCACCTGTAATAAACAGCAGAGCAATCCTATCAGCCAGTAAACTTTGAAAGGTGTATTCGATGCTGACTGCTGACTTGCATCAGCTTCAAAGAAGGATCAAAATATCTGACATTACATTATTGTCATTTCACAGATGCTCTTATCCAGACCGACTTGCATAGGTTACAATTTTATGAATTTGTAGCGCTGGATATTTACTGAGGTAATTGTGGGTTAAGTACCTTTCCCAGGGGCCAACAGCAGAGACCAAGCAGGGAATCGAACCAGCAACCTTTCGATTATACACAAATGTACATAACATATGTATAGTCACTGATGAATCAGTAGATGAAAAACTTAGTATTAATCTAGTCGAAGTAGATGTAAAAGTGCCCTAAAGGTACAATGTGATAGGGACTATCAATATTACTGACTCAACAACTAAAATGGTCAGCATTGATCAGATGATATCATTGCCCCCTCAAACAAAAAGCATGGAAGTTGACAGGACGATATTGAAAAGATCTGATTAAAAACACCCACATAAATGAGTGAGTCAAGCTGCGGTTTGTGTTCAGAAACCTTGACATTCAAAAAGTCAGGTGTCATCAGTGTTAATATTCATCATCAGTGGCATAAAAGGATGCCTTACCTGACAGTCAATTAATTATTCACGAATAATAAATAATAGATCAACAAGGAGAGATAAAAGATAATGACCAAGTCAGCACACTTTTAAAAATGGAATTTTTATAGGGAATTTGATTTTTTTTTTTTCAATCTCAAGGGCAAGGTAAATAGCTGAAACAACCAATTAGGCTAAAAAGCCATTCAGGCTAATGAAAAGAAATGCATAACCTTATAGCTATCTTGGATACTGTATGAAACCAGACTTTACATTTAAAGGTGTGTGTGTGTATTGTATGCAGTATAAGCAACATATTGTTTATTTATTGTTTATATATTGTTTATTTTGTTTGATGTCATTTTCACTTGATACAGATTGCATCTGATTAAAAACTTGGTAAACTTGGTAAAAAGTGAACATGTCATTACCATTTGACATAATTTGTCACGATAACACTTACGAGACAGTTATATCAAATTGAATGGAAGTGCAATTTAAAGGCTAGCTGTTCTGGTGTTAATAGAGTACATAATATTGCTTGCACCTTGATGGTTATGGAATTTTCTTATTTATTCTGTTAAATCAGAGCAGTCTGAGAAGAAAATGGCAAGAGAGTGAGCACACATTCATTTTGTGTCTCAATCCAGGCATCTCATTCTGCCAGCCATAAACTCTAAGAGCTCACTATAATCTTATTTCATGCAATCAGATGAACATTTATTAGGCTGTTGGTATCAGAGTTGGAGTTCATTCTATTTCAACTCATCAATTCAAGGAGCTAATTGAAATTCAGCTAATGACTTAAAAATTGCTTATCATTTTTATGAGGATTTTTAAATTTTATTAACTGAATTTTAATTCATTTACTGAATTGGTGGAATTTAAATGCAATTGACTCCAACTCCGGTTGGGATTGTGCAAATCTCAACAAACAACATGATTTCAAAACAGAAAAGGTACTAATATCTAAAATAACATTGCAATATTACTTTCTGTACATGTATTTTGGTCTTTTTTCTGTATTTTTGGCTTCAATGAACAGATGTGGCTATTGGCTGAAATGCAAATAGGGTCAACTGAGGATTTGCAACAATGAAAATTAAGATGGAGAATCCAAAGAAGATAAAGAAGCAAGCACAAAATTTTCCAAATTTGGACATTTATTGTGTAGTCACATTAAGCTGTACAATATCTGCAATCAATGCTCTGTGTGCACAAATGAGGTTAGATGGTACAGAAGTAAATATTTGTAAGGATTCAGTCCTCAGAGATATTATGGTTATTTCTGTTAGACACCTCAGACAGGGTATAACTCTCGATGCTGTATGGGTATGTGGCTGCCAACCCTTAACTTGACGGATGGCACACCTGCTGTCCTTATCAAATCTCACTAGAATATGCTCTAAAGCCTGCTGATATTTTGCTGAGAAAGGAGAGCTTGTTTTATTATTTCTTTTGTGCTTGCTCTGAGGTGTCCAAAATGATACAGGCACCCCGCTCTCCTAATTATGCTTAAACACAGTTGGCAATCTCCAAAGTAACGCCCCACTGTTTTCTCCACTATGCTTGAGTTTCTGATCTGAAGTCAGTTTAGAGGAGAGAAATCACAGCTTACACAGTGAAATTGTCAGTCTCCTCCATCTGTCCAACAACAGACTGCACATTGCATCACAAGACAATACAAATATGAGCAGCTGGAATACTAATCATTTTCTATACAAAATTAATATTCAATTAAATTAAAGGACTTTAAAGGCAAGTAGACATTTCTCCTATATTTTAGCAAACTAAACCCAAGCCAAACTAAACCCAACTCAAAAACAAATCCAAATATACATTGCTATGTTCATTTCCAATAAGTGTGCTTTAAAATGTTAATAAGTTTAGGGACTGTATTTGCCACATGAAATATGACTAATACATGCTTGCAGTGCAGCCAATCACTAATTGAAAACCACATAATCTTCTGGCTTGCTTACTAGAAAGCACACGTATGAAGAAATCTACAAACAGCTTTCTTGCTAGCTAGCATGACCATTGAATCTGGATGTAGCTAGTATACAATCTAATAGATAAAATCAGAGAATAGCATAAATCTTATTTGTTTTGCAGGATTCTTCACCTCCAAAAAAAGACATAAACTGCCTAATAATACATAGACAATGGCCTCTTCAGCTGTAATTTATTTATTCAAATTTAATATCATTGCCTTTCATTTTCATCAATACATTTCTAGTCTTTAAAGGTAAATACCTGCCTTGCTGCTAGTAGTTGTTCAAGAACAATTTTGTTCTTCCAAAACATTAATCCTATTCTGCACACATACTGTACAGTCACATAAGGTACTGTTTATCTTATTATTATTTCAGATTTACAACCTACACATAGGGTGAGAGATCAAGGATTTAGCACTAGATTAATAGTACGACTGCTGGCAAAGTTTGGCAAATCGACCTATTCCATTAAAGAGACAGAATAGTGATGATGTTCTCGTTAAATATTTTATTTGTACAAATCAAGGTCTGTAGACACTTTTATGAAATAAAATTGACTTTAACTCAGTCTTTTGAGGTTTTTATCTTTCATGATGGTTAGCCTTTAACCTGTCCGTGTACTACACCTGGAGTACACTAAGACTCTTTTGCTAATACCTCATTTTTGTTTTCAAGCAACCACGTCTAACCATCATATGTGATATGATATGGGATCATGATAGCATTTTGAAAGGTTAACATCAAAGGTTGTATAAATTACTTGCTATCTAAAACAACCAAAAAAACACCTTTAAAACAATTGTGGTTGGGGGATTGAGGGCCAGCATTTATCTCTAAATGTTAGCACTCCGAACCAGTAGCTCTTGTTGCCTTCAGTTTATGAGTGAAGTTAGTGACTGATAATGTGAACTTAGTGACTGATGATGTTACTGCTTACAGATGTACTCCTTATGATAAAATGCAGGGTGCATTTGGAGTATTAATAGGATTTTGGATCAATGTCTCTTCCTCAGGAGAAAAGTCACTAGCTTTTTGTCTAAAGCATTAGAGGCTAAAGGCTTTTATAGTCAGTACCAGTGCACTCTGAAGTAAAGGAGGTGCAGTTGCTGTAGTACAGTGGACAGAGTAAAATGAGGTATAGTCACTCACATGGAAAATGATTTATGAATTGAGCATTCAGTGTGACTTCAGCTTCACTGCAAAATCTTAATGGTAATCAAGAATCAAATCTTCTCAGAAACAAACATGTATTACTTAATTTTAGCCTTTGCACTGTATAACAGCTTCACTGCATAAATGACTCTTCACCATGAAATCCTATATTCTTTCTTGATTAACAGCATTCAGTCTCCTAATTTAATTTTGCATACATTCATTAAACCCTCTATTGTACCTCTATTCTATACACATCTTGTTTGCTAATTGTCTCTGTAAACGTCAATACTAGAGTTGGGGATGAAAGAAGCCACTCTCTGCAGTGTTATAATAATTAAGATTCTATTTAATCTGCAATCACATCCTAAGGCAGGGAAAACTTACATCCACATCTGAATATGTGTTCAAGGGATAAGACAGGGACCAGCTTACAGCTAGATATCTAGACATAACCAAGGGAGGAGGGGAATGAAATTAGCTATATCGATCTATTGCCTCTCCATCTCAGCTCAGTCATTTTTTGATGACTTTATTCATTGGTTTGAAGGTGACTCCTGGTCCAGAGGTGCCATTTTAATGTCTTTACCTCAACAGTTGGCAAGAAGATTGGCAATGATTTATTTTCCATGAGAACTAAGGGCTAAAAAATCATTATAGTTTCATCAAAATAAAGAATTCAATCAAAGCTGACTTCTAATTACGTTTTACAAACACAAACGGAAAAGTTGTCTGGCAATTAAATGTGGGCACAGTAAATAACCTAGGCATATGAATAAACCTGTAAGTGCACTCTTTGGAGGGTAGAAAGTAACTCCATGCGTAGTGTTGCTTATGCTCTGCAACCAGGAACAAATTATGACAGGTGTTGGAAATTTAACACCAGTTAAATTTCAACACCAGGGGAGGTGTTCAAATTTGAGTGTTAGCCTGTAGTATTAGGACAGTATTTAGGATTCAGGGATTCTAAACCCTGGTCATAAGGGCATACTGTGCATGCTGTTTTTTTCTGAATGCTTTATATTAGGTTTGATCAGTCCCCCCTACTGAACAGTCACATTTCTGATCAGACAAATATTCTTCCCTCCATGCATTCTTTCATAAAGGAACAACAACACACAACTGATGAACGATGCAAGACAAAGACCAGTGAACAGCTCATTGAACTTTATTAAGAGTTTATCTTGAACAAAGCCAGCATACAGAGCCTGTCACCAGAATCAATTCTGAAATACTGTCTTAACTCACACCTAAGGGCCAAACTGCTGCATAAGTCACAGTGCACAGCAGTGGATTTGGGAACAGGTCCAACTCCACTAATGTCATCCATGCAATGTGCATGGACTGGATGAATCAAAGGGTGAGAAGAGAAAAACCCTGGCTGACATACCCCTGTCCCTGGCTGAACAAAGCCAATTTGTTCTGCGGCTGTAGGCTCCTGGACATTGTAAGGCTCAGCCTGCATTAAAGAACGGTGCTTTGCCAGATGGTTTGACCTAAATATATGCATGTGTGTAAGTATATATATGACTGGACATGATTATAAATGGGCTACTTTGTCAACTATTCAAAAACAGACGTTAAAATCAAGCACGCACTTAAATTTTATAACGCAATTATATGAACGGCATGGTTAGAATCATGTTTCACGGAGCTGCCAGCTGTCTTGCTCATGCAATGACCTTTCTGAGAGACGTGCTGTGGAGGAGTCTGGGCCCCTGGGTGATAGTACTGGCAGGTGTTGCAGGTCTTCAACAGAAGCCAACGATTCCTGTTGGAAAAGGGAATCTGTACAGACATGAAGCAGAGAAAAGGCATGTGGAGTGTGGAGCCCCAAGCCAGCAGGCTAGTTCCACGTGGACATCCTCAGTGGCTGCTCTGCCCTTTTCGCTGTCACCAACAGCTGGCGAGGAACATCTGTAAGACCATGCTGGTGTCTGATTCTGATGTGCAAGGCCCCTGTTCCAACCCTGTGCTCCCTTCTGAATAATGGACCTGAGAGTACGAACAGAGCTCTGTTTAATAACGATTGAAGGACCAATTGACTTTGGAAACCTGGCAGAGTTTGGAGTGCTGGGGCCTGATTTTCATTTTCTAAAAGGTCAGAGCCAAGCGCTACCTCATGAACGTGTGAACAGGGCACAATTTTCAAAATAGCAAGTAGAATTGTTAACCAGGTGCACTGTGGGAAGGGTTGGGAATTGAGGGTCAGGCCTGGAGGGAGATGAGGTTTTCAACCAGAGGGTCATGCTGAGTTAAAGCATTGCCTTTAAGATCTAAGTTGAGCTGCTTGATTGACAAGGCATGTTGCAATTGCAGGATGGCTATGTGCCTTTTATCTTCACATCAAATGCAGTCTACTTGAATTGGTTTAAATGCCCTGTTACACAGATTCCAGCAAGCTGCAGACAGGTGTTTGCAAAAAGAAAAGCAACATGCTCAAGTTGGTTACGTTTATGTTGAGCTTTTGCCGTTTCACTTTTTCAGGGTGACATATTTGCATGGTAAATATGCACAATTAAATGCCTATATTTGTGCATCATATGCAACCTGATATTTTGCCATGAACATGACGACAAAATAACATATAAAGTAAGGTTGGGTTGGATTCATAATGGTTGCAAATTATTTTTTTGTCTTGGACTGCTTCTGCAAGCTTCAATTAGATTAAACCTCTTTGGAAGTATTTTAAGATACATATTTTATTGTACTTAGACATCTGTCCATTTAGAGTGAAGGGACGATATTTCATTCATCTGTAGGTATTTAAGATACTGTAGGTAGTTAAGATTCTGTACAGACGGCCGTGTCCTGAATTCATACCCACAGCCCTCAAGGGTACAGTGATGTAACAGTTACACCACACACTCCTACACCACCCTCCTTCTCTTATAGCTCCTACTCCTCCTTTTACAACTACCAATAACAACATGAGGCAATTGCTGCATGTTGGCTGCACTCTGACTCACCTTTAATCTCACTAAATTTGCATGTAAATCATTTGGCTTCCTCTGTTTCTCTCTCTCTCTCTGCATTCAGAAAACTGTATGATTGTGTAAAGTAATGGTTGAATAGCTATTGATTGAAGTTTATTATTTAAAGATAAGCCTGCTCTGTACCATTCTCACTATTCTCCCATCAGTCTCATTTCTGTCATAAAAGAAGAGCAGGATAATTGCATTTAAGTCAGCTGGCAGAGAGACAGCTCTGGCACAGCACCAGAGCAGACTTAAAAAGCTTGTCTTATGATGTTGCCAGTGCATCCAATTTATTACACAGAATGCTAATGAAAGCTCACCAAATCAGACAGTTACAGAGCTAGGCGATTTTGTGTGGGAACGGTTTCCAGTTATTGAATTCTTGAATGCGTGCTATTTTTTGTAAAAAAAAATAAAAAAATAAATAAAATAAATAAAAAAAAACAGATGGACAAACACATATTCAGGACCCTGCAAGATCCTTGGCTGACTACTGACAAAAACAAACTTTAATGGGTTAGCAGCAGTATGTGAATTACTGAGTAGGAAGAAGTAAATTCTCTTGGGTTTCGAGCACACAAGTGAGCACACATTCGGAGCTTGCCCTTAAAGAACAAGATGAGGACATGAGGATATATGAAATCCAGGGATGGTGACTGATTATGTGCAACAAGACAGTATGAATGTAACTAACATTTTTGTGGCTGTACATCCTACTAAATATTCATGAAGGCATGCAAATGTGTAAGCACTGAGTATGTTAAAGCTGAAAAGTCTCATGGTGAAGTAGAACCAAGGAAGCCTACTGAGTTGAAATGCAAAGTACACATATTTCCATATTTATTTATTTTTTACATCAACTCTTCAAAGAAGATTCTTGCACCTGTAATGGACACCCAGCCATCACTGTGACTAATACCAGATGTTTATATGAGTCTACTGCAACAATTGTATTCACACTTCCCTCATTAGAACTACAGTTCCAGCATTGCAGTGCAATATATTACCATTACATTAAATTTACTTATCATGACACAAATTATATTAGGATGGATATGAAATTAAATAAGCGGTATGTGTGGTGATGCAATGAATGGCATTGTTGGGACAAACATCCAGCATTCTTGTCATGAATGTCAAATCTTTGTTTACTAAAAATTGTAATAGTTTTCTTTTTTGCAATACTAACAACACAACCTCCTATGTCTATTACAGAACCTTTAGACACTGTTGAAACCAAGTGTTCATGTGATCATGTCATGATTCCAGGTTGGGTATTTAAAGGAAATACAATTCTATGTCACTCCAGTCTGTTATGGATTACAAATAGTTTCACATGTATTGACAATTTGAAATGTAACTGGACACTTTGGTCCCTTTTTTCCTTTTGGATGCAAATTTACACCTTCCTCATGTGTCTCATTAAGTATGAGGTGTAATTGCTCCTGAAAAAAACTACTCTATCTTATAATTGGTCAAACAAATGGTTCTGACAATTTCCTTATTCCTATAAATCGGTCCTTTCATGTCATCCCAGGACAATAAGGATACACATCATGCCTTTGAAATTATTGTCTGTACAGGATGAACAAAGGGGGAGAGAACAGCAGAAAACAGCAGGGGTTCTGAAGTGCATAAAACAGCACATGATTACTATACTCACAGCAGAGTGGATAAAATAGGCTAAATTAGTGTTTCCTTGAGCGAACATTAGCAAACGCACTGAAACACATAATCCTCCTGTTGCACATGGTAATTATTTTCAGTCAATAAATGTATTTTGAAATGATGTCTAGGCTAGTGCTTTCAGTATTTTAGGGTAGTCATTTTCATGAGTCACCAGAGTAACCCCACCTAACCTGACTGGACCTGGTGCTCCGTTGATGGCAGTGTGTACAGGGATGGCTCAGTTCTTTACAAGGGGAAAAAGAAAGTGACTGTGGTTTGTATTAAAATGAAAAGCATATAAAATGGAAGAAGACGGAGCCTCACATCTTTGCACACATTTGACAGGCCCGCTGAGTAGCGTAAAAAAAAAAAGGTAGCCAAACTCAGCGTGTATGTGAGCCCAGCTTGCATGCCTCAGTCTTGTGCTTGTCACTCAGAGCACGTGGCTTCACAGAGCAGAGCGTGCAGGCGCTCATTAGCATGCAATGCAGGACACTTGCATGACAGAGGAATTGCTGGAATCTGCCTCCCAGATTCAGCGCTGGACAGCTCACCGGAGGCATGCTACACTGGAGAGGGCCGGAGGTGTCCGACTGCTATAGGGACCACCCGATCTCCTACAAAACTACTATGTTTTGCTCAAATGTTATATTTTGTGTATGTGATGTTTATATGAAGGCTGTTAATCCTTTGAGATGACAGTGTCATAATGTAGTATTTGCCTCCTTTAAGTTGGTGCTGAGGAAGCTACTGCCAATGCAGGGGTTCTGACAGATCAAGTTACATATGGTTTGAAACTTCCATTTCAGAATGTTGAAAAATTACATTGTGATGAAGAAAAAAATTGGACTGTTAGAACAAGATGTACAGTTATACCCATCATGATCTACATATTTTAATTTAAAATTAATTCAATGCTTCATTGGATGCTTTGAGCATTTCCTCACATGCAATTTTCATCAAAACACTGGTGAGGTTTTCCTTGTGCTGCCAGGGGTATAATTTAAATGCTTCTCAAATGTATTGCAGCTTAATTACTGTGAAGCATATCTATTGATCACACTATGCCCACAAAACAGCTTTGTGTAAAACAATCATAAAGAAAATGTTTTAAACACTGTCCAGTCAAAAAAGTATCATATATACAGATACTGTGTATATATAGGTATTGTGCGCACGCACGCACAC
The DNA here is from genome assembly GCF_013368585.1 of Megalops cyprinoides. Classification (NCBI taxonomy): domain Eukaryota; kingdom Metazoa; phylum Chordata; class Actinopteri; order Elopiformes; family Megalopidae; genus Megalops; species Megalops cyprinoides. The sequence goes on from NC_050596.1 coordinate 25,975,840, forward strand.
ACAAACACACACTTTAATAATCACATGCAAAGACAACTTCAGAGTGGGGGTTTAAACATAGTAATGTGTGCACTTTTGTGTAAAATATTGTGCAAATTGTGTTTTGATGCACTATTTAATTTCAAGATTTACATATACTCTCGCAATATGGAATAAATGTAAATCAGACTTGTGAATGGAACAAGCAGAACAAAAGACCAGTAACTCTTGGTGGAATAACAGGACAATAGCTCCTTGGAAATGCAAACTGGGATGTGAACATATTTTAGATTTACGCTAATTCTGGCTGTATGAACTCAGGCCACAGGCCCCCAGACTAGGGTTTCATACTGCAGTTTCAGTTCAAAAGAAGTGCACAAAAATCCAGAAAGAAAACCATGACTGACACCATTAATGAGCACTGAAATGCCTTTTTTGGGAGGGTTGAGAGCAAAGGACTGCTGTACTGAAAAACTCTCTTTGAACAGGGGGGTGGATTGGACCTTTTTGGAGCAGTACTTTTATTCTTGTAGAATGAAAATTCCCTAGAATATATAACCTTACAACCAGCCATGCATACTGTCACTCTATGCACTCCCTTGCTTCATCCATATCTGAAAACAGCAGTCAACTCCAACACACAGACACACACACACACACACACACACACACACAAATTGACCATTTTTTGGTTATTTTTTTCCTGCATTGAATACGCACATGAGAGCATGGCTTTAGGTCAAGGCAGTGGCTCATGAAAAAGTAATGCTCCATGTGAATAAATTCAGAGGTGTGCAGCTGGAAGAGGCTTGATAACTAGCTAGCTGTTGTATGCAGCTGTAATCATGTTATAAAAAAAATATTTTCAGCTACATTAGTTAGTTACCTAACTACATTTGTGATTGCCCACAAACCTTTCTACAGTTCCAATAAACAATTCCAAAATTCCATCCATCTTCATGTCCTGAATACTATTTGATGCTAATTCTCTTTTCATGTAGTCTTGATGCTTTCCCCCTCGTTATAAACATCAACATGGACTGAAACAATTTTCAGGACACATATTTTGTCCTTTTTCCCAATAAGATGCAAACTGTCTACAAACATATCTAACCTGTATTTGTTAAACGAAAGGAATAGTAAAAGTTTTGGGACAGAATGGGATGTTAGTGCATACAACCTGAAAAAAAGGCACAAATAAATCCTCTACGATCTTAATGTTGGTGTCACAAGGTGGTTGGCTGATGAAAGACAAACATGCAAAACTGTTTTTTCGCTCAAAAAATGAAAAAAAAAAAAACTAAGAGATTCTGGAGAGACACCATCTGTGCAATGACTAAGTGAAGTAGAATATCCTTGTACATATTTTTGATTCTTTAAACTTTCCATTTCATTATCTCACTGTTGATAGGATAAATCACCAGATGTGCATTTGATGAAGCACGTCTGGTAAGCAAGACCAAATAAACTTGCAAACAGAAGCTGATGAACGGTGACATCTGTTACAACAGTATAGAAACCAATCAAATAATAGAGCAGAAATATTGTAACACAGAATGGTGCTTACGAAACATGAAGCAAATTATCGTGGAGTAGTTGGAACTGAGAGTACATTTCCTGTCCCTGTTCTTCAGGTAGGGGATGCTACTATTGTCAAATGCCATTTTAGGGAATGTCCTCAGCAGTAAGTGTCAGATGGATGCTAATTCTGGAAAGAATGCTAATTTTGGCAAGTGGTAGGGCACTAGAACTGCCTACAATGTCTGCCAACCTCTCTCTGCGCTACATTAATTAATTTTTCGTTGCCAGCAAACTTACTTTCTGAACACTCTTGTCTAATTCTCCAGCTGCATTCCCATTTGATGTAAGAGTGATGAAATAACCAAGTCTTCCTTAATACAGGTGGTAGGGTAGTTAAAGAGGTGCCAAGGAAAACCGAATACTGCACAAAACATCATAACACTGGAATGAGTCAGGGTTTATCATGTAACTCAATGAAGTCATTTAATGTTTATTATTGTATTTTGAGTTTAGTAATTTATTTTTCCTGAAGTAATGCTTCCAGCAAACCAGTGCGCTTTCCTTACAGATACAGGAGCATCCTCAGCCTAAATTTTGCTTAATCAATATTGTAATACCTTTGACATGATTTATGTGTGGGAAGACTCAGAGAGAAAATTATTAAATTATATCTCCGATAATTTAATAATCAAAGAGAAGGCTTTCTATCAGCAAGGGTTCCTTTAAGTTTTGCTATGTGCACTAGGCCATTTGACAGAGGAACTCATAAATCATTGATGAAATATAGCCATTACTTTCAATGGTGTCATTGGGTTTCAAATGAATGCTGAATCCTTGGGCTTTGCATTAATCAGTTGTGGGTTTTGTGTTATAATAGACAGTAATCCATTCTAAACCACTGGTTCAAAGCTGGTGCTTTTGCCATTGTTTTAGTTTTGTTTTTCTTCAGTGTATTTTTAGATTGTACTGCTATTAGTCCTTTTGTAAATCACAGAACAAAAGGAAGTGAACATTTTACTGTTTGGTCTCTCAGGGCAAAATTGCTAGACTTCATCACTTAGCCCCTCGAATAGAACATAAAATGATATAAAAAATGCAAAAAATATGTTATAACCTGGTAATTGAGTGTGGGTTTTGGGCAATATATCCCTCCAGTCTCCATCTGTGTTTCTTGGTTTGGGGGGGGTGAAGCAAAGAAGTAATTTTCATGACTTATTACCTTGCCATTGCAATGTAGCTGCAGAGGATGAAATCTAGGTGGCAATTTGAGGCTCACCCATTGCAGTTTGCCTTTGAAGTACTTAATTTAACATGTGTGTTATAACTTACACAGTTCTGTCAGGTGGTAGCTTATTTCTACGAACATGTCCACAATGAAAAAGAAACAGTCAAAGTAACATTTTTTGACAAAGTCAAAGTGCTTTTTCAATTTAACATTGAAGCCTCTCAATGAGGAGGCAAACAGCAGCATACCATATGCACAAAGCATATGTCACAAATGTTGCAAATTTATTCATGTTGGGAAAAATAACCACCAACTTTGAAACCTTACAGGAGGACATGTCAATTGTTTAAGCCATTATTACCATCTCAGATTTATATGGAAACCAGAAGACTTTCATGTATTTGAATATGATTTTTTAAGCTACAGAGGATTACTTGCCTAATGTGTCTTTGTGACAGTTTTCTTTTGAAATAGGAATATTCTGGCCTTTTTGCTGGCTGTGAAGCGTTGCTAAAATACTTCCTGCATACACATTTGTTGTACTTGAAATTAATGATGCCAAAATTTTTGGGGGCTTCTCTAACCTCCCAGGCCAAGGTTGCCAACTGGCAATTTCAACAGCAGGGTCTAAGCCCATCACTAACAATGAAAGACCTAGGCCGGTCCAATTAAAATAACCAATTTTCCTGGTTTGGACATAACTAATATGTGTTATTAATCACGATGATTCTTCACCTGCTTTAGAAAAGGTTATCTCAGGTTTTCCATCTCATTCCAGCACAGACTCTGTTCCAGTAATTGAGTTTTGTCATCCTCTGCATGGCATCTCTCCCAACAGCCCCATGTTTTTTGTAAAACAAACTTGTCTTGTAATTATGTGCTGTCGCTTGCTGTGGGGTGCAGTAGTTTAACTGAGGAGGGGGACTTCACAGGTCTCCAATCTCCACAATCTCACTCTAATTACACTTTGATGGGGGAGAAAAGGCAAAAAGGAAGCTTGTTGCAGAAGAGATTACAATCCTGTAGGTTGCT